>NC_053500.1:113654228-114254228 GCF_905171775.1 Rana temporaria | reverse complement strand
AGACACTGGCGAAAAAACTGAGGTACTCCCACTATGGGTGGGGGTTATATAGGGAGGGAACTTCCTGTCGGAGAGTGCCAGTGTCCATCACCTGAAGGTACACTATATAACCCATATGTAATGGCTATGCTGCTCTGTGTCCCGTGATGTACGATAAAGAAAAAGGAAAAGGAAATAAGGGTACAGATTACCCAGTTCCTATTCTCTGCAGCCTCAGCTGCACTGAAGATGAATGGACAGGAGTTAAAGGCTCCTGTCCATTCATAAACTGAAGCTTCATAAACATAATTTATGATGCTCAGTTATAAATGGACAGTCAGTGATCACTGAATGTTCATTCAGAAAAGGAAGGAGCCAGTAAATTACATATTTACCAGCTCCTTCCTTCACTCCCCATCCTGACAAATATGAGACGGAGGGGACCAGAGGACCTGGGGAGCACATGGAAGGGGACCCAGAGGAGGACACAAAGGGGGACACAGGGGGACCTGGAGGACAGTCCAGGGTGATCGGTGGTGGTGGCCGTTATAATCACTGATCTCCCTGTAGAGCTATCAATAAAGCAGCTGAAAGCCGGGCAAGGGAGAGGAGGAGAGGTGGCGGTCAGCTGCTTTACTGAAAGCCACACAGGGAAATCGGTGATTTAACTGCCTGCACCACTCATCTGAGGTTGCCCAGGTATCGGATTAGGCTTCGGAGCATTTGCACAAGTACAAGTACTCGTGCAAATGCTCGGTATCGGTGCAACGGTAATTTAAATGAATATTTTTGTGCCCAGACTTCAGTTTGAAGTTTTCAGAGGCCACCAAAAAGCAAAATAAAAAGGCTATTCATGATGGTTCAGCAAAAAGATGCACTTGTCTCATATGATATAAAATGATAATTGCTACATAAAAATAAATATACCAGTCAGCCATCATGCAGTACTTACCCAGCTCTGCCTTCTGCATGAGGATCTGGGTCAGGGTCCATCTGATTCCACCAAGACAGGAAGCAGCAAGTACCAAAATGAAACCCCTGGTATCAAACTGCGTTGACTTGAATGTGAACATAAAAAGGCCTCCGGAAATTAGTAAAACCACCAGAATAAGGGCCGGTCTCTGCAGAAAGCAGGATTGATAACACAGGTTATAGTGCATAGGTCACACAGAAATAAGCTACTATCCATTAACATTTTGCTGTGAATAATAACAGTATAGTTGTACAAGTACACAATACCAGTGAAAAGAACTACCAACAGCCAAGGTAATCTGTATATGGCTATTTCTGCTCAAATTTTTTAGGATTAAAGGGCCAGATTCACATACATTTGCGGCCGTGTAACGTAACCCGTTTACAATACACTGCCGCAAGTTTCCAGTTTTAGTGCCCGATCCACAAAGCACTTACCTGGAAACTTGCGGCGGTGTATCGTAAATACGTCCGGCGCAAGGCGGGCCAATTCAAATGGGCATGTGCCATTTAAATTAGGCGCGCTCCCGTGCCGGACCTACTGCGCATGCTCCGTTTCGCAATTCCCGTCGTGATTTGTGCGCAGTGACGTAATTTTTTCGAACGCCAACGCGCGTATTCCCGGACGTGTTACGCAAACGACGTGAAATTTTAAATTTCGACGCGGGAACGACGGCCATACTTTATACAGCAATACGTTTGCTGACTAAAGTTAAGGCACCAAAAACGACGACTAACTTTGCGACGGGAAACTAGACTAGCGGCGACGTAGCGAACGCGAAAAACCGTCGTGGATCCCCGTAACTCCTAATTTGCATACCCGACGCTGGTTTACGATGCGAACTCCCCCCAGCGGCGGTACTGCATCCTAAGATCCGACAGTGTAAAACAATTACACCTGTCGGATCTTAGGGATATCTATGCGTAACTGATTCTATGAATCAGTCGCATAGATACTCTGAGAGATACGACGGAGTATCTGAGATACTCCGTCGTATCTCCTTTGTGAATCTGGGCCAAACTCTTTTTAAAGATAATGAAAAAAATAAAGTGTTATGGTATGTTGCCATATTGGATTAAACAAATACGAAATTGAGTCTTCTGAAATAAAACTTATTTTTGGATCCATGGGACCGATCCTATTCGTTCAGCCAAATAATGTGTTTCATCAAGCCGGAGAGCTTGCTTGTGTGAAATGTAGAAGTAAACATGGCTACATTTGCAAGGCATCAATCACAAAAATTTTAATTCAAATAAAAAATTGCCTAAATTAATTTAGCTGTATAAAAGTGGATTCCTATGTATTCCCGTTCACTCCCTCTCCACCCTGCACATTCCTCCGGTCACTCACCAGCTCCTCTAACTTGAAAAGGAGGGAGAAGAAAAGGATGAAGAGAACTGCAGAGGACTTGGTCATGGTGTACCTGGTGGTAACAGAATAAAAAAACATAATAGCACTTGTACAAACATTGTTCTCTCTGATGATTAATGTAGGCCTTACCAACTCACAGTGATACAGTGATGTACAGGAAGCTCCAATTAGAAAGTCCAATGTCCAGAGCAGTCGCCAAAGCTGAACATAAATAGCAATCGTTAAAATTCTGCAACGTGCAAGCCAACGCTATCAGGAACAAGTGTAATTTTCTATTTAAAGTGTATGTCTGGGTAAACAAAAAAAATAAATAAAAACATATGCAGTACATCGCTGCAATACCAAGGATATGTGTTTGAGCTGCTCAGGCTGTATGTGAATGAAGTTCTGTGCCCAACACTATGAGTGCTGGACGGGAAAGGAGCTTGTCTATGCTCCAGGCAAAGGTAGCGAGAGTGACTTAGGCCTCCTACACACGATAGGTTAAACAGAGGACAACGGTCTGATGGACCGTTTTCATCGGTCAAAACCGATCGCGTGTGGGCGCCATCGTTTATTTAACAATCGGTTAAAAAAAAGCCAACTTGCTTTAAATTTAACCGATGGATTGCTAACCGATAGGTCAAAACCGATCGTTAGTAGGCACAACCATCGGTTAAAAATCCACGCATGCTCAGAATCAAGTCGACGCATGCTTGGAAGCATTGAACTTAGTTTTTTTCAGTCGTGTTTTACGTCACCGCGTTCTAACACAATCGTTTTTTTAACTGATGGTGTGTAGGCGCGATGGACCATCAGTCAGCTTCATCGGTTAACCGATGAAAACGGTCCATCAGAGTCCCAGGAGCTGCACATCAAGTCAAGACCTGCTGTATGATAATGAATGACAGTCCTAGGCTGGACTCCCAACACGTTTTACTCTGCCCACAGGAGCTTACTCATGGAAACTCCTCCCCATGATTAAGCTCCAGTGGCCGGAGTGAAATGCGTTGGGGCGTGGCGTGGTGGGGGTCAGGCTGAGAGTGCCATTCACTATCATACAGCAGGTCTTGACTTGATGTCTGGCTCCTTTGACACTTAGTGACATCTCTGCAATACAAGTACAAAAAAATACCTGGTGATCCTTCCAGACAAGATCCAGTAAGCTCTTAAAGGAATGAGTTCACCTTTTGTAACGTGTTACACCAAAATTCAGGGTGTAACATGCAACAAATGCACTGGCCCCTACATCCCCCGCATTCACCATTTTGACAGCTAGTGGGAGATCTTCTTCCCCCTGATAGCTGTCATAAACTCCACCCGCCCGTCCGCGTCATCCACTCATAGTGTTCTGTGATAATTGTTTTGGTTTAAAGCGGTGTTCCGAAGAAAAAAATAAAGTTAGCAGCTACAAATACTACAGCTGCTGACTTTTAAAAGAAGGACACTTACCTGTCCAGGGCACCCGTGGTGTCCTCATCCTAAACCAAATTGTCCCTCGGCTCCTGGGTGCAGGTGACAGCATCTTCAGTAAGGGAATCAGGACATAAAGCGTGACTGGTCCCTGCAGTCTTCTGGGACCTGTGTGTCTCCCAGAAGACAGTGGGGGAGACAGAGGAGGGGTCGGACATGGAGAAGATCAAAGAATCGCAGATTCTGCGGCAATCTATGCCCGGAAGTGGGAGGAAATACCTGTATTAGACAGGTATCTGCGCCCCCTGAAAAGGTGCCAAATGTGACACCGGAGGGGGGGGGGGGGGGGGAGGGGAAGGAACCGGATAAGCGTTTTGGGTGGAACTCTGCTTTAAAGCGGAGGTTAACATTACATTCAGCCGAGTTGTCCTAATGACAATCGGCTGTTTTTTAAAATGTTATCCCCGTACATACCGTATTTTCACCGCCGCTTCCGGGTATGTCTTCTGCGGGACTGGGCGTTCCTAATTGATTGACAGGCTTCCGACCGTCGCATACTGCGTGTCACGAGTTGCCGAAAGAAGCCGAACGTCGGTGCGCAGGCGCCGTATAGAGCCGACTCGCAGTCCGGCTTCTTTTGGCAACTCGTGAAGCGCTGTATGCGACGGTCAGAAGCCTGTCAATCAATTAGGAACGCCCAGTCCCGCAGAAGACATACCCGGAAGCGGCGGTGAAAATACGGTATGTACGGGAAAAAAAAAAAAAAACAAAACAGCCGATTGTCATTAGCACAACTCGGCTAAATGTAATGTTAAAAAATAAAAAAAATTGGGGTGAACCCCCGCTTTAAGGAACCAAATATAACCTCCTCATTAGCTAACTTGACTTTCTTTTCTCACCTGCCTAAAAAACAATTATATTTTTATATTTTACAAACCTAATCAGCATTCTATGGACCGAGCTCTTCCCAGCAATGCTTAATTAAGATTCACCAAAGTCAGCAAATGTATAAAATTATTAATGCAAATCCAAAATCGTTTAACTTTTGGGCAATGTCCACCATATGTGGAACACTGTGCTTTCCATGCCACATCCTCCGAAACACAAGGGGGAGGCCCCCAGGACCCTTTCGGAAAATACGGCTGCAAGGAAACCGCACAATGCAAAGCGGTTTCCAGTTTGTGGGGGTGCTATTAGAATTAATGGCACCCCCACACATCTACTGAGCGGTCTGCGGGTGCAGGAACAGATGCGGAACCTAGCCTAGGGTAGGGATGTTGTTAACACAACAAACAATATCTCAAAAGACATTTATTTACATAAGCACATGACAAATATCAGTGCTGATGACATTTCTGTATCTTATGCTAGTGTACTTATAAGATGGCTTTATGGTCTTGTCATCCCATGTCCCCCCCCCCCCCTCCTCTCTCTCCACATTGCACCTACAGAAGCGACAGGAAAAATGGGCACAGGTATACTCCACTCTCTTTATATCTTGTTTTGTAGACATTTTTGTGATAGCGCATTAAGCAAAGTTATGTAAGAGGTGTGCGCATCGAAATATATTCACAGGTTACACCTTCAATATTTCTTGAACCTTGATGTATTATTATTACATTTTGGCATACGTATTGGAAACGTGTCATTTTTTGAAATCTTCAATAAAAATAATTGGAAAAGAAACCACAAACGATAATATATGGTACTAAACAAAGCATAGAATGTTGCCTGTACCTGTAGGGGCCACTTTTTTGAGGTAGTCTGACCAGGGTAGGATAACGCGTGCACGGCCGCTATAGCAGGTCATCAGTACTCGACTTACAGCTGACATAATGAAAATCATGAGCAGATGCACAAGAGTCATAAATAGAGGCAAGTGAAATCTCTGCAACAAAGAAAATAAAAGAAGTGGGGAAACGTGAATTGTAACGCATATTTAGTTTTGTACAGTACAGAGTGTACAGCTGGAGGGCCATAGTTTGAAGACCCCTGGATTAAAGTAATCTAGGGGTCTTCAAACTATGGCCCTCCAGCTGTCCAGGAACTACAATTCCCATAATATCCAGTCATGTCTGTGAATGTCAGATTTACAATGCCTCATGGGATATATAGCTCCGCAACAGAAGGAGGGCCGTATTATGAAGAACCCTGCTCTAATCAAACATGAAAATACTGCATCTAAACTGACCCGGGATGCAGCCTGTCTGCTGAGTGACCAATGTTAATGCTCTCACTCACCTTTGCAGTGCTCATTATTACACACCTATAACCACTTTGGCTCTCACACTCGTTTACCCCCTATGGACCAGACCATATTTCACATTTCTGCTATGTGTCTGTTCAGGAGTCTATAACTTTGTAATTACTTATGATAAATAATTCATACATATATTGTTTTTTGGGGGACAGGCGGGGCTTTCTCATGACCATATAAAAAAGGCCTCTGAGAATTTTTATTTATTTGCATTTAAAAAAAAATAAAAAGAGCAAGACTCTGAATTATTTTTTATTTTTTAAAGTTTGATCATTAATAGTTTGAACAAGTACCAATAATGTGAGGAAAACATGTACATTGTATGCAGCGGTTTGTTCTATTTACTGCAACATTAACATTTAATTTTTGGTACAAAGCATGTTAAAGTTATTTACAAAAGAAATAACGTCATTTTTTTGGCATACATTTCATTTTTCTCATAATGCATCAATAATTTATAGTTCTTACTGATGAAAAAAAAAAAAAAACATCAAACAGATATACCCTGAACCACATATTTTTAACAGTAAATCCTTAAAAATAACAATGTATATATGTGCTTTAGTGCCGGTTCACACTACAGAGACTTGGGATCCGACTTGTGTCGCCCCAAGTCGCGCGACATGAGAAATTCCATTGAATGGGAGCCGTCTTAATGCACACTACTGAAGTTGCTCCGACTTCAGAAAAGGTTCCTGTACTACTTCAAGGCGACTTCTAGGCAACTTGTACCAATCGATTTCAATGGAAGTCGCCTCCAAAGTCAGATTACTGTCTTAACTTAAGCAACTTTACAGGAAGAGAAAATATTTTTCTCAGGCAAGCCCCTCCCTCCCACAGAGCTGATAATTGTTTGATTGGCCACTGACAAAGGCGCTTGTCCTGGAGGCAACTTGAAGTCGCGTTGGAAGTCGCTCCAAGTCGCGCTGAAGTCGTCTCGCAAAGTCACGCTGGAAGTTGTGTTGCCCCTGTGTGAACCAGCATTAATAAAAAAAATGTTTCCAGCAAATAATTTTAAATAGAAACATGGAACAAAAGATGAAACTGTTAAATAGTGATTATACAGGTTTAAAAAAAAAAAAAAAAAGGAGCATGTCCTGGGTAATTAAGTGTACACACAATAAAAACTTTGCTCTGTCAGCTGCAGCTCTCTCCCTAATCTGTCTGATGGAATGAAGGAGATGAGATACTGTTACCTGTTTGCATTGATTACCAATATTTTCTGAGACAACAATTTCCCTGGTTCTGAGCACCACTCTCTGCAGATGTCCGCGAGGGAATTTGCACACGTTCAGAAGTGTAGAACAAGAGGCTACAATCCTATCCAGGTACACACTGACAGTCTGAGGAATCTGGTTGATATGGATTTTAAAACAGAACTCTCTTCCAGGCATTTGGGAGCTGGCAGAGACCGGAAGCGTGTCCGCACAAATGCTGCCAGCTTTTGGTTGATGGGCACTGTAGTGCCACGCGGCATTGGTGCGCATTTGTACACACATCCGTCACGCCTGTACACAAATTGTAGCTTACTAACACATTGCCTCCTGGAATAGCTGTGACAATACCAGGAGGCAGTCAGGCCTGTCCTAGGCCAGAAACGAAAGAAAGAAAGAAAGAAAGAAAGAAAGAAAGAAAGAAAGAAAGAAAGAAAGAAAGAAAGAAAGAAAGAAAGAAAGAAAGAAAGAAAGAAAGAAAGAAAGAAAGAAAGAAAGAAAGAAAGAAAGAAAAAAAGGAAGAAAAGGAAAGGAAAGGAAAGGAAAGGAAAGGAAAGGAAGGAAAGGAAGAAAGGAAAGGAAGAAAGGAAAGGAAAGGAAAGGAAAGGAAAGGAAAGGAAAGGAAAGGAAGGAAAGGAAGAAAGGAAAGGAAGGAAAGGAAGAAAGGAAAGGAAAGGTAGAGAAAAATGTTCAGCATTTGCAAAAGGGAGGTGACTTAGGGCTCTTTCACACGTCCGTTCCGTTCGTCCGTTTTTTGGACGTCCGTTAACGGACTGCAATGCTTCCCTATGGGCTAGCGTCCGTTAGCGGGTGAGCATCCGCTAACGTCCGTTAGCATCCGTCTGCGTTCAGTTCCGTTTTTTTGAACGGAAGAAAACCCTATTTTTCTTCCGTCTAAAAAACGGAACGGACGAAAAACGGACGTTAACGGATGATCCGTTTATCATCCGTTCCGCTAACATCCGTTTTTCTATGTAAAAAGCCCCAAAAAAAAAAAAAAAAAACCGGATGAAAAAACGGATGGAAAAACTGATGCAAAAACTGATGCAAAAACTGACGGAAAAACGGATCAACTGATGAAAAAAAAACTGATCTGAAAAACTGAACGGACGTGTGAAAGAGTAAGCAAATGTCCGATTTCTCCATAGACAAGCAGCGGCGCGCTCGACAAGCCCCTCCCTGCTCAGTGAGAAGAGAGGGACCTGTCATCGACCGGCTCAGCTGAGATAAACAGGGAGATCTCCCGCTGAGCTGGCGGACCGCTGCAACGGATCCATCCCCGCGTGGAAGGGGCCTTATAAATTTCCCTTCAACATCTGTCTGAACTTTTACCATTCCTCGCATTTTTCCAAAATTAAAAATGCTTTTCTTTGTATCTCTGCCTGTTATGTTCATGTCATTTTAAATTTGCATTGCTGGCTGTTTTGCTAAGACGAAACTAAACAAAAAAATGTAAATGAGACATTTGACTGAAAAGTCAACAAAATATTCGGCTTCCTCACCGAAAGCTTTTACCTTCTGTGAAAATCAGAATGCGTCTACTTTTCAAGTACAGCTCACTGCTCTGCTGAGCATTTAGATGGACTATGTCAGCCAATCTGGGAACACTAGATTCATGGTAGAATATTAAGAAATATAAAATATTAAGCCAGGCTCAAATAGAAAAATATATTTAAACCAAAGATCAAAAATGTAATATTTTGCAGCTTACCAAATCTTACAGTACATGTGGTGGCTGCATTTGTTTTATTGGCTTGGTACTAGTAGACATGTGCAATTCGTTTAGTTCCGAAAATCTGAAATAAAAACTCAACTATTACTATTAAATTAGGGGCATTCTCTGCGCCACTGTGCGGTTCATGGCATTCTCCTGTGTTTGGAGCTTCTTCAGCTTTCTGTGAAAGATGTAGGAGGGCAATGCAATGCAATGCTTGCAGCGAAAGGAGTGTGCTTTGGAGCTTGGTGAGTGAAAACTCAGTTCTTTACTCCCTCCAGTGGCGGCTTAAAAAATTACACCCGACATGGAAAATCTAATATATCAAACAAAAGATTCTCCCACCTCATTTTATGATACATGGGCCTGTTGGCTGAATTATAAAAATACTACGGAATTTCGACGTTTGTCTGGCAATTCTTCATAATACTTTTGGGTTATTTGCTCTATTAAGAATTCTGTTTTTAATTTCACAATGTATTATATGATTTCTATCCATCTTCTCCTTATCCCTCTTTTCCCTCACAGGGCAGTGATGTTTTGGAAAACTAAACTGATTGGTGCTGTGGGGTTTTAGACACACAGTAATCACACCTCCTTGATTAGTGACCACAGATAGAAAGCTCCCAGTACTGTGGTTATCAGGAAACAGACAACCAGGAAGTGTGGAGATTAGAGAAGAATTACAGCAACTTGAGAGCAAAAACTAACATGAAAACAGCACTGCATTAAGGTAAAGGAAGCTATTAAGATAAAAAAAAAAATTCCTTTACAAACCCTTTAAGTTTAAAACTTTGGACTTATTCCCTAACTCACCTTGTCCCCGCCGCAGGTTCTCTGTCAGGCAGATACCAATCTTCCCCCATCCCGGCAGGGTCTGCGTGCCAACTTTCAGGGGTATGGGTTCCTACTTAAAGGAGACCTCTTCCCTGGACCTTGTAAAAGACTCTTACCAGAACTTTTAGCGTATAGAGCGAAAGTGCTGGACCCCAGTCCTCCGGAGAGAGACATTACAGGTGACACCTTGTTCATGAGGTCCGGATACCATCCAGTTTTGGCGTACTATAATTAAGCGTCTTGGATGGACCCACGGTGTAGCTCTCTACCCTCATAGGGCTTCTTAGGCAGAGCTTTCTTCAGCACATTTTCCTTGCGTCCAACACCTTAGACACTGGCGAAAAAACTAAGGTGGGAGGAGTTATATGGAGTGGAACTGTCTTTGATTGGTTTCTGCCAGTGTCCAATCATCTCTGGTAACCATACAACCCATTATGTAATGATTTAAGGCTTTGTGTCCCGTGGTGTATGATAAAGAAAACTCAACTATTACTATTAAATTCTAGGTATTGAAATTGCCTTTCAAATGTGTCTGTTAGTGAATGTAACTAAAACAAATGTATCCAAAATAACGTACCTAAGCGTATGGAACGTAACAAATTAATAACAATAAATAATAATAAAAGAGTATTAACCACTTGATATCCGCGCTATAGACAAATGACGTCCACAGCGCGGCTCTCAAGTGCCGAGTGGACATCTTTTTCTGTGCATTACCCGCGCGCGCCACTGGGGGGCGCGCAGCGGGTAAACACTGTGCTGGCGCATCGCTGAGATGCCGATGCGTGTGCCTGGCGGCCAAACACGTGATCGGCCGTGACAGCAGGGACGTGGAGCTTTGTGTGTAAACACAGAGCTCCACGTCCTGTCAGGGAGAGAGGAGACCAATGCTGTGTCCCTTGTACATAGGAACACAGCATCGGTCACCTCCCGCAGTCAGTCCCCCTCCCCCCACACAGTTAGAACACACCCAGGGAATACATTTAACCCCTTCCTCTCCCCCTAGTGTTAACCCCTTCCCTGCCAGTCACATTTATACAGTAATTAGTGCATTTTTATAGCACTGATCGCTGTATAAATTTGAATGGTCCCAAATTTGTGTCAAAAGTGTCCGTCGCAATATCGCAGGCCTGACAAAAAAAATAAAAAATAAAAATTGCAGATCGCCGCCATTACTAGTAAAAAATAAAAAAATAAATCATAAATCTATCCCCCATTTTGTAGGTGCTATAACTTTTGCGCAAACTGATCAAATACGCTTATTGCGATTTTTTTTAACAAAAATATGTAGACGAATATGTATCGGCCTAAACCAAGGAAAAAATAATTAAAAAAAAAAAAATTGGGATATTATTAGAACAAAAAGTTAAAAATAGTGTTTTTTTCCCCAAATTTTCTGTCTTTTTTTGTTTATAGCGCAAAAAAAAAAAAAAAAAAAAAAATCGCAGAGATGATCACATACCACCAAAAGAAAGCTCTATTTGTGGGGAAAAAATGATGAAATTATGGGTACAGTGTTGTATGACCGCGCAATTGTCATTCAAAATGCGTCACCGCTGAAAGCTGAAAATTGGTCTGGGCACGAAGAAGGTTTAAGTGCCCAGTAATGAAGTGGTTAATATTATTATTCATTGGTTCTGTTCCATTCGTTTAGATGCGGCATTCGTTATTTAAGATAATTTTCTAACTTCAGATAAATTTGTAACGTTCACTAACAGCCAAACTTGAAAGGTAATCTGGTACAGCGGGACCGGGGGTGGGGGGGGGTCTGTCCAGTGGATGGTTGGAACAAACTGGGGGCTGGGGGGGAGACACCCGGGGACACAAAGCCATGGGAGAGCCGGGAGGAGCCCAAACCCATCATGCAGGGAGGTTTCCCGCACTCAGGCTCAAAATCACTTTAACAAGCCTGGGTTCACATAGGAGCGGCGCGGGAATTCGCATGTGATTTGGACAGGAATCGCACCGCATTCCTTTTGTATAAATGCAAATCGCAATGTAAAAAGTACCAGTACTTGGTATCAGCGAGTACTTTACTGAAAGTATCGGTACTCGTACTCCCCAATAAAAATAGGGTATCGGTGCATCCCTACTTGTAACATCCTATGCAAAGTTCAAACAACTTTTCAGCTTTGCCAGTTCTCTTCTGTGGACTACAAAACACCTCCTCTTTAGGGAATGGAGAGGGGAGGTGTTCTGTGGTTATGCCATAGGGCGACAACACTGCTTTTCCACAAATACAGTACATCAGGGTTGACAAATTTGCTTTGAATCTAGGAGCCAGCCAAAAAGTTTAGGAGCCAGAAAACGCCCCCCGGCCCGACAAGCTTGCGCGCAGAAGCGAACACATACGTGAGCAGCGCCCGCATATGTAAACGGTGTTCAAACGCAATTTTGAAGCGTGACATGTTGGGTATGAATTTACTCGGCGTAACATTATCTTTCATAATATTAAAAAAAATGGGGATAACTTTACTGTTGTCTTATTTTTTTAAATTAAAAAAAGTGTAATTTTTTCCCAAAAAAGTGCGCTTGTAAGACCGCTGCGCAAATACGGCGTGACAGAAAGTATTGCAACGATCGCCATTTTATTCTCTAGGGTGTTAGGATAAAAAATATATATAATGTTTGGGGGTTCTAATTAGAGGGAAGAAGATGGCAGTGAAAATAGTGAAAAATTACATTAGAATTGCTGTTTAACTTGTAATGCTTAACTTGTAATACCAACGGCCACCACCAGATGGCACCAGCTCACATCTGGTGGTAATAACTTGTAATACCAACGGCTCACCACCAGATGGAGCCAGCTCACAGCTTCCATTCCAAGCCAAGTCGCCAGGACACTATTTCTAGTCGTCATGGCGACCTGGCGCCCGGGATTTGTCAATCCCTGCAGTACAGTGAGTGAATGTCATTATCCTAGGACAAGAATGTGTTACTGGTAGGACTACCAAGTAAAAATCAGGGTACGCAAGCCTTAAAAAGAAAACTAATGCAGCCACTACGCCTGAGGACTTGTAAGTTGCAAAATATTACATTATTGTTTTGGGGTTTAGATACACTTTACATTTTGGAGGGAATCGGATCTCCATCCCTACTTGGTCTTTACTGCTCTCATTGGCTGCCAACTATTTATTCCCAACTTCAAGTCAAACTATGAAACCAAATCTGAGGTTTAAACTGGACCCGTTGTATTAGATGCCTTGTTTAATGCAAGTCCCATTTAAAGAGGAATTGCAGGTATGGATATTTTATACAGTTACATTGGTCCAGCTTGGACTAATGTACATAACTATGTATACACCATACCTGGTCAATGCCCCTGAAAACTGGAGATCATAGAAGTAGACATGGCTACTCCAGTGATTCTCACTTGCTTCTGGGTCCCACGCTGAGCAGCTGCCCTGTTGCATTCTGAACACAGAAGTTGGAGAGCTTAGTACGGATGCCATTCACACAATGCTGATCCACAAAGACACTCATACATTAAAGCAGAGGTTCCGCGGCCAATCGTTTTTTTTTTTTGTGCATTCGATGGGGTTTCACAATACAAACTTATACTCACTTGTTTGGTGTCTGCATATATCCCCTGTCCGTTTCCGTGGCAAAGAAGAACTTTAAAAATCCGTTGCTGGCAGTTTCCATTTTGCTTGTGGGCATTGTGAAGCCCACAAGCAATCATTTCCTGGACGTGATGAATTCTCATCTCCCAGCATACACAGCTGTATCTCCCGCCTGCGCAGTGTTTACGGCGAGTAGCGCCGTAAACTTACTGGTTGCCATCACAACGGGCGGCTTTATCGAAAGTTCACGCAATGCATCTGTGACAGACCCCAGCTTGGCCCAAACAAACTCACAGTAACAAAGTCACAGTAAACATTAGGGATGCACCGATACCATTACCAAGCATTTGTGAGTATCGGTAATCGCCCAAATTCTCCCGATACTGAAACCGATACTTTGTGGTGCGATTTGCATCGATACAAAATGAATGGACGCAAAAATCGCACTGCAAAGAATCACATGCAAATTGAACAGGAACGTGGTGCGATTCCTATCCGAATTGCATGCTTTTTCCCCCACCACTCCTGTGTGCCTGTATAGAAAGAATTCAAGGTCCATCTAATGGGCAGTTTAAAAAAAATGTTAGAACTCACATCACTACATATCTGGCCACATGCAATATAGTCGATATAGGTGTCCCGGTTCGCCGATGATAGCAAATCAGGTCCGCTGGAAGTGTTCACAGAGCTGGAGATGTAGAGGCGGTCTACCCCCAAGCTGACATCACTTCTGCCCTATACCTACGGGGTCCAGGAACTTCTCCAGTCCTGTGAGCACCTCCAGGGGCCCCGATTTGCTGCCATTTGTGAACCGGGACACCTATGTAGATTATTTTGCATGTGGCCAGATATGTATTATGAATTATAAAAAAAAATTCAACTGCCCACTAGATGGTGCTCTAATCCCTTGCCCCACACACACACACACACACAGGAGCAGTGGGGAAAATAATTGCATATGATACGGAAAGGAATCGTGACGCATTTCTGTTCAGATTGAATGCGATTCTTTGCAGTGCAGGGGTGGCCCGTCCATTAAAGGCACACGGGTGCCGCCTCCTCTCTCCAGCCACCCCCTCTATGACTAATGGATAGATTCATGCATAGCATGAATCTATCCATGGCCGCTGCTTCCACCGCCTATTCAGTCGTCTGGCCCCTTTTTGGACGCCTGAATTCCAGCGGCAGGGGTGTTTTTTTGAAGAACCTGATTAGAGCCACAGGCTCAAAAATGGTGGACTGCGAACGCAGAGCATTGCTCTTGCAGTAAACCCAGATATTTTGAAAAGCAAATTATTATATGCTTTTCTAACACTGAACCACCTCTCCACCAATCAGTAAGTGCGGGTCTAAAACACGTTTGAATGAAGGCAGGTGCTCCGATTGGGCGCCCATCAAAAACGGAACAACAGAGAAAGGGGGAAGCATGGAAGAAACAGGAGCTGTCCCACAGCTCGCCGCCATCACCCACTGCCTGACCTGCCACTAAGATGGGGTAAATGCCGGGCAGACAGCGGGGGGGCACCACAGTGGCGGCATTTGATGGGTACGAGTGGCTGCAATTGATGAGCACAGTGAGGCTGCATCTGATGAGCACAGTGAGGCTGCATCTGATGAGCACAGTGAGGCTGCATCTGATGAGCACAGTGAGGCTGCATCTGATGAGCACAGTGAGGCTGCATCTGATGAGCACAGTGAGGCTGCATCTGATGAGCACAGTGAGGCTGCATCTGATGAGCACATTGAGGCTGCATCTGATGAGCACAGTGAGGCTGCAATTGGGTTTTTTTTTTCAGTATTTTTCAGTTAGTTTGGTTTGTGCCCTGCCCCCCCCCAAAAAAAAATTAAGCACCAGCCGCCACTGTTGCAGTGTATTTGTATTGATGCAAATGGCACCGCAAAGTATGGGTGCTCGGAAACATTGAGTGCTTGACCAAAAGTATTGGTGCTCATACTCACTGAAAAAAAAAATACTCTATGTCTATAGTGCCATGAAATAAAAATAATGCCTATGCTCTACAGAACTGGTCATATAATTTGTTAGGTATAGTTCCACCAAGTATGGGAAGCAAAGATGTACCTTTTCTGCAAGATACAGCGGTGAAGCATTTTAGGAGATAAATTTGTGGGTGCAGTTATGAAATTAAAATGGGGCCTGGCTAGAAAGGAATTCAAACTATCATCTTTGGTCACATTCTTCAGTATACAGTCCCATACAGTATTTATCTTGCACATGTTGATCTCTAAAGGACCCTTAATAAGAATATGCAATGAACACATATAGGTGGATTCAGAAAGACTTAGGCTGGCGTAAGTCTGAATGTGCGCCGGCGCTAATTTAAGCGTATTCTGGTAACCAGATATGCTTAAATTAGGCTCAGATACGAGCGGCGTAAGCGTCTTACACCGTCGTATCCTAAAGTGTAATTGTTAGGCTGACCGCTAGGTGGCGCTTCCATTGCATTGCCGTTCCAAAAAAACGTCAATCACGTCAGGTCAACCCAAATTAACATAAAACACGCCCCCTCAGCCTATTTTGAATTAGGCGCGCTTACGCCCGCCGCATTTACGCTACGCCGCCGTAACTTAGCAGGCAAGTACTTTGTGAATCATGTACTTGCCTCGCTAACTTACGGCGGCGTAGTGTAAACACGATACACTACGCCGCCGCCGCAAGGATAAGCCTGCCTACCTGAATCTAGCTAAGAGGCTAGTTACATCTGATTTCTCCATGCCAAGGGTAGGTTGAGGATCCCCATAGGAGTCCCAGACAACTATGAGCACCTGCAGGGAACCAAACCTTCCCAACTAAAACCACTTTCAAGCAATCTGTTTTCCCGGACTTCTGCTTCATATTTCTATTAAAATAAAATCCTCACCTTGAGCAGCCATTTGTTGTAGAAGGTGATCCCGATAGAAAAACAGTAGTAAAAGAGGACCAGCCCCACCGTGAAGGAGATTTTCCATAGTATGGCCCCGCAAGGTAAACCCATCTTGTCAGCCGCACCAATACTTTGTTGCATTACAATGTACAGCGGCAAAACAAACCTATAAAACATAAAATACGGGGTTATGTCTGAAAAGTCAGTCATTCTAATTGCTACCATCCTTGTATGATCGTAGATGAAAATATTAAACTTTACTAGTTTTCCCAGGGAGTAGACAGAAACCTTCAGGCTGGCTTCGCACTATTTCAAATTGGATGTGGGTTCTCTGCATCCAATTTGCAATAGCAGGAGATTTTGACCGGCTTTCTATGGAGCTGGTTCACACATCTCTGCTGCGGCTCAGGTGCGAATTTGCACAGTAGCCCTGTGCGTCTTTTGGTCCATTTTACGTCCGAATTCAGCCAAAAATTCAGGCTGAAATCGGACCTGAAACAGTGACGCATCGGACGCCTGCTGTGACCCGCATGCAAAGGTAGTGTGAACCCAGCCTCAAACAGCTCTGAATGCCCCAGCAGCTCACATACAAACAGCTAACCAAAGGCAGACACAGCCAAGAGAACACTGTCTGCCTGGAAATGCAAAGCAGCTGAAGAGGTTTTCATCTTTTGAGACAAAAGCAGAAAAACCCTTTAAAGGGGTTGTAAAGGTAAAAAAAAAAAAAAATCCTAAATAGCTTCCTTTACCTTAGTGCAGTCCTCCATCACTTACCTCATCCTTCCATTTTGCTTTTAAATGTCTTTATTTCTTCTGAGAAATCCTCACTTCCTGTTCTTCTGTCTGTAACTACACACAGTAATGAGAGGCTTTCTCCCTGGTGTGGAGTGTCGTGCTCGCCCCTTCCCTTGAGGGGGGAGGGGGCAAGCAAGAGAGTCAGGATGCTCTCTAGATTACAGATAGAGAAAGGAGCTGTGTGTTAGTGAGCGTCCTGACTCTCCTGTAGTCCTAGGGAGGGGGCGATCACGACACTCCACACCAGGGAGAAAGCCTTGCATTACTGTGTGGAGTTACAGACAGAAGAACAGGAAGTGAGGATTTCTCAGAAGAAATAAGGACATTTAAAAGCAAAATGGAAGGATGAGGTAAGTGAAGGAGGACTGCACTAAGGTAAAGGAAGCTATTTAGGGAACATTTTTTTTCACCTTTACAACCCCTTTAACAGAAAAGCATTGCGTAATAGGATCTAAAATGATTCTGAATAGGAAATTACTTTTTTTTGTAACTGGATGGAATATATCATGATCCCTACAAGGATGGTGATCATTTGAAGCGGAGGTTCACTCTTAAAATAAGTATATACCATTGAATCCAGCATACTGCCGACATGTACAGTATGCTGTTTTTTTTTTTCGTTTTACATACCGCAGTATAGGTATTTTCCCCCCGGCTTCCGGGTAGTGAATCCCGCGGGAGTGGGCGTTCCTATTCAGAGACTAAGTGATTGACGTATGACAAAAGCTTCACCCCCAGCGCAAAAGGCGCGTCACCAGTTTCCGAAAAAAGCCGAACGTCGGTGCGCAGGCGCCGTATAGAGCCGACTCGGCGTTTGGCTTCTTTCGGAAACTGGTGACGCGCATTATGCGCCGGGGGTGAAGCTTTTGTCATACGTCAATCACTTAGTCTCTGAATAGGAACGCCCACTCCCGCGGGATTCACTCCCTGGAAGCCGGGGGGGGAAATACCTATACTACGGTATGTAAACCGAAAAAAAAAAAAACAGCATACTGTAGATGTCGGCAGTATGCTGGATTGAATGGTGTATACTTGTTTTTAGGGTGAACCTCCACTCTAAAGATGGGAAACTCCGGGGAAGACGACAGTATTTTCACAAGCTCAACTTTTTTTTTTAATAAGTGTGCAATGTACTTTTTTTTTGATGATCAATTTAACCAAACAAAACAAAAAAACAGTTAAATTGCTTAAAAAAAACACTATATAGACACAGGGAATATGTATACATTTTGCCAGTCTTGTATCTAGGCAACCCCAGCCAGCCTAGGTGCTGATCACAGAATAGCTAGTGTCAGTGACTACATTTTCCTCTACTGCAGTTAAGCAATACAGTTTGTTCACCAGCCAGTGCTGGTGTACCAGTTATATGTAAAAATGATTTATTGATTTGTACCCCTTTGATCGATAGATGAGGGCAACTGAGTTAATACAATGTAAAAATAATGTACTGTAACAATGTATCTCTGCAAGACCTGCCCTGCAAGCTTAAGGCTTCATTTCCACTGGCGTTTTTACAGCCACTTGTGTTAGCCTTTTTTACAGCTTAAAAACGCCTGTCCATGTTAAAAAACGATCAAAAACGCAGCGGTAGCGTTTTCGCGCGTTTTTTAACGTCTGGCATTTTTACAGCTCTACTCTGGAGCTTCAGAACGCCCTGGTCCTGCGTTTTTTTTACAGCTCAAAAACGCCTATGCCATTTGAAGCTCAAAAACGCCTATGTGGGCATGATGCCATAGAATAACATGGACAGGCGTTTTTAAGCTGTAAAAAACGCTCAGAAAAGTGGCTGTAAGGCCCCATTCACACCTAGGCGTTTTTACGCCTGAAGCGCACTGCTCACAAACGCCAGAAGGGAGAATTAACATTATTCCCTATGGTGACTGTTCACACCTGAACGCCTGTCGCGCGAAGCTCAAACAAGTCCCGGACCTTTTTTTGTCGCACGTATCGTGCGGTTTGGGCGTATTTGAGCGTTTTTTTCCCCCATAGAAAGTAATGGGAAACGCGCGAATTGAGCGTATCGCGCGACAACGGGCGTTTCGTCGCTTTAATAAATAGAACTTGTCGCCCATGCAGAAGATTAAAAAAATCTACCAACATAGCAACAAGTGATGAAAAGATGATCATTTTTCCTATTGGCTAAAATAAAAAAACGCCGAAGTACAAAAACGTTGCACGACGCTGTATGCAAACGCGTAAATACGCCCAAAAAAACGACCGAACAACCGACGCTCAGGTGTGAATGCAGCCTAAAAACGTCAGTGGAAATGAAGCCTAAACGTGATCTGTGATATAAAAACTGTCACTTTCAGGAGAAAAGCAATGGTAGCTTCCATAATGTTCTCATGACAAGTTTACTTTAAAGTAACAAACAAAGTTGGAGGGTTCAAAATGAGCATATGATAAAAAAAAAAAAAAAAAATTAAAATAAACGCAAAGTAACACTTACCTGCGACAACTACATGTCAAAACAATAGATATATACTGTGGCAGCGGATGATATATGCGAATCTGGACTTCTGTAAAAGCCAAAATTAGCCTCTCTCCTCCCCCAACCCTCCTTATTCATCCTTCAACTTGATGGGAGGTGTCAGGACCTGGATCACTTGCGTTCCTGTGCAATACGCTCCGCAGCCACAATGGACATATGTGAACCGGCATAGAGAGCCGGTCACAATCTCCTGTCATGCGAGTTGAATGCGGTGAAAACTCTCATCCAATTCGCATAGGTGTGAACCCAGCCTTACTCCTACTAATCACTAACTTGCAGCGTTTATTATCCCACTAATCATTGATTTGAAGGATTACACTTACAATCATAGACTTACAGTGCTTATTAGGCCCCTTTCACATTTGAGTGGGATTGCCGCGGGAATCGGCCGCTAGCGGTGCAGTATTAACCCCCGCTATCAGCCGATAAAGGGTTAATACCGCCTGCAATGCGCCTCTGCAGAGGCGCATTGCGGGCGGTATTGCCGCGGTTTCCCATTGTTATAAATGGGAAGGAGCGGAATACATACCGCTCCAAAGATGCTGCTGACAGGAGATTTTTTTCTCTTCCGCCCTCCGGCTTTCACATTGAGTAGGCAGTGAAGGAGTTTTTCAGGCGGTATAGCAGCGATATTTTTAGCGCTGTACCGCCTGAAAAACTCCTCAGTGTGAAAGGGGTCTTACTCCCATCAATCAGTGACTTGAAGCATTTATTAATCTCCCCCAATCACTAATTTGCAGGGTTTATTACTCCCACCAGTGGTGGTGCATCCATAGTGAGCGCAGGAGCGCTGCCCCCTCTCTCCTGCACCGTCACTCAACAATACATAGATTCATGCGCTGCCGCCCACTATTCAGGTGGCCGGCCATCTGAATAACAGCGGCTCTGATAGGCTTCCTGATTACAGCTGTGGGCTCTAATCGGCTTCCAAATGGTTAACCAGAGGGCGTGCGTTCCCTGGTTAACACTGACATGCATCTCAGCCAATCAGGTTCACCGGATCTGGTTACCGGTCACCTGATTGGCTGAAGCGACATCGAGGGATCAAGGAGGAGGATGGCTGACCCGAGAAAGGTAAGTGCCAGGGTGGGGGGGGGGGGGCAATCTGGCGGCATTTTATGGGGCAAACTGGCGACAATTGATGGCACAGGGGCTGCGTTTGATGGCACAGTGGCGACAATTAATGGCACAGTGGCTGCATTTGATGGCACAGTTTTTTTTTTCATTTGTTTGCGCCCCCCCCAAAAAAAAAAAATTTGAGCACCAGCCGCCATTGACTCCCACCAATCAGTGACTTGGAGTATTTATTACTTCCCCCAATCACAAAACTTGCAGCATTTATTACTCCCACCAATCACTGACCTTGAGAGTTTATTGCTCCCACCAATCAGTGACTTTGCAGTGTTTATTACTCTTGCCAATCACCATCTTGCAGCGTTTATTACTCCCAACAGTCAGAGTTTTACAGCATTTATTACTCCCGCTAATCACCAGCTTGCATTTATTACTTCCACCAGTCACCATCTTACAGGGTTTATTACTCCTGCCAATCACCATCTTGCAGCATTTATTACTCTCACCAATCACTGGCTTGCAGTGTTTATTACTCCCGCCTGTCACTGGCTTGCAGTGTTTATTACTCCCGCCTATCACTGGCTTGCAGTGTTTATAACTCTCGCCAATCACTGGCTTGCAGTGTTTATTACTCTCGCCAATCACTGGCTTGCAGCATGTATTACTCTCGCCAATCACTGGCTTGCAGTGTTCATTACTCCCGCCTGTCACTGGCTTGCAGTGTTTATTACTCCCGCCTATCACTGGCTTGCAGTGTTTATAACTCTCGCCAATCACTGGCTTGCAGTGTTTATTACTCTCGCCAATCACTGGCTTGCAGCATTTATTACTCTCGCCAATCACTGGCTTGCAGTGTTCATTACTCCCGCCTGTCACTGGCTTGCAGTGTTTATTACTCCCACCTATCGCTGGCTTGCAGCGTTTATTACTCCCGCCTGTCACTGGCTTGCAGTGTTTATTACTCTCGCCAATCACTGGCTTGCAGTGTTCATTACTCCCGCCTGTCACTGGCTTGCAGCGTTTATTACTCCCGCCTATCACTGGCTTGCAGTGTTTATTACTCCCACCTATCACTGGCTTGCAGCATTTATTACTTCCGCCTATCACTGGCTCGCAGTGTTTATTACTCCCACCCCAGTCACCATCTTACAGGGTTTATTACTCCTGCCAATCACCATCTTGCAGCATTTATTACTCTCACCAATCACTGGCTTGCAGTGATTATTACTCCCGCCTGTCACTGGCTTGCAGCGTTTATTACTCCCGCCTATCGCTGGCCTGCAGCGTTTATTACTCCCGCCTATCGCTGGCCTGCAGCATTTATTACTCCCACCTATCGCTGGCTTGCAGCGTTTATTACTCCCACCTATCGCTGGCTTGCAGCGTTTATTACTCCCGCCTATCGCTGGCTTGCAGCGTTTATTACTCCCGCCTATCGCTGGCTTGCAGCGTTTATTACTCCCGCCTATCGCTGGCTTGCAGCGTTTATTACTCCCGCCTATCGCTGGCTTGCAGCGTTTATTACTCCCGCCTATCGCTGGCTTGCAGCGTTTATTACTCCCGCCTATCGCTGGCTTGCAGCGTTTATTACTCCCACCTATCACTGGCTTGCAGCGTTTATTACTCCCGCCTATCGCTGGCTTGCTGCGTTTATTACTCCCGCCTATCGCTGGCTTGCAGCATTTATTACTTCCGCCTATCACCAACTTGTTTGTAACTTCTACTGATCACTAAGGATGAGCTCTGGCGTGTTCGCATGCTACACGTGCAGAGCCCGCCAGGAAGTGTGCACGGCGCTGCGCTAATCACAGCCAGGGAGACATTGTCCCGATGCTCGGCTGCAGAAATCGGGACAATGTCTCCCTGGCTGCGATTAGCGCAGCGCCGTGCTCACTTCCTGGCGCGCTCTGCACGTGTAGCATGCGAACACGCCAGAGCTCATCCTTACTTGTTTATAAAGGGCCCCATTCTGATTGTTCACCAAATAGGAAATATTTCTATTATGGGTATAAACATCTGTACTGGATGAGAGATCACAGAGGGCCACTATCCATACCCCACACATCACACAACTTACCCACAGAGGTGTCACCACAGGGAGACATGTGTCCTCCAACATCTGTCCAGTCCTGTCCTTCAGCCTGACACCTGCACAGATCACACTGATTAGTAATACATTGATCAATGCACTCACACCCCTCCTTCTTTATTGGACTGAGCTCGTGTTTATTATTGTGAAGATCCGGGGATTTGTACACAATGACATGCATGTAATGTGAGGCTGCACTTAGAGTCTGCAAGGTGTGTGCAACAGGTTCTGGGCCATGTCTCCTCACACTTAGCAATATGTCCGTGTACACCGAACTACAACTACACTACAAATGTCCTCCCATTGTACCCTGTCAGACCCCTGTACCTCCTCTACTCAGATCTTCAACAAGACGTGGCTCACCGCGCACAGCATGCTGGGAGGGTTCTGTGCTTCAAACGGAAACGTCCTCCTCCCGCCGCCATCTTGGTGGTGGCATGTGATAAATCTCATTCCAAGTTATTACACTGACTGGCTGTTCTGCGTGCAGTTCGTCAGTAATGTTTTGCCTTACCCGAAGAGAAATGTCCAATGCAAAAGTCTAATATTACCTGTCAGCTATTAAGAGTGGAACAAGGTTGTCAAATGCCCCATGTTTCTAAGGGTGGGATCCTGAGGTACACCACTTTATGGCTTCCAACAGTCCTTAATTTGAAGGGACTGTCTCTATTTTGGAACCAAGTCCCTCATATTTCATTATATGTCCCCCTAAGAGCCGGTTCAAACGGGCGACTCGTCAGACGACTCAGCTGCCTGACAAGTCGCACTTCGCTCTGTTCAATGGAACCGTTCTAATAGGAGTCGCTCCGACTTAGAAAAAGGTTCTTGAACGACTTTGGGGGCGACTTGAATTGACTTCAATACAGAAGTCATTTTGCAAGTCGCCTCGAGAAGTCGTCTTGAGATCGCCTTGCCGAGTCGCCCCCAAAGTTGTGCCGCCCCTGTGAACCGGGTCTTACAGTACTGATGTAGAGATTTATATAAGAAAATAAACACTTTAAACAAAACTTGCTTATTTTGCGCTAAACTTTTTATCCATCTTTTAGCTTATTGCACTGGTTTAAGTACAACTTGGACCCCTTTCACACTGAGGCAGTTTTCAGGCGTTTTAGCACTAGAAATAGCGGCTGTTAAGCGCCAGAAAACTGCCTCCCATGCTGCCGGAATGTTAAAGCTTGAGTGCTTTTACACCCGGGCGGTGCGCTTGCGGGATGTTGGAAAAGGTCCTGCAAAAAGCCGCTTTGGGGCGGTTTGCCAATGAATGGTCAGTGCCTGAAAAGTGCTTTGGAAGCACCGCAACACATGCATTTTTAACTCTTTCTTTGGGGTTAAAAGCAACCCGCTAGCTGCTGAAAAGCACAGTTTGACACAAATGACGGCGGGCGGAATACCCCATTGTTCTGACAAGACATCATATGACGTCCTGTCATTTAAAGCCGATAGGGGGCGCGCACCCGTCGCGTTACTGGGAACACAATGCGCGTGCCCGGCGGCTGCGATGGCCGCCGGGCACCCGCGATTGCCCAGTAACTGAGCAGGACCGTGGATCTCTGTGTGTAAACACAGAGATCCACGTCCTGTCAGGAAGAGGAGACCGATGCTGTGTCCCTTGTACATAGGGACACAGATCGGTCACCTCCCCCAGTCACCCCCCTCCCCCTACAGTTAGAACACTCACTAGGCTACACATTTAACCCCTTCCCCGCCCCCTAGTGGTTAATCCCTTCCCTGCCAGTCACATTTATACAGTAATCAATGCATATTTATAGCACTGTTCACTGTATAAATGTGAATGGTCCCAAAAATGTGTCAAAAGTGTCCGCTATAATGTCGCAGTTCCAAAAAAAAACGCAGACCGCCGCCATTCCTAGTAAAAAAAAAAAAAAAAAAACATAATTATGTCCCCTATTTTGTAGGCAACATAATATTTGCGCAAACCAGTCACTATACGGTTATTGCGATTTTTTTTTTTTACCAAAAATATGTAGAAGAATACGTATCAGCCTAAACTGAGATACATTTTTTTTTTTTTTTTAATGGGATATTTATTATAGCAAGAAGTAAAAAAGTGTTTTTTTTCAAAATTTACGCTCTTTTTTTGTGTATAGCCCAAAAAATAAAAACCGTCAGGTGATCAAATGCCACCAAAAGAAAGCTCTATTTGTGGGAAAAAAAGGACTTCAATTTTGTTTGGGAGCCACGTCGCACGACTGCGCAATTGTCAGTTAAAGCGACGCAGTGCCGGAAGCTAAAATTCCATCTGGGCAGGAAGGGGGGTGTATGTGCACAGTAGGCAAGTGGTTAAACAGCGGTAAAGCGCTGCTAAACCAAGCCGTTTTTTACAGAAAACGCACAGGCGGCTCCAGTGTGAAAGGGCTCTAAGGCTGGGTTTACACTGCAGTACGCTCTGGCGCACAGCAGGGGTCCGGTGCGTCCCCATTCACCGTTTCAGGTCCGATTTCAGTCTGAATTTTATGGCTGAATTCGGACTCCACTCCGGAGATGTACAAACCAGCTCCATAGAGAGCTGGTCACAATCTCCTGCTATGCAAATTGGAATGCGGGAAAACCCACATCCAATTCCCAATAGTGTGAACCCAGCCTCAGGGCGTACGGGCATACCTAACCCCCGCACCATATTGCTGGTCAAAGACCAGAGCACTTTTTGCGATTCGGCACTGCGTCGCTTTAACTGACAATTGCTTAGTTGTGCGACGTGGCTCCCAAACAAAATTGGCGTCCTTTTTTTTCCACAAATAGAGCTTTCTTTTGGTGGTATTTGATCACCTATGCGGTTTTTAGTTTTTGCGCTATAAACAAAAATAGAGCGACAATTTTGAAAAAAAATATTTTTTACTTTTTGCTATAATAAATATCCCCCAAAAATATATAAAAAAAAAACGATTTTTTTCCTCAGTTTAGATCGATACGTATTCTTCTACCTATTTTTGGTAAAACAAAATCGCAATAAGCGTTTATCGATTGGTTTGCGCAAAATTTATAGCATTTACAAAATATGGGGTCGTTTTATGGCATTTTTATTAATATTTTTTTTTTACTAGTAATGTCGGCAATCAGCGTTTTTTTTTCGGTATTGCGACATTATGGTGGACACATTTTTGGGACCATTGGCATTTTTATAGCGATCAGTGCTATAAAAATGCATTGGATTACTATAAAAATGCCACTGGCAGGGAAGGGGTTAACACTAGGGGGCGGGGAAGGGGTTAAGTATGTTCCCTGGGTGTGTTCTAACTGTAGGGGGGGTGGCCTCACTAGGGGAAATGACCGATCGCTGTTCATACATTGTATGAACAGACGGTCAGGCATTTCTCCCCTGACAGGACCGGGAGCTGTGTGTTTACACACACAGCTTCTGGTCCTCGCTCTGTAACAAGCTTTTGGGGGTGCCCGGCGGTGATCGCGCCAGACAGGCACGCGCACGGGAGTAAGGGACGAGCGGGGGCGTGCGCGCCCCTAGTGGCTGCTGCGAGAGCCGACGTAGAGCTACGGGCTCTCGCGCAGGGGAGCCGACCTGCCGCCGCTGGTCGGCAAGTAGTTAAAGCGGAGCTCCACCCAAAAGCGGAAGCTCTGCTTGCCTGCCTCCCCCTCCCTCCGCTGCCACATTTGGCACCTTTCGGGGGGGGGGGGATCAGGTACCTGTTTTTTCACGGCAAACTAACCTGGAAGCTCTGCCCCACTCCTTCCCTAGCTGCCAGACCATTCACACAGCATACAAGAGCCAGCATACTCTAGGAGGCAGGAAACAAAAGACTCCATTTTAATTCCTGAAGAGATCTCAGTTACTATGAGGCAGTGAGAGGGATCAGACCTGAAGGAGAGATGCTGTCTCTCAGATGATCAGCCGGCACAATTCAGGCCTCCACCGCCAGTCGGGACATTCAGCCTGAGAGAGGGGGAATCCAGGTGCATATCGAGGCGCACCTGCACCGACGGTGAAGCGTTCTAGTGAATGAATGAATGACTTGTATAGCGATACACATGCAAACTAAATCACCTCTAGGGCTTTTTGCAGCCAGTGTCTTCCTGGCTGGTGCGGTCATTTACTCCGTAGGATCTCGACATGCTTGGGACACACAGTCGTATATACATATATACTGTGCCAATTTGGACACATTTCGTGGTCGGGATTTGAACCAGCGACCCTTTTTGCTGCTAGGTGACTCGGTTTGTGAGTGTTGAGCACGATTGAGGCCAAAGCAGTGTGCAGTACTGCTTTTGGCCTGAGGTGGGGGTTGCCGATCGCAGTGATCGGCGCCATTCGGAAATGCACGGAAAGGCCCGAGGACAGCGTGGCTGACCTCGGCAAATCTTGGGTAGAAAGTCTTACCGAGGTTTGCCGAGGTCAGCCTAAGTGTCCTCTGGCCTTTTCCGAAGCTCTTCGGCACCGCCCTGCCTCTGGCCGCATGCGGTATTGCATCCCAATGAAGTCAATGCGGAACTAATTATTTTAGTTTCCATTGACTTCAATGGGGAAACTCGCTTTGATACGCGAGTACTTTGGATTACAAGCATATTCCTGGAACGGATTATGCTCGTAATCCGAGTTTCCACTGTAATTCATTACCACATTGACTTCTATGGAATGCAATACCGCATGTGGCCTGAGGTGGGGGATGCCGGAGAGACTCGGAAATACTCACACTGAACAAATTGTAGCCTTTATTGAAAAAAGGACAGCACTACAAGTCACAGCAACATAAAATAAAATCCAACTGCTGACGCGTTTCGCACTACCACTAGTGCTTAGTCATAGCAGGTCATTTGGCCTGAGATACGGGGACGCAGGAGCCGAGAAAAGCTGAACATTGACCTCCAGTACCTCATTTGGCCTGAGGTACGGGGGCGCAGGAGCCGAGAAAAGCTGAACATTGACCTCCAGTACCTCATTTGGCCTGAGGTACGGGGGCGCAGGAAACGAGCAGAAGTGTCCTTGGGCCTTTTCGGACATTTTTGGCGCTCTCTGGCACCCCCCCACCTCTGGTTGCATTCGGTATTGCATCCCATTGAAGTCAAAGCGGAACAAATTATTTTAGTTTCCATTGACTTCAATGGGAAAAATCGCTTTGATATGCAAGTACTTTGGATTACGAGCATACTCCTGGAACGGATTATGCTCGTAATCCGAGGTTCAACTGTATATGGTTTTGGCTGACACTTGTGGAAACATAGGAAGTGTAGGCAGTAGTACCAATACTTACAATTGCATGTACAGTTCTTAAAGGGGTTGTAAAGGTTTCGTTTTTATTTTCTAAATAGGTTACTTTAACCACTTAAGGATCGCCTCCTGCACATATATGTCGGAAGAATGGTACCTGTACCTGTACGTCCTCTTAAAGTGCCCAGCCGTTGGTCACGGGCGCGCGCCCGCAACCCAGGCCGAAGCTTTGTGACTGCAGAACCCGATCGCCGCTGGAGTCCCACGATCTGTCCCCGGAGCTAAAGAATGAGGAGAGCTGTGTGTAAACACAGCTTCCCCGTTCTTCACTGTGGCGCTGTCATTGATCGTGTCATTGATCATGTGTTCACTGATATAGGGAAACACGATCAATGACGTCACACGTCCAGCCCCGCCCCCCTACAGTTAGAAACACATATGAGGTCACACTTAACCCCTTCAGCGCCCCCTAGTGGTTAACTCCCAAACTGCAATTGTAATTTTCACAGTAAACGATGCATTTTTATAGCATTTTTTGCTGTGAAAATGACAATTGTCCCAAAAATGTGTCAAAAGTGTCCGATGTGTCCGCCATAACGTCACGGTCAAAATTAGTAGTAAAAAAAAAAAATTATTAATAAAAATGCAATAAAACTATCCCCTAGTTTGTAAACACTATAAATTTTGCGCAAACCATTCGATAAACGGTTATTGCGATTTTTTTTATCCAAAAATATGTAGAAGAATACGTATCGGCCTAAACTGAGGAAAAAAAACGTTGTTTTATATATTTTTGGGTGATATTTATTATAGCAAAAAGGAAAACAGATTGCATTTTTTTCAAAATCCTCGCTCTATTTTTGTTTATAGCACAAAAAATAAAAACCGCAGAGGTGATCAAATACCATCAAAAGAAAGCTCTATTTGTGGGAAAAAAAGGACTTCAATTTTGTTTGGGAGCCACGTCGCACGACTGCGCAATTGTCAGTTAAAGCGACGCAGTGCCGGAAGCTAAAATTTCATCTGGACAGGAAGGGGGGTGTATGTGCACAGTAGGCAAGTGGTTAAACAGCGGTAAAGCGCTGCTAAACCAAGCCGTTTTTTACAGAAAACGCACAGGCGGCTCCAGTGTGAAAGGGCTCTAAGGCTGGGTTTACACTGCAGTACGCTCTGGCGCACAGCAGGGGTCCGGTGCGTCCCCATTCACCGTTTCAGGTCCGATTTCAGTCTGAATTTTATGGCTGAATTCGGACTCCACTCCGGAGATGTACAAAAGGATGCCAATTTTGTTTGGGAGCCACGTCGCACGACCGCGCAATTGTCAGTTTAATCGACGCAGTGCCGAATCGCAAAAACTGGCCGGGTCCTTTACCTGCATTTTGGTCTGGGTCTTAAGCGGTTAAACTAGTGCATTGTTGGTTCACTTACCTTTTCCTTCAATTTCCCTTCTAAATGTTGTTTTTCTTTGTCTGAATTTCTCACTTCCTGTTCCTCCTCAGTAAGCTGTTCTAGATGACTTTCCACCGCTCAGATGATGGGGGCAAGCTTACTGAGGAGAAACAGGAAGTGAGAAATTCAGACAAAGAAAAAAAATAATTTAGAAGGGAAATGGAAGGAAAAGGTAAGTGAACCAACAATGCACTAGCTTAAAGGAACCAATTTAGAAAATAAAAGACGAACCTTTACAACCCCTTTAAACATTGTGGTGAGTATTTTTCACAACTGTTTGCTGTATAATTTATTAGTCTAGCTGTGGTAGTACTTTCCCTTATATTGTAGTGATTGCGCTTAGGTTTTATTGATCATTTCTCTGTCACACTCCTATGTTTAGCCCCACTTCAAATCCATGAAAATAGAATTCAGAGTTCCAGTTCAGGTACCAATGATTAGAACCTTCTTAGGGAGCATGCAGGTGGAAATGGTCTTATTCAACATCTTGGGGCACATCCTCAAAGAAATTACGCCGGCGTATCTGTTGATACGCCGCATAATTTCAAATTTTGCGCGTCGTATCTTTGTTTTGGT
Organism: Rana temporaria; assembly: GCF_905171775.1. Classification (NCBI taxonomy): domain Eukaryota; kingdom Metazoa; phylum Chordata; class Amphibia; order Anura; family Ranidae; genus Rana; species Rana temporaria. Next base: position 114,224,393 of record NC_053500.1, on the reverse strand, counting down.
ATCCACGAAACAAGATACGACGGCATCTGTGTTAGATCCGACAGGCGTACGCCTTAGTACGGCGTCGGATCTAAGATGCAATTTTCCGGCGGCCGCTGGGTGGCGTTCACGTCGTAATCCGCGTTGAGTATGCAAATTAGCTTTTTCCGACGATCCATGAACGTACGAGCAGCCTTCGCATTCTTTTACGTCGTTACCGTTTGGCTTTTTCCGGCGTATAGTTAAAGCTGCTATCTGGTGGTGTACTCAATGTTAAGTATGGCCGTCGTTTTACGTCGTTTGCGTAAGTGGTACGTGAATGGGGCTGGACGCCATTTACGTTCACGACGAAAACAAGGACGTCCTTGCGACGTCATTTGGAGCAATGCACCCTGGGAGATTTGACGGACGGGGCATGCGCAGTTCGTTCAGCGCGGGGATGCGCTTCATTTAAATGAAACACGCCCCCTACTCGCCACATTTGAATTCCGCGCCCTTACGCCACGAGAAATACAATATGCCGCCGTAACTTACGGCGCAAATTCTTTCAGGGTTCAAACATTTGCAAAGTAAGTTACAGCGGCGTAGCGTATCTCACATACGCTACGCCCATGCAAATGTATGAGGATCTGCCCCCTTGAGTCTGGTGTTCTCTTTGCCAATGATAAATGTTATGTCATCATGCCAAGATCAATAGAGTTACTCAGAGGTATCCAGAAAGCAAGCTGTGGGTGCCTAGGAGTCTGGCAAGGGATTTAAAAAATAAGTTTGATGCTAAAAGAATTTGCCAAAAAAAAAAAGTAATTGTGGGGTGTTCAGGTAACTCTTGCAATGGTTGAAGTCAAAGTGCATGTACCTAAAATCAGAAAGAGATGTACCAATTCAACCCGCATGAGAGGTGTGTAAGACCTCTTTCACACTGGGTTGCTTCGCAGGCGCCATAACCAGGGCTTTTTTTCTCAGACAATAGGTGCAGGAACCCCCCCTTTCCAAGTAACCCCTTTTTCTCTGCCCCCTACCCACCTCCCAATACCGTCCCTTTTAGACAATAGAGGACCAAGTATCATTTTGTGGTGCTAAGTAATTTGTGTGGAATTTGTTAATGATACCAAGAAAAGCAGTAAAATAGATCCCCTGCAGCCAGCAACAATAGATCCCCCTAACAACAATGGACCACCCACAACAAAATTTCCCCACCAGCAACAATAGACTCCCAGCAGCATCAACAGATCTCTGCACAGCCAGCATTAATAGACACTCTGGCTGCCATCAACAATAGACCCCTCCTCCCAACAGTAGATCTCTTTCAGCAACAACTGACCCTAGACACTACTGACCCCCCCCCCAGCAACAATAGACTTCCCCAGCAACAATAGACCCCCGTTGCAAAAATAGATCCTCAGCAGTGAGCATCAATACCCTGCAGCACACCCCAGCACCCCCTGCCATTACATACAGTCAGTCCAGGAGGTGCGGGAACTGCGCTGAAAAAAAGCCCTGGCCATAACGCTAAAAATAGCGCCTGCAAAGCGACCTGCTGTCTCTCCAATGTGAAAGCCCCGAAGGCTTCGACACTGGAGCAGTGCGCTAGCAGGAAGGTAAAAAAAGGTCCTGCTAGCAGCATCTTTGGAGCGGTGTGTATACCGCTCCTGCCCATTGAAATCAATGGGCACCGCGGCTGTACCGCCGGAAAAGCGCCTCTTAATCCTTTTCTTGATCGCTAGCGGGGGGTAAAACCGCCCCGCTAGCGGCCAAATAGCGCCACGAAATTGATGGTAAAGTGCCTCTAAAAAATAGCGGCCCTTTTCCCGCTGACGCCACCCCCGCCCCAGTGTGAAAGGGGCTTTAACCGCTTAAGCCCAGGAGCGCAAGAAACACTACCAAGAGAATAACACCAACATTACCTCATTGCAGCAGAGCCAGTTTGAAACGGGGAATAATGGCTCCCTGCAGCCAACAAAATCCAGGGAGCTCCTGGCGCTTGACCTACTCACACAGCAAGCAATGCTCTGCAGCAACTTTTACCAGAACAGAGTCTTTTAAGTGCCCCATGTGGAACCCAGTGCCCAAAGGTTGCTTCCAAGCTATCCCTGCAATATTCACTCCAGCTTCCCTTGGATGCAGTCTGAAATCAAGACAGAGGATGCCTGTACCAGATAGCTGCTGATTAGATAGGGAGCTTCTAGCAGTGTACTTTAACCACTTCACCCCCGGAAGATCTGGCTGCTCAATGACCATGACATTTTTTTCGATACGGCACTGCGTCGCTTTAACTGACAATTTCGCGTCGTACCCAAACAAAATTGACATCCTTTCTTTCCCACAAATAGAGCTTTCTTTTGGTAGTATTTGATCACCTCTGCATTTTTTTTTTTACTATAATAAATAGCCCCAATTTTTAAAAAAAAAGCTAATTTTATCCTCAGTTTAGGCCAATATGTATTCTTCTACATGTTTTTGGTAATAAAAATCGCAATAAGTGTATATTGATTGGGCAGGAAGGGGATATATGTGCCCAGTAAGCAAGTGGTTAAGCCCACAACACTAAAATTTGTCTGTATATTGCAGTAAGGCATGCTTGTTATGTTCACCATGGAACCTAAAGGGTTAATCCTCTGCATTGTGTATGAAGGCTGTTTGATCCTAACTTCTCTGTCCTCCCCTTTTTCCACTGTCCCCAATCCCTCTCCTGATAGCACAGAGCCCTTGTAGTTCCTCTGCACATGCTCAGTTTGGTATGTATTGCTAGAGAGTTTTTTTTTCTTGGGAGGTTGCATGTGATCAACACAGGGCCAATTAGCATTGTTCAGAGGGTCAGGGGTCATACAGCCTCATAGGACAGTCAGATTATAATTAAAACTACTCCTACGAGCTTTAACTACTTGCCGCCGTTGTTTTACGGCGGCAGGTTGGCTCCCCTGTGCGAGAGCCCGTAGCTCTACGTCGGCTCTCTTGCAGGATACCAGGGGCGCGCCCCCCCGCTCCCCCCCGAATCCCGTGCGCGTGCCCGGTGGGCACCCGCGATTGCTCCTTACAGAGCGGGGACCGGGAGCTGTGTGTGTCCTGTCAGGGGGAGAAATGCTGATCCTCTGTTCATACAATGTATGAACAGAAGATCAGTGATTTCCCCTAGTAAGGCCCCCCCCCCCCCCTCCCACAGTTAGAACACACCCAGGGAACATACGCCCCCTAGTGTTAACCCCTTCACTGCCAGTGGCATTTTTATAGTAATCCAATTCATTTTTATAGCACTGATCGCTATAAAAATGCCAATGGTCCCAAAAATGTGTCAAAAGTGTCCGAAGTATCCGCCATAATGTCGCAGTACCGGAAAAAAATCGCTGATCGCCGCCATTACTAGTAAAAAAATATATTAATAAAAATGCCATAAAAATACCCCCTATTTTGTAAACGCTATAACTTTTGCGCAAACCAATCAATAAACGCTTATTGCGATTTTTTTTACAAAAAATATGTAGAAGAATACGTACTGTATCGGCCTAAACTGAGGAAAATTTTTTTTTTTATATATATTTTTGGGGGATATTTATTATAGCAAAAAGTAAAAAATATTCATTTTTTTCAAAATTGTCACTCTATTTTTGTTTATAGCGCAAAAAATAAAAACCGCAGAGGTGATCAAATACCACCAAAAGAAAGGGGAAAAAAAGGACGTCAATTTTGTTTGGGAGCCACGTCGCACGACCGCGCAATTGTCTGTTAAAGCGACGCAGTGCCGAATCGCAAAACCTGGCCTGGGCTTTTAGCTGCATTTTGGTCCGGGGCATAAGTGGTTAAATTATACCAGGTGGATGTGTATTCATTTATCCGAAATTTGGAGGAATTGAACCAAAAATGCGTTTTTCAATACAAAAATGACTTGAAGCACACTAGCCCTAGTCAAAGCCCAAATTTGATTTACATTTACATTTTATATTAGGATTTTGGAACAGGCAGTTCATGCAAGAATATCCACAAACACCACCAAGAAGTAATTTCTGCTACTATTATGCTAAATACTGTTGATGAAGAAAGGTATTTAGCAGTTTATATTTATTAAAATAATTGCATTTCTATGTTCTGTGTACTGTGGGAGACCAGATATAGTGAATGCAGGCTCCTGGGTTTAGTAACACTTTAACAGAGGTTCTAAGTTACAAAATACAAACACACGGAAATACACCAGCAGCTTGTTATTTATCAGTAATATTACATATTATTTTGGATGTCAGCCTCATGTACCTCATCTCTATTACATTCATATGCCCCTTCCCAATCATCATTTACAAAGGGCAAGAGTTGTACCGTATCACAGAGATATATATATATATATATTCTTCTTGTCTCTAACGATCCCTATACTGTAAACTGTTTTTAGATACGATAGTGAGACATTACATATTTTATTTGTACCTAGACAAAAATACCTCTGGTAACAAGAAACAAGAAAATTCATTGTGCTTTTGAGCAGAGCACCGTACACACTGTTGGAATGAAGAGCTGCACTCCATGTTTTGAGTGGATGGTGGCGAGCAGCACTCTTGATTGGAAAAGCATTCTAATCATTAAGGCAAAAATAGATTTACTGATTTAAACCCTACAGGGCCATCGACAATAGTATATGCAGCCTCCGCCTGTACCTATGCAGTACCTATTGAAAAGGTAAACCTTTAAAATGAACCTGGGAGGAAGAGGGTGCCTAGCAGGCAAGAACTGAAACCCAGAAGCCCTTGCTGCTCTTGTACTAAAGAGCTACTGCAGGGGGTCATCCACAGCAGCCCTGCTGAAGACAGCCGATGGATGTGTGGGGGGCGATCATCTGGGTTACACAAGCCCCTCCCCATTCCAGGGCAGACCTTGGTCCATTACACAGCTGATTAATGAGAGGTCTTTTCCCAATGTTAGTGGGTGTGCATGTCCTCCATGTAAGATCTCCAGATCAGCCATAGTGGTAGACAAAATCGTAACTGCTGGGCTCTTTGGGGATGGGAGGAGGCACCTCGGGGATTGGAATGTTTTCCAGGTCCAGCAGACGTAACTTCATCTCCATGCTGAGCAGAGTGTCCATGTCACTGCGGGTTAGCTCGCTGCTCATTTCCCTCCCCAACAAAGCATTCACACCATCAATCCAGATGCAGTACTGCAGCAAAGAAAAGACAGAAATACTCAAGTTATTGTGACTCTGGGAAATGTACTGTTCACATTACATGCATAGTTACATAGTAGGTGAGGTTGAAAAAAAATGGATTTTTGTACTCACCGTAAAATCAATTTCTCTGAGTTCATGGACGGACACAGCATCCGTTGACAGTAGGGTTATGCACCTTCCTTCCAGGAGAGTTCTCTCCTGGAAGGAAGGTGCATAACCCTACTGTCAAAGGATGCTGTGTCCATCCATGAACAGAAGAGAAAATAGGATTTTTGTACTCACCGTAAAATCCATTTCTCGGAGTTCATGGACGGACAAAGCATCCGTTGACAGTAGGGTTATGCACCTTCCTTCCAGGAGAGTTCTCTCCTGGAAGGAAGGTGCATAATCCTACTGTCAAAGGATGCTGTGTCCGTCCATGAACGGAAGAGAAAAAAGGGATTTTTAATACAGCTTACCTGTAAAATCCTTTTCTTGGAGTACATCACGGGACACAGAGCAGCATATTCATTACTATGTGGGTTATATGGAGTACCTTCAGGTGTTGACACTGGCAATCTCAAACAGGAAATGCCCCTCCCTATATAACCCCCTCCCATAGGAGGAGTACCTCAGTTTTGTAGCAAGCAGTATGCCTCCCAAAATGGTCCCCAAAAAGAGGGGTGGGAGCTCTGTGTCCCGTGATGTACTCCAAGAAAAGGATTTTACAGGTAAGCTGTATTAAAAATCCCTTTTTCTTTATCGTACATCACGGGACACAGAGCAGCATATTCATTACTATGTGGGATGTCCCAAAGCAATGCTCACAATGAGGGGAGGGAGAACATCTCCAAGACAAAAGGATTTAATTTAGAGAAATACTCAAATCATAATAAATCCAACTTAGTTGAGAAAAATAATCTTAAATTTTAAATTTAACTCAAAAAAGAGGAGCCCCCGGAATCCGAGGGTCTCAAACTGCAGCCTGCAGCACTGCCTGCCCAAAGGCTGTATCAGTATTCCTTCTTACGTCCAACTGGTAGAATTTTGTAAACGTGTGGACAGAAGACCAGGTTGCCGCCTTGCAAACTTGAGCCATAGAGATCTGGTGATGTGCTGCCCAGGAGGCGCCCATGGCCCTAGTAGAATGAGCCTTTAATGATACTGGAGGAGGCAACCCTTTCAAGCCGTAGGCCTGAGTGATTAATTGCTTAATCCACCTAGAAATGGTGGACTTTGCAGCTGCCTGCCCCTTCTTGGGCCCATCCGGTAATATGAACAGCACATCTGTTTTCCGGATCTTCTTTGTAGCTTTAAGATAGGCCTTCATGGCCCTGACGATATCCAAGGTATGCAGCAACCCTTCCTTTCTGGAAGTAGGTTTAGGGAAGAAGGATGGTAATACCAAATCCTGGTTCAAATGAAAACTGGATATAACCTTCGGTAGGAAGGAAGGATGAGGGCGGAGAACGACCCTGTCCTTGTGAAAAATAAGATATGGTTCCTTACAGGATAAGGCCGCCAGTTCCGATACTCTTCTTGCGGAAACTATGGCGACCAAAAATACTAACTTCCTTGTCAGTAAAACCAAAGGAATTTCAGCCAACGGCTCAAACGGTTGTTTCTGTAAACTTGACAGAACAAGGTTTAAATCCCACGGGCAAAGCGGGGATTTAACTGGAGGTTTAATACGTAAGACCCCTTGAAGGAAGGTCTTAACCAGCGAGTGGGTGGCCAGCGGCCGCTGAAACCACACGGACAGAGCAGAAATCTGTCCTTTGATTGTGCTTAATGCCAATCCTTTATCCACTCCTAGCTGGAGAAAACTTAAAACTCTATCAATGGTGAATTTGCGAGAAAGCCATCGCTTGGACTCACACCAGCCTACATAGGCCTTCCAGACCCTGTAATAAATCACCCTAGAGACCGGTTTCCTGGCTCTGATTAGGGTAGAGATTACTTTCTGAGACAGACCTCTACCCCTGAGAATCAGGGATTCAGCTTCCAGGCCGTCAAATTTAGATGCCGTAAGGCAGGGTGGAGGATCGGACCTTGCGATAGCAGGTCTGGCCGTAGAGGAAGAGTCCAAGGGTCTCCCACTACCATCCTTAAGATTAGTGAGTACCATGCCCTTCTGGGCCATGCTGGAGCTACCAGGATGACTGGTATGTTCTCCACCCGGATCCTGCGCAGCAGGCGGGGTAGTAACTGGAGCGGGGGAAACGCATAAAGAAGTTTGAACTGATGCCAAGGGCAAACCAGAGCATCGGTTCCGCAGGCCATCGGATCCCTTGAGCGGGACATGAACCTGTCTAGCTTCTTGTTGAGTCTCGATGCCATGATATCCACGTCCGGCACTCCCCATTTTTGGCAGAGTGCTTGAAAGGTTTGTGGATGCAGAGACCATTCCCCCGGCAATAGAGTCTGGCGGCTTAAGAAGTCCGCCTGAAAGTTGTCCACTCCGGGAATGAATATTGCCGATATGCAGGGCACATGAGCCTCTGCCCCTAGGAGAATCAAGCTCACTTCTCTCTGAGCGGCCTGACTCCTGGTTCCCCCTTGGTGATCTATGTATGCCACTGCCGTGGCATTGTCTGATTGAACTCTCACCGGGAACCCCTGCAATTTCGACGTCCAAGCCCTGAGGGCTAGTCGAACCGCTCTGAGCTCCAAGATGTTGATGGGTAAAAGCTTCTCTGGCCTTGCCCAAATACCTTGGCGAGTGGAACCATCCACAATCGCTCCCCAGCCCGTCAGGCTGGCGTCTGTGGTCACTATCTTCCAAGCCACTGGGTTGAAAGACTTTCCCTTCAGTAGATTCTGAGGGTCTAACCACCAACACAGACTTTGCCGGACTCTTGATGAGAGTGGCAACGGGATATCCAAGGCCTGTGGCCTTCTGCTCCATGCTGACAGGATGGCTGCCTGCAGGATGCGAGTGTGGCTCTGAGCGTATGGCACCGCCTCGAATGTAGCCCCCATCTTGCCTAGTAGTCTCATACATAGGCGAATAGTCGGTTCTTTCTTGCTTAGAACCAGTAGGATTAATTCCTTGATGGCTTTGACCTTCCTCAGAGGTAGGAACACCCTTTGTTGTTCTGTGTCTAATCTCATGCCGAGATATTCCAACTGCCTTGTGGGCTGGAATGCTGACTTTTCTCGATTTAGGACCCAGCCGAACCTCTCGAGGTATTGGACCGTGAGGGCCACTGCTCGCTCCAAGCCGGGAGACGAGTGGTCTATGACTAGGAGGTCGTCCAGGTATGCTAGGATCGTGACCCCTTGGATCCTTAGCTTGGCTAGGATTGGAGCTAGAACCTTCGTGAACACCCGGGGGGCCGTAGCCTCCATTAGGTTGGAGTAGAAACCCAGCCCCTGTTCCAGGACTGGTACCTCTACTATTACTCCCTGGGAAAGTAGATGATCTAGAGTCGATCTTAATGCGGCTCCTTTCTCCAGATCGTTTGGAATCCTCGACTCCTGGAAATGAGGAGGAGGAAACCTTAGGAACTCTAGCTTGTAGCCTGTGGCCACGGAAGACCGTACCCACTCGTCGGGAATGCTGGCTTCCCAAATCTCCGAAAAGAGTCGCAGCCTTCCCCCCACCTTCGTGGGTGGGGGCGCCCCTTCATGAGGTAGACTTGGGGGCTGGTTTTGCTGGCTTGCGAAACCACTGCCTCTTGCCTCTAACAGCCTGTCCTTCTGATCTGCTGTTGAAGCCGAAGTTTGCTCTTGCAGGAGGCCGTCGATACTGCTTGGCATTAGAGGGCCCCTGCCCAGGGGAGGACTGTCGTTTAAACGCAGGCCCCTGAACCTTCCTCTTAGTTGGCAAGAGTGTACTCTTGCCGCTTGAAATGGTCTGAATGTATTTATCTAGGTCCTCTCCGAAGAGCCGTCCTCCATGGAAGGGGAACCCTACCAGGAGCTTCTTGCATGGGGGCTCAGCCTCCCAGCTTTTCAACCATAAGAGTCTTCTCATATGGATAAGGGATAACGATAAACGTGACGCTTGCTGGATGGAATCCTTGATTGCGTCTACCGTAAAACATATGGCCTTAGGGACATCCGAAAATTCTTCTGCCTGCTCGGCAGGAATAAGTTCAAGCATTTGCTTAAATTGATCTGATAAAGCTTGAGCGACTCCAATCGCAGCCACGGCTGGCTGTACTACTGCCCCTGCAGAAGTGAAGGAGTTCTTAAGTAGTGCTTCCAAGCGCTTATCAACTGGATCTTTGAAAACCTGTACGTTCTCTACAGGGCATGTTAACGATTTGTTAACACATGAGATGGCTGCGTCTACTGCAGGAGAAGCCCATCTCTTGGAAAACTTTTCTTCCATAGGATATAAGACAGAAAATTTCTTAGGTGGTAAGAACACCTTGTCTGGTTTGTTCCACTCTTGGAACAAGACTCCCTCCAATAGAGGATGGATCGGAAACACAGCACTGCTTTGAGGCGCCCTCAGTGAGCCCAAAGCTGAAATCGTCGATACCTGGAGATCTGGTACAGGCAGGTTGAATGCCTTATGGACCAAGTCCGTCAAGCCTTGAATCCACCAGCTCTCCCTCAGGGAGACTGCCCCAGACTCCTCTGTATCCGGATCTTCGATCCCTGAACCTACTTGGTCTTTGTCCAAGAGGTCGTCCAATTCCCCAGAGGAAAGGACCTCCTCTTCCGAGGGTCCGCGCACGGGTGACGGAGATCTATTCCGCTTACTACCCCGCATAGCTGCGGCTATCATTTCTCCCATGCTTCTCCGCATCTCATTTAAAGAGGTGAGCAACACCTCCTCCGTGACCATCTTAGGGTTGGGTTGACTCGCGTCAGCTCCAGCCCCAGATCCCGATGGCCCAAAGGCTCCCTGTGGGGAAAGCAGCGGCATAGCTCTGTCCGAGACCTCAGACTCTGTGGGGGAATCCCCACCTTTTGTACCCTCTGGCTTGTTCTTTGATGCCATGGTACAATACCGAGGCACACCTGCTACTTATTGGTACCTGGGACTTATAAATAGTTAAATGCCCAAACACCTGTTTGGGGAATAAAAAATGTTTCCTCTACCCCAGATGACACTTTTTTTTTTTTTCAAAAAAAAAAAACTTTTCTTCTTTTTTTTTTTTTTTTTTTTCAATCTAGGCAAGAAAAAACATTCTATCCCCCTGAGTAGTATTGCCAAAGAAAAGACTATGAGATGGAAAAGAAAAAACAGCCTATTCCTAGGCTAAACCACAATCTTCTGAAGACTGTAGTATTCTTTCTGGCCACTGTGTGTCCTCAGCGCCCCGTGCTTCACTCCAGTCCTTCCTCCCTCAAGCCAAAGTATTGAATGAGCTGTGGCACTAAGGAAGGGCCGCCCCTTCCTTAAACCACTGACCCGCCCTTCCCCCCCAGCTAAAACGGCGCCAAATGCGCCTATAACACGTGCACGCGCACCGCGCGCGCGCCCGCCGACGGGGGGGGGGTTGGGAGGAAGGGCCTCTCTGTTCCTGCAGCCGCAGGCCTGGAACACACGAGGAGGTCAGCGTTTTTTTTTGCCTGCCTTGCAGGCATGAGGAAGAGGACTGGATAGAGCATCGCCTGGAGGCTTGCAGGTAAGCATAGCTCTCTGACACACACATACATTTGTACACAAAAGGCCCCACTCACAGCTTTTCCAACACTACCAGGGAGGTCACTTTTTATGGGGAATGATAACATATAGAGCCATCCTATCTTCATGATATGTGACTGGTTTGCCAGATGCAATGCATAACCTTAGGCATGTCCCCTGTGACCTCCCAGAAAAAACTTGCTAAGAGCCAAGTTCCGCAAGTTTTTCCCCTTACTTACCTGCTCCATGCCGCAGGACTTTGCCAAGCAAGAGGCCCAATCTTCCCCCATCTCCGTGGGGATGTCTAGACCTTCAGGCCCTGGGAACCTTCTTCTTCCATGAAGGATCCACTGTCCTGGACCCATATAGCACCCTGGCAAACAGAAAACATTAGGCGCCCAAAGGTTTTCTAAGTTCTGGGCCCAGGGTCCAGCTCTCTTAAAAAGAAAGCATTATGGGCTATACCCCAAGGGTTTGGGGTCCGGTTACTGACCACTTTAGCGCTCAGGCTTTTTTGGACAGAACCGGTAGCTCACCTAATCCCAAGGATGCGGAGGCAAGCTAAACCATGACTAACACCTAAGACACTGGCGTAAAAACTGAGGTACTCCTCCTATGGGAGGGGGTTATATAGGGAGGGGCATTTCCTGTTTGAGATTGCCAGTGTCAACACCTGAAGGTACTCCATATAACCCACATAGTAATGAATATGCTGCTCTGTGTCCCGTGATGTACGATAAAGAAATAGGATTTTTGTACTCACCGTAAAATCCATTTCTCTGAGTCCATGGACGGACAACACAGCATCCGTTGACAGTATGGTTATGCACCTTCCTTCCAGGAGAGTTCTCTCCTGGAAGGAAGGTGCATAACCCTACTGTCAAAGGATGCTGTGTCCGTCCATGAACGGAAGAGAAAAGACACAAGTCCATCAAGTCCGACGTATGTGTGTGATTATATGTCAGTATTACATTGTATATCCCTGTATGTTGTGGTCGTTCAGGTGCTTATCTAATAGTTTTTTGAAATTATCAATGCCCCCCGCTGAGAGCACCGCCTGTGGAAGGGAATTCCACATCCTTGCCGCTCTTACAGTAAAGAACCCTCTACGTAGTTTAAGGTTAAACCTCTTTTATTCTAATTTTAATGAGTGGCCACGTGTCTTGTTAAACTCCCTTTCGCGAAAAAGTTTTATCCCTATTTTGGGGTCACCAGAATGGTATTTGTACATTGAAATCATATGCCCTCTCAAGCGTCTCTTCTCCAGAGAGAATAAGTTCAGTGCTCGCAACCTTTCCTCATAACTAATATCCTCCAGACCCTTTATTAGTTTTGTTGCCCTTCTTTGTACTCTCTCCATTTCCAGTATATCCTTTCTGAGGACTGGTGTCCAGAACTGGATGGCATACTCCAGGTACGGCCGGACCAGAGTCTTGTAGAGCGGGAGAATTATCGCTTTATCTCTGGAGTTAATTTCCTTTTTAATGCCAATATTCTGTTGCTTTGTTAGCAGCAGATTGGCATTGCATGCCATTGCCAAGCCTATCATCTACTAGGCCCCCAGGTCCTTTTGCATCCTAGATTCCCCCAGAGGTTCTCCACCCAGTGCATAGGCTGCATTCATAGTTTTGTCACCCAAATGCATTATTAAATTTTTTTCTACATTAAACCTCATTTGCCATGTAGTTGTCCACCCCATTAATTTGTTCAGATCTTTTTGCAAGGCTTCCACACCCTGCGGAGAAGTTATTGCCATGCTTAGAATCATCCGCAAATACAGAGATTTAACTGTTTACCCCATCCTCCAGATCGTTTATGAATGAATATAAGTGGTCCCAGCACAGAACCCCACTACCCACCCCTGAGAAAAGAAAAAAGGGGTTCCCCTGTGTGGACTTTTAAGGCACTAATAGTATTCCAAAATATACAAGATATTGAGAGTAAAAAATGTTTTATTTTATTTACAATTGTACATATTTATAAAAAAAAAAAAAAAAAATGAAATATTGAATTAAAATATACAGTTCCAATGATTGTCACCATATAAGTAAATACGTGAAGAACCATCTTTACACCCGACGCATTTCGGGATAACCTTCTGGGATTGGGATGGAGGTCCTTGTCAGTATCAACCTCACAGCTTGACAACCCAGCAGAGAGTGCTCTTTGCTGGGTTGTCAAGCTGTGAGGTTGATACTGAGAAGGACCACCATCCCAGTCCCAGTATATCTCTTCTGGCTGATCCACCGGCTTCTCGATCTTTGGAATAATTTCAACCTAAAGGGATGAACACCTGTTCCTTATAAATGTTTGTCTCAAACTTGCATTAATTGTATATCCTGACACCCATTTCTTCTTTGACTGGCAACCTCATTGATTGAACCCAGCGTGTAGTTTATATTTTCAATTCTTTTAACAAACCGTATCCAATGAAATATTCATCATCCTTTATAATACATGAACTAATTGTCCTTCTCTACACACCCCTGAAGAAGGTTATCCAGAATTGCGTTGGATGTAAAGAAGGTTCTTCATGTATTTACTTATATAGTGACAAACATTGGAACTGTATATTTTAATTAAATATTTCATTTTTTTGATAAATATGTACAATTGTGAATAAAAAATTTTTTTTTTACTCTCAATATCCTGTATATTTTGGAATACTATTAGTGCCTTAAAAGTCCACCCAGGGGAACCCCTTTTTTATTTTCTCATATATATACTGGATGTGGCACAAGCATACATTTGCCATTCACCCCCCTTTCTTTCCACTACCCACCCCTGACCATTCCGAGTACTCCCCATTTATCACCACCCTCTGAACTCACCCTTGTTATGTTAACATTGGCCCGGATTCAGAAAGCAATTGCGCCTGCGTAACCATAGTTACGCAGCGCAATTGCTTACTTGCGCCGGCGTAACGAATGCTCCTGATTCAGGAACCTTGTTACGCCGACTGCAGCCTAAGATATGCGTGGCATAAGGCTCTTATGCCCGCATATCTTAGGCTGCATTCTTGCGATGGCCGCTAGGTGGCGTTCCCGTTGTGCTCTGCGTATAGTATGCAAATTGCATACTAACGCCGATTCACAACGTTACGCGAGCCCTGCCTACGCAGTTTACGTCGTTTGCGTACGGCGGTTTTCGCGTAAGGCTGCCCCTGCTATTAGCAGGGGCAGCCAATGTTACGTATACCCGTCGTTCCCGCGTCGCAAAATTTAAAATTTACGTAGTTTGCGTAAGTGAATCGTGAATAGCGCTGGACGCCATTCACGTTCACTTTGAAGCAAATGACGTCCTTGCGACGTCATTTACCGCAATGCACGTCGGGAAAGTTTCCCGACGGAGCATGCGCTCTACGCTCGGCGCGGGAACGCGCCTAATTTAAATGATTCCCGCCCCCTACGGGATCATGTAAATTGCGCGCGCTTACGCCGGGCATTTTGCCAGAGCGCACACGCAATTTACGGAGCTACTTCTCCGTGAATCGCGGGTAGCGCAGAAAATTTGCGAGGCGCAGGGCAAAAACGTTGCCCTGCGCCTCCGTAAAAAAAGCGCAAAAGGTACCTGAATCTAGCCCATTGTTATAGTTGAACAGTAAAAATAAAATCTCCCGTACAATAGGTCACATAAAAGACACTGAATGCACTGTACACAAACAAACCGTTTTGCTCATCCACCATGCAATGAGCCTAGGCTTATAGTTACGGTATGTGATCAGCACTGGAAAGTGCCTGGAGCACGAATAAGGACATTTGACCTCATATTTTATTAAATGCAGCAGAAACACATAATTACCTCATATTTATTTGGTGCAATAAAGTTTAGAGTCTCGTCTGGGTCGTACAGTATGGAAAAGGCCAATTCCAAAACCTCCTAAAACAAAAAAGAGAATGGGGTTTGCAAAAGGAAGAGTAAGCAACCAGGCAAGGCAGAATGATGCTACCTGTGGGAGTTTTTTGGCTAGGCTTTGAGAGGTACGTAAATGGCCTACACCTATAGCAAGGTCTTTATCCAATTTTAGTAAAAACTGCAGTTAGATTTTATCTATAGGCACAGCAGTTTGTTGGTGAAGGTGAACTAACCCTAAAGGAGTTGTAAACCCTCGCCGTTTTTCACCTTAATGCATTCTATGCACCAAGGAGAAAAACTTTCTGTACTGCAGCAGCGCCCCCCGTGACGGGAACGATCATACCAGCTCTGGCTGGTGTCTCGTGTAATGATTGGATAGATTGATAGCAGTGCAGCCACTGGCTCCCACTGCTGTCAATCAAATCCAATGATGCGGGCGGAGCCAAGTCCTGCTGTTTGTGTAGCAGCAGGACATGGGAGCGCGCCCGCACGGGTGTCTGGTTGGAGAGCACTTCTCCGGCGGGACACTCGAGAGGAGTAGGAGCCAGGAGCGCCGCAGAGGGACCCCAGAACAGGAAGATTGGGGCCACTCTGTGCATAACCAACTTTAAGTGGTTGTAAACCCTTTACAACCACTTTAACCTACAGGTAAGCCTAGATTAAGGCTTACCCGTAGGTGCAAAAAAATATCTCCCAAACCTAAAAGGTTTAGGAGATATTTGAAAAAATAGCGGCACCGAAGTCTACGGTGCACTGAGCAGGCCGCTACTAACGGCATCGTGCCCTTAGTGCGTGCACGGGAGTGACGTCATCGCTGCTCCGGCCAGTCACAGCACCAGAGCAGCGATACCTGGAAGTCACTCCGGGTATCATGGCGCCGTTGGAGGCGGCGAACGAGGGCCGCTGCGGGGGCTTCAATCTCAGGTAAGTAATTCATAATGCGCTAGTATGCTATGCATACTAGGTCATTATGCCTTTGTCTTGCAGGTTGTCTTTTATTTTTTTGGGACGAGAGAGGGACGAGACTTCCTCTTTAAGTATGACATGTTTGTTCGTTTTTAAAAATTTAACCTTTACAACCCCTTACTGCCTCATGCACACAGGACATTTATTTAACTCTCTAGAAGCCAGCAACAATGCCCGACACTTGTAAGGCTTCATGTACACTGGCAGCTCCTGCCCGCGGCTGCTGGAAAACACAAAATGTGGCAAAAAAGCGATTTTGCCATGCCCCGCAGTCAAAACGTTCCTATCGTGAATGCAATTCTCCCACTTTCAGGAGAGGGAGGTTTAACCTCACGTGAACACGCCAGCTCCTAAACTCTGGCCCAGATTCACAGAGTGTGGGCGCACATTACGCCAGCGTAGAGTAACCAATGTACGCTACGCCAATGCAGCGCAGAGAGGCAAGCAATGAATTCAGCAAGCCAGTGCTCCCAACGCTGCGCCAGCGTAGCGTGGGATTCAAAGGCGTACGCCGGCGTAGGTGGAAGTGGGCGTGACCCAGGCAAATGAGGCGTGGCCCCATGCAAATGAGGCGTGGCCCCATGCAAATGATGGTCCGAGCGCCAGACAGATACGTATCACGAACTGCACATGCGCCGTGACGTGGACGCATCCCCCTGCGCCTGCTCACAACCACGTCGGAACAACTGCCTAAACTACGCCGGATCACTGCGTAAGGCGTGAACGTAACCTACGCCCAGCCAGACACACGTCCAACGTTAAATATACGCTGGCTTGTGTTCCATGGTGCAGACCTTTGCATGTCTGCTGCTGGGTTGTACCTCCTTTATGGGGAATAACTTTACACCGGACGTACAACTTACGCGTACCTCGCGTAGCCTGCGTCAGGCGCACGCAGGTTCGTGAATCGCCGTATTTCCCTCATTTGCATGTTTGAATGGCTAATCAATGGGAGCGACACCATGCACCCAGCCTAAATGTGCGCCCACCCTACGCCGGCGTAAGCAAGCTACGTCGGCGGGGTGTAGCCTGGTTTTAGGCGCATATCTGTTTGTGGGTCTGGCGCACAGATACAACGGCGCACATTTGCACTTACGTCGGCGTAAGTGCTTTGTGAATCTGGGCCTTCGTGTACATTGACACATAGGCATTTATGGAGTTGAGTTTAGGAGCTTGTCAAAAAAACACAAAAAGATCCTAAACTCAAGTTTAGGAGATGCCAGAGCCATAGATAAGGGGGGGGGGGGGTACCACTAGTCCTTCTGTATGGGGCCTGGACAAGCAGAGGGGGCCAGGCAGCAGGGTGAATCAGATGTAGACAGGGAGAGTGATTGGTGTGGCAGGGGGGCAATTACTGGAATCAATCCTCTGTATGGTTCTCTCTGCAGCAGCTGAAAGCTGGCTCCGTCTCCTCTCCCTCCTGTTGCTTTTCAGCTGCTGCAGAGAAAGTGATACAAGGGATTGGTTCCAATAATTGCCCCCCCCCGGCCACACCAACTACCCTCCCTATGCACCATATATTTCCCCCTGCTGCCCCGTCCCCTACAGTGTTGCCGGCTTCCCTCGTCTACTACCCGCCAGCAGCTGCCAGCCCCTTCCTTTTCTGAATGAACACAATGAGTGATGTGTGGGGGCCATCTTGCCCTCACTCGTATCCATACCCAGCAATGTGAAGGACCCGATCCCCTACGCCGCTACCGATGGCTCCGGTAAGCAGCGGAGGGCACGGGAGAGTGGCGGGAGAAGAATCCGCCGCAGAGACCACCATTATCGGAAACACGACTACCCACTGAAAAGCTGAATACCTTGGTTCTGGCAGCAGCTGCTGCCGTTACCGAGATATCTATCTTTAGAGTGCCGACGTATATATACAGTGGTTGAGTTACGTTAAGTGATTGATCTTTCTTGCAAGCAATGCTTCTCTCTTCCTTTAGACCTGGTTCACACTGATGCAATTTCAGATGGGACTTGGGTTGCACTGAATCGCATGACAATGGAAATACAATTGCTTCGAATGGTGCCTGTTCAGATCAATGCAGTGCAGCTGCAAAGAAATTTGGGAAAGGGTGCTGTGCTACTTTGGTGCGATTTACAGTGTAACTTGGCACAACAGAATATATGCAAACCACATCCACAACCCAAGCTGCACTACATAATCGCACAGCAAATCGTCACATTGCGGTAGTGTGAACCGAGCCTGAAAGATACAATCAAGTTAGTGCGATCTTATCCTTTTGTTCCATACAGATAACGCACAGCAACATTTGGAAATGCGAGACAGAAATGAAATCACACAGAAAAGATAAACAATTAAAAAGTGGAATAAATTGTAATGATTAGTAAGACAACGAAAAGAGTTTTCATATATTTTGCAGACAGAGAGCAAACAGAAGGTGAATTGGGGGTTTGAGGAATCTCCACTGACCTTGTTCTGCTTCAGTGCACTCTTCTCCTTCATATGAGGACAGTCTTTTCCTGTCAGCACGGCCTTGATATCAGCAACAGGGACTAGAAGAAACACAGAATAATTGATTGCATCATGGGAACATGTGGGTTTATTTAAAACTGAGCTTCAAACAAATCACTAAAAACATAGCTGAAATACTGTACATATATGTAAATAGGTTTAGCTGCAAAAAAGGTTTGCAATTCTGCTCAGTCGCTTTAATGGTCAGACATCCTGCCAAATAGCACAGCCAGGCCTTGGTCCTTTTCCACACTACGTTGCATTTAACCACTTAAGCCCCGGACCAATATGCAGCTAAATGCCCAGAGGTGTTTTTACAATTTGGCACTGCGCTGCTTTAACTGGTAATTGCGCGGTCATGAAATGTTGTACCGAAACGTAATAGAGCTTTCTTTTGATGGTATTTGATTGCCTCTGCGATTTTTATTTTTTGTGCTATAAACAAAAATAGAGCGACAATTTTGAAAAAAAATGCAATATTTTTTACTTTTTGCTATAATAAATATCCCCCAAATATATATATATATATAAAAAAAAAATCCTCAGTTTAGGCCGATACGTATTCTTCTACCTATTTTTGGTAAAAAAAAAAAAACGCAATAAGCGTTTATCGGTTGGTTTGCGCAAAATTTATAGCGTTTACAAAATAGGGGATAGTTTTATTGCATTTTTTTTTTTTTACTACTAATGGCGGCAATCAGCGATTTTTTTCATGACTGCGACATTATGGCGGACACTTCGCACAATTTTGACACATTTTTGGGACCATTGTCATTTTCACAGCAAAAAATGCATTTAAAATGCATTCTTTACTGTGGAAATGACAGTTGCAGTTTGGGAGTTAACCACAGGGGGCGCTGAAGGGGTTATGTTTCACCTAGTGTGTGTTTACAACTGTAGGGGGGTGTGGCTGTAGGAGTGACATCATCGATTGTGTCTCCCTATACAGGGGATGACACGATCGATGCAGCCGCCACAGTGAAGCACGGGGAAGCCGTGTTTACACGCGGCTCTCCCCGTTCTTCAGTTTCCGGGGACCGATCGCGGGACCCCAGCGGCGATCGGGTCCGCGGGTCTCGCGGTCCCGGAGCTTCGGACTGGGTCACGGGTACGCGCCCGCGACCCACAGCTGGGTAGATGTAAAGGACGTACCGGTACGTCCATCTGCCCAGCCGTGCCATTCTGCCGACGTATATCGTCGTGCGGCGGTCGTTAAGTGGTTAAACATCACAAACTGGTCCAGGACCTAACTGAGTCAGTAACTGGACAATTAAGGAAAAGCAGCACATTGATGAAGTCATTCCTGTCGTCTTCCTCCACTCGGCATGTGCTATGTTTGACTAGAAGCACTATGTAAAGCGGAGCCTTGCGTGGCTCAGAGTGCAGACCCTCCTTCTCCCAGTCTAATCTGAGAAAGGCATTACAGGGGACTGACATGCAAGTGATTGTAAAGGTAAATAATAATTAAAAAAAAAACACAAACATATCTATACTTACCTTCTCTATATGATCCTCCTGTTCTCGGGTCCCACGCCGACGCGCATGGCCCCTCCTCTCTGTTCAGTGCACTCGTGCGGGTCCATTGACACAGACAGCGGGACTTGGCCCCACCCTCCGCTCCCTTATCACTGGCTTTAATTGACAAAACTAGGAGCCAATGGCTCCCGGTGCCCCAGCAAAGCCAGCGAGACCTGGAAGGGAGAGGAGAGAAGAGCTGCAGACATGTACAGCGCTGGATCAAATGAGGGCTCAGGTGAGTAAAAAGGGGGGGGGGGAGCTGATACCTAAACATTATTTATATATATATATATATATATATATATATATATACACACACAGGGCTGGATTCAGATACAATGGTGTATCTATCCGCCCGGCGTAACATATCTCAGATACGTTATGCCGCCGTAATTTAGGGCGCAAGTTCTATATTCAGAAACAACTTGCGCCCTTAGTTACGGCGGCGTAACGTATGTGTGTCGGCGTAAGCCCGCCTAATTCAAATGTGGATGATGGGGGCGTGTTTTATGTATATTAACTGTGACCCCGCGTATTTGACGTTTTTTTTACGAACATGCACCGTTCGCGAAAAAATCCCAGTGCGCATGCTCAAAATTCTGCCACAAATCGACATTGCTTTCGACGTGAACGTAAATTACGTCCAGCCCTAATAGCGAACGACTTACGCAAACGACGTAAAATTTTCAAATTTCGTTGCAGGAACGACAGCCATACTTAACATTGGAGCGCCGCATATACGCCTCATATAGCAGGGGGAACTATACGCCGGGAAAAGCCTAACGTGAACGGCGTAAATGTACTGAGTCGGCCGGGCGTACGTTGGTGAATTTGCATATCTAGCTGATTTACATATTCTAGGCGTAAATCAGCGTACATGCCCCTAGCGGCCAGCGTAAATATGCAGTTAAGATCTGACGGCGTAAGAGACTTACGCCGGTCGGATCTAACAGAAATCTATGCGTAACTGATTCTATGAATCAGGCGCATAGATACGACCGGCCATACTCCGAGATACAACGGCGTATCTGGAGATACGCCGTCGTATCTCCGTTGTGAATCTACCCCACAGTATCTTACAAAAGTGAGTACACCCCTCACATTTTTGTAAATATTTTATTATATCTTTTTATGTGACAACACTGAAGAAATGACACTTTGCTACAATGTAAAGTAGTGAGTGTACAGCTTGTATAACAGAGTAAGTTTGCTGTCCCCTCAACATAACTCAACACACAGCCATTAATGTCTAAACTGCTGTCAACCAAAGTGAGTACAATGTTAAGTGAAAATGTCCAAATTGGGCCCAATTAGCCATTTTCCACCCCGGTGTCATGTGACTTGTTAGTGTTACAAGGTCTCAGGTGTGAATGGGAAGCAGGTGTGTTCCATTTGGTGTTATCGCTCTCACTCCCTCATACTGGTCACTGGAAGTTCAACATGGCACCGCATGGCAAAGAACTCTCTGGGGATCTGAAAACAAGAATTGTTGCTCTACATAAAGATGGCCTAGGACAGTGATGGCGAACCTTGGCACCCCAGATGTTTTGGAACTACATTTCCCATGATGCTCATGCACTCTGCAGTGTAGTTGAGCATCATGGGAAATGTAGTTCCAAAACATCTGGGGTGCCAAGGTTCGCCATCACTGGCCTAGGCTATAAGAAGATTGCCAAGACCCTGAAACTGAGCTGCAGCACGGTGGCCAAGAACATACAGCAGTTTAACAGGACAGGTTAGTCTTTTGACTAACCCCGCTATCATCCAGGAAAAAAGGACAGAAAGTATAAGTCAAGTGTCCTAAATTCTTACTCTTTTCTTGCAGGGACTCATATGGAACTTCTCCTTGTGCATTCTCCTCCAGGTCTCCATAGTGCAAAACTTTGTGGTTAAGAGCCAGGCGGCAGAACCAAAACCTTTCTGCAAAACATGAAGCCATACCCATGGGTTCAGACGATGTAACACTGGAGTCCAATAACTCACATAAGATCTGAAGTCATACACTATGGGCCAGATTCACAGAATAAGTACGCTGGAGTATTTGCTGATACTCCGGCGTACTTTCAAATTTGCCGCGTCGTATCTTTATTTTGCATTCACAAACAAAGATACGACGGCATTTGGCTAAGATCCGACAGGCGTGCGGCTTCATACGCCTTCGGATCTTAGGATGCAATACTTCGGCGCCCGCTGGGTGGAGATCGCGTAGTTTTCAGCGTCGGGTATGCTAATTAGCTGTTTACGGCGATCCACGAAGGTACGCGCGTTCGTCGCATTCTCTTACGTCGCCGCTAGTCGGCTTTTCGCATCGCAAAGTTACGGCTGCTATTTAGGTGGTGTAACAATAGACAGCCCATGTTAAAGTATGGCCGTCGTTCCCGCGTCGAATTTCAATTTTTTTTTTTTTTGCGTAAGTCGTCCGGGAATACGAATTTCGTAATTTTGCGCAAAGCACGGCGGGAAATTTAAAAACGGAGCATGTGCAGTACGTTCGGCGCGGGAACGCGCCTAATTTAAACGGTCCCCGCCCCATTTGAATTAGGCGGGCTTGCGCCGGACGGCTTTACGCTACGCAGCCGCAAGTTTACACGCAAGTGCTTTGTGAATCAAGCACTTACGATGAAAACTTGCGGCGGTGTAACGTAAAGGGGATACGTTACGCCGCCGTAAAGGTACATGAATCTGGCCCTATGTTCCTAATCCAAATTACCTTGTCTCCTTCGATTGCCAATCTTACGGAAGCTGCTTCCTTCACACAGTCGGTTCAGCCGCTGCTGTTTAATTAATTCCAATATCTCAGGTTGAATTTTCTCACGCAATTCACTAAAAAAATAAAAAATACAATTAATGGAGTATCAAACAAAAACACACTGGAGCTTAAAGGGATTGTAAAGGTACAATTTTTCTTTCCTAAATAGCTTCCTTTACCTTAGTGCAGTCCTCCTTCACTTACCTCATCCTTCCATTTTGCTTTTAAATGTCCTTATTTCTTCTGAGAAATCCTCACTTCCTGTTCTTCTGTCTGTAACTCCACACAGTAATGCGAGGCTTTCTCCCTGGTGTGGAGTGTCGTGCTCGCCCCCTCCCTTGAACTACAGGACACTATCTACGTTGCAGATAGAGAAAGGAGCCATGTGTTAGTGGGCGTCCTGACTCTCCTGTAGTCCAAGGGAGGGGCGAGCACGACACTCCACACCAGGGAAAAAGCCTTGCATTACTGTGTGGAGTTACAGACAGAAGAACAGGAAGTGAGGATTTCTCAGAAGAAATAAGGACATTTAAAAGCAAAATGGAAGGATGAGGTAAGTGAAGGGGGACTGCACTAAGGTAAAGGAAGCCATTTAGGGAAAAAAATTGTAGCTATACAACCCCTTTAAGTAGTGAAACTGGACCAGCCAACAATTAACACAAATATATGTATTTTTCATAACAATGTGACCATCAAGGTAAATTTCCATCAAAAAGATAATTTAAAAAGTCTACTCCTTATAGCATAAAAGTGCAAATAACGTGCTTTACGGTATCATACAGCGTCCATCCTTTAGCTGTGTTGCAAAAATAGTAGTAAACACTCCCTCCATAGAAACAGACTCGCCAATTAGAAGTGACCTCTTACAATCATAAAAAGGTCAATAAGCACTCGCATGTTAACCACTTAACCCCCGGACCATATTGCTGGTCAAAGACCAGAGTACTTTTTGCAATTCGGCACTGCCTCGCTTTAACTGACAATTGCGCGGTCGTGCGACGTGGCTCCCAAACAAAATTGGCGTCCTTTTTTTCCCCACAAATAGAGCTTTCTTTTGGTGGTATTTGATCACCTCTGCGGTTTTTATTTTTTGCGCTATAAACAAAAATAGAGCGACAATTTTGAAAAAAATGAATATTTTTAACTTTTTGCTATAATAAATATCCCCCAAAAATATATATAAAAAAACGTTTTTTTTCCTCAGTTTAGGCCGATACGTATTCTTCTACATATTTTTCGTTAAAAAAAATCGCAATAAGCGTTTATGGATTGGTTTGCGCAAAAGTTATAGCGTTTACAAAATAGGGGGTCTTTTTATGGCATTTTTATTAATATATTTTTTTTACTAGTAATGGCAGCGATCAGTGATTTTTTTTGGCGGCACGCGCCGCCCCCTGTAGGCTGCGAGAGAGCCGACGTAGAGCTACGGGCTCTCGCGCAGGAGAGCCAACCTGACGCCGTAGAATGCCGGCAGGTCGGCAAGCAGTTAACATGTATCACAGGCTTGTTTAGTGGCAACAGACCCTGAAAAAAAGGAAGCCAAGCCAGAGACTGCTGGAAGATACTGCAGTACACACCATTAGATGGTTTCTTTTTTCGTTCAGCCACCAGGCTGAACCGATTCCCCCATCAAGGTAGATGGCGGAATCCTCGCTACTGTGCCATTGTATTCTAAAAGCGGGGAGACGACCACACCACCGTCAGAATACATAAATCAGTGCTGCAACCATTGGCTGCAGTCGTTGACCGAGTGGCTTTTATCCTCTCTGCTGAACCGGACAAATTTTGATCCATCTTGGCTACCTTAATGCTGTACTTGGGGAGTTAGAAAATGAATGCTGAACAGAAAAGAGCATGTAAAATGTAAGTAGCAATTTAAAAAAAAAAAATGTTATGCTATGTGAAAAGGGAACCTTTAGCAAATATAACAGTAGGTGTTATCTGAATTTTGCAGCTGGAATCTGACTCATGATCAAAATGAACCCTTAGGCTGCATTCACACCTGAGCGTAGGTCGTTCGGTCGTTTTTTTCGGGCGGTTTGTCGCGCATATTCATGCTTATTTGCGCCCCCCTGAAGACGTTCAATACAACGAAACGTACGTCGGAGGCGGTACCCGGTCACGTGACGTGCCCCCCCCGCTCGTGGAGCTGACAGCTAGGAACGCAAGGCTGTGCTACCGCGGTAGCCGAGACCCCGGACGACCTAAACTACTTGTACCGCAAGTGAAGCGGTGAAACGTCTGCAGCCCCAGTGCCGGGTAGGCACTTATACAGTAAGAGGCCATTTTGGCTTTTTCCCTTTGTTTTTACAAAAGTTTTTATCAAAGCAGTATTACGCTATTGGCTTTTCCATTGTTTTTTTTGCATATCCCTGTTTGGAACTCCTGGTGATGAGGTCAATATCTATCTTTTCCTGTCGGCACGTGTGCAGGCACAATCCTGCATAAGCTCTTATGACTAACTTTTTAATTAAAGTAGTCCATTGAATCTGGTAAGCGCATCCAGTTGTCATCAGCACAGCTTTTGGGTGTCAAAGAAGATTGGAGTGTGGTGGTGGCATTTTTCTTTTCACTTAACCACTTAAGCCCCGGACCAATATGCTGGCTAAAGACCCAAGGGGTTTTTACAGTTCGGGACTGCGTCGCTTTAACAGACAATTGCGCGGTCGTGCGACGTGGCTCCCAAACAAAATTGGCGTCCTTTTTTCCCCACAAATAGAGCTTTCTTTTGGTGGTATTTGATCACCTCTGCGGTTTTTATTTTTTGCGCTATAAACAAAAATAGAGCGTCAATTTTGAAAAAAATGCAATATTTTTTACTTTTTGCTGTAATAAATATCCCCCAAAAACATATATAACATTTTTTTTTTCCCTCAGTTTAGGCCGATATGTATTCTTCTACCTATTTTTGGTAAAAAAATCGCAATAATCGTTTATCGGTTGGTTTGTGCAAAATTTATAGCGTTTACAAAATAGGGGATATTTTTTTTTATTTTTTTTACTAGTAATGGCGGCGATCAGCGATTTTTTTTTTGTGATTGCGACATTATGGCGGACACTTCGGACAATTTTGACACATTTTTGGGACCATTGTCATTTTTATAGCAAAAAATGCATTTAAATTGCATTGTTTATTGTGAAAATGATAGTTGCAGTTTGGGAGTTAAACACAGGGGGCGCTGTAACATTTAGGGATCACTGTGTATGTGTTTACTAGTGTAGGGGGGTGTGGCTGTAGGATTGACATCATCGATCGAGTCTCCCCTATAAAAGGGATCACTCGATCGATGCGCCGCCACAGTGAAGCACGGGGAAGCCGTGTTTACACACGGCTCTCCCCGTTCTTCAGCTCCGGGGAGCGATCGCGACGGAGCGGCTAAAAACAAATAGCCGCGCCGTCATCCCGGATCGCTCCCCGAGCGGACCCGACCTCCGCATGTACCGGGGGGGGGGTCCCGATCGGACCCCCCACCCACGTCTAGGCAGGCACGTACAGGTACGTTGATGTGCCTGTCCGTGCCATTCTGCCGACGTAAATGTACATGAGGAGGTCGGGAAGTGGTTAAGCAAGATACAGCAAATTAAGAAGATTTATTTTCAATTTGTGACACTTCACTTGATATAATATTGGGACTTGATGTCATTGAATTGGTTCATGACATAGAGACACTATACATTTGTACTATTTATAATTAATCTACATTGTCTAGTTTATTATGATCACTTTACCAATGAATAATTGATTTATCCTAGGTGGTCTAGCGCCCTCTATTTTCCATTTTCACATGCTTATTTGCGCGTTTGCATACAGCGTCGTCCGACGTTTTTGTACTTCGACGTTTTTTATTTTAGCCAATAGGAAAAATTATCATCTTTTCATCACTTGTTGCTATGTTGGTAGATTTTTTTTATCTTCTGCCTGGGTGAAATGTTCTATTGATCAAAGCGACGAAACGCCCGTAGCAAACGCTCGTTGTCGCGCTAGTCGCTTGAAACCAAGCGTTTCCATTACTTTCTATGGGAAATGGAAACGCTCAAAAACGCCCGATATGCGCGACAAAAAAGGGTCCAGAACTTGTTTGAGCTTCAGGCGTTCGGCGTCGGGCGTTTTGGAGTGGAGATGTGAACCATCTCCATAGGGAATAATGTATTTTTTCCCCTCTAGCTTTTTTGAGCGTCGCGCTTCAGGCGACAAAACGCTCAGGTGTGAATGCAGCATCAGGAGCAGAAATCTAAACACTGCCTCTCCAGGCTTTGTTTTTTTTTTAATTACAGGCCCGAGTGCTTACAGTAAAGCTGGCGTTTAGGTTTGTCCTCATTCAGCCTGCTAAAAAAAAAAAAAAAAAAAAAAGATACCTCTCTCCATACAAACAAGGTGGATGGAGGATTGTCTCCACAGGGATATTGCTTTCTGGTGGAGGAACCTGTTGCTGTCAGAATACATTGTTTAGTGGCTGCAGCTGGTTGGCTTCAACTGCTAATCCATGGAAAATTTTCCAACACGTTCCTTTGACAGACATTGATTAAACAAATCAACTAGAGTCGAGTGGGGGCAACCCACACACTGAATAAAAATGGTATGGTCCCTGCTGGACTGTCCAAATTTCAATCAGTGTATGGCCAGCTTAAACTTTACTACCTAGCAACCCAAAGGCCTGAAACAAGCATGCACCCAGTTAAGTCTAAACTTAAACCTGTCCAGGTCAGTGACTTACTAGCTAGTGAAGTTAGATATCAGGACGTAGCTGTGACAGCTTCCAAACTTCTATCTTCAGTTGATCATTCTAGCAAGATTTCCTCCAGTTTTATGAACTGGTCTGAGCAGAATTGTTAGATGGAAAAAGAAGGAATCTTTAATGGGCATATTTATAAAGCAGTGAATGTGACGTTCACCAAACATTTGCTAGTAATGAATCTATCATTTAAAACACATGCTCCAGGAACATTCACCTGCAGTGGATGTTTAGTAAATTCCGGATTCACAACTAAGGATGAGCATAAGCACGTTTGGACATGAGTCCATACCCACCTTAGCTATCCCGCCAGGAGGCTGTCACTGCGAACAGCCAATCATAAATGGCGGAGGCATTTCCTATCATGCAGCAGCAGGTGTACATGCTCTTTGTATAAGTGTGGCTGCAGGGAAAGGAATGCCTCTGCTGCTTATGATTGGCCATCCACAGTGACTGGTCACTGCTTTATCAATATACCTCTAAAGCCAGCCCTAAAAAATTCCGCTCGCCTGCTCGCATTTCGCAAGTGGATTTTGAGGGCTGGCAAGCTATGGCTGCCTGGGGGTGGGGGGGGGATGGGTGCGAGCACGGGAGTTGACACCGGCAGGCTTCATTAAGTGGACACGGGCAGGCTGCATTGGGGGGACACGGGCAGGCTGCATTGTTGGGCACAGGTGAGGCAGCATTGTTGGACACAGGTGAGGCTGCACGGATAAAGTTGTTAAAGTGAAGGTCCACACAAAAGTGGAACTTCCACTGTCCGGATTCCTCCCCCCCTTCGGTGTCACATTTGCCACATTTCAGGGGGGAGCAGATACCTGTATAATACAGGTATTTGCACCCACTTCCGGGCATAGATAGCTGCAGAATCTGCGGGCATCTACGCCACAAACCCCCCCGTCCTGTCTTCTGGGAGACACACGGGTCCCCGAAAACAGCAGGGACCATTTGGATTGCGCAGCGCGACTCGCGTATGCGCAGTAGGGAACCAGGAAGTGAAGCTGCAAGGCTTCACTTCCTGATTCCCTTACCGAAGATAGCGGCAGCAGCATCCGAGGACCGAGCAACTGGTTGGCCTCGGGTGCCAACATCGCGGGCACCCTGGAGAGGTAAGTGTCCTTATTTTAAAAGTCAGCAGCTGCAGTATTTGTAGCTGCTGCCTTTTAAAAAAATATATAAAAATTAGCGGGCCTCCGCTTTAATATTTATTTTTATAACTTAATTCTTCATAAAACATTTAAGTGTCATTTTATGAGATAATTTAAGAGGGCGTGTTAGGGGTGGGACAGGGCAACGGATGGCGAGTAACCCTTGAGGCCTGGACTTGAAATTTTGAGCCCTGCTCTTAGCTACATACACAATAGGTGGAGACTGGAAGTCATCCTGGCTCATCCTCTCAGACTGACGAAGCCTCAAGATTTCCGTGTAGCTTAGACCGCGTAGTTTGTTCTTCAGCTGCTCCAGAGAGTTTGGCCTGGAGGGCAAAGCACGGGTAATTTGCTCCTTTACCACCTGCATCACCTGAAATAAAAGAGCAAAGGTGGAGTCTGAATTAAACAGAGTTGATGTTGAATGGAGGAAGGTACCAGCAATGTCATGTTGTAACAGAATTATTGGCAAGAGGAACATGTGATGAGCCCACAAAGGCAACCCTACTATTTTGTACTGCAGGACTATATGATGAAAAAATATGAAAAAAATAGAAAAAATAGTTGGACCTGCCACTGAGTTAAAGTAAAGCTTAACCACTTAAGCCCCGGACCAATATGCTGCCTAAAGACCCAAGGTGTTTTTACAGTTCGGGACTGCGTCGCTTTAACAGACAATTGCGCGGTCGTGCGACGTGGCTCCCAAACAAAATTGGCGTCCTTTTTTCCCCACAAATAGAGCTTTCTTTTGGTGGTATTTGATCACCTCTGCGGTTTTTATTTTTTGCGCTATAAACAAAAATAAAGCGACAATTTTGAAAAAAATGCAATATTTTTTACTTTTTGCTGTAATAAATATCCCCCAAAAACATATATAATTTTTTTTTTCCCTCAGTTTAGGCCGATACGTATTCTTCTACCTATTTTTGGTAAAAAAAATCGCAATAAGCGTTTATCGATTGGTTTGCGCAAAATTTATAGCGTTTACAAAATAGGGGATAGTTTTATTGCATTTTTATTTATTTTTTATTTTTTACTACTAATGGCGGCGATCAACGATTTTTTCCGTGACTGCGACATTTGTGACACATTTTTGGGACCATTGTCATTTTCACAGCAAAAAATGCATTTAAATTGCATTGTTTATTGTGAAAATGACAGTTGCAGTTTGGGAGTTAACCACAGGTGGCGCTGTAGGATTTAGTGTACACTTAGTGTGTGTTTACAACTGTAGGGGGGTGTGGCTGTAGGAATGACGTCATCGATCGAGTCTCCCCTATAAAGGGGATCACTCGATCGATGCAGCGCCATAGTGAAGCACGGGGAAGCCGTGTTTACATACGGCTCTCCCCGTTCTTCAGCTCCGGGGAGCGATCGAGACGGAGCGGCTATAAACAAATAGCCGCGCCGTCGTCCCGGATCGCTCCCCGAGGGAACCCAACCGCCGCGTGTAGCGGGGGGGGGGGTCCCGATCGGACCCCCGACCCACGTCTAGGCAGGCACGTACAGGTACGTTGATGTGCCTGTCCGTGCCATTCTGCCGACGTATATCTACATGAGGCGGTCGGGAAGTGGTTAAAGTGGATGTAAACCCGAATTTTTTTGTTTTGTCACAATGTAGAGTATAGGATTTCCTATCATCTGTGCCCAGTCTTGCCACACAGAGTTAATCCAGCTCTGAGCAATCCTCTTTTAATGTTCAGTACAATAAAACAAACTTACAGAGAAAAACCTTAGTCCGTTCCGCCCCCTTGCGGTGAGTGACAGGTTATTTACATATCTCATGCACTAGCCTGGAGACAGGCATTCTTTTATTTAATTCCCACCCCTACTCCTTTTTTGAAGTCATGTGGTTACTTTTCTGGATTTTGACTGGATGTTAGTGATCATAGCAGAATTTAGTGTAAGGAATACACAGGAAAAAATGCATGTTGACAAGAGTAGTGTAGAGGAGGGCGGGGAGTCTACTGACATCACAACTCCACCCACCGAGCTCCAGAAAACAGACCCACCCACAGAATATACAGTTTTTCAGTTCTTATAACAGACAGAGGGGAAACATTTGACAGGTAAGAATACATGCAGGAGGCATCTATATCCTTATAGATCAGCACTATGGCAGCAGTTTAGAAAGGATGAGAGTGGGTTTACATCCACTTTAAGCCAGGGTTCACATATATGCAAATTGGATGCAGGTTTCTCCACATTCAATTCACGTGACATGTGAGTGTGACGGCTCTCAATGGAGCCGGTTCAAACATGTCTGGTGCGAACGCTGTTCAAATTGAAAAAGGGTCCTGTGCAAAAATTCAGAATGAATCGCACCTGAACCAGTGAATAGACACGCACCGCACCCCTGGCACGAACTCGCGGCCGCACATAATCAAGATGAAAAAGCAGTGCCAAGTTTATACAACTTCTATCATCAACTCCTGGATTACGCTGCTACAACTGGGCTTAAAAATGGACCCAAACATTCTGTATAAACATGAATTATCTGCCCCCACTGAAGATGGCCAAGGCCAGAAATTCTAGGAGGTGTTTTTCAAAGTGATTTCTTTGACTCTCAGCATTTACCCAAAACATGAATTTTGGTTGATATGCAGAAAAAAGTAGTATATGGCGCATGATCCAGTAAAGCATATGAGACTAAAATTAGGTATATGAAATAATCAGATAGAGTCCATCTAAAAACCCAATGTCCATGAAAGTCCAAATAATAATGATAATACTAATAATGGCTGTGGCAGTCACTTAGCGGCAGCACCTGAAGCAGAAGCAGACTTCTAGAGGATCAAAGAAAAAAGGAGGAAAAAAGGATGGATCTGATGAAACAGCTGACGCTGTGAAACGCGTAATCCTATTGGCCGGCCTGGACCTCCACGTCACTTCCAGTGCGACGACGGCGCGCTGCGCTCCACTGTGGAACGCACGCCGCTACTCCTCGTCTCCTGCTGGATCCCTTATCGTCTCGTGTCTACATCGCCAGCTTGCTGCTGTCCGGGACAGGGAAACCACACAGATGACACCACCACAGTGACCCCAGGTCCGCATCTCACTGCCTGCACCATACCATCTGCACCTTTATTCATCGCTCATGTATACCCTCCTTTTGTGAGTAGCCATTTATTGTGCTCATTTATTTTATTATTAAAACCACGGCTTTCTGCACTTAGATTGGCGCATCTTGTCCTTTTTTCTATGAATTTTGGTTGGACTGGTTCTTTAACTGGCTTTCTAAAGTCTAGCAGATTTAGCCTAAAGTGGTTGTACAGCCTTATGCCGCGTACACACGGTCGTTTTATGTGATGAAAAAAAATGACGTTTTTAAAAACGTCACTTTAATTGACCGTGTGTGGGGGAAAACGTTGTTTTATGTCTTCTAAAAAACGACCAAAAAAAATTGAAACATGCTTAAATTTTATGTGTCGTTTTTCAAAACGTCAACTTTTACTTCACAGAAATTGACCGTGTGTAGCAAAAACGTCGTTTAAAACAACGTTTTTTCATCCGCGCATGCCCAGAAGCTACTTATGAAGCGAGCTTCAATGGAAAAACGTGGTGGAACGTAACCTCGCTTTGCTAGAACATTGTGAGAAAAACGATGGTGTGTAGGCAACTTCGTCTTTGAAAATTGAAGTTTCAAAAACGTCGTTTTTTACTTCACAGAAAATGTTTTTTTTTTTCATCACATAAAGTGATGGTGTGTACGCGGCATTAAGGTTTTTTACCAAAAACCTTCTATGCTTCAGCTCCTATCCTGACCCCCCCCCCCCCCCCCATTACTTACCTGAGCCCGATCCGATACAGCGATGGGGGTGAGGCCAAGTCCTGCTGTCTGTCTATGGACGCAGCGACGGGACTTGGGAGTGGGCAAGGGAAATCGGCATTCCGTGGGGGCACCTGATGATGGGGAGGAGGCTGGAGCTCCGGTGGGGGACTCCAGAAAAAGAGGATCAGGGCTGCTCTGTGCAAAACGATTGCACAGAGCAGGAAAGTATAGGCATGTTTGTTATTTTTTTTTTGTTTTTTAAACAAAGGTTTACAAACACTTTAATAAATGGTTTAAATAAAAATGATCTTTCCCTTCATACAACCCAGTACCTTGTTAAAGTCTTCGGCGGTAGCTCTCATCTCCTTCCAGGTTTTGTTAACCAACTGAATGCAGATACAAAAGAATTCTTCAAATGCCCTCTCATGAGTAAAGAACATGGGGTGGTAATCGTTACGGCCTTCATTAGCTGCACAACAGAAAGGTACGTTTTTAAATACACTATCAGAAGAGTACTAATCCAGCATGGTAATAAATGGGAAATGTTACTAGGGAATGTCATTATACTTAGCATGGTAATAAATGGGAAATGTTACTAGTGACTGTCATTATACTTAGCATGGTAATAAATGGGAAATGTTACTAGTGAATATCATTATACTTAGCATGGTAATAATTAAGAAATTTTACTAGTGAACATAGGTGTGCACAGCCAATTGCATTAGGGTGTGCACCCCAAAGCTCAAACACATATGTGTGTGTGCGCATGTGTATATACTGTATACTGACAGTGTCAGTAGAACAATGGATGGTGTCAGTAGGGCAGTGGACAGTGTCGGTAGTTTTTATTATTTTATAATTTTTTACAATTTCTTTAAATGTTTTCTTTTACAATTTTTTTAAGAGCCCCGTTAGGGGGCTTGGTGAAATATCAGGGGTCTAAACAGGGTGAATATGCATCACATAGGGTGATTGGGGTGTGCCCAGGCACACCCTGCGCGCATGCCTATGCTAGTGAATGTCATTATACTTAGCATGGTAATAAATGGGAAATGTTACTAGTGAATGTCATTATACTTATTATGGGTAATAAATGAGAAATGTTACTAGTGAATGTCATTATACTTATCATGGTAATAAATGGGAAGTGTTACTAGTGAATGTCATACAGTACTTAGCATGGGTAATAAATGAGAAATGTTACTAGTGAATGTCATTATACCTAGCATGGTAATAAATGAGAAATGTTACTAGTGAATGTCATTATACTTAGCATGGGTAATAAATGGGAAGTGTTACTAGTGACTGTCATTATACTTAGCATTGTAATAAATGGGAAGTGTTACTAGTGACTGTCATTATACTTAGCATTGTAATAAATGGGAAGTGTTACTAGTGAATGTCATTATACCTAGCATGGTAATAAATGAGAAATGTTACTAGTGAATGTCATTATACTTAGCATGGGTAATAAATGGGAAGTGTTACTAGTGAATGTCATTATACTTAGCATGGGTAATAAATGAGAAATGTTACTAGTGAATGTCATTATACTTAGCATTGTAATAAATGGGAAGTGTTACTAGTGATTGTCATTATACTTAGCATTGTAATAAATGAGAAGTGTTACTAGTGATTGTCATTATACTTAGCATTGTAATAAATGAGAAATGTTACTAGTGAATGTCATTATACTTAGCATTGTAATAAATGGGAAGTGTTACTAGTGATTGTCATTATACTTAGCATTGTAATAAATGAGAAGTGTTACTAGTGATTGTCATTATACTTAGCATTGTAATAAATGAGAAGTGTTACTAGTGAATGTCATAATACTTAGCATGGGTAATAAATGGGAAATGTTACTAGGGAATGTCATTATACTTATCATGGTAATAAATGGGAAATGTTACTAGTGAATGTCATTATACTTACGCATGGTAATAAATGAGAAATGTTACTAGTAAATGTAATTATACTTAGCATTGAAATAAATGAGAAGTGTTACTAGTGACAGTCATTATACCTAGCATGGGTAATAAATGAGAAGCATTACTAGTGAATGTCATTATACTTAGCATGGGTAATAAATGAGAAGCATTACTAGTGAATGTCATTATACTTAGCATGGGTAATAAATGGGAAGTGTTACTAGTGATTGTCATTATACTTAGCATTGTAATAAATGGGAAGTGTTACTAGTGACTGTCATTATACTTAGCATTGTAATAAATGGGAAATGTTACTAGTGAATGTCATTATACTTACGCAATTCTCCAACCTGAAGTATCTCACATAACATCTTAGTCAGTTCAATGGCGCTGCGTCCAAATGGACATTCATGCTTATCTTCCCTACTGCTATTCTCCAACACAATCTGCAGAACACCAAAGTGCAACAAAAATAATGTTTTATGGCTCACACAACAGATAAGAGAAATTCACTCAAATTTAAAATGTAAAATACAAGTGAGCAGCAAACAAAAATTGTGGGAAAAATAGAATGTGTCAGAATTATGAATATTGTATAACATCCCAGGTATATCATCGGCTTAATATGCCCCATATTTCAGAAGTGTAGGCCCCATAGGAGACGGTGCATTGACTGGGTGGTGATGAGGAGGTCTACAATCCCGTCGTTTCTGACAGATGAATGGAAAGACGGGGGGAGGGTTAGCGGTATAATGAACTTGCTGGTTGTGAAATATGCAGCAGACTTTGGGGAATGTGGCCAAACATAATATTGTACATTGTAGGCAAGACAGATGGCATAGGAATATTATACGACATGGGAATTTGCAGAGCTCGTCACAATGTTGGGGGTGTGATATCTCACGAGAGATCGAGACAAGGGTTTAAAGCAAAATTAAACCCATAAACAAAAAAATGTAATACTACAGCTTACAATCCTTAGATGTGGTGGCAGCTTTACATTTCCCTTTACAGGCTTTTTTCCTTTATTGTCACCTGGCAGTAACACACGTCCTGTCCAAGAGTGACAACACTCACACTATACTGTGGGCTAGATTCAGGTAGGGGCGCGCATAGTTACGGCGGCTCAGCGTATCGCATTTACGCTACGTCGCCGTAAATTAGAGAGGCAAGTACTGTATTCACTGGGCTAGATTCACATAGATTAGCGGATCTTTAGATCCGCGTAATCTATGTGATTTACGATCCGCCGGTGCAATTTTGCGAGGCTAGTGCAGTATTCACAAAGCACTTACCTCGAAACTTGCACCGGCGGATCGTAACTCCCCCGGCGGAATTCAAATTCCGCGGCTAGGGGGAGTGTACAATTTAAATCAGGCGCGTTCCCGCGCCGATTTAACTGCGCATGCGCCGCCGGCGAAATTTCCCAGTGCGCATGCTCCAAATGACGTCGCTAGGACGTCATTGTTTTCGGCGGCAACGTAAATTGCGGCCATCCGTATTCCAGACCGACTTACGCAAACGACGTAAAAATTTGAAACTCGGCGCGGGAACGACGGCCATACTTAACATAGGAAATGCCGCAGTTACAATCTCCCGCCGGAAAAAGCCGAACGCAAACTACGTGAAAAAATCGGCGGTTCTCCTCGTTTGCATATCCGACGCGTAAAAAACCGAGGCGACACCTAGCGGCCGGCGGGAGATTGCAGCCTAAGATCCGACGGTGTAAGTCACTTACACCAGTCAGATCTAAGGGAGATCTATGCGTAACCGATTCTTATGAATCAGTCGCATAGATCCGACCGTCGGATCTCAGAGATACGACGGCGGATCAGGAGATCCGCCGTCGTATCTCTTGATGAATCTGGCCCACTGTATTTATTGTAAATGGGGCCGGCGTAAGCGCACGTAATTCAAATGTGGATGAGGGGGGCCTGTTTTATGTTAATTCTTGGTGACCCAACGTGATTGACGTTTTTTACGACGGGGCATGCGCCGTCCGTGTACATATCCCAGTGTGCATTGCTCCAAAGTACGCCGCAAGGACGTATTGGTTTCGACGTGAACGTAAATTACGTCCAGCCCTATTCGCGAACGACTTACGCAAACGACGTAAAAAATAAAAATTTCGACGCGGGAACGACGGCCATACTTTGCGTGCACCACCTAATAGCAGGAGTAACCTTACGCCGAAAAAGCCTAACGTAAACGACGTAAAAAAAATAGCGCCGGGCGTACGTAAATTTGTGAATCGGCGTATCTAGGTCATTTGCATATTCTACGCCGAAAACGTCGGAATTGCCACCTAGCGACCAGCGTAAATATGCACCCTAAGATACGACGGTGTAAGAGACTTACTCCAGTCGGATCTTAGGCTAATGTCGGCGTATCTTGCTTTCTGAATACAGAAAAAAGATACGCCGGCGCAGCTTTGAATTTACGCGGCGTATCTATAGATACGCCGGCGTATCTATAGATACGCCGGCGTAATTCATTGCTGAATCTAGCCCTGTGTCTATAGAAGAATAGTATTGTCACACTAGTCTGCCCTCTTGATTTGGACTACAAACATGACGTCCTCTCTTCATCTTCGTAACATGGGAGAGGTGAATTTGTAGCTCACAGAAGATGACAGGGAAGGCAGATAACCTTGAGATTTCAGTTCAGCGCACAGGAGGGTACAAGCACACTGCATATCTATTAGGATTCAGGTCTACCATGTGGTCTCATAGGAGCACATATGAGAAGCACCTATGAGACCTACCCATAGAAGCACCCATGAGATGCCCCTATGAGACCTACCCTTAGGAGCACCTATGAGACCTACCCATAGAAGCACCCATGAGAAGCACCTATGAGACCTACCCATAGGAGCACCTATGAGACCTACCCTTAGGAGCACCCATGAGAAGCCCCTATGAGACCTACCCATAGAAGCACCTATGAGATCTACCCATAGGAACACCTATGAGACCACATGGTAGACCTGAAGCAGCCCTCTGAAACACGTAGTCATAGCAACCACCAAGCGTCATTTATCAGCTGGCTTCTGAGGATCACGTGCACGTGTCCTTGTGTGGAGCCTCTCTTTCCAGGATCCTTGCTGAGAGCGGGCGATTCTTCTTGCCAAGCTGGATGTAAAGCGAACTGACAGCCTCTGTGTGATAGTCCATAGTGTGGACTATCAAGACAGAGACCGTCAGTTCGCTTTACATCCAGCTTGTATTTCTGGACTCAGGAGTGGTAAATACAGAAAAAGTTTACCGACACATTTAGGATTTGCAGGTTCATTTTGAAACAACCTCCCGAAAAAAATGTAAGGGAGAAAAGTTCCTCTACTGTGAAGACTTAACTGACATGGCTGTAAATAGACTCACCCGTACGTAGGTGTCCTGGTGGAACTTTGCCAGGTACAGCATATTGTCAAGAGCCAGCATACCCGGGGGTGTCTGAATGAAGTCCAGAGCTGGGTTCACATGATTCTGAAAGAGAAACATTTTATGTTATAGCTCCATAATCTTAGTTCTATCAACACTGCAGATCAGTGACCACATCTTTTCATTTGAACCTGGAGTTGAACCAAATCAGGGATGACCGGGTGTCTACCACTGATTCACTTGGCAAGAAGAACCAATCTATCTACTAAGAAGAAAAAAGGGGGTAAACCTAAACCCTTACCTGAACTGGTTGCTTGCACATTCGCTTATGGAGTTTATCCTCGATGACTGGCATCAGTAAAGTCTAAATAAAAGTATCCACATAATGATGGATTGTGGGGACATTGTATCTAGAATACATGGGTACTGATACATACAAGCTATGGGAGACAGACTATGCTTGCTTAAAATAGAACTTCAGTCCTTTTTTTTTATCTTTCCATCTATTATAAATCTTCTGCCCGTGTTGTTTTAACTTTGGATAGTAAAACATTTTTTTTTCTGCCAGTAAATACCTTATACAGCCCACTTCTTGTCTGGTCATTAGTCTAGGCTTATGACATCATGCACAGCTCTCTCTCGCTCTGGTGAGAGTTTGCCAGGAAGGGGGGGGGGGGGGGGGTTGAGTCATAAGAGGGCCAATGAGAGCTGCAGAGCTGGAGGTGTGTCTGTGTAAATCCAAGAAATGAACAGGCAGCAGCTTCCGCTGCCCACAGTTAAAATGGATGCAGCCAGACTCAGTGGAGGCAGTTTTTTGCACCATATTTGGCAAGTTCAGACTCACAGTATATGTAAAATAATATGCAGCACAATATAAATCAAATCAAATAATACAAAATAGGTGAAAACAAATGTAGTGTCAATCTACTCATTCACAAGGACCCCCTGTGACAAAGGCAGAAGTGACGAAACGCGTTAGGGAGTGATTTCACAACAACTGGATATTAAAGCCGAGAGTGCTGTCTGTGAGTGCGATCGAGGAGAGGTTTGAGACGCAGCACGTAGGCACTCGGCATGTAACAAACGCATATTATTTTTGATGTGAGAGCATTACCTTTTTCATTAAAGTCGTTACCCAAGAGGTTTTACACTATCGGAGGCTCTGTGTTGATTCTATCTCTATATGCAGAGAGAGCCATCATCTATTTTCAGTCTGGATAGAGCGGAGCTTTGTCACCTGCTTGAAGCAAGATTAAATTGCCTATGCGATTGAATTGTATACAATCTGGTGAGCCTCATTCTATAAGGGTGTGGGAACTGGAAGTTGATCACTTTGATGAAGGATTCTTGGTGATTATAAGTTTTTGTATGGAGATTCGCACCCGTTTTTCACAATGGTCTTTTGATTTATGATTTTTTTTTATTACAGACATTTTTTGAATATGAACTTTATTTTTTAAGTATTCCTATTGTTATGTTTATGTATATCACTTTCATTGTGCTACTGTGTATGAGTAGATTGACACTACATTTGTTTTCACCTGTTTTGCATTTTTTTTATTTTTAAGTAGCAGAACTTTTTTTTTTTTTATTAGCGCAGTGCGTGTTTGATTATTTCAAATAAAATAATACATGGAACAATCCTGCAGCTCAGAACTGATTACAATTCATGCCTATCCATTTCACAAGGGGCCATGGGATAAAACTGAATTATACTTTCTAATGTGCCTATTCTGTGAAGTCAAATTTATTTCCGATATTGAACCTACTATTTCTGCATACTATTATTCATACTGTTACCATGGCAATAGTCTAAGAATGATCAAATTTTATTTTATTTTATCATGGGCCCCTGGACTGCACACACCCATCTTCTTATTGCTTCACAGTTGTTCCAGTTGGACACCAGCAGCAAACAGAAATACATGATACTTCTGGGTATGGGAAGCATGTGACTCACCTGTCCACCTACCACATGACTGTGATGTAATGTCATGACTGAGGAACGTTCATCAGGCACCCAGCACTGTCCCATGGGACAGGCAGTGCCGTCTCAATAGCATCATGGGCCCCTGGGCAAAGTAATGCTACAATGGAGACGGCGCAGGTAAATAGACATCAAGTAGGTAGGAGGCAGACAAGCGGAGCTCCGCTTTGACTACATGAACATTCATTCTGTACAGCAAAGAAACACATGCACCCACTCCAGCTCCTGGAGCATCACTGGCGCTCCGGCCCTGCCCCATCCCATTTAAATTAGGCGGGCTTACGCCGGATCACAGACGTTACGCCGCCGTAACTTAGGGCGTAAGTTCTTTCTGCATACGGAACTTGCACCCTAAGGGCCAGATTCACATAGAACTGCGGCGGCGTGGCGTAACGTATCGTAAGTTTTCATCGCAAGTGCCTGATTCACAAAGCACTTGCGATGAAAACTACGCCGGCCTCCGGCGCAAGGCGGGCTAATTCAAATGGGCGTGTGCCATTTAAATTAGGCGCACTCCCGCGCCGGACCTACTGCGCATGCTCCGTTTCCTAACTCCCGCCGTGTTTTGCGCGCCGTGACGTCATTTTTTTCGAACGGCGACGCACGTAGCGTACTTCCGTATTCCCGGACGTGTTACGCAAACGACGTTAAATTTTAAATTTCGACGCGGGAACGACGGCCATACTTTAGACAGCAATACGATTGCTGACTAAAGTTAGGGCAGGTCAAATAACGACTAAAATTGCGACGGAAAACTTGACGACGTAGCGAATGCGAAAATCCGTCGGGGATCCGCGGTAACTGCTAATTTGCATACCCGACGCTGGTTTACGACGCAAACTCCCCCCAGCGGCGGCCGCGGTACTGCATCCTAAGATCTGACAGTGTAAAACAATTACACCTGTCGGATCTTATGGATATCTATGCGTAACTGATTCTATGAATTAGTCGCATAGATAGAAACAGAGATACGACGGCGTATCAGGAGAAACGCCGTTGTATCTCTTTGGTGAATCTGTCCCTAAGTTACGGCGGCGTACCGTATCTGAGATACGTTACGTCGCGCCGAAAGATACTCCAATGTGTCTGAATCCGGCCCCATGTTTATACTGTTCAAATATTCACTGTTATGTTTTAAATAGAAGATCTGTAACTTCTCAGGTTGCCAGTAAAAAAAAAGTGCTCCGCCAGTAAATTTCCAATGTTTTGTCAGTAAAAAATGCTGCGGGAGGTTGGCAACCCTGCGGTCAAAGCATATGAGATTTTTGGGATTGAGTTTACATCTACATTAAATGACAAGAAAACCTGGACACTATTACCCAAATCTTAATATATACACAGGGCTACAATTGTACCTGCCTACATCAAGCCATCTATAAGTAAAGAATGTAAGGGAAAGCTTTGTGCAAACATAGGCAGCAAACTCACAGTGAAGCCCAGCATCTTGTAGTCCTTGCTGTACATGGCCTTGCGCTTTTCTGTCCCAGTGCCTGACACTCCGCTCCCATCGGTCTCTGCATCAAATGCAATTCTTCTTAATTCAAATATGATGTCTCTCTGGGCCTGAAAATGAAGAAAAAGCAATGGTTATATAAGAGACTAGGGTTGTCCCGATACCACTTTTTTAGGACTGAGTACAAGTACCGTTACTTTTTTTTATGTACTCGCCGATACCGAATACCGATACTTTTTTTAAATGTGTCCCCAAATGCAGCCATGTCCCCCGTATAGCAGCCATGTCCCCCGTATAGCAGCCATGTCCCCCGTATAGCAGCCATGTCCCCCGTATAGCAGCCATGTCCCCAGTACAGCAGCCATGTCCCCCGTACAGCAGCCATTAGGGTTGTCCCGATACCACTTTTTTAGGACCGAGTACAAGTACCGATACTTTTTTTCAAGTAGTCGCCGATACCGAATACCGATACTTTTTTTAAATGTGT
This sequence comes from Rana temporaria, assembly GCF_905171775.1. Classification (NCBI taxonomy): domain Eukaryota; kingdom Metazoa; phylum Chordata; class Amphibia; order Anura; family Ranidae; genus Rana; species Rana temporaria. The sequence continues at coordinate 114,183,256 of NC_053500.1, read as the reverse complement.
CCCCAAATGCAGCCATGTCCCCCACATATGCAGCCATGTCCCCCTAGCCATGTCCCTCACATATGCAGCCATGTCCCTCTAGCCATGTCCCCCACATATGCAGCCATGTCCCTCTAGCCATGTCCCTCACATATGCAGCCATGTCCCTCTAGCCATGTCCCTCACATATGCAGCCATGTCCCTCTAGACATGTCCCTCACGTATGCAGCCATGTCCCTCTAGCCATGTCCCTCACATATGCAGCCATGTCCCTCTAGCCATGTCCCTCACATATGCAGCAATGTCCCTCTAGCCATGTCCCTCTAGCCATGTCCCTCACATATGCAGCCATGTCCCTCACATATGCAGCCATGTCCCTCTAGCCATGTCCCTCTAGCCATGTCCCTCCAGCCATGTCCCCCATACCTTTGCCGCCGAAAGCCGCCGCATGGAGAAAATCACAGCATTCATTTGAATAGCTGTTTTGCCCGCGCTTTTAGACACTCCCCCTTGCTCGGGATTGGACAGATCACGATCACCCATCCAATCCCGGGCAAGGGGGAGTGTCTATACGCGCGGGAACACTATAGCTATTCAAATGAAAGCTGTGATGTTCCCGCGCAGCGTTTAACCCATGCGACGGCTTTCGATGCAGCGGCGCGATGCGGCCACAGCGGCAGGGGGGGGGGGGGGGGGAGTATTCTATTTAGGTATCGGGGGTATATGCGCGAGTACGAGTACTCCCGCAAATACTCGGTATCGGTCCCGATACCGATACTGGTATCGGTATCTGGACAACCCTAGCAGCCATGTCCCCCGTACAGCAGCCATGTCCCCAGTACAGCAGCCATGTCCCCAGTACAGCAGCCATGTCCCCAGTACAGCAGCCATGTCCCCCGTACAGCAGCCATGTCCCCCGTACAGCAGCCATGTCCCCCGTACAGCAGCCATGTCCCCAGTACAGCAGCCATGTCCCCAGTACAGCAGCCATGTCCCCCGTACAGCAGCCATGTCCCCCGTACAGCAGCCATGTCCCCCGTACACTAGCCATGTCCCCCGTACAGCAGCCATGTCCCCTGTACAGCAGCCTTGCCCCCCGTACAGCAGCCATTGCCCCCCGTACAGCAGCCATTGCCCCCCGTACAGCAGCCATTTCCCCCCGTACAGCAGCCATTGTGTCCCCCGTACAGCAGCCATTGTCCCCCATACAGCAGCCATTGTCCCCCGTACAGCAGCCATTGTCCCCCGTACAGCAGCCATTGTCCCCCGTACCTACTGTTATCACCGTGGCGGGGAACATTACAGACAGCGTTCGTTTGAACAGCTGTTTTCCCCGCTGCACATAGACACTCCCCCTTGGACGGATCTGTCCAATCGCGAGCAAGGGGGAGTGTCTATGTGACTGCCGGGGGGGGGGGAAGTATTCTATTTTAGTATCGGGGGTTTCGGTATCGGTCCCGATACCGATACTGGTATCGGTATCGGGACAACCCTATAAGAGACACTTTCTGTCAGTAACCCATAACAACAGGCTCTTCACCCTCCACGACTGCACACACCCATCTTCTTATTACTTCACAGTTGTTCCAGTTGGACACCAGCAGCAAACAGAAATATGTGTTCCTAAAGACGAACCTAGATTTTAATATAATGGGGGCATTTACAATGACCACTGGCACTCCAACCACCCACCTGGTGCTGCTCCTTGATAATGCTAATGCACATGGGGCGATTAGGGGGTGCCTAGGCACACCCTGTGCACATGCCTATGGTATGAATAATTTTTCAAGGCACTGTACTTTAAAGCTGAACTCCAGGCAGATATAAAGGACACAAATTAATTCTACTCTGCAGTAAAGGAGTAAAGGGTTAATACCTGTTCGTGTTTTTTGTTCACTTCTACCAATAAAAAAAAATGTCTGTATAGGAAAATAAACTGCAGTTTTGACCAAAGTAAATAATATCTTTGCTATAGGTGAAGGTTATTTACCTTCCGAGGCCTGTGTAAAAAAACTCCCAGAGATGGCATTATCCAATCCTACCTTGTTGCTAGGATTGCTCCCAGCCCATTGAAGACACTCCGAGATGATTCAAACTCTCTCACAGGTGCTCTCTCTCCCCTGTCACAGCAGCTCTGAGCTCAGATATGCTGTAACAGAGGCGACAGTGGACCACACAGTTTGAAAACTCGCCTCTGTGATGGTGAGCAGTAACAACAGGGAGTATCTTGGCAACGTCCTAGCAACAAAACTGGACGGGGTGATGCCATCTCTTAAAGTTTATTTTTTGGCCAGGCTTTAGGAGGTACATAAATAGCGTAAACCTAACGCAGTGATGGCAAACCTTGGCACCCCAGATGTTTTGGAACTACATTTCCCATGATGCTCATGCACTCTGCAGTGTAGTGGAGCATCATGGGAAATGTAGTTCCAAAACATCTGGGTGCTAAGGTTCACCATCACTGACCTAGCGCAAGAGCATTATTTACCGTATTTATCGGCGTATATCGCGCACTTTTTTGCCCTGCAATTCAGGGCAAAATCGTGGGTGCACGATATACGCCGATACCCGCGCCGGGTTTGAACTACTGCGCCGGCATATACCGAGCACAGTACACGCGTGTAAAGTCGGGCAGGCTCGGGTTCTCTCGCAGTCACGTCCTGGACGTACAGGATGTGACCGCGATAGGAGCCGAGCCTGCCCGACTATACACGAGTGTACTGCGCTCGGTATATGCCGGCGCAGTAGTTCAAACTCAGCACGGGCAGCGGGGATCGAGCGAGGAGGACACCGCAGAAGGACGCCGGACCCGACGAGGAGGACACCACCGAAGCCGCAGACGGACCAGATGAGGCCGCCGCGCAAGACACCAAAACTGTAAGTACTAAAATCTTTTTTTTACAGGAATGCGGGTCCACTTTAGGGGTGCGCGCTATACGCCGGAGCGCACAATACCCCGATAAATACGGTAACTTTGCAGGTTGCTTTTATCTACAGGCTCCCCTTCACTACATATGCAATTTTTTCATAAAGGTGAACTAACCCTTTGAATCTGGACATACACAGATTTTTCCATCCACACTAAACAGCGGGGATGGACAAATCTCACCTGCGGCTGGCGCCAGCTGTCAGAATACCTGAACAGTGCCTGGATGGGATTGGATGCAGGCGTTGTTCAGCCAACAATTTTCCACCCAACTCCAGAGAGATCCCACGCTGAGCAGGAGGATATGCTTTGAGGGATTTCGCTATGTCTAAAATGGGTCTTAAATCAGACATTTCCAAATCGACTTCCTTTTCTCGGTCACATTTAGAGATGAATAAATGGATTTGTGTGTCACCTGGTCATTGGGGTCCATTTTGGTCATCATCCGCTCCTCTAAGAGGTTAAAGGTTAGTACTTGGAGAACATAGAGCTGATGGGCCATCTCTGTTTTAATGGGCCGATTTCCTCGTATAATATGCTGTGGAAACAGGACAGAGGCATTATGAAACAGCCTATATTTTAAAGTGGACCTGTCATTTATATTCAAGACCTATTACAGTGCACCTTATATGCTGCAGATACATGGAGGTGTCACTAAATTCACAAGTGTTTAGAGTTGTAAAGGTACAATTTTTTCCTAAATAGCTTCCTTTACCTTAGCGCAGTCCTCCTCCACTTACCTCATCCTTCCATTTTGCTTTTAAATGTCCTTATTTCTTCTGAGAAATCCTCACTTCCTGTTCTTCTGTCTGTAACTCCACACAGTAATGCAAGGCGTTCTCCCTGGTGTGGAGTGTCGTGCTCGCCCCCTCCCTTGGACTACGGGAGAGTCAGGACGCCCACTAACACACAGCTCCTTTCTCTATCTGCAACGGAGAGAGTGTCCTGACTCTCTTGTAGTCCAAGGGAGGGAGCGAGCACGACACTCCACACCAGGGAGAAAGCCTTGCATTACTGCGTGGAGTTACAGACAGAAGAACAGGAAGTGAGGATTTCTCAGAAGAAATAAAGGACATCTTGAAATTCTCTTTTAATAAACCACAGGTTCATTTTAAGAAACCTACAGGCTTTACTGAATGTTACAAATCAGACCATTTACAGTTGGATTGAGAATTAAGAACATTTCTTGATGCCTGAACATTCTCAAAGGAAGAAGCAATTGGCCTTGATGAATTTCCATGGTCAATCACAATTTTTCCCAGGGACAGAACAACATCTTAAAAGTGACACTAAGAGCCGGTTCACACTGGGGTGACTCGTCAGGCGGCGCCTGACAAGTCGCGTCCCATTCTATTCAATAGAACCGTTCAAATAGGAGCGACGCAAGTCGCTCGGACTTAGAAAAAGGTTCTTGTACGACTTCGGGGGCGACTTGCATTGACTTCTATACAGAAGTCATTTTGCAAGTCGCCTCTGAAGTTGTCTTCAGGACGTCTCGCTGAGTCGCCCCCTGAAGTCGTGCCGCCTCAGTGTAAACCGGCTCTTAAGGTTTGCGTTTTATTTTTAAATAACAAACATGTCATATTTGCCTCCACTGTGCAGTTCGTTTTGCACACAGTGGCCCCAATCCACCTGTTCTGAGGCTCTCGTGGCTCCTTCCCACATAAGATAACTCCCTCTGGGAACCTCTCTCCCGAGGTGGTTACCTTGTGGGTGCGCTCCTGAGTCATACCCTCAGCCCTGCCCTACGGCGCCTGCGTCATTGGATTTGATTGACAGCAGCGGGAGCCAATGGCTGCGTTGCTATCAATCTATCCAATCAAAGCCAGGACTGAACAAAAGGACAGCGGGATCGCGCCCACGGAAATTTGTGGCTCAGGTAAGTAAAACGGGGGGACTGGGGGGCCGGACACTGCAAGGTGTTTTTTCACTTTACTGCGTAGGATGCAGTAAGGTGAAAAAACAAGACGGTTTACAACCCCTTTAAGTTCTGCCCCTCCCCTATCTAAAGGCACAAACAATATTTGATAATAATGACTTTTTGACAATCTATCGTGCATTTACAGCCAGCCAGCCAGCATCTAGTGTCTGTAGACATCTTTACCCTTTAACCACTTAAGCCCCGGACCAATATGCTGCTAAATGCCCAGAGGCGTTTTTACAATTCGGCACTGCGTCGCTTTAACAGACAATTGCGCGGTCGTGCGACGTGACTCCCAAACAAAATCTGCGTCCTTTTCTTCCCACAAATAGAGCTTTCTTTTGATGGTATTTGATTGCCTCTGCGATTTTTATTTTTTGCGCTATAAATAAAAATAGAGCGACATTTTTGAAAAAAAAATGATATTTTTTACTTTTTGTTATAAGAAAAATTGAATAAACTAAATTTTAGTCAAACATTTAGGCCAAAATTTATTCAGCCACATGTCTTTAGTAAAAAAAAAAAAATCGCAATAAAAAAAAAAATTAGCTACCTAGCGGCAAAAGTGACACTAATACAGCGATCAGAAAAATGATCGCTTAGTGATACTGGCAATAGGGGGTGAAAGGGTTAACTAGGGCGGTGATCAAGTGGTTAAAACTTTATTAGGGGGGGGTACGGGGCTACCCTGAACCTAACACTAACTGCCTGTCACACTGACACTAAATGCAGTGATCAGTACATAGATGATCACTGCATTCAGTGACACTGTGACAGGGGGGTGGGGGGTGATCTGAAGGTGTTAATGTGCCTATGTGTACAAGTGTCAGTGTAGTGTTAGGTGCGACTTACTGTGTGAGTCTTCTCTCCTCTCGGCGGTTTGAAAATACCGCCGAGAGGAGAGCTGCATCACTTCCTTTGCCAGTGTTTACATTACACAGGCAGAGGAAGTGACACGGCGGGACACAACGGGATTGGCCGAGAGCGATCACGAGGGGGCGGACAGAAACGAACAGCCGCCCCCTCAAGATGGATCGTTCCGCGAGGTAAGCCGCCCGCAGCGGAGGGGGTCCCGATCGGACCCCCGACCCACTAGAAGACAGGGACGTATATATACGCCCATCTGCCTGTATGTGCCATTCTGTGGATGTAAATAGGCGTGCGGCGGGCGTTAAGTGGTTAACAATGACAACAGCAGCCCATTTACTGACACAGAGCATACCTAAGGAATTTGCTGACGCTGCAGAAATTGTCCAGCCAAACATAAGTCGTTACTCGTCTTTTACTTACATTGAGTATGATGGATCGGAGGTGCTTCTGTACAAATATGTTTGCCATCTCCTGTATGAGAAAGAGTACAATTATCTTTGAGTCACATGCAGCAAAAAAAGGATAACGCAAGAAGAGGAGGAAAGCTAGGAATAACTGAGGAAGAGAATCACTACATAAAAGGAGGAGAAGTCCAAGTGTGAGAAACAGGAGGACAACAAAAACTCCCAAACTAGGCCCTCCCATGGTACTCACACTAACGGGAAGATCCAAGATATTCGGAGGCTTCTCCTGAGTGCACAATGCACACAAACAGAAGCAAAGATGGGAGTTAATAGCAGACAGAAACCAGCAGGACTCAAGGGGTTAGTCAAACAAGAACAAATATGCAAGGACACAACGTTACACACCGCGGCCTAATGTAAAGGGAGTTGGACGTGGAGGTACACACCTGGCGCTTGTCCTCGGGAGCTTTCAGAAACAGTGCATTGATGAGAGCAATGGCGTAAGTCTGGATCTCCTGATTACAACTGAAAGACAAAAAGGAGGAGATTGCAGAATGTTTAGTTAGGAAAAAGCATGTGAAGATTTCTTTCATTTCCAAGCTGCAAAAGAAAGCTTAAATTCTATTGGTTGCTATGGCGATCACTTTCAGTTGCCACCTGTGGAAAACCTGAAAATTTGGAATCTAAACAGAATGGACATAGCCTATCTGCTGATAGGCTCATTAGGCTTTCCGAGAGCTAAATCCTTTAGCAATATTTTTGCTAGAACATTATTTAGAACCCCCAAACATGTATATTTTTTTTAGCAGAGACCCCAGGGAATAAAATGGCAGTCGTTGCAGTTTTTTTCATGTCACCCAGTATATAAAATGGCAGTCGTTACAGTTTTTTTTTATTAGCACACAGTGTTTGCTCAGCAATTTTTCAAACATGATTTTATTGGGGGAAAAAACACTTTCATTAACCACTTAAGACCCGGACCAAAATGCAGCTAAAAGAACCTTGCCCCTTTTTGCGATTCGGCACTGCGTGGCTTTAACTGACAATTGCGCGGTCGTTCGAAGTGGCTCCCAAACAAAACTGGCGTCCTTTTTTTCCCACAAATAGAGCTTTCTTTTGGTGGTATTTGATCACCTCTGCGATTTTTATTTTTTGCGCTATAAACAAAAATAGAGCGACAATTTTGAAAAAAATTCAATATTTTTTACTTGTTGCTATAATAAATATCCCCCAAAAATATATAAAAAAACGATTTTTTTCCTCAGTTTAGGCCGATACGTATTCTTCTACCTATTTTTGGTAAAAAAAAGCGCAATAAGCGTTTATCGATTGGTTTGCACAACATTTATAGCGTTTACAAAATAGGGGATAGTTTTATTGCATTTTTAATAATTTCTTTTTTTTTTACTACTAATGGCGGCGATCAGCGATTTTTTTTCGTGACTGCGACATTATGGCGGACACTTCGGCCAATTTTGACACATTTTTGGGACCATTGTCATTTTCACAGCAAAAAATGCATTTAAAATGCATTGTTTACTGTGAAGATGACAATTGCAGTTTGGGAGTTAACTACTAGGGGGCGCTGATGGGGTTATGTGTGACCTCATCTGTGTTTCTAACTGTATGGGGGTGTGGCTGTAGGTGTGACGTCATCAATTGTGATTCCCTATATAAGGGAACACACGATCAATGACGGCGCCACAGTGAAGAACGGGGAAGCTGTGTTTACACACAGCTCTCCCCGTTCTTCAGCTCCGGGGACCGTACGCCAGCGGCGATCGAGTCCGCGAGTCCCGGAGCTTTGGACCGGGTCGCGGGTGCGCGCGCCCGTGACCCACGGCTGGCCATTATACAATCATGTAAAGGTACCTGATTGTGCCCAGCCGTGCCATTCTGCCGACGTATATCGGCGTTAGGCGGTCCTTAAGTGGTAAATAAAAAAATAAATAAAAAATATGTACCCCATTTTTTGGTATATTGTTAAGATGATGTTACGCTGAGTAAATAGATACTCAACATGTCACGCTTTAAAATTGCACACACTCGTGGAATAGCACCAAACTTCGGTACTTAAAACTCTCTATTGGCTTCGCTTTAAATTTTTTTAGAGGTTAACAGTTTAGAGTTACACAGGAGGTCTAGTGCTAGAAATATTGCTCCCACTCTAATGCCGCGTACATACGATCGGTCAATCCGATGAGAACGGTCTGATGGACCGTTTTCATCAGACCAAACCGATCGTGTGTGGGCCCCATCGGTTAAAAAATTTGAAACTTGTTTTAAAATTAACCGATGGATGCCTAACCGATAGAAAAAAAACGATCGTTAGTAGGCACGTCCATCAGTTAAAAATCCACGCATGATCAGAATCAAGTCGACGCTCAGAATCAAGTTACACACACAGATCCACACTCCTGCCGTGATTACCGGCAATCGCGGGTGACCGGCGGCAATTGCGGCCGCCGGGCATGTGCGCCGGGTCACGAGCGGGTCCACCCGGATCAAGGGAGGGTTCCTGCCGGCGTCATTTTACAATGTTAAACAGGTGAAGAGTGGAGACTTACACTTGCAGGTGACAAATGAGCTGACCCACTGTGATTTCCTCAGCTATTTTATGGTACAGAGCCTGGCTGTTTAGCACCATACTTTCTAGGATTGCCAACGACCTCTGGAGAATGGAGACATCCACCGATGGCTGAGACACGTATCCAGCAATCTAAAGAAAACAAAAAGGTCAGAATAGTTAGTGGACTCACCTGGAATTCTATATAGTCAGATAATTAGGTCTGTTAATTTCTAGCTTACGAGGTCTCTTGACAATTTACAAAGGTCCTGTTGCAGGCAGTCCCTGGATTACGAACAAGACAGGTTCTGTAGGTTTGTTACTAAACCCACACCAGTAAAATCAGTCTGTATATGCAGTAAAGCATGCTTTTTATACTCACTGTAGAACCTAAGGGGTTAATCCTCTGCATTGTGTAAAAAGGCAGTTTGATCCTGTATGCACAGATCCTCCTCCTCTTACATTGCCTCCATAACATGTCCGGATAAGACAGAGTTAGTAGAGTCACTCTGCACATGCTCAGTTTGGTGTGTATTGCTTTTTATTTTCTTAGGAGAGTGCATGTGATCAGCACAGGGCCAATCAGCGCTGTCCAGAAAGAAGGTCAGGGGTCCTGCTTCCTCATAGGACAACTCAGTGCAGTATGAAAACTCCTCCTACAAGCTTTAACCAGACACTGATAGAAATCACAAGACTGCTATACTTGTAATTCAGGGACAGCCTTTATTGGGATGTCATATCAATGTCATTATACTACTTCAGTGTACAGTGTCTTGTGCTTTATACAACAAGCAAAAAAAAAGTATATGGTCTGTATATATATAACTTTATAAAGGATTGGACAGCCTTATTATCTAATCAGAGGGTGTTTGACAGGCAGTGAAATTGCATTATGTTACTTCCACGCCACCTATTTAAAACCCTAAAAACCTGCACCGCGGCACTGCACACGACTGCAGCATGGCCACATTCAGTTCACTGGGGGTACATTTTACAAGCAGGATTCAAGCTTCTGCAGTACCACATTTGGCCACAGGTGTGGGGGTGCCGGTGACATTCGGAGCCGCTCTAATGCCTCTCCGAGTGTTTTCGAGTACATCTGAGCATCTCCAAGCAGTTTCCGAGTGTTTCTGGTGCCCCCCACCTCTGGCCACACGCAGTACTGCATACCATAGAAGTCACCATGGAACAAATTATCTGAGTTTCTATTGACTTCTATGGGGAAACTCGCTTTTATATAGTGCTTTGGATTACAAGCATTCTTCTGGAACAAATTATGCTCATAATCCAAGGTTCCACTGTACTAGTAATGTGAAAGGAAGAGTCTGATTGTTATGGAACAGGCAACACAACACATTCACGCTTCCGACACTTTTAGGGGCCTGTGGTAACAGGCTTTGGCTTGTGTTGATGGTATCAGTTTGAAATCTGAGCCACTTTTGAGATCATTCAGAATTCATCGATAGGTACAGTTGACTTGCTGTTGACCACTTTCTGGGTTGTATTTAATCTGTTTCAAGTGCGTTTTGCATTCCCATAGACGTGTATGGGAAGACGAAACGCACCGAACAAAAGCCCATCAACTAAGGCCGCAATACACATTGCCCACCATATTCAATGAAGAGATTGTGCACCACTGACCTGCTTTATGAAGGTGAGTGACACCATGTCCCAGGAGACAATTCCATGGTCCATTAGCTCCAGGAAGGCGGTCAGTGTGAAAGCCAGCATTTCACTGTAACTGCAAGGAAAGGAGAAACTCTCTAATCACTGTTCTACCATATCAGTAAAACAAACACAAAAGACATTCAATACCATCCCCCTCTCCGACGGTGTCTTGCAGTAATTTACAGGAGCTTGATAGAAGGACATATTAAATTATGTATACTAGTTCGATATAAAAAAATATATATAATTTTTTCAACAAAAATAAATCTGGATATACCGTACTTTTTTCCCCTTAAAATCAGGGGAAAATCGTGGGTGCGCGATATACGCCGATACTGCTGTTCCCGGGCGCCGCCAAAATAGACCGAGCCGAGTGTACTGCGCACTCGGCTCCGCCCGCAGCCATGCGAGAGGAGCCGAGCGCCGCAGCCTAGAGCCGAGCCGAGTGTACTGCGCACTTGGCTAGGCTCAGCCACGCGAGAAGAGCCGAGACAAGCCAAGAGGAGTTGAACACACAGGAAATCCGGCTCCTCTCGGCTTGCCGCCTAATTCAAAAATGAACACCGCTGCAACCCCGGGCAAGGTGCGGATGGACTGGACGAACCCCCGGGCAAGGTGCGGATGGACTGGACGGACCCCGCGAAGAAGCCGCAGACGGACACCTGGACGGGTCCGCGGGTCCCGTAGCTTCGGACCCGCGACCCACGGCTGGGTACATGTACGTAGATCTGCCCAGCCGTGCCATTCTGCTGACGTACATATGCAGGAGGCGGTCCTTAAGTGTTTAAACTACCTTTCTAAGTATGGGGTGCTCGTTATACCCCGATAAATACGGTAATTGCGTTTTTAGATTGGTCTGGAGTCTCCGTCCACTGAGCTTGGCTGCATCCATTTTAACTGTGGACAGCTAAACCTGCTGTCTGTTCACTTCCTGGATTTATACAGAGGCACACCTCCAGCCCTGCAGCTCTCATTGGCCCTCTTATGACTGACCCCCCCTGCTCCTCCTCCTGGCAAACTCACAAGAATGAGAGAGAGCTGTGCATGATGTCATAAGCCTAGGCTACTGACCAGACAAGAAACAGGAAGTGGGCTGTATAAGGTATTTACTGGCAGAATTTTTTTTTATTATTATCCAAAGTTAAAACAACAAGGGCAGAAGATTTAATAGATGGAAAGATGAAGAAATTACTGAAGTTCCACTTTAACTGGCTGCCCTCGTTGTGATTAGGCCATTATGATAATTGTTTGCCCTGATGCTGGCTAATGGTGGATGTCGCCCCTGATCTTGCTCCTAGAGTGATATGTTAGTCTGCACGACTGTTTATTGTTGTTAATGACTTTAAATAAAAATTGGTTAGTGGCTGTAAAACTAATATGTCTTTTTTCAAGCTAGGTCCCTCTCTCATGAAAAGGCCCTGATGAAGCACCTATGCGAAACGCGTCAATCCCTTTTCTTTGATGGCTATGTTATGAAAATGTATGTAGAAGTATCTACATTATACATTGGTATTATGAGCGTTGTGACCTTATACTAGGGATTGCTATACGCATGGTATTTTTACCCTTTTACATTTTTTTTCAATTACCGTATTTATCTGCGTATACCGCACACTTCTTTCCCCCTAAAATCAGGGGAAAATCGTGGGTGCGCTATATACGCTGATACTGTTGCAGCGGTGTTTTTTTTAATTAGGCCGAGTGCCGCAGCCTAGAGCCGAGCCGAGTGTACTGCTCGCTCGGCTAGGCTCGGCTGCGCTCGGCTCCGCCCGCATCCACGCGAGAGGAATTAATTGTACGTGTTGTATGTCACACAGTGTGTGCGGTCAGTCCACAAAGGGACTTGGTATCGGACTGCATTTCCGGAAGATCAACTGGCATTTTTCTGTACTCTCATGCCGCGTACACACGATAATTTCTTGGGTTGTAAAAAACAATGTTTTTCAGCCTCTAGAAAAAATGACGTTTTTTTCAACTTCACATTAAAACGGCCTTGCCTACACACGATAGTGGAAAAAAAATGCCCTAGCAAAGCGCGGTGACATGCAACACGTACGACGACACTATAAAGGGGAAGTTCCATGCGGATGGCGCCACCCTTGGGGCTGCTTTAGCTGATTCCGTGTTAGTAAAAGACGATTTGCGCTTTTCTATCTGTTACAGCGTGATGAATGTGCTTACTCCATTACGAACGGTAGTTTTACCAGAACGAGCGCTACCGTCTCATAACTTGCTTCTGAGCACGCGCGGGTTTTTCACGTCGTTAAAGCCCACACACGATCATTTTTTACAACCCGAAAAACGACATCGTTTAAAACGTCGTTAAAAAATAGAGCATGTTCGATTTTTTTTTGGTGGTTTTTCAGAACCCGAAAAATGCTCTGAAGCCCACACACCATCATTTTAAATGAAATTTTTTATAAAAACCGTTGTTTTTTACAACCCGAAAAATGATCGTGTGTACGCGGCATCAGGGTCCTTGAAGGGGGTAAAACATGGGAAAATTGTATAGATTTTAAAGATGCACAGCATATTTTATTTTAATTCCGCCCTAACACATACTTTAAGCCACAAAAGTCATAAAAAGGTTTGGGAAAATGTGGTACTGACTGTGATAGAAGCTTTGTGCCACCTTCAACCAATCGGGTGAGGATGGTGACTCCATCCATATTGATGAATTCGGTTGCAAAAGTAGTGTCTGCAGACAGCTTAGCCAGTTCCTTCATTGCCTCTAGCCTGGACTCCATACTGGAGCACTGAATCCGCTCCAGAAGCTGCCGTGCTGCGCGGGACTGTCAAGAAAGGTAAACCACATTTAAAGCGATATTAAAAAAGGTAGCTTTTTTTATATATATATATATATATATATATATATATATATATATATATATATATATATATATATATATATATATACACACACACACACGTACACACACACACACTTGGCGCTTCCGTTGATTTCCGCGTAGAGTATGCAAATTAGCTAGATACGCCGATCCTCAAACGTACGTCTGCCCGGCGCATTTTTTTACGTCATTTACGTAAAAGGCTTTTTTCGGCGTAACGTTACCCCTGGGTCTATGAGGCGTACGCAATGTTAAGTATGGACGTCGGGACAGCGTTGAATTTTCCGTTGTTTACGCAAAACGTTCGCGAATAGGGCTTTGCGTAAATTACGTTCACGTCGAAAGCATTGACTATTTGCGATGTGATTTCGAGCATGCGCACTGGGATACCCCCATGGACGGCGCATGCGCCGTTAAAAAAAACATAATTTACGTGGGGTCAAGTTGAATTAACATAAAACACGCCCACATGTTAGTCATTTGAATTGCGCGCCCTTACGCCGACACATTTACACTACGCCGCTGTAACTTACGGCGCGAATTCTTTCTGGATACAGAAAGTACGTTGTAAGTTACGGCGGCGTTGTGTATCTGAGATACGCTACGCCTGCCTAAAGATAGGCAGATCTTTGTGGATCTGGGCCATAGTATATATATATATATATATATATATATATATATATATATATATATATATATATATGTATATAAATAAAATAATAAATATGTCATACTTACCTGCTCAGTGCAATAGTTTTTCACAAAGCAGCCCCAATCCTCTTCTTCTGGGGTCCCACGTTGGTGCTCCTGGCTCCTACTCTTCGGTGAGTGCCCCCATAGGAAGCGGCTCTCTACGGGGGCACTCATGCAGGCTCGTCACAGCATTTGATTGACAGCAGCGGTAATCAATGTCTCCTGCTGCTATCAATCTGCCCAGAGAGGAGGGACAGATCTGGGAGAGCCTCGGCTCTCATGCACATCACTGGATTGTGAATGGGTTCCAGTATAGGGGGGAGGGGGGGGTAATATTACGCACAAAGTTGTTTTACTTTAATACATAGAAAAGGTAAAAAAATAATATTTAGTCTGGGTTCACACTGGTGCAATCACAGACATTGCATGCGATTCGCACCACATTGCTGTGCACATCACATGCGATGTCTGTGCAATGCGAATTCATACAAGCATATATGACTGAAATCGCATCGCATTCGCACCTAAATGGTGCAGGACCCTTTTTTTGGCCCGCACTGGAATCGTATCGCATGGATGTTCACACCCATGCAATCCAATTCCTGTACCATATCACAGTTCACACTCTGATCTGATTTGAGGGTGTCATTAAGTTTCCATTTAACAATGTCAGTGTGAACTGCCTGCGATTCAGGTGCGATGCGGGAGCCTGTACAACAGGGGTAGGCAACCTTAAAGAGGTGGAGATCTACCTGTACAACAAGGGATAAGTCAAAAATCCCCGGGCACAGCGTTGCCTCCTTACACCTGATTTAAACGTCCAATTGCTGTACTACCACTTTGCAATTGCATGCATTGCACAGCAATCATGTATTTAGATCAGGTGGCGAGGAGGCAACATATCCCCCTTCTGGGTGGATTTGTGCCAGAAGGGGGGAGAATTTGTTGTAAGGGGGGGGGGGGATTTGTGCTAGGAGGGGGGGAGAATTTGTGCTAGGAGGGGGGATGGGGGGAGAATTTGTGCTAGGAGGGGGGATGGGGGGAGAATTTGTGCTAGGAGGGGGGATGGGGGAAGACTTTGTGCTGGGGGGAGGGCAGAATTTGTGCTAGGAGGGGGGGGTGGGGGGAGAATTTGTGCTAGGAGGGGGATGGGGGGGGGGGAGAATTTGTGCTAGGAGGAGGGGATGGGGGAGATTTGTGTTAGGAGTAGGAGAGGATTTGTGATTGGAGGGGGGGAGAATTTGTGGTAGGAGGGGGGGAAGGGGGGAGAATTTGTGCTAGGAGGGGGATAGGAGGGGGGGGGGTGGGGGAGATTTGTGTTAGGAGTAGGAGAGAATTTGTGATTGGAGGGGTCATTTGAGGGGTAGAGGTTTTATACAAGGAGGGGAGTATTTTTTTTTTTTTGGGGGGGGGGGAATTGTGCTGGGTAAATTTACAGAGGGAGGATTTGAGATTGGGGGGCAAAAATGTGTGCTGGCAGGGGGGATTTCCGCATGGGGGCAGATTTGTACTGGGAGGAGGGGGAATGTATTGCTCTGGAATGGCAGGTCAGCAAGCCCAGACTGTGATCTACCAGTCACCGGTCCGAGATCTACTGGTAGGTGGCGATCTACTGGTTGCTGACCCCTGCTGTACAGGAATGGCAGGGTTTCCCGCATCGCACCAGTGTGAACCCAGCCTTAGGCCCCTTTCACATTGAGGCGTTATTCATGTGGTACAGCGCTAAAAATAGCGCTGCTATAGCGCATGAATAAATCTTGCCCTGCAGGCTTCAATTTGAAAGCCCGAAGGCTTTCACACTGAAGCGGTGCGGTAGCAGGACCGCTTCAAAAGTCCTGCTAGCCGCATCTTTGGAGCGGTATAGGAGCGGGGTGTTTACCGCTCCTATACAGCGCCTTCCCATTGAAATCAATGGGAAACCGCGGTAATACCGCCCGCAATGCGCCTCTGCAGAGGCGCATTGCGGGCGGTATTAATCCTTTTTCGGCCGCTAGCGGGGGTTAAAACCTCACCGCTAGTGCCCGAATATCGCGGTAAATACGACGGTATAGCGGCGCTAAAAATAGCACGGCTATACCGTCACCGCACCTCCGCTGCCCAATGTGAAAGCAGCCTTAGGCTTTAGAACCACTTTAAGCGCACAAGGCAAAGCAAAGACAAGTTTACAGAAGAATATCAGCTCCCAGCAAAAGACAAAGGGGCTCTTATCAACAATGGGGCAATTTAAAGGGGTGATGGGAGAGAGGTTTGTGTTCCCCAATTTTAAGGCTGCATTCACACCTGAGCGTAGGGCGTTCGGTCGTTTTTTCGGGCGTTTTTTTTCGCGCGTATTCATGCTTATTTGCGCGTTTGCATACAGCGTCGTGCGACGTTTTTGTACTTCGGCGTTTCATATTTTAGCCAATAGGAAAAATTATCATCTTTTCATCACTTGTTGCTATGTTGGTAGATTTTTTTTAATCTTCTGCATGGGCGACAAGTTCTATTGATTAAAGCGACGAAACGCCCATAGCAAACGCCCGTTGTCGCGCGATACGCTCAATACGCGCGTTTCCCATTACTTTCTATGGGAAAAAAAAAAACGCTCAAACGCCGCTGTCGCGCGATTCGCGCGACAAAAAAAGGTCCGGGACTTGTTTGAGCTTCGCGCGACAGGCGTTTGGGCGTTCAGGTGTGAACAGTCACCATAGGGAATAATGTTAATTCTCCCCTCTGGCGTTTGTGAGCAGTGCGCTTCAGGCGTAAAAACGCCTAGGTGTGAATGGGGCCTAAGAGTTCAGATCAAAGCTTTTCTAATGTAAATGAAAAGATGAAGGTGAAATCTAAGCAGTTACTGCAAATGAAATGGGTCCCCTTCCTTTTCTACAGATGTAATAGGAGAAGAACTGTATGTGTGACTATAGCTAGCAGATTCCAGCTATGGGTTTATTTTCTCTAGTAATGAAAGAAAACATCCGATTGGTTACTACGGACATATCGTCTTTCTTGTAATTCTATAGCAATCCTATATCATTATTCATAAATCCACAATGCTGAGAAAGTGTCAGTAAGAAGCACAAAAGGTAATGTATTACTTACAGGGGACACAGCCAAACGTAATATAGTACCATTCTTTATGTCGCAACGTGTCTGCAAAAGAAAAAACACATGCATAAAAGAATACCAGCTAGTTATTTAATAATGGTGCACAGTGGTCGCTTTGCTTACCTGCTCAGTTATGTAAAGTTGGGGGCCGTCTGCATAACGAAACGCGTAATACTCAGAGTTAGGCAAGGACCACCTAAAACATAAAACAAAGTACAATGTCACAGTGAGCAGCAGCCTGACACTAATAACGGAATACAGGCCTATGTGAAGTATTTTTTTCTTTACCTCTTCTTAGGAATTGAAAATGTGTAATACCAATAATTTAATAAAAAATAGGATTTTTTTTACGCATTAAAAAAAAAAAAAAAAAAAAAACTTCTTGGAGCCCACGGAGGAACACAGAAATTAACCAATTCAGCTCCTGAAAGTTTACCCCCCTTCATGACCAGGCTATTTTTCACAATACGGCACTGTGTTACTTTAAACTGACAATTGCGCGTTCAAGCGAAGCTGTGCTGAAATAAAATGTATATCCCTTTTTTCACACAAACAGAGCTTTGTTTTGGTGGCATTTGATCGCCACCGCGTTCTTTATTTTTTGCGCTACAAACAAAAAAAAAAAGACTGACAATTTAACCACTTCAGGCCCAGGCCAATTCTGACACTTCGCACCTACATGTAAAAATCATAGGGCCAGATTCACGTAGAATCGTCCTACGCTGCGGCGGCGTAACGTATTACATTTACATTACACCGCCGCAAGTTTTCAGCGTAAGTGCTTGATTCACAAAGCACTTGCCTGTAAACTTGCGGCGGTGTAGCGTAAATACGTCCGGCGCAAGCCCGCCTAAATCAAATGGGGCGGGGACCGGTTAAATTAGGCGCGTTCCCGCGCCGAATATACTTCGCATGCTCCGTCCCTAAAATTTCCTGACGTGCATTGCGTCGCAAGGACGTCATTGGTTTCGACGTTAACGTAAATGGCGTCCAGCGCAATTCACGGACGACTTACGCAAACAACGTGAAATTTCAAATTTCGACGCTGGAACGACGGCCATACTTAACATTGGCTAGACCACCTAGAGGGCAGCTTTAGTTTTACGCGGCGTATCTCTACGGAAACTACGTAAATTTACAGCGACGGGCAAAGCGGACGTTCGTGAATCGGCGTAACTAGTCATTTGCATATTCTACACCGACCGCAATGGAATCGCCACCTAGCGGCCGGCCTAGAATTGCAGCCTAAGATCCGACGGTGTGAGTCACTTACACCTGCCGGATCTTAGGGCTATCTATGTGTAACTGATTCTATGAATCAGGCGCATAGATACGACAATCGTATCTCTTTTGTGAATCTGGCCCATATTTTTATTTTTTTGCTAGAAAATTAAATAAAACCTAGAGAATACAATGGTGGCCATTGCAACTTTTTATCTTGCACGGTATTTGCGCAGCGTTTCTTGGGGGAAAAAAACTGTTTCATGCTTTAACCACTTTTTGCGATTTGGCACTGCATCGCTTTTTTTCCCCACAAATAGAGCTTTCTTTTGGTGGTATTTGATCACCTCTGTGGTTTTTATATTTTTTGCGCTATAAACAAAAATAGAGCGACAATTTTGAAAAAAATGAATATTTTTTACTTTTTACTATAATAAATATACCCCAAAAATATATAAAAAAACTATTTTTTTTCCTCAGCTTAGGCCGATACGTATTCTTCTACATATTGTTCGTAAAAAAAAATCACAATAAGCGTTTATTGATTGGTTTGCGCAAAAGTTATAGCGTTTACAAAATAGGGGGTATTTTTATGGCATTTTATTAATATTAATTTATTAATATTTTTTACTAGTAATGGCGGCGATCAGCGATTTTTTTTTTCGGTACTGCGACATTATGGCGGACACTTTTGACACATTTTTGGGACCATTGGCATTTTTATAGCGATCAGTGCTATAAAAATGCCACTGGCAGTAAAGGGGGTGGGGAACCTAGGGGGCGGGGAAGGGGTGAAGTATGTTCCCTGGGTGTGTTCTAACTGTAGGGGGGGTGGACTCACTAGGGGAAATGTCTGATCTTCTGTTCATACATTGTATGAACAGAAGATCAGCATTTCTCCCCCTGACAGGACCGGGAGCTGTGTGTTGTGTCAGTGAAGGAGAAAACATACTTATTTACAAAGGCCCAGATTCAGGTAGCAATTGCGCCTGCGTAACCATAGTTACGCAGCGCAACTGCTGACTTGCGCCGGCGTAACGAGTTCTCCTGATTCAGAGAACTCGTTACGCCGACTGCAGCCTAAAATCTGCGTGGCATAAGGCTCTTATGCCACGCAGATTTTAGGCTGCATTCTAGCGATGACCGCTAGGGGGCGCACCCATTGTGATCTGTGTATAGTATGCAAATTGCATACCAACACCGATTCACAACGTTGCGCGAGCCCTGCGTACGCAAATTACGTAGTTTGCGTACGTCGGGTTTCGCATAACGTTACACATCCTAATAGCAGGCGCAGCCAATGCTATAGGATACCCGGCGTTCCCGCGTCGCGACGTTCGAATTTTACGTCGTTTGCATAAGTGAATCGTGAATGGCGCTGGACGCCATTCACGTTCACTTTGAAGCAAATGACGTCCTTGCGACGTCATTTGCCGCAATGCACGTCGGGAAAGTTTCCCGACGGAGCATGCGCTGTACGCTCTGCGCGGGAGCGTGCCTAATTTAAATGATTCCCGCCCCCGGCGGGATCATTTACATTGCGCGCGCTTACGCCGGGCAATTTTTCTGGCGCGCCCTCGCAATTTACGGAGCTACTGCTCCGTGAATCGAGGGCAGCGCAAATTATTTGCGGGGGCGTAGGGCAAAATCGTTGCCCTGTGCCTCCGCATATAATGCGCAAGTCGTACCTGAATCCGGGCCAAAGTTTTGTAAATGAAACAAAAAAAAAAAACGTATGTATGTCTCTTATGCCACGCAGATTTTAGGCTGCATTCTAGCGATGACCGCTAGGGGGCGCTCCCATTGTGATCTGTGTATAGTATGCAAATTGCATACTAACACCGATTCACAACGTTGCGCGAGCCCTGCGTACGCAAATTACGTAGTTTGCGTACGTCGGGTTTCGCGTAACGTTACACATCCTAATAGCAGGCGCAGCCAATGCTATAGGATACCCGGCGTTCCCGCGTCGCGACGTTCGAATTTTACGTCGTTTGCGTAAGTGAATCGTGAATGGCGCTGGACGCCATTCACGTTCACTTTGAAGCAAATGACGTCCTTGCAACGTCATTTGCCGCAATGCACGTCGGGAAAGTTTCCCGACGGAGCATGCGCTGTACGCTCGGCGCCCTCGCAATTTACGGAGCTACTGCTCCGTGAATCGAGGGCAGCGCAAATGATTTGCGGGGGCGTAGGGCAAAATCGTTGCCCTGTGCCTCCGCAAATAATGCGCAAGTCGTACCTGAATCCGGGCCAAAGTTTTGTAAATTAAACAAAA
The DNA here is from genome assembly GCF_905171775.1 of Rana temporaria. Classification (NCBI taxonomy): domain Eukaryota; kingdom Metazoa; phylum Chordata; class Amphibia; order Anura; family Ranidae; genus Rana; species Rana temporaria. Next base: position 114,162,797 of record NC_053500.1, on the reverse strand, counting down.
AAAAAAGTTTTTTTTTCAAAATTTTTGGTCTTTCTATTTGTTTAGCAGAAAATAAAAATCGCAGATGTGATCAAATACCACCAAGAGAAAGCTCTATTTGTGGGACCAAAGTGATAAAAAAAAGTTGGGTACAGTGTAGCATGACCGCGCAATTGTCATTCAAAGTGCGACAGCACCGAAAGCTGAAATTTGGTCTGGGCAGGAAGGTGTATAAGTGCCCGGTATTGATGTGGTTAATTACCAAACTCCAGTTCTGCTTTCATTTATAAAAGTGTGCATTTTCCCTTTAAATATAAAACAAAACCGACATGTCTAAAGAAACAGCTTAAAATTCCTAGATGATCCCATTGGTAGACTTACCCATCGCACACGTCCTTGATGATCGACGCCAGAGGCCGTTTCTGTAAAAATAGGTTGAATATGAGATAAGATTAAAACACAGTAATACAGAAGACTTCAAGAGACCTGACAATTATTTCATGCTTGTTTTTCCTGTGTGGTATACAATTGTATGCGGTTTTGAATAATTTATATTCATTTATTTGCTGTCTATCATGCAGTCTTCAAGAAGAATGAAAAGTCAGCGATTCCACAAATCACCAGCTAGCGCTAAACAAGAATTCTGCAAGTGAGACACAGGCTACATTCATACAGTGAGGGAAAAAAGGATTTGGTCCCTTGCTGATTTTGAATGTTTACCTACTGACAAAGAAAAGATCCGTTTATAATTTGTATGGTAGGTTTATTTTAACAGTGAGATATATATACCAACAAAAAAATCCAGAAAAAACACATTTAACCACTTGGGATCCGCGCTATGGACGAAAGACGTCCACAGCGCGGCTCTCAAGTGCCGGGTGGACGTCCCTGGATGTCCTGTTGTTGTTGTTCCCCGTGCACGCCGCTGGGGGGCGCGCAGCGGGGAAACAACGTGCCCGGCGTATCGCTCGGGAGCCAATGCGTGTGCCTGGCAGGCGCGATGTCCGCCAGACACACGCGATCGTCGGTTACACAGCAGGGACGTGGAGCTCTGTGTGTAAACACAGAGCTCCACGTGCTGTCAGGGAGAGAGGAGAGCGATCTGTGTCTCTTTACATAGGGACACAGCATCGGTCACCTCCCCCAGTCAGTCCCCTCCCCCCCCCACAGTTAGAACACACCCAGGGAATACATTTAACCCCTTCCTCACCCCCTAGTGTTAACCCCTTCACTGCCAGTCACATTTATACAGTAATTAGTGCATTTTTATAGCACTGGTCGCTGTATAAATGTGAATGGTCCCAAAATTGTGTCAAAAGTGTTCGATACGTTCGCCGCAATATCGCAGGCCTGACAAAAAAAAAAAAAATCGCAAATCGCCGCCATTACTAGTAAAAAAAAAAAAAAAAAATCATAAATCTATCCCCTATTTTGTAGGCGCTATAACTTTTGCGCAAACCAATCAATATACGCTTATTGCGATTTTTTTTAACAAAAATATGTAGAAGAATACGTATCAGCCTAAACCGAGGGAAATTTTTATTTTTAAAAAAAAAAATGGGATATTATTATAACAAAAAGTAAAAAATTGTGTTTTTTTTCAAAATTTTCATTTTTTTTATGTTTATAGCGCAAAAAATAAAAATCGCAGAGGTGATCAAATACCACCAAAAGAAAGCTCTATTTGTGGGGAAAAAATTATAAAAATATAATTTGGGTACAGTGTTGTATGACCGCGCAATTGTCATTCAAAATGCGTCAGCGCTGAAAGCTGAAAATTGGTCTGGGCACGAAGGGGGTTTAAGTGCCCAGTAATGAAGTGGTTAAAAAAAGATATAAATTAATTTGCATTTTAATGAGTGAAATAAGCATTTGCCCCCCCCCCATCAATCATCAAGATTTCTGGAGTGCTCCTAATCTCAGCTTGTTAACTGTTTAAAAAAAAGACACCTGTCCACAGGCAATCTATCAGATTCCAATCTCTCCACCACGGCCAAGACCAAAGAGCTGTTCAAGGATGTCAGGGACAAGATTGTAGACCTACACAATGCTGGAATGGGCTACTAGACCATCGCCAAGCAGCTTAGTGAGAAGGTGACAACAGTTGGCGTGATTAGTCGCAAATGTAAGAAACACGAAATAAAGGTCACTCTCTCTCGGTCTTGGGCTCCATACAAGATCTCCCCTCGTGGAGTTTCAATGATCGAAAGAATGGTAAGGAATCAGCCCAGAACTACATGGGAGAATCTTGTCAACGATCTCAAGGCAGTTGGGACCATAGTGCCCAAGAAAACAATTGGTGACACACTACGCCGTTAAGGACTGAAATTCTGCGCCAGTAAGGCCCCACTGCTCAAGAAAGTACATGTACAGGTCTGTCTGAATTTTGCTAATGAACATCTTAATGATTCAGAGGAGAACTGGGTGAAAGTGTTGTGGTCTGATGAGACCAAAATCGAGCTCTTTGGCATCAACTCAACTCGCCCTGTTTGGAGGAGGTGGAATTCTGCCTATGACCCCAAGAACACCATCCCCACCATCAAAGAAGGAGGTGGAAACATTATGCTTCGAGGGTGTTTTTCTGCTAAGGCAGGGCTCGACAAATCCCGGTCGCCAGGTCACCATGGCGACTAGAAATAGGGTCCTGGCGACTTGGCTTCGACTTTTTTTTTGTGAGCTGGCGCCATCTAGTGGTGAGCCGTTGGTATTACAAGATATTACCACCAGATGTGTAAGCTGGTGCCATCTGGTGGTGGCCGTTGGTATTACAAGTTAAGCATTACAAGTTAAACTAATTCTAATGTCATTTTTCACTATTTTCACTGCCATCTCCTTCCCTCTAATTAGAACCCCCAAACATTATATATATTTTGTATTCTAACACCCTAGAGAATAAAATGGCGATCGTTGCAATACTTTCTGTCAACCCGTATTTGCGCAGCGGTCTTACAAGCGCACTTTTTTGAAAAAAAACTACACTTTTTAAATTAAAAAATAAGACAACAGTAAAGTTATCCCCATTTTTTTTTATATTATGAAAGATAATGTTACACCGAGTAAATTCATACCCAACATGTCACGCTTCAAAATTGCGTCCGCTCGTGGAATGCCGACAAACTTTTACCCTTTAAAATCTTCATAGGCGACGTTTAAAAAAATCTACAGGTTGCATGTTTTGAGTTACAGAGGAGGTCTAGGGCTAGAATTATTGCTCTCGCTCTACCAATCGCGACGATAACTAACATGTGTGGTTTGAACACCGTTTACATATGCGGGCGTTGCTCACGTATGTGTTCGCTTCGTCGGGACGGGGTGCGTTTTCTGGCTCCTAACTTTTTTAGCTGGCTCCTAGATTCCAAGCAAATTTGTCAAACCCTGTGCTAAGGGGATAGGACAACTTCACTGCATCAAAGGGACGATAGACAGGGGCCATGTACCATCAAATCTTGGGTGAGAACCTCCTTCTCTGAGCCAGGGCATTAAAAATGGGTTGTGGATGGGTCTTCCAGCATGACAATGACCCAAAACACACGGCCAAGGCAACAAAAGAGTGGCTTAAGAAGAAGCACCTTAAGGTCCTGGAGTGGCCTAGCCGGTCTCCAGACCTTAATCCCATAGAAAATATGTAGAGGTAGCTGAAGGTTCGAGACACCAAGCGTCAGCCTCAAAACCTTAATAACTTGGAGAGGATCTGCAAAGAGGAGTGGGACAAAATCCCTCCTGAGATGTGTGCAAACCTGGTGGCCAACTACAAGAAACGTCTGACCTCTGATTGCTTACCTATAGATTGTGGAAATATCTCCTAAAAGTGCGCCGTTAAGGAGATATTTCACTTGTAGTGCACCGATGTCATCGACGCATGCGCTGTGAAGAAACGGACCTCCGCGCCGTTTCTTCCCCAGCGTGTGCCGTGACTGACGTCTCCCACGCACATGCGCGGAAGTGACGTCACACAGCTCCGGCCAGTCACAGAAGAGGGGTGAAGATGGACGCGACGTGCACAGGGACCTTGCGGGCTTCGTTTGCAGGTAAGTGTCACATAATGGGATGCATACTAGCCCATCATGTTTTTCATTTGCAGGGTTTACACAGAGCAAAAGAGAAAGTAAAACCCGGCGGTTTTTACTTCCTCTGTAATTTCTTATTTGTTTTGGTTTCTTTGGATTGCATGGGTTGTTACTGACATGTGGTGTCACAAGCACCTATAGAAATATACTTACCTAGAAAAATGGTAAAGTGTTAAATACTTTTTACCCGTTGTATAGGTGGTTACTCTCCTCACACCAAGCGGTGATCACCCTCCCGTTCCAGCTAGTAGTGGTCACACACACCTCCTGCCCCATCCAGTGATGGTCACCCTCCTTGCCCCATCCAGTCACCACTCAATCCCACCTTAACCAGTGCCCATCAACCTACCTGCCCCGAGTAGTGTTCACCCATCTTCATCTAGCGGTAGTCACCCCCTGCCCCTATCCAATAGTGGACACATCCCCCAGCCAGTGGTGTTCACCCTCCCCACCCCCGGCCAGTTGTGGTCAACCTTCCTACCCCCATCCAGTGGTGGTGACCCCCTTTACACTCATCCAGTGGTGGTGACCCCCTTTACACTCATCCAGTGGTGGTAGCCCCCTTTGCCCTCCTCCAGGGGTATTTATTATTTAGCCCAAGGCTCTTACCTGGTCAATTTCAATCAGTTGGGCATTAGCAGGAGGCCACTCAATGGCTACCTTCACAATGTCCAGCGGTGGAGGCATTTCCTCCGGTGGCTCTTCTGTCCAGCCTGCCCGCTGGATCACTCACAGAGGTCCAACTTTAAAAACAAAAGAAAAACATTTGATTATTCATCAAAAAAAAACAAAAAACGTCATAACATTTACATTTAAAAGCAGAACTACACTGCATCTGAGCACCACATACCAATAAAATGCGATTTAATTCATTTTTAATATTCAAAGAAAACCCCCCCATCCATCCATGCAATTTTGCTGAGAAATCACTTTGGAAAACACCCCCTAGAACAGGGGTCTTGAATTAAAATTCAAGGAGGTCCAGTCACTAAAAAAAAATTTGGGTCGAGGTCCGAATCTCAAGTCCCCATTTGTCCCCATCACGGTGCCCCTTTACATGAGGCGTCCCCATCACGGTGCCCCTTTACATCAGGCATCCCCATCACAGTGCCCCTTTACATCAGGCATCCCCATCACAGTGCCCCTTTACATCAGGCATCCCCATCACAGTGCCCCTTTACATCAGGCATCCCCATCACAGTGCCCCTTTACATCAGGGGTCCCCATCACAGTGCCCCTTTACATCAGGCGTCCCCATCACAGTGCCCCTTTACATCAGGGGTCCCCATCACAGTGCCCCTTTACATCAGGCGTCCCCATCACAGTGCCCCTTTACATCAGGGGTCCCCATCACGGTGCTAATTTACATCAGGGGTCCCCATCCGAATGCCTCCTTACATCAGATGCCCCATCAGAGTCCCCCTTAACATAAAATAAGGGTCACGCTGAAGGGCACATTTTATGTTAAGGGGCACCCTGATTGACACATTTTATATTAGGAGCACTCTGATGGGCACAACAAAACGTGCCCCTTAATTCAAAATGTGCCCATCAGTGTTGCTCATAAAATATGCCCTTCAGCGTGACCCTTAACATAAAATAAGGGTCACGCTGATGGGCACCTGTTATTTTAAGGGGCACTCTGATGGGCACATTTTATTTTAAGGGGCATGCTAATGGGTATATTTTTAATGTGCACACTGGTGGGCACATTTTATGTTAAGGGACACTCTAATGGGCACAACAAAATGTGTCCATCGGTGTGCCCCTTAACAAAATATGCCCATCAGTGTGCACATTAAAAATATACCCATCAGTGTGCCCCTTAAAATAAAATTTGTCCATCAGAGTGCCCCTTAACATAAAAAAAATATGCCCAGCAGTAAATACCAGCTAACATGTGGCCCACATACCTTGAATGAGGGCACAACAGAAGGGGCAGAAGCTGCAAGATAAGGAGACAGGACCCGGGAACCGTGAGTAGCAGTGGGCAGGTCGCACCCGTGACGTCACGCCCCTACTAGCAAGAAGAGTCAGGACCAATTGTCTTGTCAGAAACCGGGAATCGCGAGCAGCAGGGGGGCGGGTCGCACACGTGATGTCACGCCCCTACTTGCGGCTATGCAAGCTTTTCATCTCAGACCTGAGGTGAGGAGCGGGGAGCCGGCGCACGCACGCACGCAGCGTTCCTTGGGGGAAACTCGCGGTCCCAGCAAACAAACAGCTGCGGACATTAATGATTATACTGGCAGCCTGGTGGTCCGGGCAGAAGCGGCACTCGGTCCGGACTCGGACCGCGGGCCGCCATTTAGTGACGGCTGCCCTAGAATATCTGTCCGCGGCCATCTTGAGTAAGGGCAGATGGTTCATGTAGTAATTACTTCCTGGAATCCATAGATCCTTAGCTCAGTCATACAGGCAGAAGGGTGTGCTTAGCTGAGGAAACCCCTCCTCTCCTTCTGAAGACCCCTGAGATGTATGACATCATTTGGCAAGGCAGGAAACAGGAAGTAACTAAAGAATGTAAAACAGTGTTTAACCACTTAATGACCAGCTCACGCATATATACGTTGACACAATACCTTCTGTGGGCAGATCGATGTATATATACGTCCCCTTTAAGCAGCGGCATTGTGGGCGCGCACGCCTGCAGTGATCCCGACCGCGGGTCCCGTGGACTCGATGTCTGCGGGGATACCCGCGATCTTTTCACGGAGTGGAAGAATGGGGAAATGCTAATGTGAACAAGCATCTACCCATTCTTCCTAGTGACAGGACATTGATCGCAGCTCTCTGTAATCGGGAGCGGTGATCAGTGACGTGTCACACACAGCCCAACCACCCTACAGTTAGAAGCACTCCCTAGGACACACTTAACCCCTTCCGCGCCCCCTACTGGTTAACCCATTCACTGCCGGTGTCATTTTTACAGTAATCAGTGCATTTTTATAGCACTGATCACTGTATCAATGATAATGGCCCCAAAATGGAGTTAAAAGTGTGCCACCGTGGCTGCTGCCCGCACTCCAGGAGAGGACACCACAGCCCCGCCACTTGAGTGGGTAAGTGGGGGTGCTGTTTCAGTGCCGTGCCACGCCGTGGGGGGGAGGGGTGTTGTTTGCCGCCCCTCCAATAAGAAGAACCCACCAGCCGCCACTGCTATAGAGGGATATGCTTTGTTTATATTCCAAGGTTTAGGCCAGGTTCACACCGAGCTGCGGGAATGAAGGTGTGCGAGTTCAGCTGAACTCGCACAATTTCACTCCCACATGTATGTCCCGATTTCACAGACATAGGAGCGTGTTTCTGCACAAATGTCAATGGCCCGGATTCAAAGAGAATTGCGCTTTTTTTGCGGAGGCGCAGGGCAACGATTTTGCCCTGCGCCCCCGCAAATTTGCTCCGCTGCCCTCGATTCACGGAGCAGTAGCTCCGGAAATTGCGAGGGCGCGCCGGCAAAATTGCCCGGTGCTAGAGCACGCAATTTAAATGATCCCGTAGGGGGCGGGAATCATTTAAATTAGGCGCGCTCCCGCACCGAGCGTAGAGCGCATGCTCCGTCGGGAAACTTTCCCGGCGTGCATTGCGGCAAATGACGTCGCAAGGACGTCATTTGCTTCAGAGTGAACGTGAATGGCGTCCAGCGCCATTCACGAATCACTTACGCAAACGACGTAACATTCAAATATCGCGACGCGGGAACGACGGGTATCCTTTAGCATTGGCTGCCCCTACTATTAGAAGGGGCAGCCTTACGCTAAACACGCCATACGGAAACGACGTAGCTTGCGTACGCAGGGCTCGCGCAACATTGTGAATCGGTGTTAGTATGCAATTTGCATACTATACACTGAGCACAATGGGAGCGCCCCCTAGCGGGCATCGCAAGAATGCAGCCTAAAATATGCGTGGCATAAGAGCCTTATGCCACGCAGATTTTAGGCTGCAGTCGGCGTTACGATGTTCCTGAATCAGGAGCATTCGTAACGCCGGAGCAAGTAAGCAATTGCGCTGTGTAACCTATGGTTACACAGGCGCAATTGCTTATTGAATCTGGGCCAAGGTTAATCACACCCGGAAATCGCAAAAAGTAGTACAGAAACTACTTTTTAAAATCGGTGTGGCGCCGCAAATGCACAGTCGCACCGATTAGGACGGTGCCATTGCCGCTGTTTTGACATGTCAAATCGTACCAATGTGAACCAGGGCTTACAACCACTTTTGTGCGATTACCCATCCCTTTTCTCTTTGCATTTTTTTTACCTTATTTTCCATCTTGTTCAGAGAAATATCAAATGCAGAACAAGTAATTGCAAAGGGGTTGTATAGAGCACACATTTGAAACCACTGATTTGTAAAAAGGACTGTAAAGCCTCTTCCACACAGGCGGCGAGGGGGTGGTAAAAACAGGTAGTTGAGCCATAGTTTTACCACTCCCTGACCACCCACCTAAAAAACATAGCCTACAGCCAGAAGGAGCCGTCTACATGCCGCTGCCAATTTGACGCAGCTTGTTGAATTGGCAGACGGCGCCGCCTGTCAAACTCACCCATTTAAGTCAATGGGACTTAGTGCAAACAAAAACACAGTTGCAGCGCATTAGTTCCATTCAAAACTGGCAGTTTCCTGGCGCGATGGCTCTGGCGGGTTCGGATTAGTATCTGAACATGCCTGAGCTCATCACTGCTAGTAATCAGGAAGCTGACGGATGTAGGGATGGACAACATTCAGCTGGATTGTCTTGACAGATGAAAGTGGTATATATGTTCCGAAATGGGCTCAACTGTGGATTATAGTCTTTTATCTGATATTTCAATACATGTGCGCAATGCATTCAGCATATGAATTAATGTATTGCAAAACCTTCTTTCTCGGTATAGTCTGGAATTCTGAATGTACATGGGGGCAGCTATATGTGATCATTATATATGTAGGCTGTGCTTCCTTCATAGTCGTGCTGCCATTTTCCTCTCTTACCTTTCTTTCCTGGACTGTCTGCAAGAGACACAGGGCCAGATTCAGAAAGATCAGGCGGATCTTTCTGCTGGCGTAACGTATCTCCGATACGTTACGCCGCTGTAACTTTGGGCGCAAGTTCTGTATTCAGAAAGAACTTGCGCCCTTAGTTACGGCGGCGTAACGTATGTGTTGGGGCGTAAGGCCGCCTAATTCAAATGGGGATGTTGGGGGCGTGTTTTATTTAAATGTGTTTTTGACCCCACGTTTTTGACGTATTTTTGGAACGGCGCATGCGCCGTCCATAAAGTATCCCAGGGTGCATTGCTCCAAATTACGCCGCAAGGACGTATTGGATTCAACGTGAACGTAAATGACGTAAAGCCGCATTCGCGAACGACTTACGCAAACAACGTAAAAATTTCAAAACTCGGCGCGGGAACGACGGCCATACTTAACACTGACTACGCCTCATATAGCAGGGGTAACTATACGCCAAAAAAAGCCGAACATAAACGACGTAAAAAAATGCGCCGGCGGGATGTACGTTTCTGAATCGCCGGATCTACCTAATTAGCATATTCCTTGCTTAGTCCTGGTTCACACTGGGTACGATTTGGAACGATTTGAGATGCGATTTGACATGTCAAATCGCATTTCAAATTGGCGGCAATTGTCACCAATGGCACTGTCCTAATCAGTGCGACGCCGCATCTGCGATTTCAAAAAGTAGTTCCTGTACTACTTTTTGCGATTTCGGGACGCGATTTACATTAAATTGCGGCCGAAATCGCAGCAAAATCGCGGTAAAATCACGAATTTTACCGCGATTTTGAATTCGCAGCAGTGTGAACCTAGGCTCAAACATACGGAAGCGCCACCTAGAGGCCAACCTGAAAATGCAGCCTAAGATACGACGGTGTAAGACACTTGTCGGATCTTAGGGGAATCTATGCATAACTGATTCTCTGAATCAGGCGCATAGATACGACCGACCGCACTCAGAGATACGACGGCGTATTTGGAGATACGCCGTCGTATCTTGTATCTGAATCCGGCCCACAGAGTACAAATTATAAGGCCCCTTTCACACTGGGGCGGAAGGTGCGCTGACGGTATAGCGGTGCTATACTGTCGGAATTGCGGCGTATTCGGCAGCTAGCGGTGCGGTTTTAACCCTCGCTAGCAGCCAAAGAAGGGTTAAAAAAATAATAATATTACCGCGGTTTCCCATTACTTTCAATGGGAAGGAGCGGTGGAGGAGCGGTAAACACACCGCTCCTTCACCGCTCCAAAGATGCGGCTAGCAGGACTTTTGGAGCGGTCCTGCTACTGCACCGCTTCAGTGTGAAAGCCCCCAGGCTTTCACATTGAGACTGCAGTGCAGGAGTCTTTCAGGCGGTATTTAGGCGCTATTTTTAGCGCTAAAACGCCTGAAAAAATCCTCAGTGTGAAAGGGGCCTAAGGAATAATTGTATTTATTTTTTTTAAACACGATCACAAATTGATCTTATTTATTTCAATCGGATTTCTTTAATACATACCGTATTTATCGCGGTATAACGCGCTCCTGCGTATACCACGCACCCCTAAAGTTGCCCCCAATCCTATGGAAAAAAAGTTTTTTTTGTACTTCCAGTTTTGGTGTCTTGCGCGGCGTCCATCGGCGGCCTCGTCGGGTCCGGCGTTCGTCTGCGGCTTCGGGTGTCCTCTTCGTCGGGTCCGGCGTCCTTCTGCGGCTTCGGGTGTCCTCTTCTCCGGGTGCGGCGTCCTCGCGTCCTCCCCGCTCGTTTCCCGCGCCGAGTTTTGAATACCCCGACATATACAGAGCGCAGTACACTCGTGTATTGTTGGCAATGCTCGGCTACCCGCGCTGACGTCCTGTACGTCCAGGACGTGAGCGCGGAAGGAGCCGAGACAGCCGAGTGTACTGCGCTCGGTATATGTCGGCATAGTATTCAAAACTCGGCGGGGGAAAGCGGGTATCGGCGTATACCGCGCACCCACGATTTTGCCCTGATTTTCAGGGCAAAAAAGTGCGCGGTACACGCCGATAAATACGGTATTTAAAAAGATATTGAAAAGTCTCCACGTTCCCTTTAAGGCATATGCAAGTATTTCTGGCCAGTCGTGCCTCGGGATCTCATCCAAACATATTGGCACACGCGGCTCCCTTTGAGCTTTACTGATTAATTGCTTTACAAGAAATGCTGCACTGAAATATAACATCATGTCATGAATCTATGATTAATAGATCAACGAAAATAAGAACACTTCCCTGCAGGTTTACCATAAAAAAAACAATGTCAATATTCAAAAGAAACCTATAAAACAGGTAATTCAAAAGCAGAGCTTTTTCTTTTTAAAGCAGTTCCAGCACCTCGGTAGAGAATGTATGTAATGGCAAAGGGGGCCATGATGCAGATTCTGGGGATGTATTTTTGCTGGGGGTGTAGTGCTGGGGGGATCTATTGTTGTTGCAGGATCTACTGTTGCTGGTGGGTATTTTGTTCCTGAGCAGAGGGTCTATTGTTGTTCTGGGGCTATTATGTTGTTGCAGGATCTACCGTTGAGGGGGGATCTATTGTTGCCAGCAGGTGTCTATTGTTGCTGGGGCAGATCTATTGGGCTGGATTCAAGTAGAATTGCGCTTTTTTTACGGAGGCGCAGGGCAACGTTTTTGCCCTGCGCCCCCGCAAATTTACTGCGCTGCCCTTGATTCACGGAGCAGTAGCTCCGTAAATTGCGTGGGCGCGCCGGCAAAATTTAAAAAAAAAATTGGGATATTTATTATAGCAAAAAGTAAAAAACATTGGCCCAGATTCACAAAGCACTTACGCCGATGTATAACAAGTTACGCCGACGTAAGTGCAAATGAGCGCTGTCGTATCTGTGCGCCAGACCCACAAACTAATATGCGCCTAAAAACAGGCTACACCCCGCCGACGTAGAGTGGGCGTACATTTAGGCTGGGAGCATGGTGCCGCTCCCATTGATTAGCCATTCAAAAATGCAAATGAGAGAAATACGGCGATTCACGAACGTGCGTGTGCCCGGCGCATGCTACGCGAGATGCGCGTAAGTTGTACGTCCGGCGTAAAGTTATTCCCCATAAAGGAGGTGCAACCCAGCAACAGACATGCTCAGGTCTGCACCAGGGAACACAAGCCGGCGTATTGTAGGTTGGACGTGTGTCTGGCTGAGCGTACGTTATGTTCACGGCGTACGCAGTGATCCGGCGTAGCTTAGGCAGTTTTGCCGGTGTGGTTGTGAGCAGGCGCATAGGGGTGCGTCCACGTCACGGCGCATGCCCAGTTCATGATACGTACCTGTCTGGCGCTCGGCCAATCATTTGCATGGGGTCACGCCTCATTTGCATGGGTTCAAGCCCACTTCCGCCTACGCGGACCTGCGCCTTCGAAACCTACGCCACGCTGGCGCAGCGTTGGGAGCACTGGCTTCCTGAATGCAATGCTTGCCTCTCTGCGCTGTGTTGGCGTAGCGTACAGTGTGTGCTCTACGGCGGCGTAATGTGCACCCTACTCTCTGTGAATCTGGGCCATTGTGTTTTTTTCACAATTGTCGCTCTTTTTTTGTTTATAGCGCAAAAAATAAAAACCGCAGAGATGATCAAATACCACCAAAGGGAATCTCTATTTGTGGGGAAAAAAGGATGTAAATTTTGTTTGAGAGCAACGCCGCACGACCGCGCAATTGTCATTCAAAGCTTGACAGCGCCGAAAGCTGAAATTTCAGCTTTCAGCGCTGTCAAGCTTTGAATGACGATTGGGAGCAACGCCGTATGACCGCGCAAACAAAATTCACATCCTTTTTTCCCCACAAATAGAGCTTTCCTTTGGTGGTATTTGATCATCTCTGCGGTTTTTATTTTTTTGTGCTATAAACAAAAAAAAGAGCGACAATTGTGAAAAAAACATATATGTGCCCAGTAAGCCAGTGGTTAAAGTAACGCAGTGGCGTATTGCAAAAAATGACCCGGTCATGAAGGGGGGGGGGGGGCGGTAAAAACTTCCTCCAGGCAATGCTCAGCTAGTCATTTTCCAGCCAATGCTTTTTAGAATACGTTTTTTTCATGGATTTTTAATAGATCCATACAATAGCAGAACTCAAATACATCATTTGACATTGCCCTAAAATTCTCCAGCGTGCTTTTAGAGACCCAGCCAAGAGGGAAGCTGCAGATGGATCCCATTAGCCCACATAATAGAGACTGATGCACTTCAAAGCAACACTCGATGCATGTCGCTCCTATAAAAAGCTGCAGCTTCAATAGGAGTGCATTAAAAGCATAGAAAGCGCTCTAGTATGAGCTCCTTTGTATGGGAAGGGTGGCAGAAGAGTGTTTTCATACTCACAGATGTGCCATTTAAAAAGTGAAAAGTCAAGAGTCCTTGAAGGAGAAGCTCTCACAATGCAGCAATAATGAACCATTTAAATCCGTGCTACAAATCTTTAGCTTTGGCCACAGCTCAGCGAGCTAAATCTCAGCTTTCCCTTCATCAACACTTTTCTTTAACCACTTAAGACCCGGCTAAATGCCCAGGCCAGGTTTTGCGATTCGGCACTGCGTCGCTTTAACAGACAATTGCGCGGTTGTGCGACGTGGCTCCCAAACAAAATTGGCGTCCTTTTTTTCCTACAAATAGAGCTTTATTTTGCTGGTAGTTGATCACCTCTGCGGTTTTTATTTTTTGCGCTAAACATAAATAGAGCAACAATTTTTAAAAAAATTCAATATTTTTTACTTTTTGCTATAATAAATATCCCCCAAAAACATATATAATTTTTTTTTTCCCTCAGTTTAGGCCGATACGTATTCTTCTACCTATTTTTGGTAAAAAAAAAATCGTTTATCGATTGGTGTGCGCAAAATTTATAGCGTTTACAAAATAGGGGATAGCTTTATTATTTATTTATTTTTTACTACTAATGGCGGCGATCAGCGTTTTTTTTCGTGACTGCGACATTATGGCGGATGCTTCGGACAATTTTGACACATTTTTGGGACCATTGTCATTTTTACAGCAAAAAATGCATTTAAATTGCATTGTTTATTGTGAAAATGACAGTTGCAGTTTGGGAGTTAACCACAAGTGGCGCTGTAGGAGTTAGGGTACACCTAGTGTGTGTTTACAACTGTAGGGGGGTGTGGCTGTAGGTCTGACGTCATCGATCGAGTCTCCCTATAAAAGGGATCACTCGATCGATGCAGCTGCCACAGTGAAGCACGGGGAAGCCGTGTTCACATACGGCTCTCCCCGTTCTTCAGCTCCAGGGAGCGATCGCGAGAGGGCGGCTAGAAACGAATAGCCGCGCCCTCGTCCCGGATCGCTCCCCGCGGGTTACCGACCGCTGCATGTAGCCCATATGCCTGTACGTGCCATTCTGTGGACGTATATGTACATGCGGCGGGCGTTAACCGGTTAAAGGAAACTTCCCAAAAGTGGACCTGAACTCAAAAAGTAAAAAAAACAAAAAACGCCATAAAAACGCATGTGTTTATACCCTGATGGGTTTTACTTCCTCTTTATTTCCCCGCAAAGGTAAAGCATAATGGGCTAGTATGCATCGCATATGTGTCACTTACCTGAAACCGAAGCCTGCGATGTCACCGCTGTCCCCACTAGCAGCGAGTGTCCATCTTCACCCTTCTTCCTTCCAGGGCCGCAAACTCCGGCTCTGGCCGGAGTCGCATGCACGCGGGAGCCGCCAGTCATGGCATGATCCCTTTAGAAAACAGCACGATCTGCCCTCTCTAAAGTGCGCATGCGCCGTAGACATCGGTGCACGGCTTTATTGTGAATATCTTCTTAACCGTGGAGGTTTAGGAGATATTTCCAGCACCTACAGGTAAGCCTTAACCACTTAAGCCCCGACCATTTTGCAGCTAAAAGGACCAGGTCCCATTTTGCGATTCGGCACTGCGTCGCTTTAACTGACAATTGCGCGACGTGGCTCCCAAACAATATTGACGTCCTTTTTTTCCCACAAAAAGAGCTTTCTTTTGGTGGTATTTGGTCACCTCTGCGGTTTTTATTTTTTTGCGCTATAAACAAAAATAGAGCGACAATTTCGAAAAAAAAAAAATCTATATTTATTACTTTTTGCTATAATAAATATCCCCCAAAAATATATTAAAAAACATATTTTTTTTCCTCAATTTAGGCCACTATGTATTCTTGGTAAAAAAAAAAAACACAATAAGCAAATATTGATCGGTTTGCACAAAAGTTATAGCGTCTACAAAATAGGGGATAGATTTATGGCATTTTTATTAATAATTATTTTTTTTTTTACTAGTAATGGCAGCGATCTGCGATTTTTATCGTGACTGCAACATTATGGCGGAAACATCGGACACTTTTGGGACCATTGCCATTTTCACAGCGATCAGTGCTATAAAAATGCACAGATTACTGTGAAAATGACACTGGCAGTGAAGGGGTTAACCACTAGGTGGCACTGTAGGGGTTAAGTGTGCTTCTAACTGTAGGGGAGATGGGCTGTGTGTGACAGGACAGTGATCACTGCTTCCGATTACAGGAAACTGTGATCAGTGTCCTGTCACTAGGAAGACTGGGGAAATGCTTGTTTACATCAGCATTTCCCCGTTCTTCCTCACGTGACACGATCGCGGGTATGCCCACGGACATCGAGTCCGCGGTCAGAGTCACGGAGCTTGCCTGCCCGTGCCATTCTGTCGACGTATATCTGCGTGCGGCGGTCGGCATGTGGTTAAGAGCTTCCGCCCTCCAATGCTATGGAGCCAAGCGAGGGCCATTTTTCCCTCACTCGGCATCCAGGAGAGAGGGCGCGATCGTCTCTGCTGCTACCGATGGCTCTGGTAAGCGGCGGAGACGACCGGAACGCAGCGGGAGGGGGGCCCTCTCCCGCCACCGGTAAAAGTAATCTTGCGGATAATCCACCGCAGATACCACTTTTATCTTAAAAATATCTGAAAATACCGGTGTTAAGGCAGCTAGCTGCTGCCATAACAACGGTATTTAGCGGCAAAGTACCGACGTATGGGTACAGCGATTTGCGTGAAGTGGTTAAAAACGCAACTGACCTGTGTGAAGAGTTCCATAGGATTTAATGGTCATGTATTTTTCTTCTGCTTTTAGGGCCAGTTCACCCCATGGAAACAGTCTGGATGCATTCTGAATGCTTTTCTTAACGAGCGCTTTAGAAGCGGCTCAGTGCAAGCTTTCCCCCCTTTTTTTCCCTTAAAGTAGAACTATAGGCAAAACGATTTTTTTCATTATGGATAGAGCAAGAGAGGTTCTAAAGCTCTGTCAGATTTTTTTTCCTCAATCTGTGTCTCATTACAAAGATATCCCTTCTCTTCCTGTCCCATAGCCAAACAGGAAGCGAAAAGAAATCTCTTCAAATTAAAGGGGTTGTAAAGGAAAAAAATGTTTTTCCTTAAATAGCTTCCTTTACCTCAGTGCAGTCCTCCTTCACTTACCTCATCCTTCCATTTTGCTTTTAAATGTCCTTATTTCTTCTGAGAAATCCTCACTTCCTGTTCTTCTGTCTGTAACTCCACACAGTAATGCAAGGCTTTCTTCCTGGTGTGGAGAAAGCCTCTTGAGGGGGCGAGCAGGAGTGTCAGGACGCCCACTAACACACAGCTCCTTTCTCTATCTGCTCGCCCCCTCCCCCCTCAAGAGGCTTTCTCCACACCAGGGAGAAAGCCTTGCATTACTGTGTGGAGTTACAGACAGAAGAACAGGAAGTGAGGATTTCTCAGAAGAAATAAGGACATTTAAAAGCAAAATGGAAGGATGAGGTAAGTGAAGGAGGACTGCACTAAGGTAAAAGGAAGCTATTTTTTACCTTTACAACCCCTTTAAGGGACCCTCGGGTCACCAGAACTAGTGTCCCCATTAAAAACTGACAAACATTATAATCTCTCTGCACTCTATCCAAAACAAAAAAAAAAAAGTTTTGCCCTTTAAACTTTAACCTTAAGACCCCTTTCACACTGAAGCGTTTTTACAGCGTTTTAGCGATAAAAATAGCGATATTAAAACGCTCATAAAACGCTCTCCATGCATCTCAATGGACCCTTTCACACTGAGTCCTGCAAGCAGCATTTTTGGAGCAGCTTTTGGGCGCTAAAAAAAACGCTCCGGTAAGGATCCTGAAGAGTGTGCCTCCTACAGGCCTATCTCACTTATTAACGCGGACACCAAACTCCTTGCTAAGCTTTTGGCTATTAGGCTGGCCACTGTGATTGAAGACCTGATACACGTGGACCAGACCGGGTTCATGCCTGGGAAGGGCACCGACATCAACATCCGTCGCCTGTTTTTGAATCTGGAAGCGCTACATGATAATGGGGGCACCCGAGTCGTGGCCTCTTTAGATGCTGAGAAGGCCTTCGACTCGGTGGAGTGGGACTATTTGTGGGAGGTACTCCGCAGATTCGGTTTTGGTCCTAAGTTTCTCCAATGGCTCCGAATGCTATATAGGTCCCCTCGGGCTAGGATTCGTGTGAACGACTATCTCTCTGACTATTTCCCCCTCCGGAGGGGGACCCGGCAGGGCTGCCCCTTGTCACCCAGCCTGTTCGCCCTGGCCCTCGAGCCCCTGGCGGTCATGGTCAGGGACTCGGACCGTGTACTGGGCCTCCGGGTGGGCCCTCTGGAGGAGAAAATATCCTTATACGCGGATGACACTCTCCTGTATCTCCACGATCCAGTCGACTCCCTGTCCTCGGCGCTGGAGATATTTGATGAGTTCGGTAAGTACTCTGGGGTACGTATCAATTGGACTAAATCTGTGCTCTTCCCGCTGGATGCTGGGGCTAGGGAGGTCTCCTCGCAGTCAATGCTACAGTGGGTTGAAGAATTTGTGTACTTGGGGGTGAAGGTTTCCCGGGATCTGCAGTCCTACTACCGACTCAATTTGAGACCGGTGGTTGATAGGCTTAGGGACCGCTGCTCGCGCTGGAGCACTCTGCCGTTGAACCTCCTTGGGCGTATAAATGTTCTCAAGATGATTTTTCTGCCCAAATTTACATATTTTTTCAGGAACAGCCCTGTGTGGCTGCCTCAGTCTTTCTTTCGGGAATTGGATAGCTGCATTGGCTCTTTTCTGTGGGGGGGTTCGTCCCCCCGGTTGGCCAGGTCCACCCTTCAGCTGCCTGTTGGCTTCGGGGGGTTGGCGCTGCCCAACCTTTTGGTGTACTACTGGGCTGCTGTACTGGTCACGGTCCGGTGGTGGTTTGAGCAGTCCAGGGCCAATGCAGCGGTCTGTCTGGAGGCGGCTATCGTGGGGTCACTAACTGAACTTAGCAACCTGGTCTACCGGGGCCCGTCTGGATACCCCCTGCTACCGGGTCCGTCTAGAACCACGCTGAGGGTATGGGGGGCGGCTAGACGTCGCCTCCAGTCCCCCGGCAGGTGGTCCCCCTTTACCCCACTGTGGGGGAATCCTAACCTCGGGCACTTTCGTACCATACCGGACCCGCAGCTGTGGGCGCGGTTCGGCATTAAACTCCTGAGAGACATTGTTGCCGATGGGGCCCTGCTCCCCTTTTCGACCCCGTCTACCCGTTTTGGTTTGGCGCCCTGGATGCTGTTCCGCTACCACCAGCTGCGGCATGCTTTTAGGGCCCAGTTCCCTACCCCCCCCCCGTTCTCAGGGCTGACATGGTTGAGGACTTACTGGCCCAAAGCTCCTTGAAAAAGGCGCTCTCCACTTTATACCTAACGATTCTTAGCAAGGACTCCCCTAAGATGGATGCCCTGTGGCGTAAGTGGGAGGTGGATGTCCCGTCCCTGGATAGGGAGACTTGGGAAGGAGTGTTTCGATGATGGGTATAGACTGGTGATCTCGTCTAGGGATAAGCTGATACAGGCAAAGTTCATACACAGAGTATATTTCACCCCTCAGAGACTGCATGGGATATATCCGCACCGCTCGCCTAACTGCCCACGATGCTACACCTCAGAGGGCACATATATGCACATGTTCTGGACCTGTCCTAGATTGGTGGACTTCTGGTCCGCTGTGGTTGAGACGGTCAATGTCCGCCTCCACTTGAATCTTCCGGTCTCCCCGGAGCTGATGCTCCTGGGGGTACAGGACGATGAGCAAAGACCTCGATATGTTAAGCTGTTGTTATCATTGTTATTCTTCTATGCGAAAAAGGCAATTCTATTGAAGTGGACCTCTAGGGCCCCTCCCACGGTGGGTGCCTGGATGGATGCAGTTAACGCTGTTCTCCCTCTGTATAAAATGACATACATGAACAGGGGATGCCCGTGGAAGTTTGAGCGAGTATGGGGACCATGGATGAACCCTCTTTGATCACCCCTGCTGAAACCCTGCTTCCTTGCTGGCCCCCTCCCCCCCCCCCGTCCCCCCCCCTCCCCTCTCCCGGGTCACTTCACTGTCATTACCTATGGTGCATAAGCTCCATTGAATTGTGATTAAGCTTGGCCTACAGTAGATTCTTTTCTGTGTAAATGTTTCCTGGACCTCATGTCTGCTTATGATACTGCTTTGTTCTTTATACCCTGTACCTTGTATTGTACCGCTTTTGCATTAAATAAAGACCAACCTTGTTGTTAAAAAAAAAAAAAAAACGCTCCAAAAACGCCCCTCTCCATTGAAATGAATTGAAAGCGCTGTAAAAACGCCTTACCCTT
The DNA here is from genome assembly GCF_905171775.1 of Rana temporaria. Lineage (NCBI taxonomy): Eukaryota > Metazoa > Chordata > Amphibia > Anura > Ranidae > Rana > Rana temporaria. The sequence goes on along the minus strand of NC_053500.1, from coordinate 114,143,113 downwards.
TCACATTGAGGCACTGTAAAAACGCCCTAAAACGTCAGCGTTTTTCGGATGCTGGCAGTGTAAAAGGGCTCTGAAAGCACTCTGGCTTTCACATTGGGATTGCAGATGAGGCTTCGCTCGAATAACGCTTGAATAACGCCCCAGTGTGAAAGGCGCCTAAATAAGGACATAATGTGTGTTCCAGTGTGTTTTTGATGCGTTTTACCGTGTTCCAGTGCAGAAAAAAATGCAGCATGCTCTACTTTATTCTGGAACTGACCGCACTGGTGTGAACTATACCATTGAACGTCATATAACCTACTATCCATGCTTTTTGATGCAGAAAAAAAACAGGTCCTTAGTAAGGCATAAACTGAGGTAAAACGGATCAGCGTGAAAGGGCCCTTCATTTTTAAGGGTTCGGACATCCACTAAAACTTACCTTAACCCACGGTCCAGTGATCTTTTGTCCTGCCAGTTCCGACAAACAGTTCACTGACCCCAATCTGTATGCAGGTCAATGTCATTACATGACATAGGCGCTGCTAAAAATAATCGCCAACACTACTGCTCTGAAAATCAGAGGACTGGGATACCAGCTGTCACTGGGCTGCATATAATGTTACTTCAGGGGTCTTCAAACTACGGCCCTCCAGTTGTTCAGGAACTACAATTCCCATCATGCCTAGTCATATCTGTGAATGTCAGAGTTTTACAATGCCTCATGGTATGTGTAGTTCCGCAACAGCTGAAGGGCCGTAGTTTGAGGATCCCTGGGTTACATTTTAGTGGGTGTTAGAACCTTAAAGTGTTACTAAACCCAGGACCCTGCATTCCCTATATCTGCTCTCCACAGTACACAGAACATGGAAATGCAATTATTTTAATAAATATAAACTGCTAAATACCTTTTCCCATCTGCAGTATGGGCACTGATGTGTGGCAATAATGGGCACTGATAGGTTACACCGATAGGAAGCATTACTAGGTGGTACTGATGAGGCACTGATTGGCACCAATGGTAGGCATTAATAGGTGGCACTCGTGGGCATTGATAGGTGGCACTGCGGGCACAGATGAGGCAGCATTGCCTCTTCCTCTTCGGGACCGATGTCCCTTGTACACAAGCTGGTGATCAGCTTTTTTTCCTCCTCACGCTATCAGCGTGAGGAGGAAAAAAAACCGATTACCGATCCTTTGTTTACATCATGTGATCAGCTGTCATTGGCTGACAGCTGATCACATGGTAAGGGGCCGGGACCGGCCCCTTACACGGATCTGTGATCACCCGAGTCTCTGTGATCAGCTGTCATTGGCTGACAGCTGATCACATGAGTCTCTGGGATTTGCGTGCAAAGGGGAGGACGTCTATTGACGTCCTCCCCGATCTTCAGGTCAGGTCTGTGGCCATCATTCGGCTATAGCGTGGGCCTCTTGTGGTTAAGTGTTACTAGGACCCTGCATTCACTATATATGGTCTCCCACAGTACACTGAAATGCTATTATTTTAGTAAACATAAACTGCTAAATACCTCTTCTCATCAGCAGTATATAGCAGTCTTGTGACTTCTATCAGTGTCCAGTTAAAGCTTGTAGGAGGAGTTTTCATATTGCACTGGCTGTCCTATCAGGATGCAGGACCCCTGACCCTCTGTTTGGACAGTGCTGATTGGCCCTGTGCTGATCACATGCACTCTCCCAAGAAAAAAAACTCTCTACCAATACACACCGAACTGAGCATGTGCAGCCTGACTCCATTTACTCTGTCTTATCTGGACATGTTTTGGGGGCAAAGCGGAGGATCTGTGTATACAGGATCAAGCAGCCTTTTTACACAATGATTAACCCCTAAGGTTTCACAGTGACTATAACAAGCCTGCTTTACTGCATATACAGACCAATTTTACGGCTGTGGGTTTATTAACACTTTATGTTAAATGCACATATAATCCTTTGGCAATATTTTTGTAGAAATTCATTTTCTAGAAACAAGGTCTCTTTAAAGTGGCAGTAAAGTCCTATTTTTAAATTTGGTCCTACAGGTAAGTTTATAGTAAGTCTTGAGCCCTGTACACACGATCGGTTTCTCTGATGTTTTCCCATCGGTGAAAAAAAATAGAACATGTTTTAAAATTTTCCTATGGATAAAAAAACGATAGAAAAAAACGATCGTCTGTGTGGAAGTCCATCGGTCAAAAATCAACGCATGCTCAGAATCAAGTCGACGCATGCTCGGCAGCATTGAACTTCATCTTTATCTGCAAGTCGTTGTGTTTTATGTCACCGCGTTTGGACGCGGTCGGATTTTTGACTGATGGTGTGTAGGCAAGACTGATGAAAGTCAGCTTCATCGCATATCCGACGAAAAAAATCCATCGGATTAGATTCCATCAGATATTCCGATCGTGTGTACAGGGCTTTACTTGTAGGTACCGAGAATATATCCTAAACTTCCCGGGCCAGATCCACAAAGAAGTTACGTCGGCGTATCTATTGATACGCCGCGTAACTTCTAGGATGCCCCATCGTATCTTTGTTTTGTATCCACAAGATACGACTGAATGGGGGCTAGATCCGTACGTCTTAGTACGCCGTCGGATCTTAGGTGCATATTTTTGCTGGCCGCTAGGTGGCGCTTCCGTTGATTTCCGCGTAGAGTATGCAAATTAGCTAGATACGCCGATTCTCAGAACGTACGTCCGGCGCATTTTTTTTACGTCGTTTACGTAAGGCTTTTTTCGGCATAACGTTACCCCTGGGTCTATGAGGCGTACGCAATGTTACGTATGGACGTCGGGCCAGCGTCAAATTTTCCGTTGTGTACGTCGTTTGCGTAAAACGTTTGCGAATAGGGCTTTGCGTAAATTACGTTCACGTCGAAAGCATTGACTATTTGCGACGTGATTTCGAGCATGCGCACTGGGATACCCCCATGGACGGCCCCATGCACCGTTCAAAAAAAACGTCATTTACGTGGGGTCAAGTAGAATTAACATAAAACACGGCCACATCTTTGCCATTTGAATTCCGCGCCCTTACGCCGACACATTTACGCTACGCCGCCGTAACTTTAGGCGCGAGTGCTTTGTGAATACAGCACTTGCCTCTTAAAGTAGCGGCGGCGTAACTACGAAACGCTACGCCTGCTTAAAATTACGCCGATTTACGTGGATCTGCCCCCCCCCCGTTTAGGCGGTATTCACATTGGCTCCAGCCAACGAGGTCCTTGTGTGTGCCCTGAATGCAGAGAGAGCGCCGTGCCACCATAGATTCCCGTGTGCATTCAAATGTCCGAAAAGCGAGAAACCACAAGGAAGATCGGGCAAAGAGGGCAGGAGAATTGGCAGCCAATTGCTAGTGGACATCATCGGCCGGCTCACAATGCAATTTTATGAACCAGAGGCGTTTCTGCATATCTGTTTTTGATGCGTTCCTGTGCATTTTTTTCTTCCTCGTTTCCCGTTTTCTTTTTTTTTGTGCTTTGATGCATTCCAGTGCATTTTTTGCTGCATTTTGCCATGTTCCAGATGCGTCCAAACTTATGGATGAAGTCATCTGTTTGCAGTAGAAGACACAGAAGTGTCTCCAGGTTTCCATGGTTTCCCAGATTATTCATACAGCTTCTTGTCTATACTTACTAATAAAGCTTGAAAGCATATATTATCCAGAAATGACACAACGAAGGCGGGATAACGGGTTTCCGTTGTTACAATACGTTTACTTGTAACACCTACACATGTTATTTTGAGAAGCAGAAGATCAAAGTCTAGTATAAGGCCTGGACTGATCAGACGGGTTCTCCCTTAACCACTTCTCTACTTTGGGTGTTTTTCAGATTTGGTGTTTACAAGACTAAAACATTTTTTTTTGCTAGAAAATTACTTAAAGCCCACAAATATTATATATTTATTTTTTTTCTAACACCCTAGAGAATAAAATGGCGATCATTGCAATACTTTTTGTCACACCATATTTGCGCAGCGGTCCTACAAGCGCACTTTTTTGGGAAAAAAAACACTTTTTTGAATTAAAAAATAAGACAGCAATAAATTTGGCCCAATTTTTTTATATATTGTGAAAGATAATGTTACGCCGAGTAAAATGGTACCCAACATGTCACGCTTACAAATTGCGCCCGCTCGTGGCATGGCGTCAAACTTTTACCCTTAAAAATCTTGATAGGCGACGTTTAAAAAATTCTATAGGTTGCATTTTTTGAGTTACAGAGTAGGTCTAGGGCTAGAATTATTGCTCTCGCTCTAACGATCGCGGCGATACCTCACTTGTTGAACACCGTTTTCATATGCAGGCGCTACTCGCGTATGCGTTCGCTTCTGCGCACGAGATCGTCGGGACGGGGCGCTTTAAAAAATTTTTTTTTTTTTCTTATTTATTTTTATTTATTTTATTATTTTTTACACTGGAAAAAAAAAAATGATCACTTTTATTCCTATTACAAGGAATGTAAACATCCCTTGTAATAGAAAAAAGCATGACAGGTCCTCTTAAATATGAGATCTGGGGTCAAAAAGACCTCAGATCTCATATTTAGACTAAAATGCAAAAAAAAATAAAAAAAAATTGAAACTGTCATTTTTTCAAATGACAAAAAAAAAAAATGTTTCTTTAAGAGACTGGGCGGGACTGACGTTTTGACGTCACTTTCGCCCAGCAGAGCTATGGGGACGGGCGAAGGAGATTTTTCCTTCAGTCTCGTCCCCAGTCACCAGCCGAACGGTCCCGATCGCCTCCGCCGCTACCGACGGCTACGGTAAGCGGCAGAGGGCGCGGGACAACAAGGCGGGAGGGGCCGCCCCTCCCGCCGCCGATAACGGCATTCTCGTGGCGAATTCGCCGCGGAGACCGCCGTTATCGTTAACAGAACCGCCGACACTAAAGATTGATACCTCGGTTGTGGCAGCAGCTGCTGCCGTTACCGAGATATCAATCTTTAAAGTTAGGTCGTATAAAGACGTACGGCGGTTTGGAAGTGGTTAACAAGGGAAAATCTATTAGGTAGATTCAGTAAGAGTTAGGCCGGCTTATCAGTAGATAAGCCGACCTAACTCTGAATCTACGCCGACTTATGTTTAAGCGTATGCTCAAACAGAGATACGCTTAAACATATCTAAGATAGGACGGCTTTGCGCCGTCCTATCTTAGATTGCAATATTTCGGATGGCCGCTAGGTGGCGCTTCCATTGCGGTCGGCGTAGAATATGTAAATGAGTAGATACGCCAAATTCACGAACGTACGCCCGGCCTACGCAGTACTTTTACGCCGTTTACGTAAGAGATAGGCGGCGTAAAGTTAGAGCTAGGCCCTATTGGAATAGTAATGTCAAGTATGGCTGTCGATCCCGCGTCGAAATTCAAATTTTTTACGTCGTTTGCGTAAGTCGTCTGTGAATCGGGATTTACGTTGTTTAAGTCCACGTCAAAAATCAATAGGCCCGTGCAGTGTACTTAGCCGCAATGCACACTGGGAAATGTAGGCGCACGGCGCATGCACAGTTCGCAAAAAAAACGGAAGGTCAAGCCCCATTAGCATACAACACGCCCCCCCTCAAACACATTTGAATTAGGCGCCCTTATGCCCGCCGATTTAGGCTACGCCGCCGTAACTTAGCAGGTAAGTACATTGTGAATCATGTACTTGCCTAGCTAACTTACGGCGGCGTAGCTTAAATGCCTTAAGCTACGCCGCCGCAAAGTTAGGCATAGGTACCTGAATCTACCTATATCTGTTTTTCAGTATTCCTTTCAGCCATTACTGTATTATTTACCTGATTTTTTTTTTTTTTAAATGCTACATGTACCATATTTTTTTTGAAGCAGGACACAAAATGAGATATAAATGTATCCCACTAAAGGATAAAATGGTAAAAAAAAGATTTCCCCTGCAGTACTTTTTTCTGCCACTAGATATCAGTCTTTGGGGTCAGCATCATTCAACGCAGTTCCTCTGTGCACAGTCCTGGTCCCGCCCCCGCCTGTGACTGGACAGTGAAAGGAGAAGCAGCACAGTAATGAGTTCATGTTTATGTCACTCTGTTTTTTCCTCCATTCAGCATACTTATTGTCAGATGTGCTGCATCCTCCTCTCACGCTCCAGCTCTGCTGTACAAGAACTGCTAGAGGCCGATACCAGATCCAATTCAGGTACTTGCATATAAAAATACATCTAATGATATAGGGCCAGATTCTCAGAGACTTACGTCGGCGTATCAGTAGATACGCCGTCGTAAGTCCGAATCTGCGCCGTCGTATTTTTAAGCGTATTCTGGAAACCAGATACGCTTAAATTTGGCTAAGATACAAGCGGCGTAAGTCTCCTACGCCGTCCTATCTTAGGGTGCATATTTACGCTGGCCGCTAGGTGGCGCTTCCGTTGTTTTCCGCATCGAATATGCAAATGAGCAAGATACGCCGATTCACGAACGTACGTACGCCCGTCGCAATTAGTTACGCTGTTTACGTAAGACATACGCCATCGTAAAGATAAAGCAGGTCTCTAGGTGGCGTAGCCCATGCAAAGTATGGACGTCGGAACAAGCGTATCTTTTTACGTCGTTTGCGAAAGTCGTACGTGAATAGGGCTGTGCGTAAGTTACGTTCACGTCGTAGGCAGTGTTCGACGTATCTTAGGCATTCTATCCGACTGGGATACGTCCACGGAAGGCGCATGCGCCGTACGTTCAAAACGTCATTTACGTGGGGTCATGCTTTATTTGCATTAAACACGCCCACCTCTTCCCAATTTGAATTAGGCGTGCTTACGCCGGCACATTTAGGCTACGCAGCCGGAACTTAGGACGCAAGTGCTTTGTGAATACAGCACTTGCCTCTCTGAGTTGCGGCGGCGTAGCGTAAATACGATACGCTACGCCCGCCCACACTTACGCCGGGGTACGTGAATCTAGGCCATAGTTACTATCACAGAACTGCATTCAATTGTGCCTTTAAAACTCAACTTCTTTTTTTCATAACAGTCTCCATGGAGATCTATAAATATTAACCACTTGCCGTCCGCGCTATAGCTGAATGATGACTACATTGCGGACGGCTAGTTCTGGGAGGCCATCATATAGGCTGGGTGTGGGCGGCGCGCTCTGTGATCACAGTGTCCCGAGGATTGAGGTAGAGAGCCAATCGGCGGCTCTTTACCACGTGATCAGCTGTGTCCAATCACAGCTGATCACGGATGTAATAAGAAGTCGTTATCGGCACTCCTTTCCTTACGCTGACAGCCTGAGGAGAGGAGAGCCGATAACCAGCTTCTCTAAAAGGGACATGTACACTGATAATCAGGACACTAATAATCAGTGCAGTCCAAACAGTGCCCACCAGTGCTGCCAATCAGTGCCATCAATTAATGCCACATATCAGTGCCACCTACCAGTACCCATTAATGCCCATCAGTGCAGCCCATCAGTCCCGTCTCATCAGTGCCGCCTACCAGTACCCATTAATGCCCATCAGTGCAGCCTATCAGTCCCACCTCATCAGTGCCGCCTACCAGTACCCATTAATGCCCATCAGTGCCGCCTACCAGTACCCATTAATGCCCATCAGTGCCGCCTACCAGTACCCATTAATGCCCATCAGTGCAGCCTATCACTGCCCATCATTGAAGCCTCATCAGCGCACATCAGCGAAGAAAAAATATTACCGGTGTCCAAAATTTTATAACAAACTATTTTTCTTCCAAAATTTCATATTTTTTTGTTTATTTAGCAAAAAATAAAAAACCCAGTGGTGAATAAAGCGGAGTTCCACCCAGAAATGGAACTTCCGCTGATCCGGTTCCTCCCCCCCCCCCTCCGACGTCATATTTGGCACCTTTCAGGGGGGAGCAGATACCTGTATAATACAGGTATTTACTCGCACTTCCAGAGAAAGAGCGACGCGGAATCCGCAGCGAATTACGCCATGTCCGGCCCCGAGGTCCCAGAAGACAGCAAGGATCGCTCAGAACACGCGGCGCAACTCGCACATGCGCAGTAGGGAACCAAGCTGTGAAGACGAAAGGCCTCACTTCCCGATTCCCCTACGGAAGATGCCGGTGCCTGCACCCAGGGCCGAGGGACAGATCGGTTTTGGGAAAGGACATCGCGAGTGCCCTGGACAGATAAGGGTCCTTATTTTATTTTTTTTCTCCGCTGGAGCTCTGCTTTAAATACCACCAAAAGAAAGCTCTATTTGTGTGAAACAAAATTATGAAAATGTCATTTGGGTACAGTGGCCCAGATTCAAGTAGAATTGCGCGATATTTGCGGGGGAGCAGGGCAACGATTTTGCCCTGCGCCCCCGCAAATATTTTGCGCTGCCCTCGATTCATGGAGCAGTAGCTCCGTGAATTGCGAGGGCGCGCGGGCAAATTTGCCCGGCGTAAGTGCGCGCAAGTTAAATGATCCCGCCGGGGGCGGGAATCATTTAAATTAGGCGCGCTCCCGCGCCGAGCGTACAGCGCATGCTCCGTCGGGAAACTTTCCCGACATGCATTGCGGCAAATGACGTCGCAAGGACGTCATTTGCTTCTAAGTGAACGTGAATGGCGTCCAGCGCCATTCACGTTTCACTTACGCAAACGCCGTGAAATTCAAATTTCACGGCGCGGGAAGGCCGGCTATACTTTAGCATTGGCTGCCCCTACTATTAGAAGGGGCAGCCTTGCGCTAAAAGCAGCCGTACGGAAACTCCGTACCTGGCTTGCGCGGGGCCCGCGCAAGCTTGTGAATCAGTGGTAGTATGCAATTTGCATACTACACGCTGATACACAATGGGAGCGCCCCCTAGCGGCCCCCGCAAGAATGCAGCCTAAAATCTGCGAGGAATAAGAGCCTTATGCCGCGCAGATTTTAGCCTGCAGTCGGTGTAACGAGGTTCCTGAATCAGGAGCACTCGTTACACCGGAGCAAGTAAGCAATTGCGCTGCGTAACCTATGGTTGCGCGGGCGCAAGTGCTTCTTGAATCTGGGCCAGTGTTTCATGACTGTGCAATTGTCATTCAAAGTGCAACAGCTCTGAAAGCTGAGAATTGGCCTGGGCAGGAAGGAAGTCTAAGTGCCCTGTAGGCAAGTGGTTAATCCCAGAGGACTGAGGACATACTGTGAGTACAGGGTATCCTGGACCCATCCTATGGGATGGGCCACTACAGCACCCTACACTCACTGTGTATATTGATGCAGACACTGGTGCAGGCATCATGTCAGAGCCGATATTTGCATCATGAAGGATCGTCTGTTGCTGTGAGAAGATCGCAAGAGGAAGAGGCTACTGCGCACCATCTGATTGGCTTGAAGCTATAAGGAAAAGACAAGTATTTATAATAAAATAAAAAAAAGGAGGGATGTGTGACTCAAGACTCGGAGTTGGGCTGCCGTTTAAGCAATAATGACTTTGTATAGTTCCTCTGCCAGAACCTGAAGGCCAGGCAGAGAGCTTTGGCACATCTGTGCCTGTGCCATAATGGGATAGGTGGGGGAGGTGCTAGCCAGAGAATGACTGCCACTAAAACGGGGACTGACGTTCCTCTGTAATACAGACATTTGCAGCTGTTGCCTCTAGCAGTTTTCTGTAAGTCAGACAATGCAATCAGCACCTTTGCTGGAAAAAAATATAATTAAGACACCTACTAAGTACAGTATAGTGTCATCAAGTAAAATGCACACAATCAGTGTACTGTCCACTAACCTGCATTGATATAGGAGGAGTAAAGTGCAACCACAACATTGTGGTACTAAATAGGGCAGTGACTCTAAAGCAAGACAGTCAGCATGATGCCAGTAAACCAAAATTTGCAAAAAGGACTACCCAACAAAGCCTCCATTTTTCTTTCAGGAAATTCTTTTTTTTATTTTTTATTCCCTACATAAAATGGAACATATTTACATACTGGAGCTGAAAAACTGCAGTTTATTGGAGTTTGGGCGTTTTATTTTTAACCAGTTAAGGACCCCTTCACGCAGATATACGATCCATCATAATGAGGAGCAATGCCGCCTCCATGTACTTTGCATGGCTTGCTCATGCCAATCAAACATTGAATGCTGGCTCATTATGTCTTCCAGAGCCAAAGTCCCCAGCGCTGCTAAATGGCTGTACGGCATTTTTACAGCTGGGCGACTGCCAATACCTTATGACAGGGTTTGACAAATTTGCTCGGAATCTAGGAGCCAGCTAAAAATGTTAGGAGCCGGAAAACGCGCCCCGTCCCGCCAAGCTTGCCCGCAGAAGCAAATGCATTCGTGAGTAGCGCCCGCATATGTAAACGGTATTCAAACCACACATGTGAGGTATCGCCGCGATTGGTAGAGCGAGAGCAATTATTCTAGCCCTAGACCTCCTCTGTAACTCAAAACATGCAACCTGTAGAATTTTTTTAAAGTTGCCTATGGAGATTTTAAAGGGTAAAAGTTTGTCGCCATTCCACGAGCGGACGCAATTTTGAAGCGTGACATGTTGGGTATCAATTTACTCGGCGTAACATTATCTTTCACAATATAAAAAAAATTGGGCTGACTTTACTGTTATTTTTTAATTAACCGCTTAACGACCACCGCATGTACATATACGTCGGCAAAATGGCACGGACAGGCAGAACGACGTGCCCACACATCGCTGCCTAGACGTGGGTCGGGGTCCGATCGGGACCCCCCCCCCCCGGTACATGCGGCGGTCGGTAACCCGCGAGGAGCGATCCGGAACGAGGGCGCGGCTAGCCGCCCCCTCGCGATCACTCCCCGGAGCTGAAGAACGGGGAGAGCCGTATGTAAACACGGCTTCCCCCATTCTTCACTGTGGCGGCTGCATCGATCGTGTCATCCCTTTTGTAGGTAGACACAAGCGATGACGTCAGACCTACAGCCACACCCCCCTACAGTTGTAAACACACACTAGGTGAAACATAACTCATTCAGCGCCCCCTGTGGTTAACTCCCAAACTGCAACTGTCATTTTCACAATAAACAATGCAATTTAAATGCATTTTTTGCTGTGAAAATGACAATGGTCCCAAAAATGTGTCAAAATTGTCCGAAGTGTCCGCCATAATGTCACAGTCACGAAAAAAATCACTGATCGCCACCGTTAGAAGTAAAAATTTTTTTATAAAAATACAATAAAACTATCCCCTATTTTGTAAACGCTATACATTTTGTGCAAACCAACCGATAAACGCTTATTGCGATTTTTTTTACCAAAAATATGTAGAAGAATACGTATCAGCCTAATCTGAGGGAAAAAAATAGTTTTTTTTATATATTTTTGGGGGATATTTATTATAGAAAAAAGTAAAAAATATTGCATTTTTTTCAAAATTGTCACTCTATTTTTGTTTATAGACACAAAAAATAAAAACCGCAGAGGTGATCAAATACCACCAAAAGAAATCTCTATCAATAAGACCCCACATCTCTCCTCCAGGCTTACAAGCATGAAATCGGTGAAAAAAGATTCACCGATCTCACACCGACAGCCGCGATTGCGGCTTTGTTTACTTCCGGGTACCGGGCGTGACGTCATAACGTCGCGCCCAGGCCTCCGACGGTCATAGAGATGATTGTGACCGTCTGGTCACCAGTCATCTCTATGGTTCTGCAGCGACCCCTAGGCCGATTCGCTCTCTGGGCCCCCGATGGCACGGGAGAGCCCGGAGAGGCACCGGATGGCTGCCTATAAGAACGGAACTGCCGCTTTGACCGTTCTTATTGTGCACAGAATCGCCGGCAGAAGACAGTGATATCTGAATGATGCCTGTAGCTGCAGGCATCATTCAGATATCACCGCACAAAGTGGGCAAGTGGTTAAACGTCAGGCTAGGCATGGGCACAGAGAGGCATGCAGATCGACACCCTAGGCTTATACTCGAGTCAATACGTTTTCCCATTTTTTCGTGGTAAAATGAGGTGCCTAGGCTTATATTCGGGTCAGCTTATACAGGAGTATATACGGTATACTAAATAGAAAACTATCTTTAGACAAAATGCTTTTGGAGAAAAACCTATAAAAAAAAATCTGATTTATTTTTATAAATCATCATTTTTTATTCACCCTGATTGCTAGCATTACCTTCCTTTTATCCCCACCCCCTCCAGAATAGCGAGGAGCTCAGGCGTGTTTGGATCCTAGTGTCCCCACCTGAGCACGCCTGCAAATTTTCACCTGAACTGGGCCAATCGTTTGATGCTGGGGCTTTCCCTGGCAGGGCATTCCGGCTGGGCCTTTATGATTGGGCCAGTACAGGTGACAGCTTCCTGGTGAGCTCAGGTGGGTTGAGGCGAGGGTCCGAACATGCCGGTGACTTGTCCTCAATGTTCCCCTATGGGGGAAGTTCCTTCACTGACTGCGCAGGCGCAAACTTCCCGACGGAAATCTCCGAACCTCGCCCGGCATCCAGGCTCATTCTTTAACATCCCCGTGGATTGGAGGATGTTAAAAAAAGAGCCAGGAGGCAGAGCGAGCGAAGCGAGCCGTCCGAGCGCAGCGAGGACGTGAGGCCGACTGGCCACTTACCTCAAAATCCACGTCGCCCTGGATGCCGGCCGCCGTTCGGGGATTTCCGTCAGCAAGTTTGCACCTGCGCAGTGCTTGAAGGAACTTTCCCGATAGCTGGAACCAGCTCAGCGCATCAGTTTGCGCATGCGCTGGAACTTCCAGGATACCTGGAACCAGCATGGCAGATCACCGGAGCTCATCACTACTTACGAGCATGTGGTCAGGGGAAGTGAAGCTTTTCTGAGCACGCTCTATCTTCAACCATAAGATAGCACTGTGTGCCTGATCTAGACTTCCTCCGCCTGAATCTGTGGATCTTATCAGATGAAGATAGCACTCTATTACTTCCTGTTATGACCTTACTGAAAAGATTACACATATTATATATACACGTCATTGGGCTTCTAAAAGGAACTCAATTCTGTGTAAAGTATTTAAAGACGACCCCCCCCCCCCCCCTCCAATCTATACATTCTAGTTTACATTTGTCATATACTCTGAAGAGCAATTTATGTTTAGATCACTCTGCATTGGACAGGTCGTGAGGTGGCATTCTATTGCTTCCCCACTGCTGTTTTAATCCCTTAAATGAACCCCACATCGGTGCCCTGCAGCAATGAGGTGCCCCATTTCCATTAAATAGACCGGCAGGATTGCTGGTGAAGCATCGTGACCATGGCATATGTATACCTCCATCTGCTGCCATTGCAGCTTAACCACTTCCTGACCGCCCACCGCATTTATATACTGTGGCAGGGCGGCCCGACTGCACAAAAATCACCTACCTGTAAGTGATTTTGTGCACGCGTTGTAGGGGGCGGCCGGGTGCTGCCTGAGCGCCGCACCCGCTGTGATTGGACACGTTTAATCACTTCCCGCTTGGCCTATAGCAGAATGACGGCCAGGCGGTGGTTCCGTTATCCTGACTGGACATTAGGGCCCGGATTCAGAAAGATGAGCGGATCTTTCTGCGGGCATAACGTATCTCAGATACGTTACGCAGCCGTAAATTAGGGTGCAAGTTCCGTATTCAGAAAGAACTTGCGCCCTAAGTTACGGCGGCGTAACGTATGTGTGCCGGCGTAAGCCCGCCTAATTCAAATGGGGATGATGTGGGCGTGTTTTATTTGATGTGACCCTGCGTATTTTCCATTTTTTCCGAACGGCGCCGTTCGTGAAAGAATCCCAGTGCGCATGCTCAAAATTACGCCGCAAATCGTCATTGCTTTAGACGTGAACGTAACTTACTTACAGCCCTATTCGCGAACGACTTACGCAAACAACGTAAAATTTTCAAAACTCGACGCGGGAACGACGTCCATACCTAACATAGGATACCCCTCATATAGCAGGGGTAACTTTACGCCGGAAAAAGGCGAACGTAAACGACGTAAAAAAAAAACGCCGGGCGGACATACGTTTCTGAATCGGCGTATCTACCTAATTAGCATATTCCTCGCGTAAGTAGACGGAAGCGCCACCTAGCGGCCAGCGTAAAAATGCAGCCTAAGATACACCTGTCGGATCTTAGTGAAATCTATGCGTAACTGATTCCATGAATCAGTCGCATAGATACGACGGCCCGCACTCAGAGATAAGATGGCGTATCCGGAAGATACGCCGTCGTATCTCGTTTATGAATCCGGGCCTATGTTTCGTCTTTCAGGATGACACCCTGCCTGTGGGGCGTGCAGAGTTGCAATCGGTGGTGCGGCGTGTCAGTTTGACACGCCGCACCACCGATCGCGGTAAAGAGCATCTGACGAAGGCTTTTAATCAGGTGATCAGCCGTGTCCAATCACAGCTGATCACAGTTTAAAACAGGAAAAGCTGTGTATCGTAACGAGTAGAGGAGAGCCGATCGGTTGCTTTCCTGTCAAAGGGGGGTCTGCGCTGATTGATTATGAGTGCAGCCCCCGCACGCAGATGCCCACCTAGGACCACTAGGGATAGCCACCACTGATGACCACCAGGTATGCCACCCATGGCCACCAGGGATGCCAAACTTTGACAAAATCAATGCCAGTGCCCACAAATGGTGTCAGTCAGGGCCCAACACTAATGCCTGTCAGTGCCTCCTTATCAATAATGGCCATCAGTGCCATCTATCAGTGCCACCCATAGGTATCCATCAGTGCCACCTATGAATGCCCATCAGTGCTGCATACCAGTGCCACCTATCAGTGCTGCATACCAGTGCCACCTATCAGTGCCCCCTATCAGTGCTGCATATTAGTGCCCATCAGTGACACCTCATTGGTGCCCATCAGTGAAGGAGAAAAATAGGATTTTTGTACTCGCCATAAAATCCTTTTCTCCAAGTTCATGGACGAACACAGCAGCAGAAATCTTGACAGTAGGGGTTCAGTCGGCCCAGTGCCAACTGAACCCCTACTGTCAAGATTGCTGCTGTGTCCGTCCATGAACGAAAGAGAAACATACTTATTTACAAAATTTTATAACAGAAACAAAAAAACGTTTTATTTTTCTAAATTTTTGTTGTTTTTTTGTTTATTGCGCAAAAAATAAACACCCCAGCAGTGATCAAATACCACCAAAAGAAAGCTCTATTTGTGGGAACAAAATTATGAAATTTGTTAGGGTACAGAGTAGCATGACCGCGCAAATTGCCATTCAAAGTGCGACAGCGCTGAAAGCTAAACAAATGGCCTCGGCAGGAAGGGGCGAAAGTGTCTGGTATTGAAGTGGTTAAAGCAGCTGAGCAACAACCTAACCATACATAGAAGGGGAGAGATTTGATCCATGGCAATCATATGATAACACGAGTCTCTATGTAATCTTTGCTGCCCAAACAAACTGGATAAGGAAACCGTATGTGGAGAAGTTAGAGAGCTACGTTTAGATGTACAAGGTAATTCTTTACTAGTTCTCCTTTTTAACAAAGAATGATTTAAAACACACAAACCGACAATTGGAGTTTGACAAACCTGTATAATGTATTCGCTAAGCTCCAGTAGAGATCATAGGCCAGATTCACAGAGCCAGTACGCCGGCGTATCTACTGAAATGCCGGCGTACTTTCAAATTTCCCACGTCGTATCTTTAGTTTGAATCCTCAAACCAAGATACGACGGCATTTGGGTAAGATCCGACAGGCGTACGGCTTTGTAGGCCTTCGGATCTTAGATGCAATACTTCGGCACCCGCCGAGTGTCGAGTTTGCGTCGTTTTCCGCGTCGGGTATGCAAATTAGCGATTTACGACGATCCACGAACGTACGCGTGGCCGTCGCATTTTCTAACGTCGTCTGTAGTCGGCTTTTTCCGGCGTATAGTTAAAGCTGGTATTTTGCGGCGCATAGATAGACTTGCCATGTTAAGTATGGCCGTCGTTCCCGCGTCGAAATTTGAATTTTTTTTGCGCAAGTCGTCCGTGAATAGGGATGGACGTAACTCACGTCTAAGTTCAAAAAATGACGTTGTTGCGACGTCATTTCGCGCAAAGCACGGTGGGAAATTTGTGAACGACGCATGCGCAGTTCATTCGGCGCGGGGACGCGCTTCATTTAAATGAAACCCGCCCCCTGATCGCCGATTTGAATTCCGCCACCAGTAACTTACACTACCTACACTACGCCGCCGTAACTTACGGCGCAAAATCGTTGCGGATTCGAAATTCCGCCAGGTAAGGTACGGCGGCGTAGCGTATCCAATTCTCTCTGGATCTGGCCCGATGTTTCCATGTCCACAAGACAAATCTAGCTATGGGGGACAGGAGGACATGCCTGAGAGAAGTAGGACATGTATGTCTTACTTTGATCTGTCCTTCCTTCACTATCACTAATTAAATTGCGCAATACACAAGGCAATGTTTTCTAGGCCATTTTGGCCAGATTGTGTAAAAATATCGCTATTTTTGGGTAACTGGTAAGATTAGAGACCACCTAAAAATTCAGGTCTTGGACAGAATTCATATTGGATATATTGGGTTTCCCAATAATATTTCTATGGAAACCACGTGATGACCGCCGGTCACCCGCGATCGCTCGTGACAGAGCGAGAACCGAGATCTGTGTGTGTAAACACACAAGTCCGGGTTCTGTCAGGGGAGAGGAGACAGATCGTGTGTTCCTACTAGGGGTGCAACGGATCAAAAAACTCACGGTTCGGATCGTTCCTCGGATCAGGAGTCACGGATCGGATCATTTTTGGATCGGCAAAAAATAAATAAACATTCTCCCCCACTGTTATATCCACACCCCCCCCCCACTGTAATATTCACCCCCCCCCCACTAATATTCACACCTCCCCCACTGCAGTGGCTTCACTAGGGTTGGTGTCACCCAGGGCAGAAAAAAATGGTGTCACCCCCCTAGCAACTATAGTCCCCCCTCAGTAAAGAACCCCCTCGGTGCAGACACCCGCATCAGTACAGACACCCCCCTCCTCTCAGTACAGACACCCCCCCCCAGGTAGTACCGACAGACACCCCTCCCCAGGTAGTACCGACAGACACCCCCCCCCTCAGGCAAGACCCCCCCCCTCCTCAGGCAAGACCCCCCCCCTCAGGCAGGACACCCCCCCTAAGGTAGGACACCCCCCCCTCAGGTAGTACAGACACTTCCAGCGGTGTGTCCCACGAGTGCGGGCTCCTCCTCCTCTGTGGGTGTAAAGAGGAGGAGGGCCAACGCCGGGTGTACCAAGATGGCCGCGGCTCCGGAGCTAGGCCGAAGCCGCGGGCCTTTCCTAACGTTATGGCCGCGGCTCCGGAGGTAGGCCTGCAGCTTCGGCCTAGCTCCGGAGCCGCGGCAATCCGCGGATCACAGTGTGTGCCGATCCGAAGGGGGTGACCCGTTCGGATCACGGATCAACTGTGATCTGTTGCACCACCAGTTCCTACCAAGTAGGAACAACAACCTCTCTCCTCCTCTAGTCAGCCACACCTTGATCGCTTGTGTTAACCCCTTTGCCTGCCAGTGACATTTATACAGTAATCAATGGCTATTTATATTTATCGCTGTATAAATTTTAATGGTCCCAAAAAACTGTCAAAAGTGTCGATTTGTCCGCCACAATGTCTCAATCCCCATTAAAAAATATATATATATATATATATATATATATATATATATATATATATATATATATATATATATATATATATATATATATATATATATATATATATATATATATATATATATATATATATATATATATATATATATATAAAATCTCAGATTACTAATAAAAAAAAGCCATAAATCTATCCCCTATTTTGTAGACGCTATAACTTGCTACACCAATCAATATACGTTTTTTGCAACTTTTTTTTCAATAAAAAATTAGTAGAAGAATACATATCGGCCTAAACTGATGTAGAAATGTTTTTTTTTTGTTTTTTTGGATATTTATTATAGTAAAAAGTACAAAATAGTGTTTTTTTTTATAGCACAAAAAATAAAAACCGCAGAGGTGATCAAATACCACCAAAAGAAAGCTCTATTTGTGGGGAAAAAAGGATAAACATTTTATTTGGGTACAACGTTGCGCAATTGTCAGTTAAAAGGATGCAGTGCCGTATCGCAAAAAATTGCCTGGTCAGGAAGGGGACAAATACTTCTGGGGATGAGGTGGTTAAAGAGCAACGCCACTTTTGTTGAGAAAAAAAAAAAACATTCCCCTCTGGGTGATCTATGTACATTTTAAGGATTTTAACAAACGTAGTAGATTCCTACCGTTTGTTATTCTAAAGTAATTGTTGTGCGTGTGTCCATGTGCAATCAAAGATCTATGGCAGTGATTTTTTTATCAATCAGCTGCTGCACTTGCGGGGCTCTACTGAGAAATATTGGCAATCTCAGCATCCCTTTACACGTGATTTCCCTTTGGGAGTAGTTCAACAAAAAATATTTTTATTTAGCAGGGGATGCCCAAAATCTGACTTTATTTTAGTGCACACTTCTGGGGAAATCAGTGAGCCAATCACACAAGCAGGAAATAAAATTTTTAGTGTGTGTTCTGTACAACATCTGTTTACAGAATGCCTCCAGGTAGCCATATTGCATTTTACAAAAAATTACAGCGCTGCAGATTGAAAAAGGAAAGGTCATTTTTAATGTGTCGCAATTGTGTACTCTATTAGCTAGATTCAGAGACGTTTACGCCGGCGTATCAGTAGATATGCCGTTGTAACTCTGAATCTACGCAGTCGTAAATTTAAGCGTATTCTGGAAACCAGATACGCTTAAATTAGGCTAAGATACGAGCGGCGCAAGTCTCCTACGCCGTGCATATTTACGCTGGCCGCTAGATGGCACTTCCGTTGATTTTGGCGTAGAATATGCAAATGACTAGATACGCCGATTCAGAAACGTATGTGCGCCCGGCACATTTTTTTACGTCGTTTACGTAAGGCTTTTTCCGGCGTAAAGTTAGTCAAACAAAAAGCTGGCCTAGCCAATGTTAAGCATGGACATCGTTCCCGCGGCAAATTTTGAAATTTTTACGTTGTTTGCGTAAGTCGTCCGTGAATGGGGCTGGACGTAATTTACGTTCACATCGAAACCAATACGTCCTTGCGGCGTACTTTGGAGCAATGCACACTGGAATATGTCCACGGACGGGGCATGCGCCGTTCATTAAAAACGTCAATCACGTCGGGTCACGAGTCATTAACATAAAACACGCCCCCCTGTTCCTCATTTGAATTAGGCGCGCTTACGCCGGCCCATTTACGATATGCCGCCGTAACTTAGGAGGCAAGTGCTTTGTGAATACTGCACTTGCCTCTCTGACTTACGGCGGCGTAGCGTATATGCGATACGCTACGCCGCCTCAAAGTTAAGCCAGTCTTTCTGAATCTGGCTATATATTATTTTCTTCCTATTTGCAAAAAAAATTCCCACAAAAGTAGAGTTACCCTTTAATATTATTGTGTGCCCCAGGAGCCCCTGAACCCAAGATATTCAATATGCAAATCTATACTATATTTTAGGCCCCTTCCACACAGGATGTCCAATCAGGTCCACCTGTCAGTTCTTCAGATGGTCCTGATCGGACCCTCCAGTCTCTTCTACAGAGCAGCGGATGTAAGCAGACACATGACACCCGCCGCCATCCGATTCTGTGTGCCAAAAACAGATGGATGGTGGTCCTATTCCCCATCCGTTTGGCGATAGGATCGGCTGTTTTGTCACGTTAGGCTTGTGTACGATATGTGCAAAGAGAGATCACACAAATACTTAAAAGTATAACATTTATTAAAAGTGATGACAGATACAGATAAAATTAGAAAATATCACACAAATACCTAACTAAAGATGCTGTTTCTGCCACGGATCCTATTTGCTGTTACGCAACATGGCCAGAGGATCAGATAAGACACGCGCATGGTTGCAAGCTCTGGTGTGAGAAAAAGGCCTTATAGGGCAGTGATGGCGAACCTTGGCACCCCAGATGTTTTGGAACTACATTTCCCATGATGCTCATGCACTCTGCAGTGTAGCTGAGCATCATGGGAAATGTAGTTCCAAAACATCTGGTGTGCCAAGGTTCGCCATAACTGTTCTAGGTTTTGGCTTTGGTATATAGCACCTGAATGTAAGAAGACAACCCCCCCAAGTCAACTCCCTTTGCAATGACCCCTCAAGGACTTGGTCATCAGTTAACAATAACATTACTTTGGAAGAAGATAAACATATGCTTATGTCCTTATTTGGCCTCCTTGGGATATTAGAGGAATTAAATATATGCAATGCCAACCTTAACAAAGAGTATGAAATATGAAATTTCCCTATCACTCCACACCCTGGCTCACAAATATCATACAGTAATGCCTCCAACTATACATAAAGACAACATGTCAGAAAGCACGGCATTGGATGAAAACAGACAGGCGGTCCATTTCCATCCGATTGCCCCATAGAGGAGAGCGGGACTGCGTCTGTGTGCCCTCTGGATAGCGGAGCAGACACGGACCTGTCATCCACCTGCTCAGCGGAGAGATCCCCCGCTGAGCAAGCGGAAGCCCAACCCCTGAAAAACAACCCCACACCATAATCCCCCTCCACCACATGATTTGGACCAGTGCACAAAGCAAAGTCCATAAAGACATGAATGAGAGAGTTTGGGGTGGAGGAACTTGACTGGCCAGCACAGAGTCCTGACCTCACCCCAATAGAACACCTTTGGGATGAATTACAGTGGAGACTGCAAGCCACTAAGACTGGGATGCCATTAAAGTGTGTCCCAATACTTTTGACAATATAGGGCTATATTCAGGTAGATTTCGGCGGGCGTAGCGTATCTCAGATACACTACGCCGCCGTAAGTTAGAGCAGCAGGTCCGCGCTGTAACTTACGGCGGCGCAGTGTAACTGGGCCGGCGTAAGCCTGCCTAATTCAAAATAGGCTGGTTGGGGGCGTGTTCTATGTAAAATACTAGTGACCCCACGTATTTGACGTTTCCAACGAACGGCGCATGCGCCGTCCGTGGACGTATCCCAGTGCGCATGCTCCAAATGACGTCGGCAAATCGTCATGCTTTCGACGTGAACGTAAATTACGGCCAGCCCCATTCACGGACGAGTTACGCAAACGACGTAAAATTTAAAAAATTTGACGCGTTTCCGACGTCCATACTTAACATTGGCTGCGCCATCTTTTTGGTGGTTTATATTTACGTCTGAAAACCCCTTACGTAAACGGCGTATCTTTACTGCGACGGCCGGGCGTACGTTTGTGGATAGGCGTATCTACCTGATTTACATATTCTAGGTGTAAATCAGAGTACGCGCCCCTAGCGGCCAGCGTAAATATGCAGTTAAGATACGACGGCGTAGGAGACTTACGCCGGTCGTATCTTAGCAACATTTAAGCGTATCTCAGTTTGAGCATACGCTTAAAGCGGGGGTTCACCCTTAGAGGGCACTTTTCCCCCTTAGATTCCTGCTCGTTATTACTAGGGGAATCGGCTATTTATTTAAAAATAGGTGCAGTACTTACCCGTTTACGAGACGCATCCTCTCCGTCGCTTCCGGGTATGGGCTTCGGGAATGGGCGTTCCTTCTTGATTGACAGGTTTCCGAGAGGCTTCCGACGGTCGCATCCATCGCGTCACGATTTTCCGAAAGAAGCCGAACGTCGGTGCGCAGGCGCAGTATAGAGCCGCACCGACGTTCGGCTTCTTTCGGCTACGAGTGACGCGATGGATGCGACCGTCGGAAGCCTCTCGGAAGACTGTCAATCAAGAAGGAACGCCCGCTCCCGAAGACCATACCCGGAAGCGACGGAAGAAGATGCAGCTCGAAAACGGGTAAGTACTGCACCTATTTTAATACAAATAGCCGATTCCCCTAGACCGAACGAGCAGGAATCTAGGGGAAGAAAAAAAAATTTTTTAGAAATGGGTGAACTCCCGCTTTAAAGTTGCGACGGCGCGGATTCGGACTTACGACGGCATATCTACTGATACGCCCGTCGTAAGTCTTTATGAATCTGGCCCATAGTGTATATATATTTTCATACATACACACGATGGACATCAAGTGGTTGGGGGGGCGTGGCTGGACGTGTGACGTCAGTGATTGTCGTTCCCTATATCAGGGAACAGACGATCACGGACTTTGCCACACAGAAGAACGGGGAAGGTGTGTTTACACTCGCCTCTCCCCATTTTTCAGCTCCTGTGACTGATTGCGGGACACCCGCAACGATCGGGTCCCGCGGTCACGGAGCTTCAGACCGGCCGCGAGGGCGCTGGCCGCGGCGTGCGACCCACGGCTGGGCTCTTGAAGGGGATGTATATATACATCCATGTGCCCAGCTGTGCCATTCTGCCAACGTATTTAGTCGTGGGGCGGTCCTTAAGTGGTTAAATATTCTGTCCTTGCTGTTTTTCAGCCAGTAAATATTTTTATACAGCCCACTTCCTCTTTCTTGTCTGGTAAAAAGCCTAGGCTTATGACATTATAAACTTGTGAGAGTTTTCCAGGAAGGGAGGGGGGATGAGCCATAAGAGGGCCAATGAGAGCTGCAGAGCTGGAGGTGTGCCTCTGTGTGTATCCAGGAAGTGAACAGGCAGCAGCTTCAGCTGCCCACAGTTAAAATGGCTGCAGCCAGACTCAGTGGAGGGAGATTTCTACAGCATATTTGGCAAGTACAGAATCACAGTATATAGAAAATAATATGCAAAGTGGTTGGAGGAAAGCTTCAGAATGGCAAAGAGGTTTTTAATACAAATTATGTGAAGAGACTGCAGTTCCTCTTTAACATGGATTTCACCTTCTCATGCAATGTAAGAAATAAATAAGTAACACTACCCACACTAAATGCCTTATAAACCGAGACCACCAACAGAGTCAATAGACGTTCTCCCAAATCTTTATATACTGTGGGCTAGATTCAGAAAGCCCGGCGTATTTCTCTGCTGGCGTAACGTATCTCAGATACGTTACGCCGCCGTAACTTAGGGCGCAAGTTCCCTATTCATAAAGAACTTGCGCCCTAAGTTACGGCAGCGTAGAGTATGAGGTCCGGCGTAAGCCCGCCTAATTCAAATGTGGATGATGTTGGCGTGTTTTATTTAAATTTAGTGTGACCCCACGTATTTGACGTTTTTACGAACGGCGCATGCGCCATTCGTGAAAAAATACCAGTGCGCATGCTCGAAATTACGCCGCAAATTGTCAATGCTTTAGACATGAACGTAACTTACTTATTCGCAAACGACTTACGCAAACGACGTAAAATTTTCAAAATTCGACGTGGGAACGACGTCCATACTTAAAGCGGAAGTAAACCCATCGATTTAACAGTTTCAAAAAGCAGTTACATTTCCAGCATGCCGGGATTGCTAACTGTCACATTGGTTGTGCTCTCAACCAAACTGTAAAACCATCCAATGGCTGGTGTCATAACTGATCACATGTGCAGCACCATGGCGGTTGAAGATTAAACATAGGCCAAGATGGCAGCTTCTTTGGCTGAAAATGATAGGTGGGTTTACTTACACTTTAACATTGCGTACGCCTCATATAGCAGGGGTAAATTTACTCCGGAAATAGCCGAACGTAAACGACGTAAAAAAATGCGCCGGGCGGACGTACGTTTCTGAATCGGCGTATCTACCTAATTAGCATATTTCTTGCATAAATCGACGGAAGCGCCACCTAGCGGCCAGCGTAAATATGCAACTGAGATACGACGGTGTAAGAGACTTACGCCAGTCAGGTCTTAGCCTAATTTCGGCGTATCTTGCTTTCTGAATACAGAAAGAAGATACGCCGGCGCAGCTTTGAATTTACGCGGCGTATCAATAGATACGACGGCGTAAATTCTTTCTGAATCTAACCCTGTGAATTTTCATTCTTTGATTCATTAAAGTGTTGGGTTGTGAACTTCCCAGTTTCCTTTTGTTTTTATGGAAATGCAAAACCTGCTTGAAGCAAATCAAATGCAAGTCAGAAGAAGTTCAAACTGAATTCTGAAGGACCTCAAAAGGAATGTCAAACTGACGCCATCTACACAAGACCAAAGCCCTCAGACAGGCCTTAGAAGTATGATTTGGTAATGCAGACAGATGTCATGTTTCAAATTTGAAGTGTCAATCTTTATGTGTCGCTAAGATTGGCAGCGACACAGTACAGACAGTGCAGCTTAGGAGTTGTGGCTTGGAGCCCACAAGCAATATCAGTCCTCTCAGCATGCATTTATATCTTGTGGTGGCAATCATAATCTGCTCCTCTCCTGGCACTATTGTAACATTTATATATGCCCTCTGGCTGCAAGCACTGTGTGCCACTTTCCTGATGCCGACACTTCCTGGCTGCCCATTACTGCCCTTTCTCAAAAAGGAAATAATGACAAATACGTGAATACATTTCCTTACCAACTGATTTATTTAGACATTTTTGAGCTTGAAATAAATACAAAAAGTGCAGATGACAGAACGTATGCCGACTCATGCTAGAAATAGATGGAGGAGATAAATCGGGCCTTCTCATCTGTGCTGATCTCATACAAACTTATAGCCAGATTCAGAAAGACTGGCTTAACTTTGTGCAGGCGTGGCGTATCGCATATACGCTACGCCGCCGTAAGTCAGAGAGGCAAGTGCTGTATTCACAAAGCGCTTGCCTCCTAAGTTACGGCGGCGTAGCGTAAATGGGCCGGCCTAAGCGCGCCTAATTCAAATGAGGAACAGGGGGGCTTGTTTTATGTTAATGAACCGTGATTGACGTTTCTAACGGCCGTCCGTGGACATATCCCAGTGTGCATTGCTCCAAAGTACGCCGCAAGGACTTATTGGTTTTGACGTGAACGTAAATTACGTCCAGCCCCATTCACGGACAACTTACGCAAACGACGTAACATTTTCAAAATTTGACGCGGGAACGACGTCCATACTTAACATTGGCTAGGCCAGCTTTTTGGTGGAATAACTTTACGCCTGAAAACGCCTTACGTAAACGGTGTATCTTTACTGCGACGGGCAAGCGTACGTTCCTGAATAGGCGTATCTCGCTGATTTACGCATTCTAGGCGTAAATCAGCGTTCACGCCCCTAGCGGCCGGCGGAACTAGACAGCTAAGATACGACGGCGCAGGCCGTCGTATCTTAGCTACATTTAAGCAAATCTCAATTTGAGAATACACTTAAATGTACGATGGCGCAGTTTTAGAGTTACGACGGCGTTATCTACTGATACGCTGGCGTAAGCCTCTTTGAATCTGGCTATTAAAGTGGAGTTCCACACAAAAATGGAACTTCCGTATTTCGGAACCCTTCCCCCCTCCGGTGTCACATTTGGCACCTTTCAGGGGGGAGGGGGGGAGCAGATACCTGTGTAATACAGGTATTTTGCTCCCACTTCCGGGCATAGATACCCAAGCCACCCAAGGGTATCTATGCCACTTCTGGCGCCTTCTCCGTTCCCCCCGCTGTCTTTTGGGAGACACACAGGTCCCAGAAGGCAGCAGGGACCAATGGGATAACGCAGTGCGAGTCGCGCATGCACAGTAAGGAACCAGGAAGTGAAGCCGAAAAGGCTTCACTTCCTGATTCCCTTACCGAAGATGGTGGTGGCAGCACCCGAGAGCCGAACGATAGCTCGGCTTCAAGGGGCCAACATCGCGGGCGCCCTGGACAGGTAAGTGTCCGTATTTTAAAAGTCACCAGCTTCAGTATTTGTAGTGTTTGACTTTAAAAAAAAAAACGGCAGAACTACGGTTTAAAGCAGAACGGCAGAGAAATCTTAAAATGAAAGATCAGGTAAAATAAGTGATGCGGCACAAATCGTCCGACTAACACCAACACTTGGGCACCACTGACACCAATAATGGGCCACTATTCCTCTCACTGACACCAACAATGGGGAACTATTCTTCCCACCAATGATGGTTCACTATTCCTCTCACTGACACCAACGATGGGGCACTATTCCTTCCACAAACACCAGTGATTGGTCCACTATTCCTCTCACGAACACCAACAATGGGACACTATTTCTCCCACTGACATCAACAACAGGGCACTATTCCTACCATTAATACCAATAATGGAGCACTATTCCTCCCACTGACACCAATGATGGGGCACTATGCCACCTACTGACACCAACGATAGGGCACTATTACTCTCATTTAGCTAGATTCAGGTAGCCGGGCGCATCTTTGAGGCGGCGTAGCGTATCGTATTTACGCTACGTCGCCGTAAGTCAGAGAGACAAGTGCTGTATTCACAAAGCACTTGCCTCCTAAGTTACGGCGGCGTAGCGTAAATGGGGCCGGCGTAAGCGCGCCTAATTCGAATGAGGATGAGGGGGGCATGTTTTATGTAAATGATTGGTGACCTGACGTGATTGACGTTTTTTACGAACGGCGCATGCGCCGTCCGTGTACATATCCCAGTGTGCATTGCTCTAAAGTACGCCACAAGGACGTATTGGTTTCGACGTGAACGTAAATTACGTCCAGCCACATTCACGGACGACTTACGCAAACGATGTAAAAATTTCAAATTTCGACGCGGGAATGATGGCAATACTTAACATTGACTAGGCCACCTAGGGGGCAGCTTTATCTTTACGCCGGCGTACCTCTTACGGAAACGGCGTATCTTTACTGCGACGGGCAAGCGTACGTTCGTGAATCGGCGTATCTAGTCATTTGCATATTCTACGCCGAACTCAACGGAAGCGCCACCTAGCGGCCAGCATAAATATTGCACCCTAAGATACGACGGCGTAGGAGACTTACGCCGCTCGTATCTTAGCCTAATTTAAGCGTATCTGGTTTCCAGAATACGCTTAAATTTAGGACGGCGTAGATTCAGAGTTACGTCGGCGTATCTACTGATACGCCGGCTTAAAGCTACCTGAATCTAGCTAATTGACACCAATGATGGGGCACAATTCCTCCCATTGACACCAATGATTGGGGCACCATTCCTCTAACCGACACCAATGATGGGGCAAAATTCCTTCCACTGACACCAATAATGGGTCACTATTTTTCCCACTATCTACAGACAACTTTACAGTACACAGGCCATGATGGGTGGATCAAAACTACAATGGATTCATGAGGAGCCTGACGTTTGTTGACTTCAAGCTATCAGAACAGGAACTACAGGATTCCACCATTTCATCCATCATTTTTCTCAGGTGTCACCTGGTAGCTGGCATGGGTCCACTAGAGCTACAGGAGGGTTGATTAGCAACTTTTTTTGCCAAAACATTGACATTTCTAGTCTTTTTAGACCTTTTTACATTATTATCTCACAGACAATAGCTGCTATGTTGCTCCACCACATGTAGCCATTGTATGATAAAGACATGTGGTTGGAGAGTCTTTCCCACTGTTGTGTGTTACATTCAGAGCCATCTGGGAGGGTAATGGAGTGCGGGGCATGGACACTGGACACTATGGCCCAGATTCACGTAGGAGAGCGCATCTTTGTGCGGGCGTAACGTATCCTATTTACGTTACGCCTCCGCCACTTTGACAGGCAAGTGCAGTATTCTCAAAGCAAAGTTGCGGCAGCGTAGCGTAAATAGGCCGGGGTAAGCCTGCCTAATTCAAATGTGGAACATGTGGGCGTGTATTATGTTCATTTCTTGTGACCCCACGTAAATGGCGCTTTTTACGAACGGCGCATGCGCCGTCAGTGAAAGTATCCCAGTGCGCATGCTCCAAATTAACCAGCAAAAAGCCAATGCTTTTGACGTGAACAGAAATGACGCACAGCCCTATTCGCGAACAACTTACGCAAACGACATAATCAACGGAAAATTTTACGCTGTTCTGACGTCCATACCTAACATTGGTACGCCTCATAGAGCAAAAATAACTTTACGCTGGAAAAAGTCTTGCGCAAATGGCGTATCTGTACTGCGACGGCCGGGCGTACGTTCGTGACCAGGCGTATCTAGCTGATTTACATATTTCTAGGCGTAAATCAGCGTACACGGCCAGCGTAAATATGCAGTTAAGATACGACGGCGTAGGAGACTTACGCTGGTCGTATCTTATACAAATTCTGGCGTATCTGATTCTTTGAATCAGGCCCCAAGATACAACGCCTCACACTCAGAGATACGATGGCGTATTTGGAGATACGCCGTCGTATCTCCTACGTGAATCTGGGCCTATTTTTCCAGTGTTTTCACCCCGATTGGACAGAGGAAACAAGAGAGGCTGGCTCTTATCCAATAAATACTGCAGCATGAATTGCAAGAGAGTACATGGTAATAATAAGCAAACAGCATAACGGACAACTGAAACGTCTCTACAACTGTGCCAGACTAATCCCAGGGACCAGGTATGGAATATAATAATATTAATAAAAAAAAAAAAATTACAATAAAAAGCGCTCCTGCCGTTGGTGGGAAATTCAACTCTCAGTAACGAATAAAATGGGTGGTACAGCCCACAATCTCTAATCTTTTTTATGGATAATATACCGTATATACTCAAGTATAAGCCGACCCGAGTATAAGCCGAGGTACCTAATTTTACCTCAAAAAACTGGGAAAACGTATTGACTCGAGTATAAGCCTATGGTGAGAATGCAGCAGCCACTGTAAGCGGAAAAGAGGGCCAAAAATGCCCATTTGCACGCCTCACTGTGCCCATTGCCACCTCACTGTGCCCATTGCCACCTCTCTATGCCCATTGCCGCCTCCCCGTGCCCGAGTCAGTGTACCTGAAATTTTTACAGGCTGCGGGTGTCCATTCATTGTTTAAATGTCACGGTCTCCTCCTGGTCCCGTTCCGTGATAGGCGTTTCCCAGCAGCCTATCACGGAGGTCCTCTCATCCTTGGACTCGGTTTCCCAGCAGACACTGTGTTCAGTGTCTCGCCTATCACGGACGTTCTCTTGTCCGAGGATGAAAAGACGTCCGTGATTGGCGGAACACTGTACACAGTGTTTGCTGGGAAACGCCTATCACGGAAAGGACCAGGTGGAAGCAACGACTTTTAAACAATGGACGCTTGCAGCCCTTCAGGTACACTGACTCGAGTATAAGCTGAGGGGTGTATTTTGAGCCCTAAAAAAAGGGCTGAAAAACTCGGCTTATACTCGAGTATATACAGTACATGTGCATATGGAGTGCATTTAGCAGGTATGTACACATTTAGGCCCCATGTAAACGGGACGCTGCTAAACGTACGTTCAGAGGCAGTTGGATGCTTTTTTCAACTGCCCCTGAACTTATTCAATGTTATCCTATGTGACCATACACACAGGTTCGTTTATTGCCGTTTTTAGGCAGTTGCGTTTAACAGCGTTTCTTTAAAAGCAAAAAAATGGGTTCAGATGCAGAAGATTTCCACGTTTCAGAAGCCAAGCGTGACTAAATGCAACTAAACGCGGTAACCCGCATTTCGTTTATAGGCGTTTTCCGTTTTGGACTTGTTAAAAAAAATCGAAATGCAAACGCAGCAAAACGCAGCAAAACGTAAATTACTATCAGTCAAGTTTAATCATTTAGGAGCAGTTGTTATAGCGTCCCATGCACATGGAGCCTTACTTGTATAAAAGAATAAAAAGTAAAATTACTAAATGACCTTGAAACTAAATTCCAGGCAGTCAGCTAAACACACAGGTATTCCTCGTTAGACTTGCTAGTAATTGTTTTTTCTAGGAGACTTCCAGGACTGCAACGTGAGAAATAGTTGGTTGCTCGCTCTACAGGAAATACAACAGAACAGGGGAAATCCCTTCCAACCCCTTTGTCTCTTAGTTGAGATGAAATAGATATTCCTCTATCAGTGAAAAGGTGGCAAAAAGGACATAAATCACCTAATAATCAAGGAGGGAGGTAGGCTTGCTGTGCTTGAAGACTTCTACAAATACCATTACTGGCAAGTCTAACAGGGAACTTCCCTAATCGTCTTCTAGGACAGCAACCGTAGAGGAAACAAAACAAGTAAACTCATACCTACCTCAGCTGGTCCAGACTCTGCCGGTTCAGACTGCAGACCCCAAATTTCTGAACCTTCAGCTGGTTCAGCCTCTCATCAAGCCACTGAGAGCCTGAGGCCTCGTACACACGACAGAGATTCTCGGCAGAATTCGCCGAGAAACTCGGTCAAAACCCAGATTCTGCCGAGAATCTCTGTCGTCTGTACAGTTTTGGCTCGATGGAGCCGCCGAGGAGCTCGACGAGAAAATAGAGAACATGTTCTCTATTTTCTCGTTGGCCGCGTTGTTCTATAGGAGAAGGCGGCCCGCCGAGCTCTTCGGCGGCTTCATCCCAAAACGAGACGAGGAACTCGACGTGCCAAGCACGTCGAGTTTCTCTGTCGTGTGTACGAGGCCTGAGCCTGCCACTCCCAACCCCTGCACAACCAAGCACTCGAATGAGCACTGGAGGGGCAGAGCAGAGAGTCGGTGAATCACAGTCAGTCTTCTTTGACCGTTCAGTGTAAAAAGGCTGTTCGATCGTGTCTTCCCTAATCCTCCCCTTTTTCCACAGTCCCCAATCCATCTCATGATAGCAGAGCCCTAGGAGGCACCCTGCACATGCTCAGTTTGGTGTGTATTGCTAGAGAGTTATTTTTTTTTTTTGGTAAGGGTGCATGTGATCAGCACAGGGCCAATCAGCACTGTCCAGACAGAGTGTTAGGGGTCATGCTGCCTTATAGAACAGTCAGAGGAGAATGAAAACTCCTCCTACAAGCTTTAATCAGACACTGATAGAAGTCACAAGACTGCTATATACTGCTGATGAGAAAAGGTATTTTGCAGTTTAGATTTACAAAAAATAATTGCATTTCTGTTTACGATCAGATTTAGTGAACGCAGGGTCCTTGGTTTAGTAACAACTTAAAGCGGAGGTTCACCCTAAAATACAACTTTATACCATGCCATCCAGCATACTAGCGTCAGCTACAGTATGCCTTTATTTATTTTTTTGTGCGCTGTACTCACAGTTCAATCCATTAGTTTCTTTTTAGACACCCGCGGGGAGTAGGCGTTCCTATGAAAAGGGGAACATGATTGACGGCCGGCTATGGCACGTCACGCTTCCCGAAAATAGCCGGAGTAGGACTCGGCTCTTCACGGCGCTATACGGCGCCTGCGCACAGACTAGGAGCTGACTGCGCAGGCGCCGTGAAGAGCCAAGTCCTATTTCGGCTATTTTCGGGAAGCTTGACGCACCATAGCCAGCCGTCAATCATGTTCCCCTCTTCATAGGAACGCCTACTCCTCGCGGGAGTCTGAAACGGATTAAACTGTGAGTACAGCGGAAAAAAATAAATAAAGGCATACTGTAGCTGACGCTAGTATGCTGCATGGCATGGTAGACAAAAACAAACTATTTTTTTAGGGTGAACCCCCGCTTTAATGCATAGAAAGCATTAATATATAAAAAAAATTTTACCTTTACAACCACTTTAATTTGTGCATTTCATGTCTGCCTGAAGTTCAGCTATAACTGACCTCACAAGCCCATACATACTAGTCATTTGCTGATGGTGAATCATTGATTTTAGTAACGATTTGCCATTGATTTCACTGGAAGGTCATCACACTTTCTCGGGATAACCTGCTGCCAAAACACAGAGTGGCTGCAGATTTGATGTGACGCACAAGAGAATGTTAGGTTAAGAGCCTCACTTGTATTTGACCTCTATAGATTCAGCGTTATACCTGTGTGACTCTTACCAGCCAACAGTGTTGCCAACCTACCAGATTGAAATTTACTGACGCAGCCACATTTTTACTGGCATTTCACAAAAGTTACTAAATTACATTTTTAGGTGCAAATTTCAGTATTTAGGCTACAAACAAGTACAATAGGCAAATAGCAATGTGATTTAAGGTAGATATTAAGGTAAAAAAATATATTTTTGTTATTTTCGATATAATAAGGGAAAATTATTTAGTCACATCCCCCTCTGTCACCAACACCCCCTGCCTTCACCCCCCTCTGCGGTGCCTTAATCTCCCCCTGCCTCCAATCACCCCCTGCCTGCATCCCCCTCTGCGGTGCCACCAACAACCCGTCTCCATCCCCCACCCTCTGCAGTGCCACCATCCCCCTATGCGGTGCCACCAACACCCCCTGCCTTCATCGCCCTCTGCCTCCATCGCAGCCACCATTACCCCCTGCCTTCATTAACCCCCTGCCTCCGTCGTCCCACTCTGCGGTGCCACCATCACCCCCTGCCTCCATTGGATCCCCCTCTGCCAGCATCACCTGATGTCACTGTCGGCTGGGCTGTCTGTTACTCTGTCCGTCCCCGATTTCCCTGTGAACTTTGTATTGCCTGGATGCAGCAGGCTCCTCCATTCCGCCGCTGCCACGTGCTGCTCAGCCTCTGAGTCCTGACTCCTGCTCCAGTGCCGTGCTCCTCCGACCTCCTGGTTAGTTACAGATTTAAAATTCTGGCGCGCGCGCCTGGCGAGATGTCCTAATACACCACTCGCCGGCGCCGCGTAGCACAGCCTCTGTGAAATTCGCCGGCCGAATACAGCATATGCTCGGCAAGCCGAACCGATTTTGGCTATTTTTTACAAGCACATTCCCGCAGCCATAGACATTTACGGACAGGGAAAAAAGTGCCTGTTTTTATGGACTGTCCGTAAAAAATAGGATTTTTGTACTCACAGTAAAATCCATTTCTCTGATTTCATGGACGGACACAGCAGCCTTTGACCTTAGGGTTATATGCGCTTCCTTCCAGGATCTCCTGGTAGGAAGAAGCATAACCCTAATGTCAAAGAAGGCTGTGTCCGTCTATGAACGCAGAGAAATGGATTTTACGGTGAGTACAAAAATACTATTTTCTCTTTCGTTCATAGACGGACACAGCAGCCTTTGACCTTAGGATTATATCCGCTTCCTTCCAGGATCTCCTGGTAGGAAGAAGCATAACCCTAATGTCAAAGAAGGCTGTGTCCGTCTATGAACGAAAGAGAAAATAGTATTTTTGTACTCACCGTAAAATCCATTTCTCTGCGTTCATAGACGGACACAGCCTTCTTTGACATTAGGGTTATGCTTCTTCCTACCAGGAGATCCTGGAAGGAAGCGGATATAATCCTAAAGGTCAAAGGCTGCTGTGTCCGTCCATGAACGGAAGAGAAATACGGACGGTTGGCAACACTGCCAGCCAATAGTCACCGAATGTCTGTAATAGACTCGCCAACTTTTATAGATATTTGTTGCTTCAGATCAACATAGCCAGTAAAAGAAAAATCTGCGATGCAAACCCTTTATATTGTGTCTGTACTCTACTACATCTCTATTTCTAACAACTGTCCCCACCCAATAGTATGAGAATGCAACTTCTGTCTTCTCAGATAAGTGGGAAGTGAAAACGTTGAGTGGAAGAACGTGCCGGGAACCAGGAGGATGGAGCAGAAGCATTGTCCCCCCCCCTCCCCGATCGCACAGCTCTGTTGTGGTTTTGAAGTCCACTGTAATGTACGAATATCCAGTGCAAGTAATAATAACATAACTCTCGTCAGTGAGATGATGTAGATGGATTACAGAGCGTGAGGTCAGCCACATGTAATACGTACCATGGGGTTTGAGTAAATGGAAGGAAACTGCTATTACTCAGTGTGAAACCTCAGCGTCCCTCTGCTTAACTCTTCACAAACCACTACAGAATAGTGAAAGATCTATGAACAGACTTTTTACCCCAGAGGAACCCTTGAAAATAAAAGGTCTCAGGGAACCCCAGCTACAAATTTTTTTGACAAAAGTGGCATTGGACCAAGAACTATGCAGTGGAGCTGCACGATTCTGGCCAACATGAGAATCACGATACTTTTGCTTAGAATAAAGATCACAATTCTCTCACGATTCTCAAAAAAATGGCACTTACTAGACTGCGCAGATTTTTTTTATTATAAATAAATAAATATATATATTTATTTTTTCTTGTTGAGTTTAAATTTGATATCGATTTTAATATTTTAAATTAACTATTTTAAAATGTAGATCTGTGGGTGCTGCATGGAGACATAGGGAGGACATTATATATATATATATATATTAGGGCTGTTACTGATCAAAATTTTTGTGTTCGATTCAAATAGTTTATTTTTTTTTTAATCGATTAATCGACTAATTTCGATTAATTATAACGCACATACAGATCCAACTAATTTTAGCTGATCTCCTTGCAGGCTGATTCCCAGTGCAGCTACCAACCACTGGAAAAATGGATAGCAGGATACAAAAAACACACAAAGGCAGCACTCGATGGGAATAGCATTAAAACTTTTATAGTCTTCAAGTAGGTAACAAAATAAATATTGCACTGGAGATAAAATCGATGTAGCTACATAAACTGTAAAAATGGTATGATACTGGTATAAAAATGTGTACAACGATGCCACTGCTGAATCTAGATGAGGAGAAGTTAACATCAGTCCGTCAGCATGTAGATGTCCCGTGAAGGGAACTATCACAACTCCCAGTGGATGGTTGTAGAATCCCAGGTTGATAGAGGGAAGTGTAACAACCGTGTGGCAGATAGTAAGCTCCCGCCGACATGCAGATATGAAGGCACAGCAAAGGAGCCCTTCAGATGGACACGGCAAGACCCGCCGGTGGCCGTGACGTCACCGGATCTCCGACAGGAACTCCTTGAAGCCGGCGGAGAGGCGAGTACAAAAATTAAAGATTAATCGATGAATTAAAAGTTAATTTCCACAGCCCTAATTATTATATATATATATATAATGTGTGTATGTATGTATGTTTCCCTGGGCCAGGGTCTCCGACGAAGAAACGTTGTACCGCCCAGGCATCCACCGCATCACGCTCTCTGCTGACGTCAGTTTCGGTATCAGCGCCATTTGCGTTCCACGCTGGTTCCGACGGCTCCTCCTCCGATCCATGCTACAACCCGGGGACACCTGAAAAATCGCGTTAATCTGGGCTGGAGATCGCGGGGGGGGGGGGGGTGAATCGAGATTACGATTATTATACAATTAATCGTGCAGCTCTACTGTGCAGGCACCATCATGTGGGAGGTCAGTTTGCAACAGCTCAAAGAACACCTGGCAACCTCTGGAGGAACCCCTGCATTCCATGGAACCCTGGTCGAGGATGGTTGATCTACAACAGGGGTGCTCAACGCGTGGCCCGTGGGGCCCTCTAATGTGGCTCGTGCCCTCAAATCAGGGAAGCGCATGTCCATACTCTGGGATGGCAGGTTGGCAAGCCCAAATTGGGATCAGTGGGTTGCCAACTCGCCATGCCAGAGCATCAGCATGCATGGAGTCGGTGCCAGCAGCAGAGGAAGCAGGGGGCACATAAGCTGATGCTTCCTCTGTAGTGCCGGTGTTGTGACGACAAATGCCCACGGGCATGCGCAGTACCGAGCCGCCGAAAGCCACGAACCTCTGAAATGACGAACAGCTGTTGACGGCGCCTGCGCACTATAGCCGACATAGAGCCAAACGCCCCCGCTGTTCATGCAAGTCTGCAAGGAGCGGATTTGTACATGATGGGCTAACAAGCCAATTTCTAACTCCCACAGTGCTGTGTTTGGTCCTCTGAACCCTGTGTCACAGCAAAAACATGAGGGCTTTTTTACTTAGGCAGTTTGCAGATGTTCAAGCTGCAAAACTGTCACCTCCTGAATGTCTGAGTTTTCTTTTTAAATTTTTCCTTTTTTTTTCTTCTTTTAGCCGAAGGAGCATTTTGCATTTAAATACCATGCCACAATCAAGCCAAGCGCTTGGTTTGTGGCTGCAGCATGGTCTGATTGACTTCAATACGCAGGTTAAAAATGCTGCACCATGATGCAAAACATGCTGGCTGCGGTGATGTCTACTCACCCAAGTGCCCATCATATTAGTTTAAAGGTGGACAGTTGGGGGGGGGGATGGGAAAACTGGCATCCAACACTCCCATTTGGTGTTTAGTGGAGGCCACAGAACCACAGCAAGCGGGAGGGGACACCGGCATCCAACACTCCCATTTGGTGTTTAGTGGAGGCCACAGAACCACAGCAAGCGGGAGGGGACACCGGAATCCAACACTCCCATTTGGTGTTTAGTGGAGGCCACAGAACCACAGCAAGCGGGAGGGGACAACGGCATCCAACACTCCCATTTCGTGTTTAGTGGCGGCCACAGAACCACAGCCAGCGAGAGGGAACAACGTCATCCAACACTCCCATTTGGTGTTTAGTGGAGGCCACAGAACCACAGCCAGCAGGAGGGAACACCGGCATTCAACACTCCCATTTGGTGTTTAGTGGAGGCCACAGAACCACAGCTAGCGAGAGGGAACACTGGCATCCAACACTCCCATTTGGTGTTTAGTGGCGGCCACAGAATCACAGCAAGCCGCAGGGGACAACGGCATCCAACACTCCCATTTTGTGTTTAGTGGAGGCCACAGAACCACAGCCAGCGGGAGGGGACACCGGCATCCAACACTCCCATTTGGTGTTTAGTGGCGGCCACAGAACCACAGCAAGCCGCAGGGGACAACGGCATCCAACACTCCCATTTTGTGTTTAGTGGAGGCCACAGAACCACAGCAAGCCGCAGGGGACAACGGCATCCAACACTCCCATTTGATGTTTAGTGGAGGCCACAGCCAGCAGGAGGGAACACTGGCATCCAACACTCCCATTTGGTGTTTAGTGGAAGCCACAGAGCTGTTATTTTGGGGGGGGGGGGGGCAAAGTTTGGAAACATTGGCCAGCGAGAAGTATTGTATTGTAAGAGACCATTGTTCTATGTTTTCTTTTTTTACATGGTTGCTTTAATTGAGGACCCACTAGCAACTTATACATACCTTCCCTTTCCTGGCACTGCAAGCACCACCAAGCTCTACAAAGGCCAATAAATCGGTTGTGCCAAGTGGAAAACTATCAGCTGTGTAGTGACTGCGTCAATCAGATGCAGTCATTGTTTGGCAGCACTAATGTATACATGCATATGTATATACGGGTTTCATGGATGCCAAATAGAATAGCTGGCAGGGGATATTTATCTATTCACGTTGTTTAGCATGAATAGAGGAATCAATTGATTTAATCTCATTTAGCCCACGTATGGCTAGCTTTGTGGGTATGGGAAACATGTCACTAAGGCTAGCCACACACACCGATTTTCTTTGTTCAGCCTCCAGGCTGAACAAAAATAAAAAAATTGAGCCGATTTCTCCATCTACACAAAACACAATGGATTGATGAATCTCTAGTTGCGTCTATTGTATTCTGACAAATGGCGACACCAGCTGCCAGAGTAGCCTATTAGTCCCTATTAGCCAGGACACTGGGGGGTCCATCTCTGTGACCGTCCTCGCGGGAACCGCGGACCCGATCGCCGTCGGTGTCCCGCGATTCGGTCACAGAGAGGAAGAACGGGGAGAAGTAAGTGTAAACAAACCCTCCCCATGCTTCCTAGTGAGACTGACACTGATCGTCTGTTCCGTCATAGGGAACGACGAACAGTGATGTCACACGCCCCCCCACAGTAAAAACACTCCCTTAGGGCACACTTAACCCCTACAGTGCCCCCTCCTGGTTAATCCTTCACTGCCAGTGTAATTTTTACAGTAACCAGTGCATTTTTATAGCACTGTTCCCTGTAAAAATGACAATGGTCCCAAAACAGTGTCAAAAGTGTCCGCCATAATGTTGCAGTCACGATAAAAAAAAAAAAAAAAAAAAAATCGCTGATCGCTGCCATTACTAGTAAAAAACAATATTAATAAAAATGCAATAAAACTGTCCCCTATTTGGTAGACGCTATAAATTTTGCGCAAACCAATCAATAAACGCTTATTGCGATTTTTTTTACCTAAAATATGTAGAAGAATACGTATTGGCTAAAACTGAGGGAAAAACATTTTTTGTATATATTTTTTGGGGATATTTATTATAGCAAAAAGTAAAAAATATCGATTTTTTTTCAAAATTGGCGCTCTATTTTTGTTTATAGCGCAAAAAATAAAAACCACAGAGGTGATCAAATACCACCAAAAGAAAGCTCTATTTGTGGGGAAAAAAGGACGCCAATTTTGTTTGGGAGCCACGTCGCACGACCGCGCAATTGTCAGTTAAAGCGACGCAGTGCCGAATCGCAAAAATAGGATTTTTGTACTCACCGTAAAATCCATTTCTCTGAGTTCATAGACGGACACAGCATCCTTTGACAGTAGGGTTATATCCGCTTCCCTTTAGGAGAGTTTAGGCAGAAAAAAAGCACTTTAAGTGTTAACAACACATTCCTCAGTGCAGCTCCTCCCAGGGGGCGTGGCCCCCCGGGCATAACCCACACCCTGCTCTAGCAGCCTCAGTTCGTAACAAGCAGTACAAACAAAGGAGGGGTGGGTGCTGTGTCCGTCTATGAACTCAGAGAAATGGATTTTACGGCGAGTACAAAAATCCTATTTTTGCGATTCGGCACTGCGTTGCTTTAACTGACAATTGCGCGGTCGTGCGTCATGGCTCCCGAACAAAATTGGCGTCCTTTTTTGTTTGGGAGCCACGTCGCACGACCGCGCAATTGTCAATTAAAGCGACGCAGTGCTGAATCGCAAAAATGGGCCAGGTCCTTTAGCTGCATAATGGTCCGGGGCTTAAGTGGTTGAAACCAGGTGAATATAAACTGCTGATGGGTGGACAGTAAAGTAAACCTGTCTTTCATTCTGCATGGGCAAGTATTCACAAAACTAGCATGAACATTAATGATTTCCTGGGATGGATTTTCCTGGCCACCCCAGACAGGGCCGGTGGTGGTGAGGGTACGCTGGGCATAATCGATGCAATCAGAACTGTTTATGCCATGAGCAATAGTGCTTTCTTATATCTATATGTACCTTCACACATATAATTGGTCATCCAATCAGGGCCAGCTATGTGCTCAGTCTATAAACAGAGCGCTGACATATCCTGGCCACGCTGATCTATCACGCCAGTATTTTTTTGCTTTTATGCACATTTGGAGACGGTCCAGATTTTTTTTTTTTCTCACTGTCAAAATCTATCACGTTTGATTGCTCAGATATGCCCTGAAGAGATACACAAAATCAGAGCTGCCTAATTAGCTAAATGTTTCAGACGGGGGTGCACAGCCTGACAATCTGTTAAGTGTACAGTCAGATCTGCTTCTTGTCTCCCAACCGGAATCATGTCTAAGCTTTTTAACGCTTCGGGAACTGGTGGATCTTTCCAGCTAAGGATCGTATTGTAAGCTTCAGAGAATTTGTAACCACAATGAGAAGCATGAATTCAATTAGGAACAGAGCTCAGAGCTCCATCATACAAGGACACATGCAATATTATGTATTAAAATAGAATTTGTTTCATATTGTTCATATGTTGTGTGTTTTTTTTTTTTTTTTAACCACTTAAGCCCCGGACCAAAATGCTGCCTAAAGACCCAAGGTGTTTTTACAGTTCGGGACTGCGTCGCTTTAACAGACAATTGCGCGGTCGTGCGACGTGGCCCCCAAACAAAATTGGCGTCCTTTTTTTCCCCACAAATAGATCTTTCTTTTGGTGGTATTTGATCACCTCTGCGGTTTTTATTTTTTGCGCTATAAACAAAAATAAAGCGACAATTTTGAAAAAAATGCAATATTTTTTACTTTTTGCTATAATAAATATCCCCCAAAAACATATATAAAAACATTTTTTTTCCTCAGTTTAGGCCGATACGTATTCTTCGACCTATTTTTAGTAAAAAAAAAATCGCAATAAGCGTTTATCGATTGGTTTGCGCAAAATTTATAGCGTTTACAAAATAGGGGATAGTTTTATTGCATTTTTATTAATTTTTTTTTTTTTTACTACTAATGGCGGCGATCAGCGATTTTTTTTTCGTGACTGCGACATTATGGCGGACACTTCGGACAATTTTGACACATTTTTGGGACCATTGTCATTTTCACAGCAAAAAATGCATTTAAATTGCATTGTTTATTGTGAAAATTACAGTTGCAGTTTGGGAGTTAAACACAGGGGGCGCTGTAGGAGTTAGTGTTCACTTAGTGTGTGTTTACAACTGTAGGGGGGTGTGGCTGTAGGACTGACGTCATCGATTGTGTCTCCCCTATAAAGGGGATGACACGATCGATGCGCCGCCACAGTGAAGCACGGGGAAGCCGTGTTTACATACGGCTCTCCCCGTTCTTCAGCTCCGGGGAGCGATCGCGACGGAGCGGCTATAATCAAATAGCCGCACCGTCGTCCCGGATCGCTCCCGAGCGAACCTGACCGGCGCATGTAGCGGGGGGGGGTTCCGATCGGACCCCCCACCCGCTAGAAGGCAAGGACGTACATGAACGCCCATGTGCCTGTACGTGCCATTCTGTGGACGTACATTTACATGCGGCGGTCGGGAAGTGGTTAACCACTTGCTTACTGGGCACATATACCCCCTTCCTGCCCAGGCGAAATTTCATCTTTCACATTGTGCGACGTGGCTCCCAAATAAAATTGACGTCCTTTTTTTTTCCAACAAATAGAGCTTTCTTTTGGTGGTATTTGATCATCTCTGCGGTTTTTATTTTTTGCGTCATAAACAAAGAAAGAGCGACAATTTTGAAAAAAAAAAAAACAATATTTTTTACTTTTTGCTATAATAAATATCCCATTTAACCACTTAAGACCCGGACCTTTAGGCAGCTAAAGAACCCGGCCAGTTTTTGCGATTCGGCACTGCGTCGCTTTAACTGACAATTGCGCGGTCGTGCGACGTGGCTCCCAAACAAAATTGACGTCCTTTTTTTTCCCAACAAATAGAGCGTTCTTTTGGTGGTATTTGATCACCTCTGCGGTTTTTATTTTTTGCACTATAAACAAAAATAGTGCGACAATTTTGAAATAGTGCACAGTGGGGGGGGGGGCCGGGGTCTGAGGAGTTCGGCCCACCCTCGTCCTTCCACCGTCAACGGGCCATTCAGAAAGTGCAGCACTTCGCACATGCGCCTTAGCCCCCATTCACATCTAGGCGTTTTTACGCCTGTAGTGCTACGCCGCTGCCGCCAGAGGGATGAGAACACATGTCCCTCTATGGAGATGGTTCACATCTCCACGCCGAACGCCTGCCGCCTGAGAAAAGGTCCCGGACCTTTTTTTCAGGCGGCTTTCGGCGTTCGGCTAGGAGATGGGAAGCATTTCCATAGAGGGGGTCAATCTGGGGCACATCTAGGCGGACAATACCGGTGTTTTGTCGCCGCAAATCGCGGTACAAAACGCTGCTATTTGTACCGCGATTTGCGGCGACAAAACGCCGCAAATTTGTCTGCCTAGGTGTGGATGGAGCCTTAGGGAAGCGGCTGTGATGCCGCAAGGCTTCACTGACAGTTC
Organism: Rana temporaria; assembly: GCF_905171775.1. Classification (NCBI taxonomy): domain Eukaryota; kingdom Metazoa; phylum Chordata; class Amphibia; order Anura; family Ranidae; genus Rana; species Rana temporaria. The sequence goes on along the minus strand of NC_053500.1, from coordinate 114,101,867 downwards.
CCCTTACAAGGAATGGCGGCGGCGGAACCCGAGAGCTGATTGAAACTGGACAGGTAAGTGTCCTAATATTAAAAGTCAGTAGCTACAGTATCTGCTGCAAACAATAAAAGACAATTTATAAAATGGTTTCCCACATGGGTTCAGTTTAAAGTGGACTTATAAAAGAAAAAAATAACCTAAAAGGGACTAGAGAAGACAAAAAGTAAATAGGAAAAACCTTTGCTGGAAAAAATCCCAGTACTTTTGGTAATATAGTGTATGTAAACTATTGTCTCAGAAATAAAGCAGTACTGTCCGTGATTATTTTTTTTTAATTTGCACCAACATACAATTTTTCAGGACAGGCTTTCGGGGGGGGGGGGGGGGGGTCCCCTTCTTCAAGGTCCTAGCAGTACTAGGACAATAGTAAACTATTGTATGGCATGCTGGAAGTTTCTGTGATCAAACAATTTAATTCTCCTAAAATACCCGTTGGGCACCCTATCCATACACCCACATAAGTTATAACAATTAAAGCGGAGTTCCGGCCACAATTTCACTTTTTAAATATACATACCCCTGTAATACACAAGCTTAATGTATTCTAGTAAAGTTAGTCTGTAAACTAAGGTCCGTTTTGTAAGGTTGTTACAGCATTTAGACACTTTATAAAATAGAAATTGACTGGGGCCATCTTAAGTGTGGGCATCATGAAGCCAGACTGTATGACTTCCTGGATTTCAGCCTTGCAGATCTCGCACATGCTCAGTGCTGCACAAGCAGTGTCAGATCAGGTTTCAGCACCTGTGCTGTCCAAGTCACATGATTCTTTGAGACTGGGGAGTGCACAGACTCCTGGAAAGTTACACCCACTACATTCCCAGGAGTCTGTGCGGTGTAGGTTAGGATGCATTAAGCACCTAGGTGCAGGAAGTGGGAAGATTAACTATTCTGCCTAGCAACAACACTTTGAAGGCATCTAAAAAAAAAAATTCGTAAAGGACTAATGACATTTTTTTAAAACTACTGATGTAATGTTATATTTATGGGTGGAACTCCACTTTAACTTCTCTTATTCGCTCCCTTTTGTTATATCGGTTCAATAAGTGCAAAAAAAAAAAAAAAAGGGAAGAAGTTAATCCTGCCAGAGATCCAACAAGCTGATAGAGCAGGGCTCGACAAAATCCGGGCGCCCGGTCGCAACTGCGACTAGAATTCGCGACCTGGCGCCCGGGGGAAGCTTAGGCCTGCAGAAGGCCGCAAAGCCGCAGCCTCAATCGCGCAGTGGGGGGAGCACGGAGACACAGGATACCCCATCCTGTGTCTCCGTGCGCCCCCACCTCCACCGCCGCGCCGGCCGGTAATTGAGGCCTCGGCTTTGCGGCCTTCTGCAGGCCCAAGCTTCCTTCTGTGATCTGGCGCCATCTTGTGGTGGCCGTTGGCATGACAAGTAAATCAGCAAATCTAATGGAGCTTCCACAGTGTTTTCACTGCCATCTCCTTCCCTCTAATTAGAACGCCCAAACATTATATATATTTTTTATTCTAACACCATAGAGAATAAAATGGCGGTCGTTGCAATACTTTCTGTCACACCGTATTTTGGGAAAAAATACACTTTTTTTTTTTAATTAAAAAATAAGACAACAGTAAAGTTAGCCCAATTTTTTTTTTATATTGTGAAAGATAATGTTACACTGAGTAATTGATACCCAACATGTCACGCTTCAAAATTGCGTCCGCTCGTGGAATGGCGACAAACTTTTACCCTTTAAAATCTCCATAGGCGACGTTTAAAAAATTCTACAGGTTGCATGTTTTGAGTTACAGAGGGGTTCTAGGGCTAGAATTATTGCTCTCGCTCTACCAATCGCATCGATACCTCACATGTGTGGTTTGAATACCCCAATACCGTTAGCATTTCACACTAACGGTGCTTAGTCATAGCTGACTAAGCACTGATTGTTAGTGTGAAATGCGTCAGCTCTTCTGTCCGTTCTGCTCTGGCATGTATTTTTGGTTTCAACTTTTGAATAAAAGGCAAAAACTTTTTTGGAGTGCGGCTCTCCAGAACTTCTTCCTGTTTTATTGCCATATGCATTGCCAGCACCTGGGCTTCTAAGAGATATTTTCACCTTTGCTTGACCTACCTAGAGCAGTGATATCCCCTTCCCTATTTTGATTCCTGGATTTTGCAGGTTAGTAAAACAGCGATATCAGAACCGATTCAATCATACAGTTTGTAGTGTACATAGGATTTGCAAAACAATTGGACAAAGGAATAATCCTAAACTTTGTTTTATCTCATGGTTACTGTGAAATTGTGTGAATGCCTCAATGCAGTACAATGTTATGTCAGCTTGCAGAGCTTGGATTCATTGAACGAGTTTAGCAAAAATGTAACTATTGCAGAATATACATTTCATCCTGAATAAACCAAATTATTAATGCATCTTAAATAGAAAACCATCTTTAGATAGATTTTTACTCCAAAAGCATTTATTCAAATAATCCGATTTGAAAATAAAAATAAAAATACGGTTTAACGCAGAGGTCCACACACCGCTTTTCGGAACCATCCCCCCCTCCAGTGTCACATTTTGCTCCTTTCAGGGGGGAGGAGGTGCAGATACCTGTATAATACAGGTATTTGCACCCACTTCCAGGCATAGACTCCCATGGGAGTCACGTCCCTTGCCCCCCCCCCCCCCTGATGTCTTCTGGGAAACACACTGGTCCCAGGAGAGAGTGGGGACCAGTGAGGACACCACATCTAAGGGTTCATGCACACAGGACATTTTTACAGCTGCGGTTAGGGGCGTCTGATGTGTTTTTTTTTTTTACTGCCTCTAAATGCCTCTCCATGTTGGCCTACGTGTCCATGCACACAAACTGTCAGAGGCGTTTCGAGGCATAAGCATTTAGGGGCAGTAGAAAAAAAAAAAGCCAGCCTGTGCGTCCAGGAGCTGAGGCTGTTGAGCTGTAAAATGAAAAACATCCAAAAAAGCACCTAAACACCGTTACAAGCCGTTAGCCACGTTTGGCACAGTGAGGCAATGGCACAGTGAAGCAGGGAGGTGAGGTGAGGCAATGGCACAGTGAGGTGAGGAGAGGCAATGGCACAGTGAGGAAATGAGGTGAGGTGAGGCAATGGCACAGTGAGACAATGGCACAGTGAAGCGGTGAGGTGAGGCAATGGCACAGTGAGGTGAGGTGAGGCAATGGCACAGTGAGGTGAGGCAATGGCACAGTGAGGTGAGGCAATGGCACAGTGAAGCAGTGAGGTGAGGTGAGGCAATGGCACAGTGAAGCGGTGAGGTGAGGCAATGGCACAGTGAGGTGAGGCAATGGCACAGTGAAGCGGTGAGGTGAGGCAATGGCACAGTGAGGTGAGGCAATGGCACAGTGAAGCGGTGAGGTGAGGCAATGGCACAATGAGGTGAGGTGAGGCAATGGCACAGTGAGGTGAGGTGAGGCAATGGCACAGTGAGGTGAGGTGAGGCAATGGCACAGTGAGGTGAGGTGAGGCAATGGCACAGTGAGGTGAGGTGAGGCAATGGCACAGTGAGGTGGGAAAGGGTGTCGTCTTATACGGCGAGTATATCCCAAAACCAAAATTAGGGGGTTGTCTTATACGCCGGCAAATACGGTACATGGTTTTGGTAAATCTGAAGACAAAAAAACTGCAGAAAATCTAATAGTGTATATGGGGCCCAAGGACTGGTAAGCTGTGATTTGTTACATTTTTTTCTTTTTGGGTTTAGATCCAATTTTACAATTATTGCAGCTCCAGTATAAAACTGCTTCCTACCAACACCCTTCACTGTCACTACAAATAGACATGGGGGAGGGGAGGGGGGTACTCTGAGTATTGCACTGATCTACTGAGAACACTAACCGGCCCTAGGCTAGTAATGTGGTAACGGTTATCTATCATTTATACATGGAACCGTCGGATGCTCTGGAGTCAGGACATCTGTTTTGCCTCAGGCAATGAAAAGGTTAACTGTCATCAGCCCATGAGATGATCAAATATGGGAATACTTCACTACCGATCTATAAGAGGATTGGGATATAAACATGGAGGTTTGTCTCGTGTCTATCAGCGGGCATCAAACTAAAACTAAACTTTTTTTTGCCATCTGTGGCCAATTATAAAGATTTCCTCTCATTTCCTGTCCTGTACACACAACAGGAAGTAAGAGGATCTCCTTCCAATGTGAGGATAATGCATGCCGTGGAAGTCAATGTGGAACAAATTATTTTAGTTTCCATTGACTTCAATGGGGTAACTCGCTTTGATATGCGAGTACTTTGGATTACGAGCAGTCTCCTGGAACAGATTATGCTCGTAATCTGAGGTTTCACTGTATTTAAAGGGGTGTTCCAGCCATTTTTTTATGTTTATTAAAAGTCAGCAGCTACAAAAAGTGTAGCTGCTGGCTTTTAATAAACATACACTTACCTGCTCCAGCGACGCGCCGGCCGGGGCTCCGCTCCTCTCCCCCCCTCCCCGGCCGGCATCTTCATTTCAACTGTAGGCACCCGGCCGTGACAGCTTTCGGCTTCACGGCCGGGCACCCACTGCGCATGCGCCAGCGGCGCACGCACGCTCCCACGGCATCACTGAAGTGCCGATGCGCGTGCCTGGCGGCCGCAATATCCGCCAGGCACCCGCGATTGGCTGATACACAGACAAGGACGTGGATCTGTGTGTGTAAACAGAGAGGAGACCGATCTGTGTCCCTTGTACATAGGGACACAGCATTGGTCACCTCCCCCAGTCAGTCCCCTCCCCCCACACACAGTTAGAAACACTCCCAGTTTACACATTTAACCCCTTCCTCGCCCCCTAGTGTTAACCCCTTCACTGCCAGTCACATTTATACAGTAATCAATGCATTTTTATAGTACTGTTCGCTGTATAAATGTGAATGGTCCCAAAAATGTGTCAAAAGTGTCCGATGTGTCCGCCGTAATGTCGCAGTCCCAATAAAAATCGCAGATCGCCGCCATTACTGGTAAAAAAAAATAATAATAAAAAGAAAAATCATAATTCTGTCCCCTATTTTGTAGGCGCTATAATTTTTGCGCAAACCAGTCGCTTATTGCGATTTTTTTTTTAATAAAAATATGTATCGGCCTAAACTGAGGAAAAAAAAGTTTTTTTTTTAAAAAATTGGGATATTTATTATAGCAAAAAGTAAAAAATATTGCTTTGTTTTCAAAATTGTCGCTCTTTTTTTGTTTATAGCGCAAAAAATAAAAACCGCAGAGGTGATCAAATGCCACCAAAGGAAAGCTCTATTTGTGGGAAAAAAAGGACGTCAATTTTGTTTGGGAGCCACGTCGCACGACCGCGCAATTGTCAGTTGAAGTGACGCAGTGCCGGAAGCTGAAATTTCGCCTGGGCAGGAAGGGGGTTTATGTGCCCAGTAAGCAAGTGGTTAAAAGGCAAATCAATTTATAACTTTTGCGTCTTTCTGGATATTATTGTTGTTATTCTGTTTCTCACTGTTAAAATAAACCGACCAATAAAGTTATAGACGGATCATTTCTCTGTCAGTGGGCAAACGTACAAAATCAGCAGGGGGGTCAAATACTTTTTCCCCTCACTGTAGATGTACAGCACTGTGTAGACGGTCAGCGTTCTACAACTACCTGGAATAATAAAGAAATCCGGTATAATAACTGGAGACACAATCATCAGATCCTTGCCTGTCCCCAACTGTCACTGCGACTGTTACGTGGCAGACAGAAGGGTGACATCTGTTTGGGATGTTCTTCCCTCATACAGGAATACAAAGCGGTATCACCAAGAGCCCTTTCACACTGGAAACGCCTAAAGCGGAGCGTTAAAATAGCGTTAAAAAATGTTAAAATAGTGGTAAAACACAGCTATTTTACAGCGTTTTTACCGCGTTTTCAATTAATTTCAATGGAGAGGGGCGTTTTTTTCAGCGCTCAAAAGCTGCTCCAAAAGGACTTTTCTCAACGCTCCTCCAGCGCAACGCCTCAGTGTGAAAGGGTCCATTGAGATGCATGGGGAGCGGTTTATGAGCGATATTTTTACCGCGAAAACGCACCAGTGTGAAAGGGCTCTAAGGCTCCAATCACAGGAGAGGCTTTCGGTTCTCGCGAAGAATCGCAGCGCTTCTGCCTTCGATCTCAAATCTCACTGCAACTGCCAAACGCATGTTGGCGTGACATTCTTTTTCAATGGCACCTAAAACGCAGTGCGGTTCAGCTGCGATCATCACACGATAAATTGTATGGCAAATCGCACCGTGCATAGCCTGTCGCCAAATAAAGGAGAAGCTTCTTTTTGATGACAAGCTTCCCACTTTGCCGGGGAAAAAATAAATAAATCGCACTGGGTTTTAGGTGCTACAGAAAACGAATGGCGCCTGAATATGTGATTTGCAATTGCAGTACAATTTTGCAATCGCGGGCAGAATCGCACTGATTTCGCCCGAGATCCCAAAACGCCAAATGTGAATGGAGCCCTCGCTCACACTGGTGCGATTTGCCATGACAGTTCCAAATCGCATCCCAGCAACAAAACCGGTCAAATCGCCGCGACTCAGAAAAAGGTTCCTGTGCTTACTTTTTTTCCTGATTTAAATGCGACTTGCATAAACTTCTGTTAAATGAAGTCGCAATGAAAGCAGGAGGTGCAAATTGCACGGTTTTGCAGCTTTGCGATTTCAAAACTGCACTGGTGTGAACCAGGGCTAAGGGTCAGTTCACGCTGTAAAGCAGCTGTTTTAGCCTCGGTTGCCGCTATTGCGACCTGAAAGACACGCGATTTTGATGCGACTTGAAGCAATGCCTGTGTATTCTCCAGGTCTATGGACCTCAAGTCGCATTAAAGTCAGACCAAAGTAGAGCAGACGACTACTTTGAAGTCGCACAGATATGAACGGTATTGATGTCAAGGGGGTACGACTTGTCATGCGACTTTGCCAAATCGCATGACAAGTCAAGCTAGTGGAAACGTAGCCTGAGCGTGCGATTTCGCACATTGCAACACATTCAGTTTTTGACAGCCCATTGATACAACTGCACAGTACGGCAGGTGCCATTTAAAAAAAAATCACGCCGCACCAAGCCGCATGTTACTGCAGTTCGCTGGGCGCAAACACTGACAATCGCACTGCGTTGTGCGATCGTTTTTGTTTTTTTTGGGGGTGGGGCATTAAGATAACATTGAAGCGGACGCAGATTTCATGGACACAATGCGATGCAGGAAACACACAGGATTCGCTGCGTTTCCCGAATCACATAAGTGTGACCCGACCAATCAAAGACCTACCCTCACCTGGGCAGCACCTACCTGACGCGACACTAATGGCCCCGTACACACGATCCGAATATCGTACGGAAAATGTCCTCCGAGGAAGAATTGGATGATAATCGGATCGTCAGTACAGAGCTTTCGAGAGCCAATCACAATTCATCCGTGACGGTGCGTCCATAGTGGGCGCAGGAGCGCCGCCCCCTCTCTCAAGTCTACAATACATAGAGATTCATGCATTGCATAAAATCTATAGACTGTCGCCGCTGCCGCCCACTATTCAGATGGCCCCCCCCCCCGGGGAGCGCCGGCCATCTGAATAACAGCAGTTCGTTGGTGTTTGGAAGTGTCTATCCGAGCCAGCGGCTCTGATAGGCTTTCCGATTACAGCCTGCTGACTCTAATTGGCTTCCAAATAGCACGGGGTGTGCGTTCCCTGGTTACACTGACACTCGTCTCAGCCAATTAGGTTCACCGGGTCTGGTTACTGGTAACCTGATTGGCTGAAGCGACATTGAGGGCGGGACTCGGGAGAAGACATCGAGGGAGCGCAGAGGGAGGATGGCTGAACCGAGAAAGGGAAGTGCCGGGGGAAAGCAATCTGGCCGTTTTTGACGGGGCAAACTGGCGGCAATTGATGGGCACAGTGGCGACAATTGATGGCATGGCACAGTGGCTGCGTTTGATGGCACAGTGGCTGCGTTTGATGGCACAATGGCGACAATTGCTGGGCACAGTGGCGACAATTGCTGGGCACAGTGGCGACAATTGCTGGGCACAGTGGCGACAATTGATGGGCACAGTGGCGACAATTGATGGGCACAGTGGCGACAATTGATGGGCACAGTGGCTGCATTTGATGGGCAGTGGCGACAATTGATAGGCACAGTGGTGACAATTGATGGCACAGTGGTGACAATTGATGGCACAGTGGTGACAATTGATGGCACAGTGGCGACAATTGACGGGCACAGTGGCGACAATTGACGGGCACAGTGGCGACAATTGACGGGCACAGTGGCGACAATTGACGGGCACAGTGGCGACAATTGACGGGCACAGTGGCGACAATTGACGGGCACAGTGGCGACAATTGACGGGCACAGTGGCGACAATTGATGGGCACAGTGGCGACAATTGATGGTTTATTTTATTTTCGTTTGTTTGCGCCCCCCCAAAAAATTTTGAGCACCAGCCACTGCATCCGATATTATTTTATCGAACATGCACGGAAATTTTCCTCGTACAATACCGGACCGTACGATTTTCGTTTAGACATCACTTCTGATTTTTTTTTTTTTCTGTGATACCAAATTTTCGTGACTCAAGTAACCCATTTAATTTCTACTTGCGACTAGTAAACGGAAAAAGTCGGACGATCGGTCGCCCCATTTTCGGATCGTGTGTAGGGGGCATTATTGATTGGGCGATACGTTTAGCTTTGCGCCTTATCTTCCGCACCTCTGAAAAGTTATCTGCATTGGGATCACTTTTCAGGGGGGCAGCAAGGCGGTGATGCCGTACCTCCTCACCACCAATTTTAACCCAGTAATTACTGCACAATGCCATGTATTTCACGCAGGTGCGTGGCGTTTGCGGCGCTCCCACGTTTACGTGGATGGGGGTGACAGGAGCGATCGTTTTTGCAAAGCCATGTAATTGCCCCATCTGCTGCTTATGTGGGGGGGAGGGGGGGGTACTAAAAAATTGATGTGCCCTTTTAATGCCCCCCTTAAGTCGTAGGACTGCCCTCCTCTTCCATAGATGATCTGTACGATCAGATTGTATGGTGTATGGCCAGCTTGCTCACAGTACGATTCCTCCTGCACACATGGGATCCACAGACCAGATCCCGGTAGATCGGTGCCCGGGGATCCCCGCACTCCTCCTCTGATCGCTCTTATTGTCCTCAGACGTTCGAGCTATATATAGATCCACAGAACGATGATCCGGTCCGGTACCACCCTTCCCCCCACAATCCGGGACATCCCGACCACCCGCTGCAGGTAACCCGGATCCCCCCCAAAGTCTGATCCCCCCCCCGGGGCCTCCCTTACCTCTTCCCGGCTCCGCCGCTCCCTTCAGTCCCGTTGCCGTGGTAACGCCCTGGAGGCGGGCTCTCCCTGGACACTGCGCTCATTGATGCAGCTCAGCTGTCACTCAGCGGCGCAGGCTGGACTGCGAGTGGAAGGCGGGGCGGGGCTCGGCCGGACCGTCCGCTCTCATTGGCTGCAGCCCCTGTCACCTAGGCCGGAGTTTAGCCCAGGAGTCTGACTTTTTGTTAAAGTGACAGAGCAGAGGGGCTCAGCGACCCACAATGCACTGCGGCGGAGAGCCAGCCAGACTGGTCCCAGCAGGAATGAATGAATGGGGGCCAGTGATTGTAAGAGCTGGGAGCATCCTGGGCTGGCCTGGGGACTGTCACTTGTCCTGGCTTGTAACTTTCAGGAGTCTTTATATACCCAATCCAAATCACACCGTTGGGCGCATTCGCACTTTCGTGTAGCGATTTTGTATGTCGCACACAGGGACGCTCATTAAATTCATGCGATTTTGTCGCCCACCCAACCTCATGCTCCTTTTTGGGAGACAAACGTTGCTCATTTTTTTAAAGTTGCGTTTTGTACATCTTTTTTATGGCGCCATTAACCACTTGCGCTCCGGAAGGTTTTACCCCCCACCGTTCATGACCAGGCCATTTTTTGCGATAAATCTCTGCATTACCTTAACCACTTAAAGTGGAGGTTCCCCCTAAAAAAAAATTCTAACAATAAATTCTGAAGACCGATTACACTGCGGGTAGGCTGGGTTTTTTTTTTTTTTCGTACATACCTCGATATCGCCGTTTCATCCCTCGGCTTCCGGGTATGATTCTTGTGGGGCTGGGCGTTCCCAGTTGATTGACGTTCCTCCGACCGACGCATACTTGACGTCACGACTTTCCGAAAGGCGCCGTATAGAGCCGACTTCTGTCGGAAAGTCGTGACGCGCAGTATGCGCCGGTCAGAGGAACGTCAATCAACTAGGAACGCCCAGCCCACAAGAATCATACCCGGAAGCCGAGGGATGAAACGGCGATATCGAGGTATGTACGAAAAAAAAAACCCAGCCTACCCGCAGTGTAATCGGTCTTCAGAATTTATTGTTAGAATTTTTTTTTAGGCGGAACCTCCACTTTAAGACCCCGACCTTTAGGCAGCTAAAGAACCCGGGCAGTTTTTGTGTTTCGGCACTGCGTCGCTTTAACTGACAATTGCGCGGTCGTGCGACGTGGTTCACAAACAAAATTGACGTCCTTTTTTTCCCACAAATAGAGCTTTCTTTTGGTGATATTTGATCACCTCTGCGGTTTTTATTTTTTGCGCTATAAACAAAAATAGAGCGACAATTTTGAAAAAAAACAATATTTTTTACTTTTTTCTATAATAAATATCCCCAAAAATATATAAAAAAAAATTTCCTCTGTTTAGGCCGATACGTATTCTTCTACCTATTTTTGGTAAAAAAAAAAAATCGCAATAAGTGTTTATCGATTGGTTTGTGCAAAATTTATAGCGTTTACAAAAAAGGGAATAGTTTTATGGCATTTTTATAATTTTTTTTTTTTTTTTTTACTACTAATGGCGGCGATCAGCGATTTTTTTCGTGACTGCGACATTATGGCGGACACTTTTTGACACATTTTTGGGACCATTGTCATTTTCACAGCAAAAAATGCATTGTTTACTGTGAAAATGACAATTGCAGTTTGGGAGTTAACCACAAGGGGGCGCTGAACGGGTTATGTGTGACCTCATTTGTGATTCTAACTGTAGGGGGGTGTGGCTGTAGGTGTGACGTCATCGATTGTGAATCCCTATAAAAGGGAACACTCGATCAATCAATCACAGCACCACAGTGAAGAACGGGGAAGCTGTGTTTACATACAGCTCTCCCAGTTCTTCAGCTCCGGGGACCGATCGCGGTACTCCATCGGCGATTGGGTCCGCGGTCACGGAGCTTCGGTCCGGGTCACGTGCGCCTGCCGGTGGCGCGCCCGCTACCCCACGGCTGGGTTTAAAGAGCCATGTACGTGGATGTGCCCAGCCGTGCCATTCTGCCGACGTATATCAGCGTGAAGGGGTCCTTAAGTGGTTAAAGTGATATTAGAGGTTCAGGTCTTATATTTTAAAAATAACAAACATGTTACACTTACCTCCACTGTGCAGTTAGTTTTGCACAGAGTGGCCCCGATCCACCTGTTCTGGGGTCCCATGGCGGCTCTCTCGGCTCCTCCCCGCAATAGATAACCCCCTCTGGAAAGCTCTCTTCCGAGGGGGTTACCTTGCGGGCGCACTCCCGCGTGATACACTCGGCGGCTGTGTCATTGGATTTGATTGACAGTAGCGGGAGCCAATGGCTGCGCTGCCATCACGGAAATTCGGGGCTCAGGTAAGTAGAAAGGGGGGGCTGGACACCTTAATACATAGGATGCATTAAAGTGAAAAACCACAAGGGTTTCAGACCCCTTTAACTGACAATTGTACGGTCGTGCAACGCTGTACCCAAATGAACGTTCAATTTTTTTCACACAAATAGAGCCTTTTTTTGTGGTATTTGATCACCCCTGAGTTTTTATTTTTTATTATGTAAATGAAAAAACAAATTTTTTTTTTTTACTTTCTGCTATTAACCCCTTCCCTACCGAGTCATTGTAAAATGACGTAGGCGGGAACCCTTCCTCCTTCAGACTGGACGTCCTATGACGTCCTTGCATTCCCGGGCAGCTAGGGGGCGCGTCGCATTGCTCGGGACCCGGTGCGCGTGCCCGGCGGCCACGATGTCTGCCGGGCACCCGCGATTGCCCACAATCACGGCGGGACCATGGATCTGTGTGTGTAAACACACAGATCCATGTCCTGTCAGCAGTGAGGAGACTGATGTGTGTTCTCAGTATAGAGCAGTGATGGCGAACCTCGGCACCCCAGATGTTTTGGAACTACATTTCCCATGATGCCCCAGCACTCTGCAGTGTAGTGGAGCATCATGGGAAATGTAGTTCCAAAACACCTGGGGTGCCGAGGTTCACCATCACTGGTATAGAGGAACACACATCAATCTCCTCCCCTTGTGAGTCCCCCTCCCCCTACAGTTAGAACACACGTTAGGGAACATATTTAACCCCTTCCTCGCCCCCAGTGTTAACCCCTTCCCTGTCAGTCACATTTACACAGTAATCAGTGCAGTTTTATAGCACTAATCGCTGTGTAAATGTGAATGGTCCCAAAAATGTGTCAAAGGTGTCCAATATGTCCGCCGCAATGTCACGGTCACAATAAAAATCGCAGATCGCCGCCATTACTAGTAAAGAAAAAAAAAATGCCATAATTATATTCCCTATTTTGTAGATGCTAGAACTTTTGCGCAAACCGATCAAATACGCTTATTGCGATTTTTTTTTACTAAAAATATGTAGAAGAATACGTATCGGTCTAAACTGAGGAATTAAAAAGGATTTTTTTAAAAAAAATTATATTTATTAAATCAAAAAGTAAAAGATATTGTGTTTTTTTCAAAATTGACGCTCTTCTTTTGTTTATAGCGAAAAAAATAAAAAACCACAGGGGTGATCAAATACCACCAAAAGAAAGCTCTATTTGTGGGGGGAAAAAATTCAATAAAAAAAACAAATCCCTTAATAGATTTTGGCCAAAAATAGGATTTTTATAACAGCTTACCTGTAAATCCTTTTCTTTCTCGTACATCACGGGGCACGGAGCCCTATAGTAATTACTATGTGGGTTATACGCCACCTGCAGGTGATGGACACTGGCATAATCATGACAGGAAGTCCCCTTCCCTATATAACCCCTCCCATACCGTACCTCAGTTTTGTAACAAAGCAATATATATCCCAATAATAGGGGAGGGAGCTCTGTGTCCCGTGATGTACACCAAAGAAAATAATTTTACAGGTAAGCTGTTATGAAAATCCTATTTCCTTTCTCGTACATCACAGGACACAGAACACTATAGTAATTACTATATGGGATGTCTCAAAGCAATGCCATCTGAGGGGAGGGAGACACAAAACTAAAGCAGACTGCCGTCAGACGTTAGGACCTATACTGCTGCCTGCAGAACACTGCGCCCAAGGTGGCATCCTCCTTCTGACCTACATCCACTTGGTAGAAACTTGTGAATGTATGCACTGATGACCGTGTTGCGGCCTTACAAACCTGAGCCACAGAGGCTTGGAGACGCACTGCCCAAGAAGCACTGACTGCCCTGGTAGAGTGCGCTCTAGGACGAAAAGGCTGAATCTTCCCCTTTAAATCAATAGCCTGATGTAACGTTACGCCAAATTAGATTCAGGTCTATGGATCGCAACTGCGGAGACTTCTCAGGTTCGAACCCAGGTTTCACTCTTAACTGAGTTAAGAGTTTGGGTTCTATCATCACAGCCTCAGGGAAGTGTATGGCGCTTATTCCAGCATAAGCAACATTAAAGTAAACTTAGTGTTAATGGTATAAATCAGGTATAAGGGTAAGAGTAGCCGCAGTACTGGATCTGTACACTAGGGGTCGGACTGACCAGAAGGAGTGAGCTTAGTGGTACTGGTATCTATAGCAGTGAGCATAACATGTGAGCTGCAGTTCAGACTTTAGAGAAACTCCATAGTACTTGATGAGGTTAGTAATGAACTCAGGCATGGAAGCAAGCAGGTAATTGGTATCTATAGCAGTGAGCACAACATGTGAGCTGCAGTTCAGACTTGAATGAAACTCCTTAGTACTTTAGCAATGAACACAGGCTTGAAAGCAAAGCGACAAGCATGGAGAGCAGAACATAGTAATTGATATCTATAGCAATGAACTTTAACATGAGAGCTGTAGTTGAGACTTTAGTGAAACTCCATAGTACTTGATAAAGGTGCATTCACACCACAATTTTATCATCCTACTTGTTCTCACGATTTTAGGTTTGAAATCGTACAAATCTGTATGGCAAAACGTATCCATTCACTTCCATTCATTAATGTAGGTCCCCAAGTGCATCCGATTTGATCCGCATCAGATTTGATACGATTTAAAATCGCATCAAAAATCGTGTTTGACCACGATTTTTGGTCCTGATTTGAAATCGTATTAAAATCGTGTCCGATTTCGTATTAAAATCGTGTCCGATTTTTTTTATATTGTGGTCAATCTAAATCGTAATAAATCGGATGACTGGAAGCAAAGCGGCAAATATGGAGATCAGCATTTAGTAATTGGCTTCTATAGCAGAGTACTTGCGGTTGCAGATAGCTGGGCATGGATTAGCGTCCTGGGAGCATCCTGGTTCATATGAAACCTGGATACTACCTTAGGCAAAAAGGACGGGCGAGGACGTAATAACACCTTGTCCTCATGAACCACTAAGAAAGGCTCTTTACAAGAAAAAGCCGCCAATTCAGAAACTCTTCTTGCGGAGGTGACCGCAACCAAAAATACCAATTTCTTTGTCACAAGAGCCAACAGAGCATGATCGCGCATTGGCTCAAAAAGAGACTTCTGGAGAACCGACAGGACTAAATTCAAATCCCATGGGCACAAAAGTGATTTAATCGGTGGAGTTATACGCATTACTCCTTGTACAAAGGCCCGAACCAAGGAATCTGAAGCAAGAGGTCTTTGGGAAAAAAGAAACGACAAGGCTGAGACCTGACCTTTGATAGTACTCAAGGTTAGCCTCATATCTACTGCTAACTGTGGGAAAGCAAGAACCCTACCTACGACATACTGACGAGGATGCCAGCCCTTGCTTTCACACCAGGAAACATAGGCCTTCCAGACCTTATAGTAAATAGCCCTAGAGGCCGGCTTCCTTGCATTAATAAGGGTAGTTACCACTGAGCCTGGAAGCCCCTGATCTTCTAGAATGAGGGCCTCAACAGCCAAACCCTTAAATTTAGCATCTGTAATGCAGGTTGGAACTGTGGCCTTTGCGGGAGCAGATCTGGACAGGATGGAAGAGTCCAAGGGTCCCCTACTGCCATTCTCATGATCTCCATGTACTAGGCCCTTCTGGGCCACGCTGGAGCCACTAGGATTACCAGCTTTTTTTCCCTCTTGATCCTGCGTAGAAGACACGGAAGCAGCTGAACTGAAGGAAATGCATACATCAGTGAAAACTGATCCCATAGAGTTACTAAGGCATCCGTCCCGCAAGCTGTCCAGCTTTCTGTTGAACCTGAACGCCAATAGATCTACGTCCAGGGTACCCCATTTCTGACATATGGCCCGAAAGATGTCGGGATGCAGAGACCATTTCCCTTTGAGCAATTGTTGGTGGCTCAGGAAATCTGCCTGCCAATTTTACACTCCTGGAATGAACACTGCAGATAGGCAAGATAGGCAGATGGGCTCTTCTGCCCAAGCCCTTTTTCTGCTGCTTCCGTGTCTTCTACGCAGGATCAAGAGGGGAAAAAAGCTGGTAATCCTAGTGGCTCTGGCGTGGCCCAGGAGGTCCTAGTACGTGGAGATCATTAGAATTCCCACTGCTGCACAGCCAGTAACACAGCATTATACTTTTTTGATATCTCTGAGCAATTCCCCTGTTGGAATGGCCGATGTCTATTCATGGACTTGTCTCTGCCCCCTGCCAGCCCGCCTCTGGGAATTGGCTGAGGCTCCATATATATTCATGGCAGCTCCTCCTAACCCCCATCCTCTAGTTCTAGATGGTTCTCCAACCTTCCAGACACCAGGGGGAGGCATCAGAGAGCTACTAGGATGAGTCACCCAGCCCTGGCCTCCAGTAACCCTGACCCAATTTATTGGCCAACACATTCCTTTCCCTACTTTCAATCTAGTTGTTTTATCATGAATTCCAGCAACCTGTGTCCTGTGTGTGTGTGTGTGTGGGGGGGGGGGGGGGGGTTCTGTGTATGTGCCCCACTAGCACGCGGCTCCATATTACCTCACCTCAGCTCCAGGGACAGACAACCTTTCTGGCCTTGACTCTATACCTGCCACACCTTTTTGCATTGACACCATGTAAGTACTTAGGGTGGGCTTACCTGCCTTTCCCTGCCTTGTTTAGTTACAGCCAGATTAATTATATCTTATTATACTTTATAGATCTCTCTGAGCATCCGCCCCTGACGAGTGTTTTTACACGAAACGCGTCGGCCAATTGGGCTGCAGACATATATTTTTTTATCATACCATCAACTCAGAACATCTTCCACCAATCAATCATGTTTTTATATTTTTATTCCCTTCGCAAGTGCTGCTTTAAAGTGATATGAATTAATTGAATGTATTAACCAATCAATTGAGACCACCACGTGGCACCAAGTTGACATATATTTGATGTACCCTTGATGCCCATATTGCATACGCACATATATATATATATATATATATATATATATATATATATATATATATATATATATATATATATATATATATATATATGTGTGTGTGTGTGAATATTTATGAAATTATATTTATTACAATGGGGCAGATTCAGGTAGCTTTTACGGCGGCGTATCTCCAGATACGCCGCCGTAATTTGAAATCTGCGCCGGCGTATCGTTACGCCGATTCTCAAAGGCAGATACGCTTAAAAAATAGGCTTCCTCCGCCGACGTAACTTGAATGCGGCGGCGTATAATTGTGTGCAATATTACGTTGACCGCTAGGGGCGCTTCCGTTGTTTTCGGCGTAGAATATGCAAATTACCTAGTTACGTCGATTCACGAACGTACGTGCGCCCGGCGGTAGTTTTTTACGTCGTTTGCGTAAGGCTTTTTCGGCGTAACGTTGCTCCTGCTATTAGGAGGCGCAGCCAATGTTAAGTATGGACGTCGTTCCCGCTTCGAAATTTGAATTTTTTACGTCGTTTGCGTAAGTCGTTCGCGAATAGGGCTGGACGTAATTTACGTTCACGTCAAAACCAATACGTCGTTGCGGCGTACCTGAGAGCAATGCACACTGGGATATGTACACGGACGGCGCATGCACCGTTCGTAAAACACATCAATCACGTCAGGTCATCACACATTAGCATAAAACACGCCCCCCCTTTCACATTTGAATTACGCGGGCTTACGCCGGCCCCATTTACGCTACGCAGCCACAACTTACGGAGCAAGTGTTTTGTGAATACTGCACTTGCTCCTGTAAGTTGCGTCGGCGTAGCATAAATACAATACGCTGCGCCGCCGTAGCTAGGCGTGCAGGTACCTGAATCTGCCCCAATGTTTTTTCTTTATGTGGTTTCTGTCATTGACATGTTTTATACATCTCTCTATGATCAATAAATATGTACTTTCATTTAATTCACCTCCACTATGTTTTTAGCCTCATTCAAAGTCCCAACTTTCCCGCTTTATCCTTTGAACCAGGGATGGAGGCACACCAAATATGTGCCTCATTCTAATACCTCATACACACGATCGGACTTCCAACTGACTTTTCCATGGATTTTGCTCTGAATGGGCGTTGGGCGTGAACTTGATATGCATACACACGGCAGGACTTTTTCAGCCAACAAACACGAACGTAGTGACGTAATAGATGTACTACGTGTTTTTTCAGCTCTTTATCGCCACCCTTTGGGCAACTTCTGCTATTGTTGTCTGATCTTTAGCATTGGTTCTGAGCATGCGTGTTTGGACTTTAGTGTACACACGATCGGATTATGACAAAAAAGAAAAAATACCGCGCTTAAACCCTAGAAAAATAACTAGCTCAGCTGCAACACGACAGTGTCATACAAACACAAATACAAGTAAAGGAAAAGAAAATGTTGCGCTATTAATAAAGGTTAAGCTAAAACAAACAATTGATAACAAAGAACAAAATTAATGAAAATAAAATTGCAAAGACCCAAAGTTTAGAAGGGAATGAACCACATAACTAGCAGTAAAGTCTTTGTATCAATCAAAAATGATTGTAAGCAAGTTCTTCAATGTAGAAAATAAATTCATATGTTGAAATCATATGTGGTGACCAACACCACTAAATAAAGGATGGAGGCTTACCAGATGGCAAGCAATGGAGAGCTTGCGGCTGCAAACCCCAGCCAGGGCCTTTTGATGATCCTCGCAGGGAGATGACAGGGGATGGATGTTGAGGCCTCCCGGACACAGAACCACAGGATTGCAGCGTATCACACACAAAAAAGACTTAATGGTGAAGTACAGCAGGACCAGCACATAAATTTATTCGTGACTCAAAGGACCACCACCACCAAAACACCCTATGGATAGGAGGCTTACCAGAACAAAAAGCAGTGTGAGCATGTGGCTAAACCCCTAGCCAGGGCCTTTATATTCCCAAGCGGTGGCGATATATCTTAAGGGTCCTCCGGTATGTTATGGTCAGTGGATGCATAGGAAAAATAATAATGCCCACATGGTGAAGTATGTTGACTCAAAAGATTTAATAAAAAAATAGAAACACTTACAGAATAAAAGCAGAAATGGATAAGAAGCCGGCCGGCTCTCATAAACGCCCGTCCACACGGAACGAAAAACGTCTTGCGTCAGCACGCTACCTTCCCGACGCACGTTTCGTCAAAAGCTGACGTCATCTGGGGCACGGGCGACGTGCTGACACTACACATATAAATAGGCTAAAACCAAGCCTCGATCTGAGTCACGGGCTAAGTGACCGCCCATGGAGGCCATGCTGGAACGCAAAACAAAAACAAGGCAAAGGAGGGTTTTTCTTTTACTTATATCCCAAACCTCTAGGCCATCTTGTGGTAAGATAGATAAATGACGGTCTACATCAAATGTGTGAAAAACACATTGAACTATGCTGGATGGATGGATAAATATAAGTGAATATAAAAAACACATTAAGCTATACCGGATAAATAAATGGCTATATTAATTAAAGAAAAAGCACCACCTTAAGTGAAAAACTTAAGTAATGGTTCCCTGATAGTCAGCAGTGAATCAACCACTAGAAATGTAGAAAAATGTTAGTGAAACAAGTGAAGAATCAAAAATAAAAAATAATATTATATAAAATATATTAAATAATAATATCAAAATTCGGCTTGAAAATTTAAAAAGCCAAATATTTGTGCAAAAATTGTGAATAAGATGCATTAATTAGATGCAATAAGTGGAATATAAAAGTGATAAGCTACAGGTTAATATACCTGAAAATATTTATATTTAAATGAATAAATAATACTAAGAAAAAATATACTAAAAATATTGTGAGTGCAAGAACTCCAAGAAAAAAATAAATAAATAGTAAATATTTTTAAATGTAAATATACAATATATATAGTAAAAATATACATAAAAAATATGTACAGTGTAGTGTAAACCAAGTAATATATTATGAAAAATGTGCCAATTAAATTGAATTCTGGTAGAAAGCAGAAAAAAAGGTTATACTGTAGGTAAACAGTGATGTGGACCATCAGTAAATACCATAACTATCTCTAGTCAGGCATATAAAGTTTTATATATAATACAAGTGGGGAAGGAAAAGGGGGGGGGAATAGAAAAAATGAGGCTCTCAAGAGGCCAGCATGTAGATCACCCCGTCACTCAGATCGAGTTCACAAATGACAGGATAAACTAAAACAGAATAGACAATAACAAGGACAATAAAAAATATTAAAACTTAAGAATTGTCAATAAAAGCATTAACGTCAACCTCTATATTGAGTCCAAAAGGGGTATAACTCTTAATCCTGTGGACCCACTGCATTTCAGATTTGGAGATGCTTCTCACTAATGGGCTACCACGCCAGTGGGGGGCATATCTATCAATCCCCAAAAAAATAGTTTTTGAGGGGTCCCTATCATGAACCAAACGGTAATGTTTAGATACCGAATGATTCAAATAACCGGCTAGAATGTTGGTAACGTGTTCATTAAGTCTCACTGAGAGGGCTCTCTTGGTTCTGCCCACATACTGAAGCCCACAGGGGCACTGGAGTAGGTAAACCACCCCTTCGGTCGCACATGTGATAAAGGGTTTAATGGTGTGTTGTTCACCTGTGACCGTGGAAACAAAAAAGTGTGTTCTTCTATGTTCACAACCACTAAGGGAACACACCCGACATTTCCTACACTGGTAAAAACCAGTGAATGAGTTGAGAAAAGTAGTTTTAATAGCAGGTGGATCAAGAACATTGGGGGCCAATTTGTGTCTCAAGGCCGAACCACCCTTAAAAATCACCTGTGGGTTGTCTGGCAAGACAGGACCCAGAATTGGGTCATTCTTGAGGATGTGCCAATGTTTTTTTAGAAGTTTTTTGACACTAAAATGCTGGGTGGAAAAGGTAGTAACAAAGGGGACAACAGGCAGCTTACTAATGTCACGTGGTTTAGTCCTCAATAAGTCAATCCTATCAATACCTTTAGCCTCATTTAGTGTGGATGTAAGGGTACCCTGATCATAGCCTTTTTCCAAAAATCTATTCATCAAAATAGTAGATTGCACCAAAAAGTCTGACTCATTGGAACAATTGCGTTTTATACGTAAAAACTGGCTTTTAGGTACAGATCTCAGCCAAGAGTCATGATGGCAACTGTCCGTGGGGATGTAGGAGTTTCTATCTGTACCCTTAAAAAAGGTACTCGTACAGAAAGCATCACCTTGGACTGAGATTGTAAGATCTAGAAAATTGATGCTAGATTGACTTGCCTCAAAGTTGAGGTGAATGCCTCTCTCGTTGGTGTTGAGAAATGACATAAAAGATTGAAGCTCTATAAGGGGGCCATCCCATAGGAGGAGGATGTCGTCAATGTACCTGGCCCACAGCTTGAGCTGGGGTTGTCGGCAAACATAGACGACATCCTCCTCCCACATGGCCATAAACAAATTGGCCAGACTGGGGGCATATTTAGCCCCCATAGCCACACCCCTATCTTGCCGGTAGAACTGGTTTTGAAACCAGAAATAGTTTCTAGTCGCAGCAAAATGCAATAACTCAAGTATGAAAAAGATTTGTTCATCAAAAAGACCAGAGTCCCGTCGAAGATAATACTCAACTGCTGATAAGCCTAAATCATGAGGAATCACCGTATAAAGTGACGTTACGTCAGCTGTGACAAGCCACATATTTTGAGAGGGTTTAAGGCTAGATAGTAAATTGATAACATGTCGGGAGTCCTTTAAATGAGAAGGCATCCTGAAAACTAACGGTTGTAGAAAAAAATCAATATACCTGCCCACCCGGGAAGTGAGGGAATCTATCCCACTTACGATAGGACGTCCCGGGGGGCAGGTAAGATGTTTGTGTATTTTCGGTAAATAATAAATAACTGGTGTTCTTGGAGCCTTGGGTACAAGGTATAGTTTCTCTTTTTTGTTAAGAATACCATCCTTGTAACCTTTAGAAATAAGTTTGGTTAACTGGTTAAGGTATGAATTTTTTGGGTCACACGCTAAAGGGGTGTAGGTGTCTCTATCTCCCAAAATTCTATCCATCTCGGCTAAATAGTCGGTTCTATTGAGGACCACTATGCCTCCCCCCTTATCAGCAGGCCTAATGACAATCTGCTTGTTGTCACACAGAGAGTCAAGGCCAGTTTTAAGGGTGTGATTAAATTGTGTTTTTTTAATGGGGAGACGATCCAAGTCCCTGAGGACAGTGTCCCTAAAGACTTTGATTGATGGAGCCGTACCCCCAGGGGGGTTGTACAAAGATGCATTGGAAAGACCTGTATGTTTAAAATCTGTCGCAATCGGTTGAGTCTGAACAATAGGATTGGAAAGCATATACCTTTTGATGTTAAGCTTACGTATAAACTTATATGTGTCCATATAAGTTTCGAATTTGTTTAGTTTGCGTGGTAGAACAAACTTCAAACCCTTGTCTAGAATTGCTTGTTCAGCTTTATTGAGGGTTACAGTACTAAGATTAAAAATACCAGAAGGTGTTAAACTCTTTGCCTCTTTAAGTCGTAACCTTCTTCCCCCTCTGACTCCTCTATGGGGTCTCCGGCTCGTTTGACACCCTGACCGGGTTTGTGAAAACCCCATTGCTGGGGATCTTGACCATAGGAACCAGGGCCCCCATATGGGTATTGGCCATTGGGGGGGGGTAGCTGTGAAGATGGATTGGTCCCCCTCAAATTGCCATGATAAGGAGTGATCTCCTTAGTATAGGTATCAATGGGACCATCTCTATCGCGGAGCGGATAGAATCGATTTTGAATGTCTAACTGGTAATCAGTATTCCTATTCGCCGCAGGGGGTGGTTCAAAGTGAGTGGGGCCAGTAACATACCCATAGGGAGGAGGGTATGGAAAAGGCGCACCCCGATAAGGTGGTATGTAGGGTGGTGGGACACCCATATTAGTGGGATAACCCTGTGTTCTCGGTTGAGGAGCCCTAATAGGTTGGGAGTTCTGATGGTTAGAGGAATTACGACCTCTTCCATTTTTAGGGTTCTGATTGGCTTTAACAGTCCTCTGGGAAAGGGGATACTGTTGGGATGAGACATACCCTTTATTCCCTTTAGGGGCTCTAAAGGGAGATCCATCAATAGGGCGTGTATGGGAAAACAGATTAGCATGAGGGTGGGAAAATGATACCTGTTGGGCCAATAAAGGCGTCTCAGGTTGGTTAGTTTCCATAGTCTCAGCTACATTCTCGGCTAGGATTTTCCTTTGCCAAGCAAAAACCACTTGATCATGGTAATCTAGTAAGTCTCTATTATACTTTTTCTTTTTCTTGTTCTTTTGATCTCTATCCTCTTTCTCTAAATAGTTGGATAGTGTTTGGGATTTCTCTTTGAATTCAGGGGTATCACGGAGAGGTTTGAGTTTCTCTTCAATTAATTTGATTTCGTCGTCCAGTTTTGTCAGTTTGTGGAGTTTCCTCCCAATCAAAAACTGGAGGAACTTGACCCCTGCATCATTAAAGTATTTATACCAATCGGTAAGTTCAACATCCCCCTTCTGGGGGGGGACTTCCCACCTCAGACTTCTAGGTACCATACATTGTTTGACGTAGGTCTCTAAGTAGGCTATATCCCATTGAGTATGAGTCTCGGATACAGTAAGATTTTTGAGTCTGGTGAAGATGCCATTAAGGTCACCCTCATCTTCCTTGTATGACTCAAAAACTCCAGAAGTATCTACCTTCCTGGAAGCTCTGTATGAAAAAATATCCATAACGAATGGATAAGTGGAATGACCCCACTATACCCCACTAAAGCTGCAGTAATGATTGTATGTAAACAAATTATGACAAAAAAAGAAAAAATACCGCGCTTAAACCCTAGAAAAATAACTAGCTCAGCTGCAACACGACAGTGTCATACAAACACAAATACAAGTAAAGGAAAAGAAAATGTTGCGCTATTAATAAAGGTTAAGCTAAAACAAACAATTGATAACAAAGAACAAAATTAATGAAAATAAAATTGCAAAGACCCAAAGTTTAGAAGGGAATGAACCACATAACTAGCAGTAAAGTCTTTGTATCAATCAAAAATGATTGTAAGCAAGTTCTTCAATGTAGAAAATAAATTCATATGTTGAAATCATATGTGGTGACCAACACCACTAAATAAAGGATGGAGGCTTACCAGATGGCAAGCAATGGAGAGCTTGCGGCTGCAAACCCCAGCCAGGGCCTTTTGATGATCCTCGCAGGGAGATGACAGGGGATGGATGTTGAGGCCTCCCGGACACAGAACCACAGGATTGCAGCGTATCACACACAAAAAAGACTTAATGGTGAAGTACAGCAGGACCAGCACATAAATTTATTCGTGACTCAAGGGACCACCACCACCAAAACACCCTATGGATAGGAGGCTTACCAGAACAAAAAGCAGTGTGAGCATGTGGCTAAACCCCTAGCCAGGGCCTTTATATTCCCAAGCGGTGGCGATATATCTTAAGGGTCCTCCGGTATGTTATGGTCAGTGGATGCATAGGAAAAATAATAATGCCCACATGGTGAAGTATGTTGACTCAAAAGATTTAATAAAAAAATAGAAACACTTACAGAATAAAAGCAGAAATGGATAAGAAGCCGGCCGGCTCTCATAAACGCCCGTCCACACGGAACGAAAAACGTCTTGCGTCAGCACGCTACCTTCCCGACGCACGTTTCGTCAAAAGCTGACGTCATCTGGGGCACGGGCGACGTGCTGACACTACACATATAAATAGGCTAAAACCAAGCCTCGATCTGAGTCACGGGCTAAGTGAGACTTAATGAACACGTTACCAACATTACGTTACCAACATTCTAGCCGGTTATTTGAATCATTCGGTATCTAAACATTACCGTTTGGTTCATGATAGGGACCCCTCAAAAACTATTTTTTTGGGGATTGATAGATATGCCCCCCACTGGCGTGGTAGCCCATTAGTGAGAAGCATCTCCAAATCTGAAATGCAGTGGATCCACAGGATTAAGAGTTATACCCCTTTTGGACTCAATATAGAGGTTGACGTTAATGCTTTTATTGACAATTCTTAAGTTTTAATATTTTTTATTGTCCTTGTTATTGTCTATTCTGTTTTAGTTTATCCTGTCATTTGTGAACTCGATCTGAGTGACGGGGTGATCTACATGCTGGCCTCTTGAGAGCCTCATTTTTTCTATTCCCCCCCCCCTTTTCCTTCCCCACTTGTATTATATATAAAACTTTATATGCCTGACTAGAGATAGTTATGGTATTTACTGATGGTCCACATCACTGTTTACCTACAGTATAACCTTTTTTTTCTGCTTTCTACCAGAATTCAATTTAATTGGCACATTTTTCATAATATATTACTTGGTTTACACTACACTGTACATATTTTTTATGTATATTTTTACTATATATATTGTATATTTACATTTAAAAATATTTACTATTTATTTATTTTTTTCTTGGAGTTCTTGCACTCACAATATTTTTAGTATATTTTTTCTTAGTATTATTTATTCATTTAAATATAAATATTTTCAGGTATATTAACCTGTAGCTTATCACTTTTATATTCCACTTATTGCATCTAATTAATGCATCTTATTCACAATTTTTGCACAAATATTTGGCTTTTTAAATTTTCAAGCCGAATTTTGATATTATTATTTAATATATTTTATATAATATTATTTTTTATTTTTGATTCTTCACTTGTTTCACTAACATTTTTCTACATTTCTAGTGGTTGATTCACTGCTGACTATCAGGGAACCATTACTTAAGTTTTTCACTTAAGGTGGTGCTTTTTCTTTAATTAATATAGCCATTTATTTATCCGGTATAGCTTAATGTGTTTTTTATATTCACTTATATTTATCCATCCATCCAGCATAGTTCAATGTGTTTTTCACACATTTGATGTAGACCGTCATTTATCTATCTTACCACAAGATGGCCTAGAGGTTTGGGATATAAGTAAAAGAAAAACCCTCCTTTGCCTTGTTTTTGTTTTGCGTTCCAGCATGGCCTCCATGGGCGGTCACTTAGCCCGTGACTCAGATCGAGGCTTGGTTTTAGCCTATTTATATGTGTAGTGTCAGCACGTCGCCCGTGCCCCAGATGACGTCAGCTTTTGACGAAACGTGCGTCGGGAAGGTAGCGTGCTGACGCAAGACGTTTTTCGTTCCGTGTGGACGGGCGTTTATGAGAGCCGGCCGGCTTCTTATCCATTTCTGCTTTTATTCTGTAAGTGTTTCTATTTTTTTATTAAATCTTTTGAGTCAACATACTTCACCATGTGGGCATTATTATTTTTCCTATGCATCCACTGACCATAACATACCGGAGGACCCTTAAGATATATCGCCACCGCTTGGGAATATAAAGGCCCTGGCTAGGGGTTTAGCCACATGCTCACACTGCTTTTTGTTCTGGTAAGCCTCCTATCCATAGGGTGTTTTGGTGGTGGTGGTCCCTTGAGTCACGAATAAATTTATGTGCTGGTCCTGCTGTACTTCACCATTAAGTCTTTTTTGTGTGTGATACGCTGCAATCCTGTGGTTCTGTGTCCGGGAGGCCTCAACATCCATCCCCTGTCATCTCCCTGCGAGGATCATCAAAAGGCCCTGGCTGGGGTTTGCAGCCGCAAGCTCTCCATTGCTTGCCATCTGGTAAGCCTCCATCCTTTATTTAGTGGTGTTGGTCACCACATATGATTTCAACATATGAATTTATTTTCTACATTGAAGAACTTGCTTACAATCATTTTTGATTGATACAAAGACTTTACTGCTAGTTATGTGGTTCATTCCCTTCTAAACTTTGGGTCTTTGCAATTTTATTTTCATTAATTTTGTTCTTTGTTATCAATTGTTTGTTTTAGCTTAACCTTTATTAATAGCGCAACATTTTCTTTTCCTTTACTTGTATTTGTGTTTGTATGACACTGTCGTGTTGCAGCTGAGCTAGTTATTTTTCTAGGGTTTAAGCGCAGTATTTTTTCTTTTTTGTCATAATTTGTTTACATACAATCATTACTGCAGCTTTAGTGGGGTATAGTGGGGTCATTCCACTTATCCATTCGTTATGGATATTTTTTCATACAGAGCTTCCAGGAAGGTAGATACTTCTGGAGTTTTTGAGTCATACAAGGAAGATGAGGGTGACCTTAATGGCATCTTCACCAGACTCAAAAATCTTACTGTATCCGAGACTCATACTCAATGGGATATAGCCTACTTAGAGACCTACGTCAAACAATGTATGGTACCTAGAAGTCTGAGGTGGGAAGTCCCCCCCCAGAAGGGGGATGTTGAACTTACCGATTGGTATAAATACTTTAATGATGCAGGGGTCAAGTTCCTCCAGTTTTTGATTGGGAGGAAACTCCACAAACTGACAAAACTAGACGACGAAATCAAATTAATTGAAGAGAAACTCAAACCTCTCCGTGATACCCCTGAATTCAAAGAGAAATCCCAAACACTATCCAACTATTTAGAGAAAGAGGATAGAGATCAAAAGAACAAGAAAAAGAAAAAGTATAATAGAGACTTACTAGATTACCATGATCAAGTGGTTTTTGCTTGGCAAAGGAAAATCCTAGCCGAGAATGTAGCTGAGACTATGGAAACTAACCAACCTGAGACGCCTTTATTGGCCCAACAGGTATCATTTTCCCACCCTCATGCTAATCTGTTTTCCCATACACGCCCTATTGATGGATCTCCCTTTAGAGCCCCTAAAGGGAATAAAGGGTATGTCTCATCCCAACAGTATCCCCTTTCCCAGAGGACTGTTAAAGCCAATCAGAACCCTAAAAATGGAAGAGGTCGTAATTCCTCTAACCATCAGAACTCCCAACCTATTAGGGCTCCTCAACCGAGAACACAGGGTTATCCCACTAATATGGGTGTCCCACCACCCTACATACCACCTTATCGGGGTGCGCCTTTTCCATACCCTCCTCCCTATGGGTATGTTACTGGCCCCACTCACTTTGAACCACCCCCTGCGGCGAATAGGAATACTGATTACCAGTTAGACATTCAAAATCGATTCTATCCGCTCCGCGATAGAGATGGTCCCATTGATACCTATACTAAGGAGATCACTCCTTATCATGGCAATTTGAGGGGGACCAATCCATCTTCACAGCTACCCCCCCCCAATGGCCAATACCCATATGGGGGCCCTGGTTCCTATGGTCAAGATCCCCAGCAATGGGGTTTTCACAAACCCGGTCAGGGTGTCAAACGAGCCGGAGACCCCATAGAGGAGTCAGAGGGGGAAGAAGGTTACGACTTAAAGAGGCAAAGAGTTTAACACCTTCTGGTATTTTTAATCTTAGTACTGTAACCCTCAATAAAGCTGAACAAGCAATTCTAGACAAGGGTTTGAAGTTTGTTCTACCACGCAAACTAAACAAATTCGAAACCTATATGGACACATATAAGTTTATACGTAAGCTTAACATCAAAAGGTATATGCTTTCCAATCCTATTGTTCAGACTCAACCGATTGCGACAGATTTTAAACATACAGGTCTTTCCAATGCATCTTTGTACAACCCCCCTGGGGGTACGGCTCCATCAATCAAAGTCTTTAGGGACACTGTCCTCAGGGACTTGGATCGTCTCCCCATTAAAAAAACACAATTTAATCACACCCTTAAAACTGGCCTTGACTCTCTGTGTGACAACAAGCAGATTGTCATTAGGCCTGCTGATAAGGGGGGAGGCATAGTGGTCCTCAATAGAACCGACTATTTAGCCGAGATGGATAGAATTTTGGGAGATAGAGACACCTACACCCCTTTAGCGTGTGACCCAAAAAATTCATACCTTAACCAGTTAACCAAACTTATTTCTAAAGGTTACAAGGATGGTATTCTTAACAAAAAAGAGAAACTATACCTTGTACCCAAGGCTCCAAGAACACCAGTTATTTATTATTTACCGAAAATACACAAACATCTTACCTGCCCCCCGGGACGTCCTATCGTAAGTGGGATAGATTCCCTCACTTCCCGGGTGGGCAGGTATATTGATTTTTTTCTACAACCGTTAGTTTTCAGGATGCCTTCTCATTTAAAGGACTCCCGACATGTTATCAATTTACTATCTAGCCTTAAACCCTCTCAAAATATGTGGCTTGTCACAGCTGACGTAACGTCACTTTATACGGTGATTCCTCATGATTTAGGCTTATCAGCAGTTGAGTATTATCTTCGACGGGACTCTGGTCTTTTTGATGAACAAATCTTTTTCATACTTGAGTTATTGCATTTTGCTGCGACTAGAAACTATTTCTGGTTTCAAAACCAGTTCTACCGGCAAGATAGGGGTGTGGCTATGGGGGCTAAATATGCCCCCAGTCTGGCCAATTTGTTTATGGCCATGTGGGAGGAGGATGTCGTCTATGTTTGCCGACAACCCCAGCTCAAGCTGTGGGCCAGGTACATTGACGACATCCTCCTCCTATGGGATGGCCCCCTTATAGAGCTTCAATCTTTTATGTCATTTCTCAACACCAACGAGAGAGGCATTCACCTCAACTTTGAGGCAAGTCAATCTAGCATCAATTTTCTAGATCTTACAATCTCAGTCCAAGGTGATGCTTTCTGTACGAGTACCTTTTTTAAGGGTACAGATAGAAACTCCTACATCCCCACGGACAGTTGCCATCATGACTCTTGGCTGAGATCTGTACCTAAAAGCCAGTTTTTACGTATAAAACGCAATTGTTCCAATGAGTCAGACTTTTTGGTGCAATCTACTATTTTGATGAATAGATTTTTGGAAAAAGGCTATGATCAGGGTACCCTTACATCCACACTAAATGAGGCTAAAGGTATTGATAGGATTGACTTATTGAGGACTAAACCACGTGACATTAGTAAGCTGCCTGTTGTCCCCTTTGTTACTACCTTTTCCACCCAGCATTTTAGTGTCAAAAAACTTCTAAAAAAACATTGGCACATCCTCAAGAATGACCCAATTCTGGGTCCTGTCTTGCCAGACAACCCACAGGTGATTTTTAAGGGTGGTTCGGCCTTGAGACACAAATTGGCCCCCAATGTTCTTGATCCACCTGCTATTAAAACTACTTTTCTCAACTCATTTACTGGTTTTTACCAGTGTAGGAAATGTCGGGTGTGTTCCCTTAGTGGTTGTGAACATAGAAGAACACACTTTTTTGTTTCCACGGTCACAGGTGAACAACACACCATTAAACCCTTTATCACATGTGCGACCGAAGGGGTGGTTTACCTACTCCAGTGCCCTGTGGGCTTCAGTATGTGGGCAGAACCAAGAGAGCCCTCTCAGTGAGACTTAATGAACACGTTACCAACATTCTAGCCGGTTATTTGAATCATTCGGTATCTAAACATTACCGTTTGGTTCATGATAGGGACCCCTCAAAAACTATTTTTTTGGGGATTGATAGATATGCCCCCCACTGGCGTGGTAGCCCATTAGTGAGAAGCATCTCCAAATCTGAAATGCAGTGGATCCACAGGATTAAGAGTTATACCCCTTTTGGACTCAATATAGAGGTTGACGTTAATGCTTTTATTGACAATTCTTAAGTTTTAATATTTTTTATTGTCCTTGTTATTGTCTATTCTGTTTTAGTTTATCCTGTCATTTGTGAACTCGATCTGAGTGACGGGGTGATCTACATGCTGGCCTCTTGAGAGCCTCATTTTTTCTATTCCCCCCCCCCCTTTTCCTTCCCCACTTGTATTATATATAAAACTTTATATGCCTGACTAGAGATAGTTATGGTATTTACTGATGGTCCACATCACTGTTTACCTACAGTATAACCTTTTTTTCTGCTTTCTACCAGAATTCAATTTAATTGGCACATTTTTCATAATATATTACTTGGTTTACACTACACTGTACATATTTTTTATGTATATTTTTACTATATATATTGTATATTTACATTTAAAAATATTTACTATTTATTTATTTTTTTCTTGGAGTTCTTGCACTCACAATATTTTTAGTATATTTTTTCTTAGTATTATTTATTCATTTAAATATAAATATTTTCAGGTATATTAACCTGTAGCTTATCACTTTTATATTCCACTTATTGCATCTAATTAATGCATCTTATTCACAATTTTTGCACAAATATTTGGCTTTTTAAATTTTCAAGCCGAATTTTGATATTATTATTTAATATATTTTATATAATATTATTTTTTATTTTTGATTCTTCACTTGTTTCACTAACATTTTTCTACATTTCTAGTGGTTGATTCACTGCTGACTATCAGGGAACCATTACTTAAGTTTTTCACTTAAGGTGGTGCTTTTTCTTTAATTAATATAGCCATTTATTTATCCGGTATAGCTTAATGTGTTTTTTATATTCACTTATATTTATCCATCCATCCAGCATAGTTCAATGTGTTTTTCACACATTTGATGTAGACCGTCATTTATCTATCTTACCACAAGATGGCCTAGAGGTTTGGGATATAAGTAAAAGAAAAACCCTCCTTTGCCTTGTTTTTGTTTTGCGTTCCAGCATGGCCTCCATGGGCGGTCACTTAGCCCGTGACTCAGATCGAGGCTTGGTTTTAGCCTATTTATATGTGTAGTGTCAGCACGTCGCCCGTGCCCCAGATGACGTCAGCTTTTGACGAAACGTGCGTCGGGAAGGTAGCGTGCTGACGCAAGACGTTTTTTCGTTCCGTGTGGACGGGCGTTTATGAGAGCCGGCCGGCTTCTTATCCATTTCTGCTTTTATTCTGTAAGTGTTTCTATTTTTTTATTAAATCTTTTGAGTCAACATACTTCACCATGTGGGCATTATTATTTTTCCTATGCATCCACTGACCATAACATACCGGAGGACCCTTAAGATATATCGCCACCGCTTGGGAATATAAAGGCCCTGGCTAGGGGTTTAGCCACATGCTCACACTGCTTTTTGTTCTGGTAAGCCTCCTATCCATAGGGTGTTTTGGTGGTGGTGGTCCCTTGAGTCACGAATAAATTTATGTGCTGGTCCTGCTGTACTTCACCATTAAGTCTTTTTTGTGTGTGATACGCTGCAATCCTGTGGTTCTGTGTCCGGGAGGCCTCAACATCCATCCCCTGTCATCTCCCTGCGAGGATCATCAAAAGGCCCTGGCTGGGGTTTGCAGCCGCAAGCTCTCCATTGCTTGCCATCTGGTAAGCCTCCATCCTTTATTTAGTGGTGTTGGTCACCACATATGATTTCAACATATGAATTTATTTTCTACATTGAAGAACTTGCTTACAATCATTTTTGATTGATACAAAGACTTTACTGCTAGTTATGTGGTTCATTCCCTTCTAAACTTTGGGTCTTTGCAATTTTATTTTCATTAATTTTGTTCTTTGTTATCAATTGTTTGTTTTAGCTTAACCTTTATTAATAGCGCAACATTTTCTTTTCCTTTACACGATCGGATTAGCCGACGTAGGACATTTGTTGCCGGAAAGTTTGTCTGTTCTCACAGCAAACATTTGTCTGATGAAAAAGCGAAAAAGTGTGTCCGATGGAGCGTACACACGGTTGCATTGTCCGAAAAAACAGGTCTGTCGGACAATTGTTGTCAAAAAGTCTGATCGTGTGTATGGGACTAAAAAGTCCCAAAAATTCCCCCCATTTTTTCTACTTTCAATCTAGCAGCACACATTAGAGGGGGCTACACTAGACATGTGCAACTCGTTTCAGTCCAAATACAAATTCGGGCACATTTTTTGTTATTCAGGGACTTGGATGTTTTAGAATCTTCAACTGAAATTGTAATAAATTTAGTTGAAATCCGTTAAAATGTGTTTCCTTTTTTCATTTTCTAACAAATTCCAACTTTTCAAAACAATTATAATTCCGATCGGTCAAAAAACAAATCGACCAATTTAAATTCTGTGTGAAAAAAATTAAGCCAGTGATGCTGTGTAAAGTAAAAGCAATCCTAGCGGCTCGATTACTTTATTTTTGCCTAAAAAATTGCATTAGAGAAACTGCTGCGCAAATACCATGTGACATACAAATTACAACACCCACCATTCTATTCTCTAGGGCCTCTGCAAAAAAAAAAAAAGAAAAATATGTAATTTTTGGAGTTATAAGTAATTTTATAGCAAAAAATACAGATTTTTACATGTAAACAAAAAGTGTCAGAAAAGGGCTGGTCTTAAAGCGGTTGTAAACTCTGCTTGTTAATTTTTACTTACAGGTAAAGGCCTATAATAAGGCTTAGCTGTAAGTAAAATGAATACCTCCTAAACATGCAATGTTTAGGAGATTTTCACCCTGCATGCAGCCAGTGACATCAATAGCGCATGTGCTCTGAAGATATGGCATACCTTGCCGAAACTTCAGAGCTTTGTGTCGAAATTGAGGGCTCCTGCGCATGTGTGGGAGTGAGGTCATCGCAGCTTTGGCCAATCACAGCCGTGGAGCTTGCGAACCTGGAAGAAAGACAGGGGGAAGATGTCAGCCCTTTCAGCAGTGACATTACAGTTAGGGCCGCCATCAGGGGGGTACAGGCATTACACCTGTAAGGGGCCCGGGTGGCAACCCCCTTTAAAAAAAACAAAAAACTTTTTTTTTATATATTTTTTATTTCTTTTATTATATACAGTATATATTTATATTATTATTATTAAAGGGCCCAGAGGTCCCCGGATGACAACCCCCCTTTTTTTTATAAAAAAAATTATATTATTTTATTTATTTTTTATATATATATATATATATATATATATATATATATATATATATATATATATTTTATTATTATTATTAAAGGGCTCAGAGGTCCCCAGGGCCCCATGTTGCAAACCCCCTTTTTTTTTATAAATGTTTATTTTTTTATTTTTGTCTATATATTTTTTTTATTAAAGGGCCCAGTGGTCCCCAGGGCCCTGGATGGCAACCCCTCTTTTCTTTTCTTTTTTTTTTGTATATGTATTTTTTTATAATTTTTTTATTAAAGGGCCCAGAGGTTTTTTTTTTTTTTATTAAAGGGCCCAGAGGTCCCGGATGGCAACCCCCCTTTTTTTTGTAATTTCTTTTTATATATATACCTACATATACCCACACACACATATATATATATATATTTTATTAAAGGGCCCAGAGGTCCCCAGATGGTAACCCCTCTTTTTAAAAATAAATAAATATATAGCCCCGGATGGCTACCCCCCCCCCCCATTTATATATATATTTTTCTTTATTTCTTCTCAATTCGTGGCAGCCCCCCCCCCCCCCGCTTCTCAATTTCAGGTGGCAGCACACCCCTCCCCCGTTCTCTGCTCCAGGGGGCCCATGCCTGAAGCTTTGTAAGGGGCCCCATAATTCCTGATGGTGGCCCTGATTACAGTACTGGAGGGCTTTGTTCACAGGTATTTCATAATCTGCTAGTATGCAATACTTGCACATTATGCCATTGCCTTGCAGGGTTTTTATTTTATTTTATTTTAAACATCCACAGTTTACAGCTGCTTAACCACTTAAGGCCCGGACCATTATGTATGTGAAGGACCTGAGGTGTTTTTACAATTTGGCACTGTGCTGCTTTAACTGGTAATTGCGCGGTCATGCAATGTTGTACCCAAACGAAATTTGCGTCCTTTTCTTCCCACAAATAGAGCTTTCTTTTGATGATATTTGATTGCCTCAGTGATTTTTATTTTTGGCGATATAAACGGAAAAATACCAAAAATTTTGAAAAAAAAATATTTTCTACTTTTTGTTATAGGAAAAATATAATAAACTCAATTTTAGTCATACATTTAGGCCAAAAATGTATTCAGCCACATGTCTTTAGTAAAAAAAAAATATGTCAATAATCGTATATTTATTGGTTTTCAAAAGTTATAGCGTCTACAAACTAAGGTACATTTTCTGGAATTTACACAGCTTTTATTTTATGACTGCCTATCTCATTTCTTGAGGTGCTAAAATGGCAGGGCAGTACTAAACCCCCCCAAATGACCCCATTTTGGAAAGTAGACACCCCAAGGAAACTGCTGAGAAGCATGTTGAGCCCATTGAATATTTTCTTATTTTTGTCCCAAGTGATTGAATAATGACAAAAAAATTAAAATTGTTTACAAAAAGTTGTCACTAAATGATATATTGCTCACACATGCCATGGTTATATGTGGAATTGCACCCCAAAATACATTCTGCTGCTTCTCCTGAGTACAGGGATACCACATGTGTGGGACTTTTTGGGAGCCTAGCTGCGTACGGGACCCCGAAAACCAAGCACCGCCTTCAAGATTTCTAAGGGCATACATTTTTGATTTCACTCCTCACTACCTATCACAGTTTCGAGGGCCATAAAATGCCAAGATGGCACACAACACCCCCTCCCCCAAATGACCCCATTTTGGAAAGTAGACACCCCAATATATTTGCCGAGAGGCATGTTGAGCCCATTGAATATTTTTTTTCCCCCAAGTGATTGAATGATGACAAAAAAATAAAAAATTCAAAAAGTTGTCACTAAATGATATATTGCTCACACATGCAGTGGTGTATTTAGGTTTTGTGCTGCCCAAGGCCTGACTAAACTCGAGCAACCCCTAATTTAAATATGATCCACCCCTTCCTGTCAAGGTACACCCCTTACTGTTTAAGACCTGAAATTTTCCAGTGGGGACACTACTTCCAAGGGCCTTGGGGGAGGGGGGGGGGGAATTCCCTTAATCTGCAGAGATTTCCTCTCACTTCCTGATTGGCTATGGGGCAGGAAATAAAGAGAAATGAACGGATGGCAAAAAAATAAATTAACAGGGGCTATAACCAACCCTCATTGAAAATGGAAAAAAAAGTGTTGCTTATAGTTTGACTGATGGGCACTGATAAGGCGGCACTGCTAAATTTATGGAGGACCAGGGCAGCCATCAGGAATTATGGGGCCCCTTACACAGCTTCAGGCATGGGCCCCCTGAAGCAGAGAAGCGGAGGGGGGGGGGGGACCTGCGGACCTCTTAAAAAAAATTGACCCTTTAACCACTTGCTTACTGGGCACATAAACCCCCTTCGTGCCCAGGCGAAATTTCAGCTTCCGGCACTGCGTCGCTTTAACTGACATGTGCGCGGTCGTGCTTCGTGGCTCCCAAACAAAATTGACGTCCTTTTTTCCCCACAAATAGAGCTTTATTTTGGTGGTATTTGATCACCTGGCGGTTTTTATTTTTTGCGCTATAAACAAAAAAAGAGCGACAATTTAAAAAAAATATATATTTTTTTACTTGTTGCTATAATAAATATCCCAAATAAAAAAAAAAACAATTTTTTTTCTCAGTTAAGGCCAATACGTATTTTTCTACGTATTTTTGTAAAAGAAAAAAAAAATCGCAATAAGCGACTGGTTTGCGCAAAAGTTATAGCACCTACAAAATAGGGGACAGAATTATGATTTTTTTTTATTATTTTTTTTTTTACTAGTAATGGCGGCAATCTGCAATTTTTATTGGGACTGCGATATTGCGGCGGACATATCGGACACTTTTGACACAAATTTGGGACCATTCACATTTATACAGCGATCAGTGCTATAAAAATGCACTAATTACTGTATAAATGACTGGCAGGGAAGGGGTTAACACTAGGGGGTGAGGAAGGGGTTAAATGTATTCCCTGGGTGTGTTCTAACTGTGTGGGGGGAGGGGGGTGACTGGGGGAGGTGACCGATGCTGTGTCTCTATGTACAAGGGACACAGATCGGTCTCCTCTCCTCTGACAGCACGTGGAGCTCTGTATTTACACACAGAGCTCCACGTCCCTGCTGTGTCACCGCCGATCACGTGTACACGACGGACATCGCGGCCGCCAGGTACACGCATCGGCTCTTCAGCGATGCGCCGGGACAGTGTTTACCCAGTGGCGCGCGCGGGTAATGCTTTTAAAAAGACGTCCAAAGACGTCCACCCGGCACTTGATAGCCGCGCTGTTGACGTCTTTTGTCAATAGCGCGGGTCTGAAGTGGTTAATAAAAAATTAAATAAAAATTAGTGCTGTCAGTTAAACGCGTTATTAACGGCGTTAACACAAACCCATTTTAACGCCGTCAATTTTTTTATCGCACGATTAAGGAGGTTCACCCTTTAAAAAATTTTTTTTTTTGTCAGCACGTTCCTCTTAACCCTTTCATGCCGACGGGACGCATTTATGCGTCCTCGGCGTTCGGGGGTTATACCAGGATGATGCCTGCAGCCGCAGGCATCATCCCGGTACCGTTGTTTAGAGCGGGCGATCGGCTATCCAAACATAACAACCGATGCGGCTAAAAGCCACTCGGTTGTTATGCCGGAGGAGCGGGAGGGGACATCCCCCCTCCCGCCGCTCTGACCGGGCCTCCCGTCCCACCGGGAGACCCGATCCTCCATCCGCCGCGTTCTGTGTTCAGGCGGAGACTGACACTAAGCCGTAAACGGCTTTGATTCAGTCTCCGCATTGAAACCACGGAAGCGGCGTCATGATGTCACTTCCGGGTTTCTCGGCTGCCAATGGCGCCGGATTTAAAAAAGTACACAGTATTCAGAATCGCCGTTTTCGGCGATCTGAATACTTTGAAGTGCAAAGGAGGGCTCAGAGGTCTTTTAGACCCCGATCCCTCCATAAAGAGTACCTGTCACCACCTATTGCTGCCACAAGGGATGTTTACATTCCTTGTGACAGCAATAAAAGTGATCAAAATGTAAAAAAATAAAAAAACACAATTTAATATTATAAAAAAATAAAAAATAAATAAGAAAACAAAAAAAAATGTTTTAAAGGGTGAACCTCCTTAATCGCACGATTAATCGTGAGTTAACTATGACATTAATGCGATTAATCGCGATTAGAAATTTTAATCGCTTGACAGCACTAATAAAAATATATTTTAAAAAATAATTTTATAAAAAATAAATTAAAAAAAGGGGGGTTGCTTAATGCTCAACTGAGCGCGATTTCGATCCAGCGCTATGCACGTCTGCAGCAGCTCTTCTCCACTCTCCCCCCTCTCACAGGCTTAGAGCATTTGGGAGCCATTGGCTCCAGCTGCTATCAGTCAAAAGCTGTGAGTATAGCCTGGGGGCAGGGCCTAGTCCCACTGTCATTGTCAATTAAGCTTTTCATATTGATGTAACAATTTAAAAGAGACAGCGCACCCAACCAGCTATAGTGACATTTCTTTGGGTGTTGATGTATTTAAACACATTTTAGAGTGTTGCTTTCTCTGAGAGACACAATTCTTTTCACTGTGTCATTTAATAATCACCAAGTGCAGAAGTTTTTTTTTACACAAATCGACTAAGACAGTGAGGCTCCGGATCGAGCACGCACAAGTGCCCCATAGCAGGCAAGGGGAGGAGCCAGGAGCGCCGAAGGGGGACCTGAGAAGAGGAGGATAAGGGCTGCTCTGTGCAAAACCATTACACAGAGCAGATAAGTATAACATGTTTATTATTTTAATGAAAGAAATGTAAAGCTTTACAGTCACTTTAAAGCAGAGTTCCACGCAAAAATGTAACTTCCGCTTTTCGGTACCCTCCCCCCTCCGGTGTCACATTTGGCACCTTTCGGGGGGGGGGGGGTGCAGATACCTGTATAATTCAGGTATTTGCACCCACTTCCGGGGGGAGACTTCCACGGGAGTCACTCCACTTCCCGCCCCCCTCCCCCACTGCCTTCTGGGAAACACACTGGTCCCAAGAGACAGAAGGGACCACGCCGCGCTACTCACGCAGTAGGGAATCGGGCAAAGATTTTTAAATTGAGAATTTTACAATTATTTTGGAGACTAGAGAAAGGCTTAATACTAAAGTATAGATTGTGAGGGCAGAAAAACACTTTCTGAATAAAGCAGATCCTCTAGCCCTGGATATCAGGAAAGAATTCCCTCTATATTTTGTGAGGAGAATGTGTAGGAATAGAACATTCATTAAAAATGTAAATAAAATTCCCTGAGAACTTGATATCTTTTTCTAGTTAAGTGGAATGTTTCATTACAGGATTTAATGGTCTATCTTGTTCTTGGGGTGAAGCTAGAAGACCCCTGATATCTCCATTGAGAGGACATTGTTGTCACTACTGTCACATAAGGGGCTTGTCAGTACATACATATATACATGGTTAGGACACATGTTAATACACAAACACCTATTACTAGGGGTGCAACGGATCGTCATTGATCCGTGATCCAAACGGGTCAACATCCGCGGATCGGCACACCACGCGATCCGCGGATTGAGCCCATAGGAAAGGCCGCCGCCTCGGCCTAGCTCCGGAGCGGTGGGCATCTCAGCTATGACTAAGCATTGTATAACAATGTGAAACGCGTCAGATATATCATCCCACCGTTTGCTGTTTGTGCAGTGTTTTTTTACTGGATTAAAGGCTTTTATTGTTTTTTTACATTTATCGGAGTGCGGCTGTCCATACCTTTTTGCTTCTATTTATGCTTCGTGCATTGCCTGCACCCACTGGATTTTTCTGAGTCCATACTTACCACCGAGGTGCACTCATCTGGAGCGGAGGTCTCTTTCCCCCGGCGGCAGCCTAGGTGAGCTCCCCAGAGCGGCGCGCTGATGGGGGAGATGTGGACATTACAGTGGTAGTGGGGGAGATGTGGGCATTACAGTGGGGGAGATGTACATGTGGCATTACAGTGGGGGAGATGAACATGTGGGCATTACAGTGGGGGAGATGAACATGTGGGCATTACAGTGGGGGAGATGAACATGTGGGCATTACAGTGGGGGAGATGAACATGTGGGCATTACAGTGGGGGAGATGAACATGTGGGCATTACAGTGGGGGAGATGAACATGTGGGCATTACAGTGGGGGAGATGTGGACATTACAGTGGGGGAGATGTGGACATTACAGGGGGGGGGAGATGTGGACATTACAGTGGGGGAGATGTGGACATTACAGTGGGGGGGAGATGTGGACATTACAGTGGGGGGAGGATGTGGACATTACAGTGGGGGGGAGATGTGGACATTACAGTGGGGGGGAGATGTGGACATTACAATGGGGGAGATGTGGACATGTGGACATTACAATGGGGGAGATGTGGACATTACAATGGGGGAGATGTGGACATTACAATGGGGGAGATGGACATGTGGACATTACAATGGGGGAGATGTGGACATTACAGTGGGGGGAGGATGTGGACATTACAATGGGGGAGATGTGGACATTACAGTGGGGGGAGGATGTGGACATTACAATGGGGGAGATGTGGACATTACAGTGGGGGGGACATTACAGTGGGGGGGGAGATGTGGACATTACAGTGGGGGGGACACATGTGGACATTACAGTGGGGGGGGGACATGTGGACATTACAGTGGGGGGGGACATGTGGACATTACAGTGGGGGGGGGAGAACATTACAGTGGGGGGAGATGTGGACATTACAGTGGGGGGGAGATGTGGACATTACAGTGGGGGGGGAGATGTGGACATTACAGTGGGGGGGGAGATGTGGACATTACAGTGGGGGGGGGACATGTGGACATTACAGTGGGGGGGGACATGTGGACATTACAGTGGGGGGGGGAGAACATTACAGTGGGGGGAGATGTGGACATTACAGTGGGGGGGAGATGTGGACATTACAGTGGGGGGGGAGATGTGGACATTACAGTGGGGGGGAGATGTGGACATTACAGTGGGGGGGAGATGTGGACATTACAGTGGGGAATATATATGGTGGTGATCCGAAAAATGATCCAATCCGTGACTCTGATCTGAGGAACGATCCGAACTGTGAGTTTTTTGATCCGTTGCACCCCTATCTATTACACATCCCTACACACACACACACCAGAAGAGGAAGAAGTAGCCATAGAGCCCCTTCCAGCCTTGCAAATGTGACCAGTGCATCCAAGTGGTAATGAGCCTCGGTCATGAAATGATTAAATAAAAGAGGAAGAAATTCAAATGTAAATATACCAAATTTGTATTGTGTGTTTATGAAAGTATAATTATGGATCTATACACATTTGTTTCATTTTACAACTATATATACTCTGAATAAACCAAGAGTCATTTGGTAAAATCAGTTGGCCAGAAGTGAAGATCTAGTGTTCCTGTCGCCCATTCCCTGACACACTTTTGACCAAGAGATTCCAAGCCTGCCCACCACGGCAAGGTAGACTCTTCTAGGGCAGGACCTTCACTAACTACACTAAGCTACCCTACTGGATGCTAGTCATCCTTTTTCTAATGTGATGATTCCTTAATATGTACAACTGATACAAGCAAAGGATTGCAGGAGAGTCCTACTACCCAACTGGCAGGTATAGGTGACCACGTCAGTGTCCCTTGTCTCTGCACCATCATACTGTCAGCAGTGCGGCTGCTTTATGGGGGCACCAGACCGATTTGTCTTGCGGGCCAGTCCATCTCATAATACTGGCACTACACTAAAAGTGTAACACAAGCCGACAGGGACTCTTTTCATGCTGCCCCCCTGCAAAGTGCTGCCCTAGGCCAAGATACAGCATTGCACACATGCCATGGTTATATGTGGAATTGCACCCTAAAATACATTTAGCTGCTTCTCTTAAGTACGGGGATGCCACGTGTGGGGCTTTTTGGGAGCTTAGCCGCGTACGGGGCCCCGAAATCCAAGCACCGCCTTCAGGATTTCTAAGGGCGCAAATTTTTGATTTCACTCCTCCCGTAGGAAAAGAATGATACCAAGATGATACCTAAACCCGCAGGCATCATTCTGGTATAACCATTCCAGCAACATACCAGTACGTTGATGGTTCTTGTTGGACATGTATTGTAATCTTTTTTTTCATGCAGCCTGTTGGCTGAACCAAAAAAAGAGATTGATCGGTGGGTATGCCCACCATTAGAATACCTCCCTTCATCCACCCACTTCTAATGA
Source organism: Rana temporaria (assembly GCF_905171775.1). Lineage (NCBI taxonomy): Eukaryota > Metazoa > Chordata > Amphibia > Anura > Ranidae > Rana > Rana temporaria. The sequence continues at coordinate 114,060,293 of NC_053500.1, read as the reverse complement.
TGGGCATACATGCATCATTTATATATGCCGAAGTATGGGGGCATCCTCCCGCAAAAAAAGTTATGCCGCGCACACACACACGCGGTCGGACTTTTCCACGGACAAACCTCCGTCGGATTTTCGACCGTATGTACGCGGCATTAGGAGCAAAATCACTCCTCCGCCCCTAATGCCCCCATGCTTCGGCATTTATGTTCTTTTTTTTTTTTAACTGTAGTGGTGAAATCCCCTCCTACAGCACTGGAGTCACAGCTTTATGTATCGTGGGAGCAAACGCTGTTGCTATCAAGCTAAATAAAGTTTGCGCTGCAACTGAATGGCGTACCTGCTAAGCAAATGATGGTCAACATTAAAACAAAGTAACATTACAGTATAACAGTAAGATCATACCATACCTGCAAAGCAAATAAAAAGAAAACATAGAAAAAAAAAATTTTTTTTAACGCAACCTGTGCCTAAATATATATATATGCTGAAGCACGGGGGCATCCTCCCGCAAAAAAGTTATGCCGCGCGTACACACAGTCGGACTTTTCCACGGGCAAGCCTCCGTTGGAATGTCGACTGTATGTACACGGCATTAGGAGCAAAATCGCTCCTCCGCCCCTAATGCCCCCATGCTTCGGCATATATGCTCTTTTTTTTAACTGTGGTGGTGAAATCACCTCCTACAGCACTGGAGTCACGGCTTTATGTATCGTGGGAGCAAACGCGGTTGCTGTCAAGATAAATACTCGCCCTGTACTGTGCAATCCTACCCGCATTGCACGGTGCCCTTCTGCCCACCCTATACTGTGCCCTCCTTCCCACCTAATACTGTGCCCTCCAGGCACCCCCAAAATACTGTGCCCTCCTACCCCCTGGTACTGTTGCCCGCTGCACACCCTATACTGTGCCCTCCTACCTGCCCCATCCTGCTAAACCTGTACTGAGCAATCCTACCCGTCTCTCACAGTTCCCCCCTGCCCACCCTGTACTGTGCTCTCCTACCGGCCCTGTACTGTGCCCTCCTGCTCAACCTGTACTTTGCAATCCTACCTGCCTCACACTGTTCCCTCCTGCTCAACCTGTACTGTGCCCTTCTGCCCACCCTATACTGTGCCCTCCAGGGCCCCCCCTCAATATACTGTGCCCTCCTACCCCCTGGTACTGTGACCCTTTGCCAACCCTGTACCCCCTGCCCGCCCCACCCTGTGCCCTCCTACCCACCCCACCCTGTGCCCTTCTGCTCAACCTGCACTGTGCAATGCTATACATCCCACCCTCCTACCCGCCCCACCCTGTGCCCTCCTACCCGCCCCACCCTGTGCCCTCCTACCTGCTCAACCTGTACTGTGCAATCCTACCCGCCTCGCACTGTGCCCTTCTGCCCACCCTATACTGTGCCCTCCTTCCCACCTAATACTGTGCCCTCCAGGCACCCCCCCCCCCCCAATATACTGTGCCCTCCTACCCTCTGGTACTGTGGCCTCCTGCCAACCTTGTACCCTCCTGCCCACCCTGTACTGTGAAATCCTACCCGCCTCTCACAGTTCCCCCCTGCCCACCCTGTACTGTGCTCTCCTACCGGCCCTGTACTGTGCCCTCCTGCTCAACCTGTACTGTGCCCTTCTGCCCACCCTATACTGTGCCCTCCAGGCCCCCCCTCAATATACTGTGCCTTCCTACCCCCTGGTACTGTGACCCTTTGCCAACCCTGTACCCCCCTGCCCGCCCCACCCTGTGCCCTCCTACCCGCCCCACCCTGTGCCCTTCTGCTCAACCTGCACTGTGCAATGCTATACATCCCACATTCTGCCCTCCTACCCGCCCCACCCTGTGCCCTCCTACCTGCTCAACCTGTACTGTGCAATCCTACCCGCCTCGCACTGTGCCCTTCTGCCCACCATATACTGTGCCCTCCTTCCCACCTAATACTGTGCCCTCCAGGCACCCCCCCCCCAATATACTGTGCCCTCCTACCCTCTGGTACTGTGGCCTCCTGCCAACCTTGTACCCTCCTGCCCACCCTGTACTGTGCCCTCCTACAACCTGTACTGTGCAATCCTACCCGCCTCGCACGGTGCCCTCCTTCCCACCCTATACGGTGCCCTCCTTCCCACCTAATACTGTGCCCTCCAGGCACCCCCAAATATACTGTGCCCTCCGACCCCTTGGTACTGTGACTCCCTGCCCACCCTGTACTGTGTCCTCCTACCTGTGCCATCCTGCTAAACCTGTACTGTGCAATCCTACCCGCCTTTCACTGTGCCCCCCTGCCCACCCTGTACTGTCCTCTCCTACTGGTCCCGTATTGTGCCATCCTACCAACCCCACCCTGTGCCCTCCTGCTCAACCTGTACTTTGCAATCCTACCCACCTCACACTGTTTCCTTCGGCCCAACCGGTACTGTGCCCTTCCGCCCAACCGGCACTGTGCCCTTCCGCCCAACCGGCACTGTGCCCTTCCGCCCAACCGGCACTGTGCCCTTCCGCCCAACCGGCACTGTGCCCTTCCGCCCAACCGGCACTGTGCCTTTCCGCCCAACCGGTACTGTGCCTTTCCGCCCAACCGGCACTGTGCCCTTCCGCCCAACCGGCACTGTGCCCTTCCGCCCAACCGGCACTGTGCCCTTCCGCCCAACCGGCACTGTGCCCTTCCGCCCAACCGGCACTGTGCCCTCCGGCCCAGTAGAGGTTGTAATCTTGCCACGGACGAATGAGAGTACTTTTCTGATGAACCGAAGAACTGAAGAGTCTTTAGTCTCAGCCTTTTCTTTTATATTATTTTCCTCAGCCCAAAGCTTCTCGAACTTCTCCTCATATTCATCAATCGGTATCTGTAGCTTCAGCCGTTGACGCCGTTGACGTCGTTGTCGTTGCTGTTAACACAAAAACAGAAACGGAAATCAATTCCTGTATAAACAAAAACAGACAGCTGGCAAAGAAATAAAAGTAACTCACATATACTATAAATGCCAATACTTACAAAGCAGCAGAAGGCCAGCAAACATAAGATGAAGATGACCACTGCCAAGACAGTCGCTATAGAATAGCAAATTCTCCTGTATTCCAAATACCCAGAGATGATAGCTGCTGTTGCCTCCTCTAACGTTTCTACCATAACTGAAAAAAAGGAAAAAGAGAAGTTTAGAAACCATTTCATTTAAAAATTATTATTCATAACTGAGACATTTTTAGAAATATATAGAAATGACAAATACAGGGCATTGCATTTAAGACATTTTTTCATATTTTTCTACCTTTTCTTTTAAATAAGACATGTTTTGTGCATTAAAATGGTTTTGAGCCTTCATGAGCTGTACTGTGATTAACCACTTGCTTACCGGGCACATATACCCCCCTCCTGCCCAGGTGAAATTTCAGCTTCCGGCACTGCGTCGCTTTAACTGACAATTGCGCGGTCGTGCGACGTGGCTCCCAAACAAAATTGACGTCCTTTTTTCCCCACAAATAGAGCTTTCTTTTGGTGGTATTTGATCACCTCTGCGGTTTTTATTTTTTGCGCTATAAACAAAAAAAAGCAACAATTTTGAAAAAAAAAAACAATATTTTTTACTTGTTGCTATAATAAATAGCCCAATTTTTTTTTCCAAATTTTTTTTTCTCAGTTTAGGCCGATACGTATTCTTCTACATATTTTTGGTAAAAAAAAAAAACGCAATAAGCGCTTACAAAAAATGGGACAGAATTATTATTATTATTATTATTTTTTTTTATTTTTTTTTTTTACTAGTAATGGCGGCGATCTGCGATTTTTTTTATTGGGACTGCGACATTATGGCGGACACATCGTACACTTTTGACACATTTTTGGCGCCATTCACATTTATACAGCGATCAGTGCGATAAATATGCACTAATTACTGTATAAATGTGACTGGCATTCAAGGGGTTAACACAAGGGGGTGAGGAAGGGGTTAAATGTGTGCCTGTATTGTGTTCTCACTGTGTGTGGAGGGGGGGTGACTGGGGGAGGTGACTGATCTATGTCCCTATGTACAAGGGACACAGATCGGTCTCCTCTCTCCCCTGACAGGACGTGGAGCTCTGTGTTTACACACAGAGCTCCACGTTCCTGCTCTGTCATTACCGATCGCGGGTACCTGGCGGACATCGCGACCGCCAGGCACGCGCATCGGCATCTCTGGGACGCGCCGGTCAATTGACGTCCTGTTGGATATTCAGAGCCACCGTGAAGCCGTCATTTGACGATGGCCCGGGGCTCATGTGGTTAATAACGATCTTGTAGAGAAATAGGGGAGCTTTATAAATAAGAAATGACTGAACATCCACATGTGTAACAGTGATGTGTGAAATCCTAGCTTTACAAGGAAACCCGTTACTGTTACCCAGGTGACAGCGATTAAAGCGACACAGTTTAAAAATGTTTCTGGCAAAGAAGATACCGTATTTTCCGGCACACAAGATGACTTTTTAACCCCTGAAATTCTTCTTCAAAGTCGGGGGGTCGTCTTATACGCCGGTAACCTAATATGCTTACCTTATCCGTGACATGCAGATCGCGACCGTCCTTTTTTGAAAAGCCGCGCCTCCTCTTTCTGCTGTTCCGTGATAGGCGGAACACTCAGCTTCCCAGGAGACACTGGGGCAGATTCAGATAGATTAGCGGATCTTTAGATCCGCGTAATCTATCTGATTTTCGATCTGCCGGTCCAATTTTGCGAGGCAAGTGCATGATTCACCAAGCACTTACCTCGAAAATTGCACCGTCGGATCGTAACTCCCCCGGCGGAATTCAAATTCCGCGGCTAGGGGGAGTGTACAATTTAAATCAGGCGCGTTCCCGCGCCGATTTAACTGCGCATGCGTCGCCGGCGAAATTTGCCAGTGCGCATTCTCCAAATGACGTCGCTAGGACGTCAATGTTTTCGGCGGCTACGTAAATTCCGGCCATCCGTATTCCCGATCGACTTACGCATACAACGTAAAAATTTGAATCTCGGCGCGGGAGCGACGGCCATACTTAACATTAGCTACCCCTCATATAGCAGGGGTAACTATCCGCCGGAAAAAGCCGAACGCAAACGACGTAAAAAAAAAAGCGACGGGCGGGCGTTCGGTCTTGAATCGGCGGTTCTCCTCATTTGCATATCCGACGCGTAAAAAACTGCGACACCTAGCGGCCGGCGGTAGATTGCAGCCTAAGATCCGACTGGTGTAAGGCACTTACACCAGTCGGATCTAAGGGAGATCTATGCGGAACTGATTCTTATGAATCAGTCGCATAGATCCGACCATCGGATCTCAGAGATACGACGCCGGATCAGGAGATCCGCCGTCGTATCCCCTTGATGAATCTGCCCCACTGTGTTTAGTGTTCCGCCTATCACGGATGCCCTCTCATCCGAGACCGATGATGTAATGGTGGCACAGTCTGGCATGTAATGGTGGCACAGTCTGGCGTGTAATGGTGGCACAGTCTGGCGTGTAATGGTGGCACAGTCTGGCGTGTAATGGTGGCACAGTCTGGCGTGTAATGGTGGCACAGTCTGGCGTGTAATGGTGGCACAGTCTGGCGTGTAATGGTGGCACAGTCTGGCGTGTAATGGTGGCACAGTCTGGCGTGTAATGGTGGCACAGTCTGGCGTGTAATGGTGGCACAGTCTGGCGTGTAATGGTGGCACAGTCTGGCGTGTAATGGTGGCACAGTCTGGCGTGTAATGGTGGCACAGTCTGGCGTGTAATGGTGGCACAGTCTGGCGTGTAATGGTGGCACAGTCAGGTGAGGCGAGGCATGACTAGTAGGAAGGGGGTCGTCTTATATGGAGAAGGATCTGGGGGTTTTAGTTGATCATAAGCTCAATAATGGCATGCAATACCAAGCTGCGGTTTCCAAAGCGAGCAAAGTCCTTTCTTGTATAAGAGAGGTATGGACTCCAGAGACAGAGATATAATTTTGCCCCTGTACAAATCATTAGTAAGACCTCATCTGGAATATGCAGTTCAGTTTTGGGCACCAGTTCTCAAAAAGGATATCGGGGAACTGGAGAAAGTGCAGAGAAGGGCAACCAAACTGATAAGAGGCATGGAGGAGCTCAGCTATGAGGAAAGATTAGAAGAACTAAATGTATTCACTCTTGAGAAGAGGAGAATAAGGGGGGATATGATCAACATGTACAAATATATAAGGGGTTCATATAGTGAACTTGGTGTTGAGTTATTCACTTTACGGTCAACACTGAGGACAAGGGGGCGCTCTTTACGTCTAGAGGAAAAGAGATTTCATCTCCAAATACGGAAAGGTTTCTTCACAGTAAGAGCTGTGAAAATGTGGAACAGACTCCCTCCAGAGGTGGTTCTGGCCAGCTCAGTAGATTGCTTTAAGAAAGGCCTGGATTCTTTCCTAAATGTACAGAATATAACTGAGTACTAACATTTAGAGGTATAGTTGATCCAGGGTAAATCCGATTGCCTCTCGGGGGATCAGGAAGGAATTTTTTCCCTGCTGTAGCAAATTGGATCATGCTCTGCTGGGGTTTTTTGCCTTCCTCTGGATCAACTGTGGGTATGGAATTGCATTGTGTTTTTTATTTTGTTTGTTTATTTTATTTTTATTTTTTTTGTGGTTGAACTGGATGGACTTGTGTCTTTTTTCAACCTGACTAACTATGGGCCATATTCTTGAAGAAAGTAGGCGGGCGGCACGTAAGCCATTTACACTCCGCCGCCCCAACCTACAGGAGCAAGTGCTGTATTCCCCAAACACTTGCTCCGTAGTTTGGAGCGGCGGAGTGTAATTGGCCCGGCGTATCCCCGCGTATATCCAAGGGGGCGGCTTCTATTTAAATTAAGCGCGCCCCCGATTCTAACGAACTGCGCAATGCGCCGGGCTTAAAATAGTGTGCGTCATTGACGTAAAGTCGTATTCCGTCATTTGCCGCAATGCACGTCGGGAAAGTTTTCCGACGGAGCATGCGCTCTACGCTCGGCGCGGGAGCGCGCCTAATTTAAATGATTCCCGCCCCCGGCGGGATCATTTACATTGCGCGCGCTTACGCCGGACAATTTTGCCGGCGCGCCCTCGCAATTTACGGAGCTACTGCTCCGTGAATCGAGGGCAGCGGCGCAAATTTGCGGGGGCGCAGGGCAAAATCGTTGCCCTGTGCCTCCGCAAAACAAAAGCAAATCTCTTTGAATCTGGGCCAATGTCTTTATACAGTTACATCTACTTTGCCAGATTAATTTTTGCAACAGGGTCACTTTAAAAGAGAATGCAAGAGAAGGCAAAACGTATTTTGAGAAAACATGTCTGAAGGGAAAGGAGAGTTATACATAAATCCATAGCAATATAAAGTGTATAAACAGATACATTTACACTTACCATTAGGAATTTCTGTTGTAGGTGCCATCTGGTCCAGAGAAGGTTCTTCTGTAATAAAAAGCAAAAAAATATATATAAATTAGAACATCACATTGGGTAAAGTGCATTAACCATAGAGACAGTCACTAAAGGTACATGTTTTTTCACCTTAATGCATCCTATCCTAAATTATTCCGACAATACCGCCCCCCGTTTTACTTACCTGAGCCCGTTCACCTGCAGCACTTGCCCCCGACGGCCTTTTTCGCCGCTCAGCCTGGTCGTTTGGATGGCTAGAGTGGATGGATTGAAAGCAGCGCAGCCATTGGCTTGCGCCGCTGTCAATCACATCCAATGACGCTGTATTCTAGGGGGCTAAGAATATGCATGCATCATACATACTAGGGGGAGTACAACTGGGGGAGTCTGTAGTGGAGAAGGATCTGGGGGTTTTAGTTGATCATAAGCTCAATAATGGCATGCAATGCCAAGCTGCGGTTTCCAAAGCGAGCAAAGTCCTTTCTTGTATTAAGAGAGGTATGGACTCCAGAGAGAGAGACATCATTTTGCCCCTGTACAAATCATTAGTAAGACCTCATCTGGAATATGCAGTTCAGTTTTGGGCACCAGTTCTCAAAAAGGATATCGGAGAACTGGAGAAAGTGCAGAGAAGGGCAACCAAACTGATAAGAGGCATGGAGGAGCTCAGCTATGAGGAAAGATTAGAGGAACTGAATTTATTCACTCTTGAGAAGAGGAGAATAAGGGGGGATATGATCAACATGTACAAATATATAAGAGGTCCATATAGTGAACTTGGTGTTGAGTTTTTCACTTTACGGTCAACACTGAGGACAAGGGGGCACTCTTTACGTCTAGAGGAAAAGAGATTTCACCTCCAAATACGGAAAGGTTTCTTCACAGTAAGAGCTGTGAAAATGTGGAACAGACTCCCTCCAGAGGTGGTTCTGGCCAGCTCAGTAGATTGCTTTAAGAAAGGCCTGGATTCTTTCCTAAATGTACAGAAAATAACTGAGTACTAACATTTATAGGTATAGTTGATCCAGGGTAAATCCGATTGCCTCTCGGGGGATCAGGAAGGATTTTTTTCCCCTGCTGCAGCAAATTGGATCATGCTCTGCTGGGGTTTTTTGCCTTCCTCTGGATCAACTGTGGGTATGGAGTTGGGTGTATGGGATTGCATTGTGTTTTTTATTTTGTTTGTTTATTTTCTTTTTATTTTTTTTGTGGTTGAACTGGATGGACTTGTGTCTTTTTTCAACCTGACTAACTATGGGCCATATTCTTGAAGAAAGTAGGCGGGCGGCGCGTAAGCCATTTACTTTTCGCCGCCCCAACCTACAGGAGCAAGTGCTGTATTCCCCAAACACTTGCTCCGTAGTTTGGGGCGGCGGAGTTTAATTGGCCCGGCGTATCCCCGCGTATATCCAAGGGGGCGGCTTCTATTTAAATTAAGCGCGCCCCCAATTCTAACGAACTGCGCATGCGCCGGGCTTAAAATAGTCCAGTGCGCATGCTCCAGTTTTCGGCGTAAAACGTCAATGACGCCGACGTGTGCGTCATTGACGTAAAGTCGTATTCAAGAACGACTTAGTAAAACGACGTACCCGACGGGAAAACACGACGCGGACCCGACGCCATACTTAACATGGCCTACGTGGGACTGGCGTAAGGTTACCACTCATATAGCAGGGGTAACCTTACGCCTACGCAAACGACGGTTACGCAACGCGAATTTGTTTGGGAATCGGCGTATCAGGCTCATTTGCATAAACAAATGAGACCTGAACGTAAACGCCACCTAGCGGCCGGCGGAGTAATTACATTTAAGATCCGACAGTGTAAGTGACTTACACATGTCGGATCTTCAGCGTATCTATGCGAAAATGATTCTAAGAATCACTCGCATAGATACACTGGCCAAAAAAGAGAGATACGATGGAGTATCCTGAGATACTCCATCGTAACTTTACTCAGAATATGGCCCTATGTAACTATATGGTGAGTATATCCCAAAACCAACATTTTAGCTGGAAAAATAGGGAGTCGTCTTATACGCCGGCAAATACGGTATACCTGCAAAAGAAGATTGTAAAAACTTCCCATCCCTGCTGCCAAACCCTGCCAATTGGAAGAGTGGTCACCTGAAATCTTCTGGAAAACCAATACTTCAGGTTGATCTCCTGTGTCCCCTCCACCTGTGCTCCCCTTTTTCCTGTTTCTGACCTCCACAACAGGATAGGATACAGTGGTGACTTGCAGTTTGGTGGAAGAAACCATTGAGAACTTCAGAGGACACAGGAGATCAACGTTCCCAGAAGTATCAGTTTCTCACTAGACAAGTAAGGATTTACAATGGCCCAGATTCAGTAAGCAATTGCGCCTGCGTAACCATGGGTTATGCAGCGCAATTGCTTACTTGCTCCGGCGTTACGAATGCTCCTGATTCATGAACATCGTAACGCCGACTAAAGCCTAAAATCTGCGTGGCATAAGGCTCTTATGCCACGCTGATTTTAGGCTGCATTCTTGCGTTGACCGCTAGGGGGCGCGCTCCCATTGTGATCAGCGTATAGTATGCAAATTGCATACTAACACCGATTCACAAAGTTGTGCGGGCCCTGCGTACGCAAGGTACGGAGTTTCGGTACGGCGTCTTTAGCGTAAGGCTGCCCCTTCTAATAGTAGGGGCAGCCAATGCTAAAGTATACCCGCCCTTCCCGCGTCGCGACGTTCAAATTTTACGTCGTTTGCGTAAGTGATTCGTGAATGGCGCTGGACGCCATTCACTTTGAAGCAAATGACGTCCTTGCGACGTCATTTGCCGCAATGCACGTCGGGAAAGTTTTCCGACGGAGCATGCGCTCTACGCTCGGCGCGGGAGCGCGCCTAATTTAAATGATTCCCGCCCCCGGCGGGATCATTTACATTGCGCGCGCTTACGCCGGGCAATTTTGCCGGCGCGCCCTCGCAATTTACGGAGCTGCTGCTCCGTGAATCGAGGGCAGCGGCGCAAATTTGCGGGGGCGCAGGGCAAAATCGTTGCCCTGTGCCTCCGCAAAAAAAGAGCAGATCTCTTTGAATCTGGGCCAATGTCTTTATACAGTTGCATCTACTTTGCCAGATTAATTTTTGCAACAGGGTCACTTTAAAAGAGAATGCAAGAGAAGGCAAAACGTAATTTGAGAAAACATGTCTGAAGGGAAAGGAGAGTTATACATAAATCCACTTACCATTAGGAATTTCTGTTGTAGGTGCCATCTGGTCCAGAGAAGGTTCTTCTGTAATAAAAAGCAAAAAAAATATATATAAATTAGAACATCACATTGGGTAAAGTGCATTAACCATAGAGACAGTCACTAAAGGTACATGTTTTTTCACCTTAATGCATCCTATCCTAAATTATTCCGACAATACCGCCCCCCCCCCTCCGTTTTACTTACCTGAGCCCGTTCACCTGCAGCACTTGCCCCCGACGGCCTTCTTCGCCGCTCAGCCTGGTCGTTTGGATGGCTAGAGTGGATGGATTGAAAGCAGCGCAGCCATTGGCTTGCGCTGCTGTCAATCACATCCAATGACGCTGTATCACAGGAGCTCGCTCGTAAGAACTTACTACCTCGCATGAAGGTGGAAAGTTCTTGAACAGGACCAGAACGAGCTGCACAGTGGAGGCAAGTATAACATGTTTGTTATTTTTTTTCTCTCTTTAAAGTGTCTGTAAAGGCAGAAGGTTTTTTAATCTTAATGCATTCTATGCATTTAGATAAAAAAACCTTTTTTGTGTAGTAGCCCCCCCTATTACCTAAACCCAATCTCTATCCAGTGATGTGCATAAGAGCCTCAGCCGTCCAGGACTGGCTGACACACAGCAGCGGGACGCCATTGGCTCTGCGGCTCCGTGTCTGAAGTGACACAGGCAGCTGTGGCTCGGCTCAGGTGCCCCCATAGCAAGCTGCATGCTGTGGGGACACTCAACAGGAAAAAGGGGCCATGAGAATAGGAGGATGTGGGCTGCTCTGGGCAAAACCATTTTACAAAGCAGGCAAGTATAACTTTTTTTTTGTTCTTTTTAATAATAGAGACTTTAGTATTGCTTTAAACCCCGTACACACGGACCGAATGTCGATCGGCATCAGTCAGTTCAATAGAAACTGTCCAGTATTCAGCCCGTGTGTGCTGCAGCCAGCTCAACAGAAGCCGGCCGTTTGGCTTCTGATGAAGGGGCATGACCGTAAAAGCCCTTCTAACCGGCTCCCAATCGGCGCTCTCAGCCAATGGTTGACAGCGCTGATCGCAGTGTTCTGACAGGGGGAAGCATTTCCCTGTCAAAAACACAATGGAACAGCAGGGGAGATCACTGTACTAGTGTGTACTAGGCTTTAGGGACTCATTTGAGAACTCCACTGGTCTTTGCCATCTATACTCTGCAGACCAATTTTTTTGAATAGACAGGATGCAGTGTGAGAAGTGCAGTGCAGTATAAAACAAAAACAAAAAAGAGTAGATAGCGATATTGGCTTTTTTTTAATTTTTATTTTTTATATTAATGAGTCCTTAAAGTGGAGGTCCGCCTAAAAAAAAAAAAATATTAAAAGCCAGCAGCTACAAATACTGCAGCTGCTGACTTTTAATAAATGGACACTTAACTGTCCAGGGTGCCCGCGATGTCGGCAGCCAAAGCCGATCAAGCGTTGCGGCTTCACTTCCCTACTGCGCATGCACGAGTCGTGATGCGCGTCCTCACTGGTCCCTGCTGTCTTCTGGAACCTGTGTGTTTCCCAGAAGACAGCGGGGAGGTCTATGCCCGGAAGTGGGTGCAAATACCTGTATTAGACAGATATCTTCACCTCCCCTCCCCCCTGAAAGGTGCCAAATGTGACACCGGAGGGGAGGGATCCGAAAAGCAGAGGTTCCATTTTTGTGTGGACCTCCTCTTTAAGATTCAGGTCCATTCATCCTGGCTGACAACACACAGCATTCTGTGGATCAAAAGGAGACAGCTCTGCTTAACTTTCTTTTGCTGAATTCCTCCTATTCCCCTCATTTCCACAATATTAGAGACTAAGGGGCAGATCCTCGTACAGCGGCGCATTTATCCGCCGGGCGTAGCGTATCCAAGATACACTACGCCGCCGTAACTTACTTCTTTTTTTTTCAAATCCACAAAGAATATGCGCCGTAAGTTACGGCGGCGTAGTGTATCGTTGGCGGCGTAATGGCACGCCATTCAAATCTCTATGATGGGGGCGTGTTTTATGTAAATACGTTGTGACCCGACGTAAACAACGTTTTTTTTAACTGTGCATGCGTCGTCTGTGGGGGTATCCCAGTGCGCATGCTCGAAATTAAACCGGAACCAGCCAATGCTTACGACAGGGACGTCATTCTACGCAAATTCCTATTCGCAAACGGCTTACGCAAACGACGTAAAAAATTCATAATTGTACGCGGGAACGACGGCCATACTTAACATTGAGTACGCCTCAGAACAGTAGCTTTAACTATACGCCGGAAAAAGGTGAACGCAAACGACATACAAAACGACCGCCGGGCGCACGTACGTTCGTGAATCGACTTAACTAGGTAATTTGCATATTCTACGCCGAAAACAACGGAAGCGCCACCTAGCGGCCAGCGTCAGAATGCACCCTAAGATACGACGGCGTAATAGAATTACACCAATCGGATCTTAGGCTAATGTCGGCGTATCTAGCTTTCTGAATACAGAAAGTAGAAACGCCGGCGCAGCTTTGAATTTACGCGGTGTATCTATGGATACGCCGGCGTAATTCTTTGCTGAATCCGGACCATAGTCTTTATACAGTTGCATCTACTTTGCCAGATTAATTTTTGCAACAGGGTCGCTTTAAAAGAGAAAGCAAGAGAAGGCAAAACGTATTTTGAGAAAACATGTCTGAAGGGAAAGGAGAGTTATACATAAATCCATAGCAATATAAAGTGTATAAACAGATACATTTACACTTACTATTAGGAATTTCTGTTGTAGGTGCCATCTGGTCCAGAGAAGGTTCTTCTGTAATAAAAACCAAAAAAAAAAAAAAAAGATAAATTAGAACATCACATTAACCATAGAGACAGTCACTAAAGGGACACTAAAGGCAGGGCTCAAAATTTCAAGTCCTGAGCTACTAGCCAGGCCTCAAGGGTTACTCGCCACCAGTTGCCCCGCCCAACCCCTACCATGTCCCTCCCCTAATCCCACCCCTAGACACGCCCTCCTAAATTATCTCATGAAATGACACTTAAATGTTTTATGCCAGTCAGTCTGACACCCCGCAACACCGATCTCGGTAAAGAGTCTCTCATGGAGACTCTTTACCACGTGATCAGCCGTGTCCAATCACGGCTGATCACGATGTAAACAGGAAGAGCCGTTGACGGCTCTTCCTCACTCGCGTCTGACAGACGCGAGTAGAGGAGAGCCGATCGGCGGCTCTCCTGACAGGGGGGGTTTGCGCTGATTGTTTATCAGCGCAGCCCCCCCTCGGATCGCCACACTGGACCACCAGGGAAGCCCACCCTGGACCACCAGGGAAGGGCAAACTGTAAAAAAAAGCCCACCCAAAAAAAGTAAAAAAAAATAAATAAAAAGGCTGGAAAAAAAACACATAAAAAAAAAAGATGCCAATCAGTGCCCACAAAATCTATCCGCTGGAATCCATCCCAACGGATGGATCCGCTGGTCTGTACAGACTCACCGGATCCATCCATCCGAAGGGATCCCCCGCATGCGTCGTAATGATTCGACGCATGCGTGGAATTCCTTATATGACAGCGGCGCGCACGTCGCCGCGTCATAATCGCGGGGGCGGCGCGACACATCATCGCCAGAGGATTTCGGCGCGGATTTCGATTCGATGGTGAGTACACTCCATTGCATGGAAATCCGCGCAAATCCTCGAGAGGATTTATCCGCGGATACGGTCCGCTGGACCATATCCGCGGATAAATCCTCTCGTGTGTATGGGGCCTTAGGGAACATATTAACCCCTTCAACGCCCCCTAGTGGTTAACCCCTTCCCTGCCAGTCACATTTACACAGTAATCAATGCATATTTATAGCATTAATCGCTGTATAAATGTGAATGGTCCCAAAAACGTGTCGAAAGTGTCCGATGTGTTCGCCGCAATGTCACGGTGACAGTAAAAAAAAACGCAAATCGTTGCCAATACTAGTAAAAAAATTTATAAAATAAAAATGCCATAAATCTATCACCTATTTTGTAGACGCTATAACTTTTGCGCAAACCAATCAATATATGATTATTGCGATTTTTTTTTTACCAAAAATATGTAGAAGATTACGTATCGGCCTAAACTGAGGAAAAAAAATGTGTTTTTTTTTTAAATTGTGATATTTATTAAATAAAAAAGTAAAAAATATTGGTTTTTTTTTTAATTGTCGCTCTTCTTTTGTTTATAGCGCAAAAAATAAAAACCGCAGAGGTGATCAAATACCACCAAAAGAAAGCTCTATTTGTGGGAACAAAATGATAAAAAAAATTGTTTGGGTACAGTGTAGCGCGACCGCGCAATTGTCATTCAAAGTGCGACAGTGCTGAAAGCTGAAAATTGGCATGGGCAGGAAGGTGCGTAAGTGCCCGGTATGGAAGTGGTTAAGATTCAGATCCATTTCATCCTGTACAATATACATAGTAAATAAAGATATAGTTAGACAAACCTGTAGCATAGTCCTCAGATATGCCCGTTTCGGGTTCCGGCTCGCCCTTCTCACCAGAAAAGAACTTCTTAATTTTGGAAAAAAAATTTGATCCTGTAGAAGAATGGAAAACATATTAAAATGGGTGAGCAGCATTTAGTAGAAAGACAAGATTCAGTGACATTTTCAATACCATCTGTAATATCCTTTCATCTGTATCAGTAAGCTATATTGGTTCTATCCCCCCACCCCGATTTAAAGGGGTGGTTCACCCTAAAAACTACTTTTTTTTATTACACTGGCCCCCCACATTACAATACGATTAAGGCTATTATTTTTTTTTTGATGCTGTACATACCTTTGTACAGCATATTCACCCGTTGCGAGTCCCGCGGGAGTGGGCGTTCCTCACATGTCTGCGATTGACATTTTGACCAAAAACGAGCTCCGCCCCGTCGCGTAAGCCACGTCACGGTTGGCGAAAGGAGCCGAACCTCGCCAATCCTTTCGCCAATCGTGACGCGGCTTACGCGACGGGGGGAGCTCGTTTTTGGTCAAAATGTCAATTACAGACATGTGAGGAACGCCCACTCCCGCGGGACTCGCAACGGGTGAATATGCTGTACAAAGGTATGTACAGCATCAAAAAAAAAATAATAGCCTTAATCGTATTGTAATGTGGGGGGCCAGTGTAATTTAAAAAAAGTAGTTTTTAGGGTGAACCACCCCTTTAACCTGCGTTCTTGGATTCCTATTTTGCCATTCAGATGTGACACTGGTCCAATAGGAATGTATACTGTTCCTCTCTACAATATGTACACATGTCCCCATGTTTTATCCCTTTAAATGCCCTGCAAGTTCAGAATATCTGCTAATCTGCCAGAAATGCACGCTGCGCCTAAAGTCCTGCTTTGGCTGACAACACACAGCATTCTGTGGATCAAAAGGAGACAGCTCTGCTTAACTGTCTTTTGCTGAACTGCTGAATTCCTCCTATTCCCCTCATTTCCACAATATTAGAGACTAAGGGGCAGATCCTCGTACAGCGGCGCATTTATCCGCCGGGCGTAGCGTATCTAAGATACACTACGCCACCGTAACTTACTTTTTTTTTTCCAAATCCACAAAGAATCTGCGCCGTAGTGTATCTTTGGCGGCGTAATGGCACGCCATTCAAATCTCTATGATGGGGGCGTGTTTTATGTAAATACGTTGTGACCCGACGTCTGTGGGGGGTATCCCAGTGCGCATAGAAGAAACCCCAGGTGGGTCTACTATATGGTCATGCACTGGTACAGGATTCCAAGGGTGCTGGCGGTGCACTAGGCAAGCATAAAGGCTGAATGAAGGATGGATGGCCGCACTCCAAAGACCGTACAGGTTGTCTTTTATTAAATGAACAGCAAAAGCATTACCAGATCACAGAAACAGGGGACAGCCGACGTTTCGCACAAAATCAGTGCTTATTCATGGCTGATGAATAAGCACTGATTTTGTGCGAAACGTCGGCTGTCCTCTGTTTCTGTGATCTGGTAATGCTTTTGCTGTTCATTTAACCACTTGAGACCCGCGTTATTGACAAAAGACATCAACAGCGCGGTTCTCAGGTGCCAACTGGACGTCTTTGGACGTCATTTGAAAGCATTACCCAGTGGCGCGCGGCGGGTAACCACTGTGCCGCTGCATCGCTGGGGAGCAGATGCGTGTACCTGGCGGCCGCGATGTCCGCCGGGTACACGCGATCGCAGGTGACAGCAGGGACGTGGAGCTCTGTGTGTAAACACAGAGCTCCACGTGCTGTCAGAGGAGAGGAGACCGATCTGTGTCTCTTGTACATAGGGACACAGCATCGGTCACCTCCCCCAGTCACCCCCCACACAGTTAGAACACACCCAGGATACACATTTAACCCCTTCCTCACCCCCTAGTGTTAACCCCTTCCCTGACAGTCACATTTATACAGTAATTAAACTAGGGTTGGGACTTTAAATGAGGCGTATGAAAAACACACGCCTCCATCCCTATTGGATACAAAAAAAGGGTTTTTTTTTGGGACTTTAAATGAGATGCGTTTTTAAACAAACAGTAGTATAAGTAAAATAGTAAACGTTTATAACCAGGCTCATACATACCACCCAAACAGCAAGCCAAATTCAACTGTCTAACTGTATATGTTAAAAGCAGAGATTGGTTGCACGCATTTGCAAGTACATGAGTAAGCTGCAGAGCCCGCGCCAAGGCTCTCTGCGATCTGCAGTCCTAACTAAACTTTTGAAGTCTCCTCAATGGAGGCATGTAAAGGCATGTAAAGACTAATGGGTAGATGGAGGACACTGCGTTTTGCTGATACCCTTATACTATTATGCGTTTTTTTTCCAGTGCTCTTCACCACAATACCAAGCATAGGTGGAGGCGGGGACACACCCCTAGTCCCCTGTCCTCCATCTACCCATTAGTCTTTACATGCCTCCATTGAGGAGACTTCAAAAGTTTAGTTAGGACTGCAGAGAGCCTTGGCGCGGGCTCTGCAGCTTACTCATGTACTTGCAAATTGCAATCTCTGCTTTTAACATATACAGTTAGACAGTTGAATTTGGCTTGCTGTTTGGGTGGTATATATGAGCCTGGGTATAAACGTTTACCATTTTACTTATACTACTGTTTGTTTAAAAACGCATTTCATTTAAAGTCCCAAAAAACCCCCCTTTTTTTTATACAGTAATTAGTGCATTTTTATAGCACTGATCGCTGTATAAATGTGAATGATCCCAAATTTGTGTCGAAAGTGTCCGATACGTCCGCCGCAATATCGCAGTCCCAATAAAAATCGCAGATCGCCGCCATTACTAGTAAAAAAAAAAAGAATGAAAAAAAATCATAATTCTGTTCCCCATTTTGTAGGCGCTATAACTTTTCGCTTATTGCGATTTTTTTTTTACAATAATACGTCGAAAAATACAAATCGGCCTTAACTGAGAAAAAAAATAGTTTAAAAAAAAAAAAAAATTGGGATATTTATTATAGCAACAAGTAAAAAAAAAATTGTTTTTTTTTAAATTGTCGCTCTTTTTTTTGTTTATAGCGCAAAAAATAAAAACCGCAGAGGTGATCAAATACCACCAAAATAAAGCTCTATTTGTGGGGAAAAAAGGACGTCAATTTTGTTTGGGAGCCACGTTGCACGACCACGCAAATGTCAGTTAAAGCGACGCAGTGCCGGAAGCTGAAATTTCGCCTGGGAACGAAGGGGGTTTATGTGCCCAGTAAGCAAGTGGTTAATAAAAGACAACCTGTACGTTTTTTGGAGTGCGGCCATCCATTCTTCATTCAACCTTTATCCCAGTGCGCATGCTCGAAATTAAACCGGAACCAGCCAATGCTTACGATAAGGACGTCATTCTACGCAAATTCCTATTCGCAAAACGACTTAGGCAAACGACGTAAAACATTAAAAATTTTACACGGGAACGACGGCCATACTTAACATTGAGTACGCCTTAAGAACAGTAGCTTTAACTATACGCCGGAAAAAGCCGAACGCAAACAACATAAAAAACTACCGCCAGGCGCACGTACGTTCGTGAATCGACCTTACTAGGTAATTTGCATATTCTACGCCGAAAACAACGGAAGCGCCACCTAGCGGCCAGCGTCAGAATGCACCCTAAGATACGACGGCGTAATTGAATTACACCAGTCGGATCTTAGGCTAATGTTGGCGTATCTAGCTTTCTGAATACAGAAAGTAGATACGCAGGCACAGCTTTGAATTTACGCGGTGTATCTATGGATACGCCGGCGTAATTCTTTGCGGATTTCGGACCATAGTCTTTATACAGTTGCATCTACTTTGCCAGATTAATTTTTGCAACAGGGTCGCTTTAAAAGAGAATGCAAGAGAAGGCAAAACGTATTTTGAGAAAACATGTCTGAAGGGAAAGGAGAGTTATACATAAATCCATAGCAATATTAAGTGTATAAACAGATACATTTACCACTAGGAATTTCTGTTGTAGGTGCCATCTGGTCCAGAGAAGATTCTTCTGTAATTAAAAAAAAAAAAAAGATAAATTAGAACATCACATTGGGTAAAGTGCATTAACCATAGAGACAGTCACTAAAGGGACACTAAAGGTGCATGTTTATTCACCTTAATGCATCCTATCCTAAATTATTCCGACAATACACCCCCCCCCCCCCGTTTTACTTACCTGAGCCCGTTCACCTGCAGCACTTGCCCCCGACGGCCTTTTTCGCCGCTCAGCCTGGTCGCAGTGCGCCGGCGGGCGGGCCCCAGTCATACAGTGAGCGTCTATCGCCGCTGGCTGTATCACGGGAGCTCGCCCGTAAGAACTTACCACCTCGCATGAAGGTGGAAAGTTCTTGCGAGGAGGACCAGAGACAGCCGCCGAGGGACCCCAGAAGACGTGGATCAGGGCCACTATGTGCAAAACGAGCTGCACAGTGGAGGCAAGTATAACATGTTTGTTATTTTTTTCTCTCTTTACAACCCCTTTAAAGTGGCTGTAAAGGCAGAAGGTTTATTAATCTTAATGCATTCTATGCATTTAGATAAAAAAAACCTTCTTTGTGTAGTAGCCCCCCTATTACCTAAACCCAATCTCTATCCAGTGATGTGCACAAGTGCCTCAGCCGTCCAGGATTGGCTGACACAGAGCAGCGGGACGCCATTGGCTCTGCGGCTCCGTGTCTGAACTGACACAGGCAGCTGTGGCTCGGCTCAGGTGCCCCCATAGCAAGCTGCATGCTGTGGGGACACTCAACAGGAAAAAGGGGCCATGAGAATAGGAGGATGTGGGCTGCTCTGGGCAAAACCATTTTACAAAGCAGGTAAGTATAACTTTTTTTTTGTTTTTTGTTTTTAATAATAGAGACTTTAGTATCACTTTAAACCCCGTACACACGGGCCGAATGTCGATCGGCATCAGTCAGTTCAATAGAAACTGTCCAGTATTCAGCCCGTGTGTGCTGCAGCCAGCTCAACAGAAGCTGGCCGTTTGTCTTCTGATGAAGGGGCATGACCGTAAAAGCCCTGCTAACCGGCTCCCAATCGGCGCTCTCAGCCAATGGTTGACAGCGCTGATCGCAGTGTTCTGACAGGGGGAAGCATTTCCCTGTCAAAAACACAATAGAACAGCAGGGGAGATCACTGTACTAGTGTGCACTAGGCTTTAGGGACTCATTTGAGAACTCCACTGGTCTTTGCCATCTATACTCTGCAGACCAATTTTTTTGAATAGACAGGATGCAGTGTGAGAAGTGCAGTGCAGTATAAAAAAAATAAAAGAGTAGATAGCAATATTGGCTTTTGTTTTTTTTTATATTAATGAGTCCTTAAAGTGGAGGTCCGCCTAAAAAAAAAAATATTAAAAGCCAGCAGCTACAAATACTGCAGCTGCTGACTTTTAATAAATGGACACTTAACTGTCCAGGGTGCCCGCGATGTCGGCAGCCAAAGCCGATCAAGCGTTGCGGCTTCAATTCCCTACTGCGCATGCACGAGTCGTGATGCGCGTCCTCACTGGTCCCTGCTGTCTTCTGGGACCTGTGTGTTTCCCAGAAGACAGCGGAGGAGGTCTATGCCCGGAAGTGGGTGCAAATACCTGTATTAGACAGGTATCTTCACCTCCCCTCCCCCCTGAAAGGTGCCAAATGTGACACCGGAGGGGAGGGATCCGAAAAGCAGAGGTTCCATTTTTGTGTGGACCTCCTCTTTAAGATTCAGGTCCATTTCATTCTGTACAATATACATAGTAAATAAAGATATAGTTACACAAACCTGTAGTATAGTCCTCAGACATGTCCGTTTCTGGTTCCGGTTCGGCCTTCTCATCAGAAAAGAACTTCTTAATTTTGGAAAAGAAATTTGATCCTTTAGAAGAATGGAAAACATATTAAAATGGGTGAACAGCATTTAGTAGAAAGACAAGATTCAGTGACATTTTCTTTTTTTCATTCAAGTTTAAGTTTATTTTTAAGATAAGAAGAAAATACAATAAAATAAAAATATCGGGCGATACATCAAAGACATACATAAATATGAACATTAAAATTAATTTTATAATGAGTATTTCCTTTTTACTATTTCCTCTTTTCATATAGCCCGTCTATAGACATAGTATCATTCAAATGAGAAAGGAAATACAAAATAAGTAAAAAGAGTAAAAACATCTAAAATAATAATGTAGATCTTAAAAAGGATTACTTCATGTATCAAGGAATTCATAGACCACTTAACCCCTTAACGCCCGCCGCACGACTATTTACGTCCGCACAATGGCACGGACAGGCAGAAGGACGTGTATATATACGTCCTTGCCTTCTAGCGGGTGGGGGGTCCGATCGGGACCCCCCCGCTGCGTGCGGATTCCCGCGGGGAGCGATCCGGGACGACGGCGCGGCTATTCGTTTATAGCCGTTCCGTCGCGATCACTCCCCGGAGCTGAAGAACGGGGAGAGCCGTAAGTAAACACGGCTTCCCCGTGCTTCACTGTGGCGGCGCATCGATCGTGTCATCCCTTTTATAGGGGAGACACAATCGATGATGTCAGACCTACAGCCACACCCTCCTACTGTTGTAAACACACACTAGGTGAAGCCTAACACGTTCAACGCCCCCTGTGGTTAACTCCCAAACTGCAACTGTCATTTTCACAATAAAGAATGCAATTTAAATGCATTTTTTGCTGTGAAAATGACAATGGTCCCAAAAATGTGTCAAAATTGTCCGAAGTGTCCGCCATAATGTCGCAGTCATGAAAAAAAATCGCTGATCGCCGCCATTAGTAGTAAAAAAAAAAAATGAATAAAAATGCAATACAAATATCCCCTATTTTGTAAACGCTATAAATTTTGCGCAAACCAATCGATAAACGCTTATTACGATTTTTTTTACCAAAAATAGGTAGAAGAATACGTATCGGCCTAAACTGAGGAAAAAAAAAATTTATATATGTTTTTGGGGGATATTTATTATAGCAAAAAGTTAAAAATATTGAATTCTTTTCAAAATTGGCGCTCTATTTTTGTTTATAGCGCAAAAAATAAAAACCGCAGAGGTGATCAAATACCACCAAAAGAAAGCTCTTTTTGTGGGGAAAAAAGGACGTCAATTTTGTTTGGGAGCCACGTCGCACGAGCGCGCAATTGTCTGTTAAAGCGACGCAGTGCCGAATTGTAAAAACGCCTTTGGGCATTTAGCAGCATATTGGTCCGGGGCTTAAGTGGTTAATATCGTCCAAAATATTAAATAACACAAGGCATATACCAGATCAATTATACAGATCCACAAAAAGGAATAGATTTTCAGAAAATCTCCACTACTCCGACACCTAATGGGATCATTCTGTGTCCAAGAAGTAGAGCAGTCCCTTCAATCCAACCTCCCTCAAAAAATAAAATCGGATCAAACTGGTATCAAAAAATATATTCTAAAAACTTCAACCACCATAAATTCCCAAAGAAAAAAAAAAGGGGGAATTTTATAAATATGTGCATACAAACATATTCCCCTAATGTAAAACTCACGGAGGGAATAATAAAGTAGGGATAACACTCTTACTAAAAAAAAAAAAGGGAAGAGAGAAGTAAAAACGAGAAAAAATAAAAAAGAAGGTAAGAAAGGAGAATGGAAGAAGAAGATGAAGATCTAGAGAAACAGATAGCCTGCCTGCCAATAGTGTACATCAATCTGAAGCAACAGCCACAATTATGTTCACTGGGTATAGGATATCCCCACGTATTTCAACCAAGGTTCCCAAATTTCATGGAACTGAGTAGAGCTATCTAACATGGAACTAATTCTCTTTTCTTGTTCCATAATCCATGTGTCCTTTCTCTTCATGCGTAATATGGAAACTGATGTTTTTTTCCATGCGGCTGCGATGGTGATTCTTTTTTTTTTTTATATAATCTTTATTTTTCAAAAGAAGTTTTTGCAGAAGAAAAACAGACGTACATATAGTCGGCCAACATGACCCGGTAAATGAAATATAACAATCACATTGCATGGCAATACTGATCCTGTCTCGGGCATTCAAATAAAACACTGTGGCAAACAATACCACTAGGGCATGCCCATACCTGGAAGCGCAACAGGGGGAATGGTAAGCATCATGTATGGTGCACATTATAAACCTATTCCATCGTGGGTCACCCCACTTGCACCACCCAGGCACACCCCAGTGGGAGGTAACACCCTCCACTTAGTCAAAAATGGACAAGACCGGCCTTCGAGAGTCAGACCCTCGTGCAATGTGGGAACAGGGAAAGGGGAACACAGAAAAGGATCTTACAGATAAAGAAAGAGGTTGGGGGGGGGAGGGGGGGTGGGGCGGTACCTGGTACGCATGCATCGTGAAAAAGACAAAACAAAAAGAAATTGACACCGAGATGTCTCCATCCTGGCTCTAACAATCCATGTCGGCATCAGGACCAACGGGGGTATTCCTCTCTCTAATACCGGGCCCCCTGCCAGAGGAAATCGCCCCCTGGTGCGATGGTGATTCTGGCACCTGTCAGTATAAATAAAATAAGTTGTCTGGTAACCTTTGAAATTTGTGGTATCATTCCATTAAGTAAAGCAATTGCTGGGGATTGATGTAGGTTACAGCCTGTGACTCGTCTGATAATATTAAATACCTTATTCCAGTATCCCCGTATCTTGGGGCATTCCCACCAAACATGGATCATAGATCCCAGTCCTTGGCAATCTCTAAAGCATAAGGGTGAGGACGACGGATACATTGAGACCAGTTTAAGAGGAACCAAATACCATCTAGTGAAAATTTTTATGTTAGCCTCTATAAGACATATACTCATGAAGCCCTTAATGGATCTGATAAAATTCTTATACCAATCTTCCAATTCCCATTCAACCCCAAGCCAACATATGAGGTAACTTAGAGTCATTCGTTACAAGCGATTTATAAATAATTGAAATATTACCTCTCCTAGTCAAAGCCTGGTCACATGTATATTCATATGGTGTTAGGATTCCAGAGATTGATTCGTCATCCCATAGACTCGGAGCATAGTCATGTAATTGAGAAAATCTTAATTTTCTGATAGAGGAAGACCAAGATTATCTATAAAATGTTGCTCAGGAAGAGGGCCTGTACGAGAAAAGAAGCGTCCTATACGGTACAACCCCTTATCATGCCACCATTTGAAAGAATCGACATTCATTTTAGAAGTAAAGGATGGATCCTGAAATATATTTGACAAAGGTCGACCTTTAGAAATTAGAGAAGGTTTTTTTTTAAGTGAATCCCATAGGACTAGAGACTGAGATAGAGTCGGCGATAATATAGATGGCCTGTTTTTGGTAGTACACCACATTAAATTTTCTATCGTAAGAATTGGAGATGCCCGTTCTTCTATATCAATCCAATCTGGGCGGTCATTTTTGAGATAAACTTCCAACAATTGTGCTAATCTTGCAGATTGATAATACCATAGTAAGTTTGGAACTCCCAGGCCCCCCTGTTCAGGTAAATTAAAAAGACTACGAGATGGAAGGCGTGGACCTTTCTTATTCCAAATAAACTTGGTAATCTTACCTTGAAAAGATTTTAAATGATTTATTATCGGTATAGGTAATGATCGAAAAATATATAAAAGTCTAGGGAGAAGAGTCATCTTGACAGAATTAATTCTGCCAATCCAGCCTATATTTTGAGCACCCCAGTCATTCAGATCTTTTTCGAGTTTCCTATACATTGGGGGGTAGTTAGCTAAATATAAATTCTGAATATTCGGGGTCAAATTAATACCCAAATACTGAATATAAGAAGTGTCCCATTTGAATTCGTATTCAGTTTTCAATAGAGAAACTGTGGATTCAGAAAGCGAAACATTGAGAGCCCTAGATTTGACCATATTTACAGTGAGACCCGAAATTTTTGAGAATTTGTCCAGTAGGGAATAGACTTCAGGTAGGGAGGTCACAGGAGAGGTCACAAAAAGCAATAGGTCATCCGCAAATAAGGCGCATTTATGTTCCTTTTTGGCACAATGAACTCCCCTGATATTAGAGTTACCTCGAATAGCTATAGCCAGAGATTCAATAACAATTGCAAATATCAGGGGAGATAGAGGACATCCCTGTCTTGTGCCTCTTCGGTTTTCAATAGGTTCCGAGAAAGTACCTTGTAAACGTATCTTAGCTTCAGGGGAAGAGTAAAGAGCAGAGAGAATACCCATACATTTCGTGCCAAATCCCCAACGCTTCAACACTGCAAACATAAATGGCCAAGAAACAGAATCAAAGGCCTTCTGAAGATCTATTGAAAGAAGCATACCTTTTTGTTTACCATCTCCAGTCCAACCTGAATTTAATATAGAAATTAGATCAACAGCTCTCCTGATCTGATCGGGGCCTAGTCTTCCGGTAATAAAACCTACTTGATATAAACCAACATACTGACCCATAAAAGAAGACATCCTATTGGCCATTATCTTAGTAAGTATCTTAAGGTCATTATTTATAAGAGATATTGGTCTATCATTTTCCACAAGACTATGATCTTTTTCTGGTTTTGGGATCACCGATATATAAGCTAAGTTGAGTTGCCCATCTATAGGAATACCCTCAGTTATGTGGTTGAAGAATCTTACCAGGTAGGGTGTCAGAATGCTAGAATATGTTTTGTAATATGAACTCGAAAATCCATCAGGACCCGGGGGCTTTATCTAATTTTAAGTCTTTGACCACTGACAAAACTTCCTCAGCTGATACGGGAGTCTCCATTATCTCCTTATGTATTTCAGTCAATTTGGGATGAGGTAAATCATCAAGAAATTCTCTCATTCCTTCTGATGAGGAATCGCCATTGAAAGCATAGAGCTTAGAGTAGAATTTATGGAAGACCTCTTAACATTCGCCTAGGATTTAGAGTAGAAGAACCATCTTCCAGTCTAATCTTAGGGAGCGTCCTAGATTTGTATCTAGGCGATAATTTACGTGCTAGCATCGGACCTATTTTATCCTTTAGTTTGTAAAATGTAGCATCAGTCCATTTCAAATCCTCCCCTGATTTTGTGGTAAGTGCCAAGTTTAAAGCGGATCTAGCTGCATTAAGTTTGTGAATGGGGAAACCCAAAGGATCGGATTTATGTTTTTTACGTAAATCTAAATATGTCTCTTCTAATTTTTCTATGTCCAGTTTCCTCTGTCTTTTGAGTTTGGCAGCTATTTGAATCAATTTGCCTCTTATGGAAACCTTATGGGCAGCCCACAACGTTTCCGGGGATACATCCACTGTATCGTTAAAATTGAAGTATTCCTGTAAGGATTGTTCAATTTCAGTCGCTAGGATAGGATCCTTCAAAATTGACCGGTTAAGCGTCCAGTAAAACATTTTAGGAGTTGTATCCTCTTTTCTCAAAGATAAAATGACCATAGGAAGACTATATCCACATGAAGAGACTTGTAAACCTGAAATGCCTGTCTTCTCTTAATAGGAGAATTCGACCCCTGAGTGTTGTGAGTCACAACACTAAGGGGTATAGGAATGTTATTTGATCCAGCCATGAGTTATGAGTATAGCTACGGCAGTATAGTGCAATGAAAATCTTATCTACAATCTTGGAAGCGCACATATTGGCAAGCAGGCTGAAGAAAAGAGGAAGATGTGAAGGAAAGAAAAGAAAAAGAAAGAGGAAATAGGAAAATAAAAATAAAAATATAAACAGTAAAACAAAATACAGTAGCATATAAGGTCAAACCATGACCCAGAATGAAGGAGGAGAGTAATTCTCCTACCTTCATTAAAACAAAGAAATTTAGTATAGTCCATATAGAGGACTATATACTTACCCTTTGGGTCGACAACCCGGTAACGGATGGCTCCAGATTAGATCAGGCTTGACAGAGCTCCTCTAGAGCACGTCCAGCGCCATCGACGTGCAGCCACGCCCCTCTTCGTGGCTGGACAGAGACGTCATTCTACGCAAATTCCTATTCGCGAACGACTTACACAAACGACGTAAAAAATTCAAAATTGTACGCGGGAACGACGGCCATACTTAACATTGAGTACGCCTCAGAACAGTAGCTTTAACTATACGCTGGAAAAAGGTGAACGCAAACGACGTAAAAAACGACCGCCGGGCACACGTACGTTCGTGAATCGACGTAACTAGGTAATTTGCATATTCTACGCCGAAAACAACGGAAGCGCCACCTAGCGGCCAGCGTCAGAATGCACCCTAAGATACGACGGCGTAATAGAATTACGCCAGTCGGATCTTAGGCTAATGTCGGCGTATCTAGCTTTCTGAATACAGAAAGTAGATACGCCGGCGCAGCTTTGAATTTACGCGGTGTATCTATGGATACGCCGGCGTAATTCTTTGCTGAATCCGGGCCATAGTCTTTATACAGTTGCATCTACTTTGCCAGATTAATTTTTGCAACAGGGTCGCTTTAAAAGAGAATGCAAGAGAAGGCAAAACGTATTTTGAGAAAACATGTCTGAAGGGAAAGGAGAGTTATACATAAATCCATAGCAATATTAAGTGTATAAACAGATACATTTACCACTAGGAATTTCTGTTGTAGGTGCCATCTGATCCAGAGAAGGTTCTTCTGTAATAAAAACCAAAAAAAAAAAAGATAAATTAGAACATCACATTAACCATAGAGACAGTCACTAAATGGACACTAAAGGCAGGGCTCAAATTTTCAAGTCCTGAGCTACTAGCCAGGCCTCAAGGGTTACTCGCCACCAGTTGCCCCGCCCAACCCCTACCATGTCCCTCCCCTAATCCCACCCCTAGACACGCCCTCCTAAATTATCTCATGAAATTACACTTAAATGTTTTATGCAGAATGAAGTTAGAAAGATACATATTAACAACAACTTTATCCGTGCCCAAAAATGCAGCCTGCCCATGTCTCCCAGTGCAGCCACATGTCCCCAGTGCAGCCACATGTCCCCAGTGCAGCCTACCTGTGCTGGGTAAGAGAGAGGAGAGCCGCCGCCACGTTGTTCAAAGCGAGTGGAACGGCGCGCGGCAGGGAACACAGCTATTGAATTGAAAGCTGTTATATTCCCCGCACTTTGAACAATGCGGCGGCGCTGACTCTCCTCTCTCTTCCCCTAAGATCATTCCCGCCAGCCCTCAAAATCCACTCGCAAAATGCGAGCAGGCGAGTGGAAATTTTGAGGGCTGCTAAAGGTACATGTTTTTTCACCTTAATGCATCCTATCCTAAATTATTCCGATAATACCCCCCCCCCCCCCCCCCCCCCCGTTTTACTTAACTGAGCCCGTTCACCTGCAGCACTTGCCCCCGACGGCCTTTTTCGCCGCTCAGCCTGGTCGCAGTGCGCCGGCGGGCGGGCCCAAGTGATACAGTGAGCGTCTATAGCCGCCGGCTGCATCACGGGAGCTCGCCCGTAAGAACTTACCACCTCGCATGAAGGTGGAAAGTTCTTGCGAACAGGACCAGACACAGCCGCCGAGGGACCCCAGAAGACGTGGATCAGGGCCACTATGTGCAAAACGAGCTGCACAGTGGAGGTAAGTATAACATGTTTGTTATTTTTTTTTCTCTTTACAACCCCTTTAAAGTGGCTGTAAAGGCAGAAGGTTTTTTAATCTTAATGCATTCTATGCACTTAGATAAAAAAACCTTCTTTGTGTAGTAGCCTCCCCTAATACCTAAACCCAATCTCTATCCAGTCATGTGCACAAGTGCCTCAGCCGTCCAGGATTGGCTGACACACAGCAGCGGGACGCCATTGGCTCTGCGGCTCCGTGTCTGAACTGACACAGGCAGCTGTGGCTCGGCTCAGGTGCCCCCATAGCAAGCTGCATGCTGTGGGGACACTCAACAGGAAAAAGGGGCCATGAGAATAGGAGGATGTGGGCTGCTCTGGGCAAAACCATTTTACAAAGCAGGTAAGTATAACTTTTTTTTTAGTTTTTTTTAATAATAGAGACTTTAGTATCACTTTAAACCCCGTACACACGGGCCGAATGTTGATCGGCATCAGTCAGTTCAATAGAAACTGTCCAGTAATCAGCCCGTGTGTGCTGCAGCCAGCTCAACAGAAGCCGGCCGTTTGGCTTCTGATGAAGGGGCATGACCGTAAAAGCCCTGCTAACCGGCTCCCAATCGGCGCTCTCAGCCAATGGTTGACAGCGCTGATCGCAGTGTTCTGACAGGGGGAGGCATCCCCCTGTCAAAAACACAATGGAACAGCAGGGGAGATCACTGTACTAGTGTGCACTAGGCTTTAGGGACTCATCTGAGAACTCCACTGGTCTTTGCCATCTATACTCTGCAGACCAATTTTTTTGAATAGACAGGATGCAGTGTGAGAAGTCCAGTGCAGTATAAAACAAAAAAAAGAGTAGATCGTGATATTGGCTTTTTTTTAATTTATTTTTTTTATATTAATGAGTCCTTAAAGTGGAGGTCCGCCTAAAAAAAAATTATTAAAAGCCAGCAGCTACAAATACTGCAGCTGCTGACTTTTAATAAATGGACACTTACCTGTCCAGGGTGCCCGCGATGTCGGTAGCCAAAGCCGATCAAGCGTTGCGGCTTCACTTCCCTACTGCGCATGCACGAGTCGTGATGCGCGTCCTCACTGGTCCCTGATGTCTTCTGGGACCTGTGTGTTTCCCAGAAGACAGCGGGGGAGGTCTATGCCCGGAAGTGGGTGCAAATACCTGTATTAGACAGGTATCTTCACCTCCCCTCCCCCCTGAAAGGTGCCAAATGTGACACCGGAGGGGAGGGAACCGAAAAGCAGAGGTTCCATTTTTGTGTGGACCTCCTCTTTAAGATTCAGGTCCATTTCATCCTGTACAATATACATAGTAAATAAAGATATAGTTACACAAACCTGTAGCATAGTCCTCAGACATGTCCGTTTCTGGTTCCGGCTTGGCCTTCTCATCAGAAAAGAACTTCTTAATTTTGGAAAAATATCTTGATCCTGTAGAAGAATGGAAAACATATTAGAATGGGTGAGCAGCATTTAGTAGAAAGACAAGATTCAGTGACATTTTCAATACCATCTGTAATATCCTTTCATGTGTATCAGTAAGCTATATTTGTTCTATCCCCCCACCCCGATTTAACCTGCATTCTTGGATTCCTATTTGGCCATTCAGATGTGACACTGGTCCAATAGGAATGTATACTGTTCCTCTCTACAATATGTACACATGTCCCCGTGTTTTATCCCTTTAAATGCCCTGCAAGTTCAGAATATCTGCTAATCTGCCAGAAATGCACTCTGCGCCTAATGTCCTGCTTTGGCTGACAACACACAGCATTCTGTGGATCAAAAGGAGACAGCTCTGCTTAACTGTCTTTTGCTGAACTGCTGAATTCCTCCAATTCCCCTCATTTCCACAATATTAGAGACTAAGGGGCAGATCCTTGTACAGCGGCACATTTATCCGCCGGGCGTAGCGTATCTAAGATACACTACGCCGCCGTAACTTACTTTTTTTTTCAAATCCACAAAGAATCCGCGCCGTAAGTTACGGCGGCGTAGTGCATCTTTGGCGGCGTAATGACGCGCCATTCAAATCTCTATGTTGGGGGCGTGTTTTATGTAAATACGTCGTGACCCGACGTAAACAAAGTTTTTTTTAACTGTGCACGCGCCGTCTGTGGGGGTAACCCAGTGCGCATGCTCGAAATTAAACCGGAACCAGCCAATGCTTACGACAGGGACGTCATTCTACGCAAATTTCTATTCGCAAACGACTTACGCAAACAACGTAAAAAATTGTACGCGGGAACGACGGCCATACGTAAAATTGAGTACGCCTCAGAACAGTAGCTTTAACTATACGCCGGAAAAAGCCGAACGCAAACAACGTAAAAAAAATGCGCCGGCCGGACGTACTTTCGTGGATCGCTGTAACTAGCTAATTTGTATACTTGACGCGGATTTCGACGGAAACGCCACCTAGCGGCCTCCGAAAAATTGCAGCTTAGATCCGACGGCGTACTAAGACGTACGCCTGTCGGATCTAGCCGAGATGGCGTTGTATCTTATTTTGAAGATACAAAACAGATACGACGCGCAAAATTTGAAATTACGCGGCGTATCAAGAGATACGCCGGCGTAATACCTTTGTGGATCTGCCCCGAATTGTTTTGTAGTCCAAGATAATAACTGGGAGATATCCTTAAGTTAACACAGAAAGCGTGCACAGCACATGGACAAAGGCCGGTTAAAGCAGGGGTTCACCCTAAAAAAAAAATTCTAACATTACATCCAGCATACTAACGACGACATTAACAGTATGCAGGTCTTTTTTTTTTCCGCCGTACATACTGTTATATTGTGATCTTCTCCCCGGCTTCCGGGTTCTAATTCCCGCGGGACTGAGCGTTCCTATCCCTGGGTTAGATGATTGACGTGTTGTGAAAAAGTTCCCATGTCGCACAAGGCGCGTCACCAGTTTTCTGTAAATAGCCGAGCTGCGAGTCAGCGCTATACGGCGCCTGCGCAGTCAGCTCTAAACGGCGGGCGCAGGCGCCGTATACTGTAAATGTCGTTAGTATGCTGGATGTAGATGTTAGAATTTTTTTTTTAGGGTGAACCCCCGCTTTAAAAGTGGGGACAGTGGCCTTATGTTGGAATACTGATAAGGGGATTGCACTGGACACTTTTTCTGGCACTGTGCTATATGCCAGGTGTCCAGTGTGCCCCTGTGCCCTTAAGGAGGGGTGGGCTCCCTCCAGGCTCACCTGCCCTATGCCTATCCATTATAATGCATGTGCTTCTAATAGGGTTGTCCCGATACCGATACTAGTATTGGGACCGATTCCGAGTATTTGCGGGAGTACTTGTACTCCCGCAAATGCCCCCGATGCCTCATCCGATACTCTCCCCCCCCCCCCACCGCTACGCCGCATTCCCGCTGCTTGGTTAATACGGGCGGGGAACATTACAGCTTTCATTTGAATAGCTGTAGTGTTTCCCGCCGCGCCGCGTATAGACACTCCCCCTTGCTCGGGTGAACTGTCCAATCCCGAGCAAGGGGGAGTGTCTATACGCAGCGCGGCGCGAAACACTACAGCTATTCAAATGAAAGCTGTAATGTTCCCCGCCCGTATTAACCAAGCGGCGGCGTGGCAGCATGTAGGTAAGGGGGACATGGCTGCATATATGGGGGGGACATGGCTGCATATATGGGGGGGGGGGACATGGCTGCATATATGGGGGGGGGGGACATGGCTGCATATATGGGGGGGGGGACATGGCTGCATATATGGGGGGGGACATGGCTGCATATGGGGGGGACATGGCTGCATATGGGGGGGACATGGCTGCATCTGTGGGGGGACATGGCTGCATCTGTGGGGGGACATGGCTGCATCTGTGGGGGGACATGGCTGCATCGGGGGGGGACATGGCTGCATCTGGGGGGGGGACATGGCTGCATCTGGGGGGACATAGCTACATCTGGGGGGGACATGGCTGCATATGGGGGGGACATGGCTGCATATGGGGGGGACATGGCTGCATATGGGGGGGAAATGGCTGCATATGGGGGGGACATGGCTACATCTGTGGGGGGACATGGCTGCATCTGTGGGGGGACATGGCTGCATCTGTGGGGGGACATGGCTGCATCTGTGGGGGGACATTTAAAAAAAAGTATCGGTATTCGGTATCGGCGAGTACTTGAAAAAAAGTATCGGTACTTGTACTCAGTCCTAAAAAAGTGGTATCGGGACAACCCTAGCTTCTACTATGGAGACTCCCAAAATTTAAAGTTAGGACTGCAGTTAATACTGGGGTGCCGTGAAATGGCTCTGCAGCTTACGCATGCATTTGCAAATGTGTGCAAACAATGCCCCTGTTTTTAACGCATAACGTTAGACAGGATAATTTGGTTGGTTGCAGGCTGGTTGGCAAGTTGAGCTAGGAATTTTCTTTGGTTTCGTTTTACACGTGTCGCCCTTCCATGTGCTCCTTGTTGCAAAGGCCAGTGGCCATTTTTGTAGAGAACACAGAAGAGTTGTGAATTCCAGACATGACCACATTATGACACTCGCCTGCCTGCAAGCCCCCCTCCAGCAATGACAGAAAAGTACTCTCCCATGCTGCCCCATGTCACTCTGCTTGCTAGGGCCACCAGAGTTCTCGGCTTTACTATTCTACCATCGCTCTGCCATTCCTGATGTAACATCTGGGCGTGCTCACAGAAGTTACATCATTCCCAACACCAGGATGCATTCCCTGCATCTTACACATGCCCAAATAACGCTGGAGTGTACATTGCACCGCACATGCCCCACAAGCAGTCTACGTTATTTAAAAGAATGCCGGGTGAGAGAAAGGAAAAGATTTCATTTGTTTTTATTATGCTGTTATCCTGCATGTTTATTTTGTACAGTCTACTTCCCCCCCATATGCTGCGGGCCAGATTCACGTCCGATCGCGTATCTTTGTGCGGGCGTAACGTATCCGATTTACGTTACGCCTCCGCAACTTAGACGGGCAATTGCTGTACTCTCAAAGCACTTGTAAGTTGCGGCGGGGATGCGTAAAATCGGCCGGCGTAAGCCCGCCTAATTCAAATTTGGAACAGGGGGGGCGTGTTTTATGTAAATGTTGTGTTACCCCGTCGTGATTGACGTTTTTCCCGAACGGCGCATGCGCCGTCCGTGGAATTTCCCAGTGTGCATTGCTCCAAAGTACGCTGAAAGGACGTCATTGGTTTCGACGTGAACGTAAACGACGTCCAGCCCCATTCACGGACGACTTACGCAAACGACGTAACTTTCAAATTTTGACGCACTTACGTCACCATATAGCAGGGGCAACTATACGCCGGGAAAAGCCTAACGTAAACGGCGTAACTTTACTGCGTCGGCCGGGCGTACGTTCGGGAATTCGCGTATCTAGTTAATTTGCATACTCAACGCGGAATTCGACGCAAGCGCCACCTAGCGGCCAGCGTGAATATGCAGTTACGACCCGACGGTGTAAGAGACTTACGCCTGTGGGATCTAACAGATATCTATGCGTAACTGATTCCAAGAATCAGGCGCATAGATACGACGGCGCAACGCAGAGATACGACGGCGTATCTGGAGATACGCCGTCGTATCTCGACTGAGAATCTGGCCCTGCATGTCTAACCTATACCATCTCTCTGGTAGTATAAATTAGCAGAGCCTCAATGGTATGTGCAATCATAGGCATTTCAAGAATGGATTCAGCTCACAAAGCCAATGCCCCAGAAATAAGGATCCTTATTTTAAAAAAAACGCGAGAGATGAGAGACACTGAGATTTGAAAATAAAGTCAAATGGGCAAAAATAAACATCCTTATGTTATAGCTTTGCGAGTTGAAGCAAATGTAACATTACTTTAGCCTTACCCCTTTTCCGGAAGTCCTTCTCTTTAGATAGTTGGGGATAATCTTCTGATTTGTCAATAAAAGAAATAAGAGAAATACAGGGCATTAGAATGAGGCACATAACATATATACGTGTGTGTGTGTGTGTGTGTGTGTGTGTGTGTGTGTGTGTGTGTGTGTGTGTGTGTGTGTGTGTGTGTGTATATATATATATATATATATATATATATATATATATATATATATACACACACACACACACACACACACACACACACACACACACACACACACACAGTATATCTACATAACAAATAAAGTAAACACTGCCAATGACCATCATTAGGTTGAATAAACTTGGCAATTAACTGGAGGGGTTAAACAGCCAATGACCATTAGGCTAGGTTCACACCTGTGTACAGGCCGCGGTTTGTACGGGCACCAGAGCCCATTCATTTGGATGGGCTGCCCTCTCCCATGACACGCAGGAAAGAAGTCCCTGCACTATTCTTTAAATCGCACCCCGCACAGGAACCTCGTTTCCCAGTACAGTTGTAATTTCCAGTCTGGGCACCGTTCCATTAGGATTAATAGCACCCGCCTACGGGTCCCGCAATTCTCTGTGTGGGTGGTTGAGGCTGCCGCACAGATGTGAACCTAGCCTTAAAGCGGGAGTTCACCCTAAAAAAAAAAAATCTTAACATTAGATTGATGCTCATTTTGTCTAGGAGAATCGGGTAGTTTTTTTAAAAAACGAAGCAGTACTTACCGTTTTAGAGAGCGATCTTTTCCGCCGCTTCCGGGTATGGTCTTCGGGACTGGGCGTTCCTACTTGATTGACAGGCTTCCGACGGTCGCATACATCGCGTCACGAGTAGCCGAAAGAAGCCGGCTCTATACGGAGCCTGCGCACCGACGTTCGGCTACTTTTGGAAAATCGTGACGCGATAGATGCGACCGTCGGAAGACTGTCAATCAAGAAGGAATGCCCAGTCCCGCAGCCCATACCCGGAAGCGGCGGAGAAGATGTATCTCTAAAACGGTAAGTACTGCTTCGATTTTAGAAAAAAACTACCCGATTCCCCTAGACAAAATGAGCATCAATCTAATCTTAAAAATTTTCATTTCCGGGTGAACCTCCACTTTAATGAAGGTGAAAGTAAAAAAAAAAAAAAAACGCTGACCACCAATGTGTGGAAATTCCACCACTGACCATCAATTGGGGGGGGGGGGGGGGGGGTGTTAAAAAGAAACTGTCATTGAGCACCAATGGAGGGGGTTAAATAAATGCCGCCAACGCCCACCAATGAGGGGGGTTAAATAAACATTGCCATTGACCACCGATGAGCAGGGTGGAGTTTAAAGTTCATGGCCACCAACCACCAGTGAGGAGGGTTAAAAAACAGCAAATAATCACCAATGGTGGGTGGGATGTTAATTAACACTGAGACAAAGTACCACGTTAGGGTTTACTATTGCGTCCACAAAAAAACATTTCTGGGGATTTGTGACTGACAGTAATAATGGTGCTTATTGTGCGCCAATTCTCTCTTCCATACATATATGTAACACGTTATAGAACAAGCAGTAATACATACACATTATATATATATATATACACACACACACACACATATATATATACATATACATACACACACAAGCAGTAATACATACATACATATACATACATACACACACACAAACATATAAATATATATGACAATGTAATGCTTACCATAGAATGATTCATTTTCCTTGTCTTCAGTCGTAGACATCGTCTCCTCAGTGACTTCCTTAGGCATGCCACTGGATAAATCTCCTGCATTAGTAGCAGGCATCCTATTTGCCAGTTTACCTGGAACTGTAAAAAAAAAAAAAAACACTGTGAGTACAACTAATAACAAAGTTAAAGTATAACTAAAGGCATTTTTTTTTCTTTTTTTGAAACTTTGGAAAGAATGGAGAGGGATTAGTACACCTGCCAGGATTGTACAATTATCTGTGCCCCCGTTAGGGAGATTCACCTTCTCTATTTGCCCCGTTAACCGTTGTCACTGAAAAAAAATCCAAATGTTGGATTGTCGCAAGACTGGTAATAGAGGGGAAATCTTCCAATGGGGAGGCTAGTGTTGGTGACAGCCTGGGATTTCCTCACTTTGGAGAGATTTCCTCTCATTTCCTGTTGTGGCTATAGGACAGGAAGTGAAGGGAAATCTTCCCAATGGAAGAAAGGTGGCAAAGAAACCTAACACAACAGCAACATGGAATTTTTCACACGGGAAGGAGCATAAATGCGGTGGTGACTTATAGCCAGATTCAGAGAGACTTAGGCTGCCGTATCAGTAGATACGCCAGCCTAAGTCTGAATGTGCGCCCGCGCTAATTTAAGCGTATTCTGGTAACCAGATACGCTTAAATTAGGCTCAGATACGAGCGGCGTAAGTGTCTTACACCCTTGTATCCTAAAGTGTAATTTTTAGGCTGACCGCTAGGTGGCGCTTCCATTGTGGTCGGCGTAGAATATGTAAATCACTACTTACGCCTATTCACGAACGTACGCCCGGCCGCCGCAGTACAGATTACACCGTTTACGTAACGCATTATCTGGCCTATAGTTATTCCATCAAATAGCTGAAATAGTAATGTTAAGTATGGCCGCCGTTCCCGCGTCGAAATTTTTACGTCGTTTGCGTAAGTCGTCCTTGAATAGGGATTTACGTCATTTACGCCCACGTCGAAATCAATAGGCCCGTGCGGCGTATGTTGCCGCAATGCACACTGGGAAATGTAGGCGGACGGTGCATGCGCCGTTCCAAAAAGACGTCAACCACGTCAGGTCAAACGAAATTACTATAAAACACGCCCCCTCAGCCTATTTTGAATTAGGCACGCTTGCGCCCGCCGCATTTACGCTACGCCGCCGTAAGTTAGGAGGCAAGTACTTTGAGAATATAGTACTTGCCTCTCTGACTTAAGGCGGCGTAGCATAAATACGATACGCTACGCCGCCTTAAAGTTGCGGCGATCTCTGTGAATCTACCTATGTATGTGTTAGTGGTCAGCCCAGTTACTACCTCTTAGTGGAAGGGGAAAGTTAAGACAGCGCCACCACCCTCCTTTTTAATATCATTCTACTTGTTATATTCTCTCTCTAGGGGGAACATAATAGAGGGGGCTGCAGTCTTACAACAAGCCACTCCTAAGCGCAGGTTCTCCATCTTATACTAATAAATGCGGGTAAAAGCAACAGAACGTGCATAAATGTATGCGGGATATGACGAGGGATCACGGCGGACACACAGGCTGGCTCTATCACATAACACACAATGGATGGGGGGCACACAATGGATATGATGGAGGAGGGGGGGGCACTGATCCCTGTATGATGGAGAAGGGGGGGCACTGATCCCCGTATGATGGTGAAGGGGGGGGGGGGGCACTGATCCCCGTATGATGGTGAAGGGGGGGGCACTGATCCCCGTATGATGGAGAGGGGGGGGGCACTGATCCCCGTATGATGGTGAAGGGGGGGCACTGATCCCCGTATGATGGTGAAGGGGGGGGCACTGATCCCCGTATGATAGAGAAGGGGGGCACTGATCCCTGTATGATGGAGAAGGGGGGGGCACTGATCCCCGTATGATGGAGAAGGGGGGCACTGATCCCTGTATGATGGAGAAGGGGGGGGCACTGATCCCCGTATGATGGAGAAGGGGGGCACTGATCCCCGTATTATGGATGGGGGAGAACACTGACCACTGTATGATGGATGGGGGGGGGGGGGGACACTGACCCCTGTATGATGGATGGGGGGAACACTGACCACTCTATGATGGATGGGGGGGACAGGACACTGACCACTGTATGTTGGATGGGGGGGCACTGACCACTGTATGTTGGATGGGGGGGGCACTGACCACTGTATGTTGGATGGGGGGGGGACACTGACCACTGTATGATGGAGGGGGGGGTGGGGACACTGACCACTGTATGATGGGGGGGGGGGGACACTGACCACTGTATGTTGGATGGGGGGACACTGACCACTGTATGTTGGATGGGGGACGACACTGACCACTGTATGATGGGGGGGGACACTGACCAGTGTATGTTGGATGGGGGGGACGGACACTGACCACTGTATGTTGGATGGGGGGGGGAGGGACACTGACCACTGTATGTTGGATGGGGGGGGGACACTGACCACTGTATGTTGGATGGGGGGGAGGGACACTGACCACTGTATGTTGGATGGGGGGGGACACTGACCACTGTATGTTGGATGGGGGGGGACACTGACCACTGTATGTTGGATGGGGGGGGGACACTGACCACTGTATGTTGGATGGGGGGGACACTGACCACTGTATGTTGGATGGGGGGGGGGGGACACTGACCACTGTATGTTGGATGGGGGGGACACTGACCACTGTATGTTGGATGGGGGGGACGGACACTGACCACTGTATGTTGGATGGTGGGGGGGACACTGACCACTGTATGATGGGGGGGGACACTGACCAGTGTATGTTGGATGGGGGGACACTGACAACTGTATGTTGGATGGGGGGACGGGACACTGACCACTTTATGTTGGATGGGGCGGGGACGACACTGACCACTGTATGTTGGATGGGGGGGGGGGAGGGACACTGACCACTGTATATTGGATGGGGGGGGGACACTGACCACTGTATGTTGGATGGGGGGGGGACACTGACCACTGTATGTTGGATGGGGGGGGGGACACTGACCACTGTATGTTGGATGGGGGGGGGGACACTGACCACTGTATGTTGGATGGGGGGGGGACACTGACCACTGTATGTTTGGATGGGGGGGACGGACACTGACCACTGTATGTTGGATGGGGGGGACGACGACACTGACCACTGTATGTTGGATGGGGGGGACACTGACCACTGTATGTTGGATGGGGGGGGGGGCACTGACCACTGTATGATGGATGGGGGGGGGGACACTGACCACTGTATGATGGATGGGGGGGACACTGACCACTGTATGTTGGATGGGGGGGACACTGACCACTGTATGTTGGATGGGGGGGACACTGACCACTGTATGTTGGATGGGGGGGGACACTGACCACTGAATGTTGGATGGGGGGGGGGACACTGACCACTGTATGTTGGATGGTGGGGGGGGACACTGACCACTATATGTTGGATGGGGGGGGACACTGACCACTGTATGTTGGATGGTGGGGGGGACACTGACCACTGTATGATGGATGGGGGGGGACACTGACCCCTGTATGTTGGATGGGGGGGGGGGGACACTGACCGCTGTATGTTGGATGGGGGGACACTGACCCTGTTTGATGGATGGGGTGGCAGGGACATTGACCACTGTATGTTGGATGGGGGACGACGACACTGACCAGTGTATGTTGGATGGGGGGACACTGACCACTGTATGTTGGATGGGGGGGGGGGACACTGACCACTGTATGTTGGATGGGGGGGGGACACTGACCACTGTATGTTGGATGGGGGGGGGACACTGACCACTGTATGTTGGATGGGGGGGGGACACTGACCACTGTATGTTGGATGGGGGGGGGGGACACTGACCACTGTATGTTGGATGGGGGGGGGGACACTGACCACTGTATGTTGGATGGGGGGGGGGGACACTGACCACTGTATGTTGGATGGGGGGGACACTGACCACTGTATGTTGGATGGGGGGGGACACTGACCACTGTATGATGGATGGGGGACGACGACGACACTGACCACTATATGTTGGATGGGGGGGGGGGGGACACTGACCACTGTATGTTGGATGGGGGGGGGGACACTGACCACTGTATGTTGGATGGGGGGGGGGGGGGGGACACTGACCACTGTATGTTTTTTTGGTCTAAAGCCGCGCATGCGCAGTAGCGTCAGCGGCGAGCATCTTACACGGGAGAGTGATCTGCATGCTACACCGGAAACATAATATGGCTAAGGGGGCGGAATCTTGTCGTGAGAGCCGAGCGATCGATCAGCCAATCACATGATAAACAGAAACAGCAAAAGATCAGCTGACTTATCGCTCCTATCCCACATCTATCACATGACCAGACTCCTCCCCCACAGTGTCCTGTATTTCCGTGTTCGGTAGAAGTACTTTCCCTGGGAAGAGAGTTCCGGAGACACAGCGATCGGCCACAACATAGGAATCCTGATATTATCACTACAGTCTATAATATAATAATGCTAGAATTTACTGGAAACGAATCGTACCTGGCCGCTGATGTGAAGAATGTACACACGCAGCTAGAACTAAAAGAACTAGCGCACACTTCATAAAGAAACTCATTGTGACTACGGAGCTCTGCTAAACACAACCGCTCTGATAATCTCACACAAGAGTAATGATTGAAGCTCCTCTGCAGTCTGCACGGCGCCTTATAAGGACTATGTGTGACGTCACAGGCTGGGTCACGTGACGCAGGGCTAACGCTGATTGGATGAATCTGTTTTTATCCCTGTATGCGAGCAGAGCGAGCTACACGATACATCCTGAAGGTCCCTCTCTGTCCATCATAATTTTATATTTTTTTTTTTTTCCTCTCCCTCTCTCCCCCCATCTATTCTCCAACAGTGCAGCAATTTGCCCATTCTGTAAGAGTAACACCAGGGCTGCAGCCAATACTGGTCGCAAGGCTAACCCCCAGCATGGTGAACATGGACCAGTTCACCGCTTCGGACCTCCTATCTGTAGGGTCCTTAAAGGCAGGGGTCCCCTCTACTGGAATTGTGGTCAACTTCTTCATCCTGGATACCAGGGGGTACACGACCCGAGGCGATGCCCATTTCTTCAGAAGGCTCTCTTCAAAAGGGTAACAGGCCGCCATGGGTTTTGGGACCAAAAAGGCCCGCTGCAGTCATTCCCATTCCTGGTCTATTCTTGCGTATCTTATTTTGATACGTTTAAACACCTTAGTAGTGCGGGTCGGTTTGTGTGACCCAAAAGGGACAGACTCTTCAGTAGATTCTCCAGCTTGAGGGTTTCCCGCACTGCGGCGATAAGAGCTTCAACAAGCACCTTCTCCTGAATTTTCCCCAGAGGATGGTGGGAGTTTTACCCCCCCCCCCTTTTCACCCACACCGCTTCAACCCTGGCAACAAATGACTCCAGGACTGCCGACAGAGCTTCCACAGGTGCACCAGTTGCTACCATCGGCATGTCTGGGGAAGAAACACCAGCTTCTGACGCCATGCCGACCCAGGCATTTGACAGCCACTGGGACTAAGTCGAGGTACACAAAAAATGCCCACCCTCCTAGCTGCACAGACTTAGGGGTATACCCAAAAGACTAACCACCCCGAACCAGGCATTGCTCAGCGCTGCCGCCCGCTCAGTGTGTCTGAGGAGATAGTCATTTAATAGTAAAAAGGAAGCGCTAGAGGCCAGAACATGTGAAAAACAAATAAGATGGTTACCTCAGGAAAACAGAGCGCAGGATACAAGAAAATAGCCGACTGCTGTATAGGCCATAAAAACAATGCGGCTACAAGAAAATGGCCACCGCTGTATTAGCAATATGACAGTGTGGCCCCAAGAAAGACGCTGGCACTTCCAAAATGGCGCCAAACGATCCTGAGGCAAGGAAAACCAAGCAGATTGCTGGTGTAAGGGCCTCGGCCTCCAAAATGACCACACTAATAGTGGACAGGAATACAAAGCACGTTTAGACTGTTTGTGGGGGGTGTGCAGACACCCACAGC
Organism: Rana temporaria; assembly: GCF_905171775.1. NCBI lineage: Eukaryota > Metazoa > Chordata > Amphibia > Anura > Ranidae > Rana > Rana temporaria. The sequence goes on along the minus strand of NC_053500.1, from coordinate 114,018,149 downwards.
AACCAATACCCCAAGAGAGGACATCCCCCTAAGGCAGGGGTCTCAAACTCAAATTACCTGAGGGCCACAAGACAAGTTTTCATATGCCATGGGGGGCCGCATGCAAACTTTCAAACGTCAAAAACAACAGTACTGGTGTCAGCGAGCACATTAACCCCCAGCACTGGTGTCAGCGAACACATTATTAACCCCCAGCACTGGTGTCAGCGAACACATTATTAACCCCCAGCACTGGTGTCAGCGAACACATTATTAACCCCCAGCACTGGTGTCAGCGAACACATTATTAACCCCCAGCACTGGTGTCAGCGAACACATTATTAACCCCCAGCACTGGTGTCAGCGAACACATTATTAACCCCCAGCACTGGTGTCAGCGAGCGCATTATTACCACCTGCACTGGTGTAAGTCAGGGTTTGACAAATTTGCTTGGAATCTAGGAGCCAGCTAAAAAAGTTAGGAGCCAGAAAACGCACCCCGTCCCGACGAGCTTGTGCGCACAAGCGAACACATACGTGAGCAGCGCCCGCATATGTAAACGGTGTTCAAACCACACATGTGAGGTATCGCCGCGATTGATAGAGTGAGAGCAATAATTCTAGCTCCTCTAACTTAAAACATGCAACCTGTAGATTTTTTTAAACGTCGCCTATGAAGATTTTAAAGGGTAAAAAGTTTGTCGGCATTCCACAAGCGGACGCAATTTAAGCGTGACATGTTGGGTATGAATTTACTCGGCGTAACATTATCTTTCATAATATTAAAAAAAATGGGGATAACTTTACTGTGGTCTTATTTAATTAAAAAAAGTAATTTTTTCCCAAAAAAGTGCGCTTGTAAGACCGCTGCGCAAATACGGCATAACAGAAAGTATTGCAATGATCGCTATTCTATTCTCTAGGGTGTTAGGATAAAAAATATATATAATGTTTGGGGGTTCTAATTAGAGGGAAGAATATGGCAGTGAAAATAGTGTAAAATTACATTAGAATTGCTGTTTAACTTGTAATGCTTAACTTGTAATACCAACGGCCACCACCAGATGGCTCCAGCTCCAAAAAAAAAAAAAAAAAAATTTTTTTTTTTTGCTCCCCTCACTTCCACCCTGCCTGCGGGCCATTTATAACTGGTCCGCAGGCCGCAAATGGCCCGCGGGCCGGTACTTTGAGACCACTGCCCTAAGGGTAACCACCTTGTGGCAATCTGCCAAAATTATAGCAGGTGTCATGGCAGAACCCGAGTACATTGTGTTGCTTTGCAGACCAAATGAAGTATGCTGCAAAACACCTGGGAAGATAAAGGTCCACTTACTACTTCCCCGACCTGTTCAAGCACCCTCCCTGGTGTCTTTTCTATTCCAGGGAATACTTAATCAAACCCTAAAGCGGTCCATTGAGGGGGATCTGTATTCCATCCTGGCCCAACATAGGTCCCCTTACCCCAGCAGTTGGTCATTTATCAAAGCTCTAGAAATCCTTAAAGAGTTTTGCAGCACTGGAACTGGTAGTAGATAACCTGTACTTGCATCTATCCCTTACAGTTCCACCTTTGCTCCCATTCCTTGTCCTATGGGAGAGAACAAGGAGGTATGAGCCTTTTACAAGGAGCGACAGGGTGCAGACGATCAGCCTATGACTAGCAGCGAGCCACATAATGGAAAAAGAGTACCGCTCCAAGCCCTGCGACCTACGCTGTGCTCCCGCCCTGTAGTATTGACAGGTGCAGACTCTGCGCTAATCCGTGGATAAAATAAATTGTCCTGGACCGCTGCACTCTGATAGGCGATTTATTGAAACAAAATGAACAAAGGAATAAATCCAAAGCTGTATGACATCTAAAAATTCATGCAACAATGCAATCAAAAGTAGAAAGGGGACAAAAAAGCCATGTCCACTTTCTACTTTTGATTGCAGTGTTGCATGAATTTTTGGATGTCATACAGCTTTGGATTTTATCCGTTGTTCATTTTGTTTCAATAAATCGTCTATCAGTGCAGCAGTCCAGGACAATTTTTTTTCCCCCCACAGCCAGCCACAATGAAACCCCACAACCAGTAGGGAAAAAGGGGACACAGCCAAACTCCCCCAGTCCTGCCGGCCTGAGGATAGCACGGAATAAACCCAAAACCGCTGATGGGGGGCCCCCCCCCCCCTACACCAGGAGTAAGAAAAGAGGAACCCCCATTTGCCTCCTACCTTAGGGTGTCCCGGACCCGCTTCCCTACATACAGTCTCCTCCCTGGTGACTTACCAGCACAGGATAAAATGGCTTCCACCATCCTCTGTAGTCCTGAAGGGTTGAGCAGAGAGGATCTCAGTCTAGCACTGTGGATCAGACGCTTCCCCTGAACAAGGCATGGAGCTTGCAGCCCCGACCACTTGGTCAGTGTTTGCTACCAGCATGGCTGCCCTGCAAGCAACAGGACACCATGAGTCCACACCGCCCCCGGAAGACTCGCCCGAGTCAAAATTCCACACTGCAAGTGTACCCGAGCCAGCAGGCATCGGCCAACCAGACTCCAATAGAGGGTGGGGGGTCTTCTGGAGTAAAAATTCAAGACTCCCTACCAGGGCAGCCTGAACAAGCCAGAGCTACATGCCTCCCCAGGTTAACTGCACCTTTTTGGGATGCTGTAGCCAGGAGTCCCCTGCCACCTAGCACGAAGGCCTAGATTTAAAAAAAAAAAAAACTTTCAAAGTTCCGGTCTGGCCAGAGGAAACACATACTGAGGGGGTGCTGCCTGTGGTCTGTCCTTGATGTGGATTAGGCGTTGCCTCTGATAGGTGGGAGGAGCCTCTGTAAGTTGTCCTGAAAAACTTGGGAAAGAATCCTACCCACCTTCACCACCACTTTAAGGGCAAAGGTTCTCACTGCTGTCCTCAAAGTGTGGGGAAATACAGTACTTAACGTGGAGTTAGCGTATTTATCTGCATATACCGTGCACTTTTGCCCTGAAAATCAGGGCAAAATCGTGGGTGCGCGATATACGCCGATACCCACTCTGTTTGAACCACTGCGCCGGCATATACCGAGCGCAGTACTCGGGTATAGGTGGGCATGTTCGGCTCCTCTCGCGGTCACGTCCTGTGCGTCCTTCACGCGAGAGGAGCCGAGCCTGCCCGACTATACCCGAGTGTACTGCGCTCGGTATATGCCGGAGCAGTGGTTCAAACAGCGCAGGGAGGACACCGCGATGGCCACCGGACCAGACGAGGCCACCGATGGGCAAGACACAGACGAGGGGCATCCAAACCAAGTCCCCCCCCCCCCAGGAATTTTCCTTCAAGTTCAGGGGTGCGAGCTATACGCCGGGCACGTTATAGCAAGATAAATACGGTACTTCATATGGAAGAAAGCTCAATTAGCATTTCAGCTGACAAAAAAAGTGAGTTTTTTTTACTTTATTAAAAATTTACAAAGAAAAGGTTACAAAACATTTAAACAGTCCCATGACAAGAGCCAATGAGGAACACCAGATGTACAAGTGAAGTCTTCAGGCAGCTTGGATCATGGCCTGGTTGGCCTCATGCTTGGTGGTGGAGGACCTGTAAAATAAGACAATTTTCTTAGAGCAAGCAACACTAGGACAACTTTACTTCTTCCATTCAAAGCAAAATTAACCCATCAGCTCACGTTTTGTAGACTGAACCAGATGTCTGCCGGACACCCACAATCATTCCCCAGAGGCAGGCAGAACAGGGATCTGCACATGTAAACAAAGCAGATTGCCAGTCGAAGAGGGGAGGGCAGAGATCTGATCTTCCTGCTAAGCAGCAACACAGGTCTGTTTTCCCAGTCAGTCCATCCCAGTTAGAAAACACTCCCAGGGAACACACTTAACCCCCTTAATCGCCCTTGTTAACCCCTGCCAGTGTCAAGTACAGTAACAGTGCATATTTAGCACCGATTACTGCAATGTCACTGGTTTCCCAGAAAAGTGTCAGTGTCCGATTTAGCGGTTGGTCCTCTGCCTGGGGGCATGCCCATGGGTGGCTTCATGCCTACATAAATAAGACAGTAATAGGCAGATCAGACATCGCTTAGAACACAAGACTAGATCTCAGGGTAATCCTGCAAGGATTCATCAAAAGAATCAGAACCAGGCTTCTCATCACAGATCAAGTCTAGCACAGCAAAAGACCAAAAATATTCATACCTGGTGGGGGTACTCCACGACCCATTGTGGCGGCGGACCACCATGTCCTTCAGCAGCACACTGTTGGGGCCCTAGAAAAACTGTGGCTGCTATAGCAACGTTGCCACTGCTGAGGTATCACCTGTAATGACAAACCAACAATTTCACCTTCAATAAGTTAGATTGAAGTTTTCTAAAATACAAACAACCTGTACAGGTATATACAGCATCAGAAAATTCCAGGATGATATCCAGCAAACGTCAAGGGAGAGACAACTGGTGTAATAAGTATTCCAAGATTATACAAAACCATAATGTTTAACAAAAAATGTGAATGGAGCATAAAGTAATAGGGGCTTGTAAATGTAGGACAGTAGTGTAGGACAGTAGTAAAGTCCACCCAAAAGGCAACACATAAAAACAGAGGCCTCCAAAGTGAGGGGGCCTCAGAGGGGGGGGGGGGAGTGAACGATAAGTTTAAAAAAACGACAGCGGGGTACGCTAGCTGGAGCTTCAAGTTCTACATAAGCCATTTCAAAATGTACCTACTGTATATACTACCATGTTATACAGATTGTTTTGTAGGTTTCATTTTTCACAAAATGGAATGAAACACAAGCAGTGCTTTAGAGAATATTGGTAAAGGACTATACAAGGCATGCTTGGAAATCTTGTAAGCACATCTGCCAACTGCATGTAAATGGTTTACCTGCTGAGATGGTCCTCCAACACCCTGCTAAGCCAGTAGGGGCTTGCGGAATAGGAGCACCAGCTGGCACACTGACTACGGGTCCTACTACTGTATAAACCCTAGGAAAGATTAGTGATCCAAATAAAGGGCTCAGTATTGCAATCAATATCTTCACATTGAACTACAATGTTAGGAGCTTCCAAGAAAAAGAACCCCAGAGAAAAAAAAAAAAAAAAAAAAAAAAAAAACACAAGCTTAAAAGCGGTAGTAAACCGTCCAGTACAATCTCTACAATTTAATATTCTTAAAGACCATCTACTTCTATTGATTGCTATATGTAGATCTACATTACTAGCCTTACTGTATAAACTGTTGATCTTGTGGAGTGCAATTCCTGTAGTAAGCCCGCACCATTTCGTTTGTGGTCTTCCGCGTCTCATTCAATTACAATTTCCGCCCACAGCTCCCCCTCGTCTCTAATCCCACGCGTGCCCAATATGGTCACAATATTCAAGCCTCTTTTACGTGTTAACCATCATGCTCTTGGATTCGCACAAAGCATTGCGGGATGTCAGGGCAGACGTCTACATGAGGAAATGACGCAGCCCCGACAAAGAATTTATCCGGCAGAGGCTCTGCTTGCCAGAATGAATGTGGATCCGGCACATGTCCCCACTCGATAATGCACTGATAACTTTGCAATGAAACAGGTAAAAAAATAAAATAAAAAAAGCTACCAGCAAATGATTTTAAATAATGACATGCACAAATATATGTAAAGTAAACATTTTGACTATACAACTGCTTTAAGTACAAGAGGCTAGTATTGAGGTATATTCATAAAAGAAAACTTACAGTGGGTACGGGAAGTATCCAGACCCCCTTAAAATTTCACTGTTACATTGCAGGTATTTGCTAAAATAATTAAAGTTAATTTTTCCTCATTAATGTACACACAGCGCCCCATATTGACAGAATAGCTGACATTGCAGATTAAAAAAATAAACTGAATACTTGGGACCATTTGATATTTCAGACCCTTTGCTCAGTATTTAGCAGAAGCACACTGTGATACAGCCATGAGCCTTTGAGAAAGATGCAACAAGTTTTCACACCTGATTTGGGGATCCTCTACCATTTCACCTGACAGAACTGGAGAGGATCTGCAAGGAGGAATGGCAAACGGTGGACAGCCATTTTTAGGTCTCTCCAGAGATGCTCAATTGGGTTCAAGTCAGGGCAGTTGTTGTGAAGCCACTCCATTATTTTAGCCGTGTGCTTGGGGTCATTGTCTTGTTGGAAGGTAAACCTTCAGCCCAGTCTGAGGTCCTGAGCACTCTGAAGGTTTTTGTCCAGGATATCCCTGTGCTTGGCGGCATTCATCTTTCCCTCGATTGCAACCAGTCACCCTGCTGCTGAAAAAAAAAACACAGCATGATGCTGCCACCGCCATGCTTCACTGTTGGGACTGTATTGGACAGGTGATTAGCAGTGCCTGGTTTTCCCCACGCGTGCCGCTCAGAATTAAGGCCAAAAAGTTCTTGATCTCAGACCAGAGAATCTCTTTTCTCACCATCTTGGAGTCCTTCAGGTGTTTTTGTAGCCAACTTCATGCAGACTCTCATGTGTCTTGCACTGAGGAGAGGCTTCCGTCGGGCCACTCTGCCATAAAGCCCTGATTGGTGGAGGGCTGCAGGTATGGTTGACGTACAACTTTCTCCCAACTGCATCTCTGGAGCTCAGCCACAGTGATCTTTGGGTTCTTTAACTCTCACCAAGGCTCTTCTCCACCAATAGCTCAGTTTGGATGGACGGCCAGCTCTAGGAAGGGTTCTCGTCGTCCCAAATGTCTTCCATTTAAGGATTATGGAGGCCACTGTGCTCTTAGGAACCTCAAGTGCAGCAGAATTTTTTGTAACCTTGGCCAGATGCGTGCCTTGTCACAATTGAGCTCTTCAGGCAGTTTTTTTGACCTCATGACTCATTTGCTCCAACATGCACTGTGAGCTCCAAGGTCTTATATACAGGTGTGTGGCTTTCCAAATCAAGTCCAATCAGTATAATCAAACACAGCTGGACCCAAATGAAGGTGTAGAACCATCTCAAGGATGATCAGAAGAAATGGACAGCACCCAAGTTACATATACGACTGCCACAGCAAAGGGTCCGACTACTTCGGACCATGTGATATTTGTTTTTTTTAATAAATCTGCAAAAATGTAAATTGTGTTTGTCCGTCAATATGGGGTGCTGTGTGTACATTGAGGGGAAAAAAATGAACTTAAATGATTTTAGCAAATGGCTGCAATATATGAGGGAAACATTTAAGGGGTCTGAATACTTTCTGTACCCACTGTACAGAACCTTCTACCACAAGGGCCAACTCCCAAAAAATACTTATTTAATAAAGACTACATAATGCAAGTTCTGGAATTTGTCCATATAGCCTGAAAGATTGCATAAAAGATACCCAGGTAAGGTCACAGCAACCAGAGATTCTCTAAACCAGGGGTTGACAAATTTGCTTGGAATCTAGGAGCCAGCTAAAAAAGTTAGGAGCCAGAAAACGCGCCCTGTCAAGCTTGCGCACAGAAGCGAACACATACGTGAGCAGCGCCCGCATATGTAAACGGTGTTCAAACCACACATGTGAGATATAGCCGCGATTGGTAGAGCGAGAGCAATAATTCTAGACCTAGACCTCCTCTAACTCAAATAAAAAATGTGAAAATTCAGCGCTGGGAAATACAAATAGAAAATATATGCTAGCCAGCACTAAGAATGAATTCATAAAAATATTCCCAAAGAATCAGTGAAAAAAGAGTGCGGCGCAAACAAAATTATTAACACATAAATAAAAATAGAAATGTGCCAATGAAAAAATGTCCAAGTGTCCAAAAAATATATAATGTCCTTAAGTGAAACAAATCACACAAATAAATCCGGCAGATTTTTTTAAACGTCGCCTATGGGGATTTTAAAGGGTAAAAGTTTGTCGGCATTCCACGAGCGGACGCAATTTTGAAGCGTGACATGTTGGGTATGAATTTACTCGGCGTAACATCTTCCATAATATAAAAAAAAAAATGGGGATAACTTTACTGTTGTCTTATTTTTTAAATTAAAGTGTAATTTTTTCCCAAAAAAAGTGCACTTGTAAGACCGCTGCGCAAATACGGCGTGTCAGAAAGTAATGCAATGATCGCCATTTTATTCTCTAGGGTGTTACGATAAAAAATATATATAGTGTTTGGGGGTTCCAATTAGAGGGAAGATGGCAGTGAAAATAGTGAAAAGTGACATTAGAATTGCCGTCTAACTTGTAATGCTTAACTTGTAATACCAACGGCTCACCACCAGATGGCGCCAGCTTACAAAAAAAATTGTATTTTTGTACTCACCGTAAAATCCATTTCTCTGAGTTCATAGACGGACACAGCCTTCTTTGACATTAGGGTTATGCTTCTTCCTACCAGGAGAGTTTAGGCAGAATTTAACAGCACTTAAAGTGTTAAAACCTTTCCTTCGTGCCGCTCCTCCCAGGGGGCGTGGCTCCCCCAGGCATAACCCACACCCTGCTCTAGGAGCCTCAGTCCGCAACAAGCAGTACAAACCAAGGAGGGATGGGTGCTGTGTCCGTCTATGAACTCCGAGAAATGGATTTTACGGCGAGTACAAAAATCCTATTTTCTCTTCCGTTCATAGACTGACACAGCCTTCTTTGACATTAGGGACGTCCCCAAGCAGTGTCAAAAAATTCGAGGGGTGGGAAAGTAACACAGCAAACCAGGTTACACCCCAAACAAAAACCGGAGTTGCTCAACAGAGAAACTCCAAACAAACTGCCACCCGTAACCCCCCAGAGTAACAACACACAGTCCCCCAACACACGGGCCCCGGTGGTAATAAAGAAAACCCAGGAGGCCCCCCTTCACAGCCACTACCCAGTCAGGGGAAGGAGGGAGAGGAAGGGGAGAGAGGAAAGCAGGGCGGACCCTCAGTCGACCTCCCCAGGGAAACATTCCAGCCAGACCACTTACCTGAGTAAGGGGCCACTACTTACCCATGCTGCGACTACCCGGCTGGAGGTATCCCAGACAGAACCAACGTCCATAAACGGTATGGCTGTCGGCCAGACACACTGACACAGCCATAGAGACCGGTCATATGTGAGCCCTAGAACCGAAGTTCCCCGGCCGCCCCTGGACGTCCCACAGCTGAGCCGAGGGCCTGCACACGCTCGATGGCCGAACATGGGGGGGGGGGGGGGACTACAAGTGTCGAGGACTCAGCCTGTCACCCAGTCGGCTGTTGATAGAAGAATCGCAGGATTCAAAAATGCAGGAACAAAAAAATAAAAGCGAGAAAAATCGCCAGGAAACACTCCAGAGAGCGCCTGACTCTCCTGTCGTTAGGCAGAAAAAGACGGAGGCTCCTAGAGCAGGGTGTGGGTTATGCCTGGGGGAGCCATGCCCCCTGGGAGGAGCGCACGAAGGAAAGGTAACACTTTAAGTGCTGTTAAATTCTGCCTAAACTCTCCTGGTAGGAAGAAGCATAACCCTAATGTCAAAGAAGGCTGTGTCCGTCTATGAAAGGGAGAATTTTTTTTTTTTTGCCCACCTGCCAAGCCGAGTCGCCAGGACACTTTCTAGTCGCCATGGCGACCTGGCGCCCGGGATTTGTCGATCCCTGCTCTAAACCATTTACATACCTGCTGTCTAACATTAATGCATTGAGACAACCTTTTGCTGATTGCACAAGACATTGTAAAAAGGTCAGGTAAACCCCTCCCAACTCACACAACCACATACAAAAGGGCTAAATTTGAAGCAGGTTGTTTGTCCAGAGTCACATGTGGTACTGGTGGAAACGGAGCCTAATGGTTCAAAGTCAGATGACAAGTCATAGCCAATAGATCACAAAGGCACCAGTTCCAATTTATGCAACTCAGTTGCCTAGAAAAGGTCCCTGCACTACAGAGACTGAAGTTGGGTAAAAGCCGCGCTTCAAATCACAAAACCTCAGGGTCACAACAGTGGAAAAGCAGCCTTAGTGTCAATATATTAGATCACATACGAGGCAAGATCCACCATGGTACCAAAAGAATATGACCCAATAAAAAAAAGTATAAACTTAAAATCACAACTTGCCTTTTAAGATTTTTCGACTCAGATCTACAGCAACTGCACTTCCAAGTGCAACGTGGATTTGCCTTCAAGTATGTTATAACTACGGGGGTTATTTTACTGAAGTATGAGGACAGGGGCATTAAGTATTTATCCAATACCCCACACCCAGCAATTCACATCAGTACCACAAAGCAAACAATTCGTATAATCACAGATTTAGTCTGGTTACAGACCCATTATACATCTATAATGGTAGAACATAGGGAGCTTCAGGTGATCGAAGTCTAGGCACAAAAAGTGCATAGCAAATACTGTTACCCCATAAAATGTACAGCTTCAGCTCCTAGACAAAATATTTGGTTATTTGGAACAGAAGCAAATGGGAGTCTCCTTAAACATAACTAGTATCCGCCCACCCACCATCAATTGACTGCATCCCAGAACGGGCACACAGCACGGCCATGCCATGTTGCAAGGACACTGCGCAACCCCAATCTCCAATGAGCCGCATCCACGGCTCTTTAACCATGTGATCGGCTGTGTCCAATTACAGCCATCACATGTAAACACAGATGGCGTTAATCTGCTCTCCTCTGACAGTTTGCAGCGAGGAGAGCCAATCAACAGCATCTCCACACAGGGGTAAATCTAGCAATGTAATCAGGGCACTGATCAAAGGCAAAAAACGGCTTAGGCAGGAAGGGGGTGCAAGTGCTCTGTAGGCAAGTGGTTAACCACTTAAGCCCCGGACCATTTTGCAGCTAAATGGCCAGGTTTTGCGATTCGGCACTGCGTCGCTTAGACAATTGCGCGGTCGTGCGACGTGGCTCCCAAACAAAATTGGCGTCCTTTTTTCCCCCACAAATAGAGCTTTCTTTTGGTGGTATTTGATCACCTGAGGTTTTTATTTTTTGCGCTATAAACAAGAATACAGCGACAATTTTGAAAAATGCAATATTTTTTACTTTTTGCTATAATAAATATCCCCCAAAAATATATATTTTTTTTTTCCTCAGTTTAGGCCGATATGTATTCTACCTATTTTTGGTAAAAAAAAAAAAAAAAAAAAAAAATCACAATAAGCGTTTATCGATTGGTTTGCGCAAAATTTATAGCGTTTACAAAATAGGGGATAGTTTTATTGCCTTTAGTTTTTTTACTACTATTGGCGGCGATCAGCGATTTTTTTCGTGACTGCGACATTATGGCGGACACTTCGGACAATTTTGACACATTTTTGGGACCATTGTCATTTTCACAGCAAAAACTGCATTTAAATTGCATCGTTTATTGTGAAAATGACAGTTGCGGTTTGGGAGTTAACCACAGGGGGCGCTGTAGGAGTTGGTGTTCACTTAGCGTGTGTTTACAACTGTAGGACTGACATCATCGATCGAGTCTCCCTTATAAAAGGGATCACTCGATCGATACGCCGCCACAGTGAAGCACGGGGAAGCCGTGTTTACATACGGCTCTCCCCGTGCTTCAGCTCCGGGGAGCGATCGCGACGGTGCGGCTATAAACGAATAGCCGCACTGTCGTCCCGGATCGCTCCCCAAGGGGATCCACCCGCCACATGCACTGGAGGGGGTCCCGATCTGACCCCCCACCCGCTAGAAGGCAAGGACGTATATATACGCCCATCTGCCTGTCCGTGCCATTGTGCGGACGTAAATAGTCGTGCGGCGGGCGTTAAGGGGTTAAATGTATAACAGCGATCGCTGTACACTTATATAGCACACACAAAGGGCCCTTTCACAATAAGGTGGAGACAGACGAAGCCTGCCAGCTCATAAGTGGGCAAACACCCACAGCAACCAATACCCCAAGAGAGGACATCCTAAGGGTAACCACCTTGTGGCAATCTGCCAAAATGATAGCAGGTGTCATGGCGCCGTGTAGCTTTGCAGACAAATTAAGTCTGCTGCAATACTTCTGGGAAGATCAAGGTGCGCCTACTGCATCATCCCCAACCTGTTCATGAACCCTCCCTGGTGTCACTTGTCAACACCAGGGAATACTCAACAAACCCATTCAGGGGGACCTCTATTCTGTCCTGGCCCAACATAGGTCCCCTTACCCCAGCAGACAGTTTGTCATTTATCAATGCTCTAGGAATCATTATAAAGAGTGTTGCAGCACTGGAGCTGGTGTCCAGGTAGTAGATAACCTGTACTTTCAGTCTGTGCATCTGTCCCTTAGGCAGTTCGCCTTTTGCTCCCATCCCTTGTCCTTTGGGGGAGAACAAGGTGGTATGAGCTCATTTTTTGTTCATTGAACAAGATGTCTGCCGGCCACCCACAATCGTTCCCCGCAGAGGCAGACAGAATAGGGATCTGCACATGTAAACAAGGCAGATCACCAATTTTAAGAGGGGAGTACAGATCTCATCTTCCTGCCAAGCAGGAACTCGGGTCTGTTTTCCCACTCAGTCCTACCCCCAGGGAACACACAACCCCTTAACCACCCCCCCCCCCCCCCCATTAACCCCTTTCCCGTGTCATTAGTACAGCAACAGTGCATATTTTTAACACCAATTACTGTGATGTCACTGGTTCCCCCAAAAAGTGTCTGACAGATATAGCTGCCGCAGTCCCCAGAAGAAAAGCCAAATTGCTGCCACTACTAGAAAAAAGATCAAATATTGCAGTTTGTAGACACTTTAACTTGTGCAACTAGATCAATACACACTTCTTGGAATTTGTTTTATCAAAAATATGTAGCAGAACACATATTTGCTTAAATTGATTACATTTGTTTTACTGGATAAGTTTAGGGGGTGAAAAAATGAACCTCACCTACTGTTGCAGGTATAATTGTTTCACTAGACAAATGAACTTCAACAGGGACACCGACCACAATAAAAGTCCCAGGTGCTGCTGTAGCAGAAGTTATCCGATTGCCACTATTAACAAGGGGATCTCTAAAGCCAACATTACAATCTGACACGAATCTCATTTGGAGATACTATGTAGTGACATACATACTCAAAAAAAAAAATCCTAGGCTTCTCTCTAGATGCCATCCTTGAAACCTGCCCCAGAGGCACTGGATCAGTTAGGTGGGTCATTTGACAGATAATCCCCCTACAGGATTGAAAAATTAATTCTTATTGCCAAGCAACTTTTAAGGCAGTGCACCTGCTCATATGTGGCAACCCCAACAGTAGAACTCGATAACTAAACATCATCCAGCATTATATACAAGGATGAAGCAACTACAACTATTACTTCTTATAGTTCAGGTTTCAAAAAGTTTACTTTTAAAACCCACACAAAAAGCCATGTTTGTTTTATTTAGATTGGGAAAGCACCTGAACTTCTTACCTCCCATTCCAGGTGGTGGCATTCCCATTGGTCCTAATTTGCCTGGGGCATGCCCATTGGTGACCTCATGCCTGGAGGTGGGCCCATCATGCCTACATAAACAAGACAGTCAGTAATGGACAGATCAGACATCGCTTAGTACAAGAATCAAGACTAGATCTCAGGGTAATCCTGCAAGGATTCATCAACAGAATCAGAACCAGGCTTCTCATCACAGATCCAGTCTAGCACAACAAAAGACCAAATTATTCATACCTGGTGGGGGTGCTCCACAGCCCATTGGTGGAAATCCACATTCCAGCAGCACACTGTTGGGGCCCCAGCAATACTAGCTGTGGCTGCTGCAGCAACATTGCCACAGCTCTGAGGTGTCATCACCTGTAATGAAACAACTTAAAAAATGTAGATGCCATCCTTTAACATTTGACCAAGAAGCCCTGGATCAGTTACGTTGGACAGATAATCCCCTAGAGGAGTGAAAAAACGAAAATAAAAAATTCTTATTGCCTAGCAATGTATTTGCTTTTAAGGCAGTGCTATTGCACCTGCTCATGTGCGGCAACCCTAACAGTAGAACTCAATAACTAAACATCCTACTCCAGAATTATAGACAAGGAAGAAAAAAAAACTACAATTACTTCCTATAGTTAATGGTTTTAAAAGGTTTTACTTTTAAAACCTACACAAAGCCATGTTGGTTTCATTTAGCTTGGGAAAGCATCTGAACTTTTTACCTCATTCCAGATGGTGGCAGTCTCATTAGGTTGCAGCATTCCCATTTTTGCCTCCTCTGCCTGGAGGTTGCCCATTGGTGGACCCATGCCTGGAGGTGTGCTTATCATGCCTATATAAAATAAGACAGTCAGTAATAGACAGATCAGACATCACTTAGTACACAAGTCAAGACTAGATCTCAGGGTAATCCTGCAAGGATTCATCAAAAGAATCAGAACCAGGCTTCTCATCACAGATCCAGTCTAGCACAGCAAGAGACAATTATTCATACCTGGTGGGGGTGCTCCATGACCCATTTGTGGCGGTGGACCTCCACATCCTCCAGCAGCACACTGTTGGGGGACCAAGCAATACTAGCTGTGGCTGCAGCAGCAACATTGCTGCGGCTCTGGTGTGATCCCCTGTAATGACAAACCAAAATTTTCACCTTCAAGTTGCATTGAAGTTTTTCCAATATACAAAAAAATCTGTACAGGTTTATAAATACAGTATCAGAAAACTATGATAGCCAGCAAATGTCAAGGGAGAGACAACTGGAGTGTAATAATTCCAAAAATTACATTCAACTGTAAAGTCAACGCTTCACAAAAATCAATGGAGCATCAATATAAAAGTGTCTCGTAAATAAGTGTAAGGCAGTAGTAGAGTCCACCTTATAAAAGGCAACATACATAAGAGGCCTTCACAGTGAGAGGGACCAAGGGAGAAGAGTGAACGATAAGCAAACAGCAGGGGTACCCTAGCTAGAGCCCTAGGGCTTCAGGGTCTACATAAGCTATCAATTTCAAGCTGTACCTACTGTATATACTACTGCATTATGCCTACACAAAACAGTCAGATCAGATATCGCTTAGTACATGAGTCAAGACTAGATCTCAGGGTAATCCTGCAAGGATTCATCAAAAGAATCAGAACCAGGCTTCTCATCACAGATCCAGTCTAGCACAGCAAGACAAAATTATTCATACCAGGTGGGGGTGCTCCACAGCCCATTGATGGTGGTGGACCTCCATGTCCTTCAGCAGCACACTGTTGGGGACCCAGCAATACTAGCTGTGGCTGCTGCAGCAACATTGCCATGGCTCAGAGGTGTCCTCACCTGTAATGAAACAAATTCACCTTCAATAAGTTAGATGCCATCCTTCCAACCTGATCAGGAGGCCCTGGATCAGTTTAGGTGGGTCATTTTAGTTTCTCAATCCTGTAGGGATTATCTGTCAAAGAAAAACTGTTGCCTAGCAATGTTCTTGCTTTTAAAGGGGTTGTAAAGGTTCGGCTTTTATTTTCTAAATAGGTTCCTTTAAGCTAGTGCATTGTTGGTTCACTTACCTTTTTCCCTTCTAAAGGTTTGTTTACTTGGTTTGAATTTCTCACTTCCCGTTTCTCCTCAGTAAGCTTTCCATCATCCAAGCGAGCGGTGGAAAGTCATTTAGAACAGCTTACTGAACACCTTACTGAGGAACAGGAAGTGAGAAATTCGACAAAAAAAAAAAAATATTTTGAAGGGAAATCGAAAGAAAAGGTAAGTGAACCAACAGCACTAGCTTAAAGTAACCCATTTAGACAATAAAAACAAACCTTTACAACCCCTTTAAAGCAGTGCTATTGGCACCTGCTCATGTGTGGCAACCCTAACCATAGAACTTAATAACTAAACATCCTCTAGCATTATGTACAAAGATGAAGCAACTATTACTTCCTATAGTTCCAAAAGGTTTTACTTTAAATGAAACCAACATGGCTTTGTGTAGATTTTAAGATTGGGAAAGCACCCAAATTTCTTACCTCTAATTCCAGGTGGCGGTACCATTTGGTCCTCCTCTGCCTGAGGGCATTGCCCATAGATGGTTTCATGCCTACATAAACAAGACAGTTAGTAATGGGCAGATCAGGCATCGCTTAGTACACAAGACTAGATCTCAGGGTAATCCTGCAAGGATTCATCAAAAGAATCAGAACCAGGCTTCTCATCACAGATCCAGTCTAGCACAGCAAAAGACCAAATTATTCATACCTGGTGGCAGTGGACATCCACGTCCTCCAGCAGCACACCGTGCTGGGGCTGCAGCAATACTAGCTGTGGATGCAGCGGCAATGTTGCCACGGCTCTGAGGTGTCATCACCTGAAATAACAAACCAAAAGTCTCACCTTCAATAAGTTAGATTGAAGTTTTCCAAAATACCAACAACCTGTACAGGTATATAAACAGTCTCAGAAAATTCCAGGACGATATCCAGCAAACGTCAAGGGAGAGACAACTGGAGTGTAATAAGTATGCCAAAATTGCATACAAAACATAATGGTTTAATTTAGATTGGGAAAGCACACAAACTCCTTACCTCTCATTCCAGGTGGTGGCATTCCCATTGGTCCTCTGCCTGTGGGCATGCCCATTGGTGGACCCATGGGTGGCCTTCATGCCTGGATGTGGGCCCATCATGCCTAAACAAACAAGACAGTCAGTAATAGGCAGATCAGACATCGCTTAGTACACAAGACTAGATCTCAGGGTAATCCTGCAAGGATTCATCAAAAGAATCAGAACCAGGCTTCTCATCACAGATCCAGTCTAGCACAGCAAAAGATCAAATTATTCATACCTGGTGGGGGTGCTCCACAGCCAATTGATGGTGGTGAAGCTCCACGTCCAGCAGCACACAATGCTGGGGCCCCAGCAATACTAGCTGTGAATGCTGCGGCAATGTTGCCACGGCTCTGAGGTGTCATTGCCTGAAATGACAAACCAACAATTTCACCTTCAATAAGTTAGATTGAAGTTTTCCAAAATACAAACAACCTGTACATGTATATAAACAGTATCAGAAAGTTCCAGGACGAAATCCAGCAAACGTCAAGGGAGACATAACTGGAGTGTAATAAGTATTCCAAAATTGCATACAAAAAAACATGTTTGTTTAATTTAGATTGTGTGCTTTCCCCAAACTTCTTACCTCTCATTCCAGGTGGTGGCATTCCCATTGGTCCTCCTCTGCCTGGGGGCATGCCCATTGGTGGAACCATCATGCCTACATAAACAAGACAGTCAGTACTAGGCAGATCAGACATTGCTAAGTACACGAGTCAAGACTAGATCTCAGGGTAATCCTGCAAGGATTCATCAAAAGAATCAGGACTAGGCTTCTCATCACAGATCCAGTCTAGCACAGCAAGAGACAAAATTATTCATACCTGGTGGGGGTGCTCCATGACCCATTGGTGGCGGTGGACCTCCACGTCCTCTAGAAGCATACTGTGTTGGGGCCCCAGCAATACCAACTGTGGCTGCTGCAGCAACATTCCTACAGCTCTGGTGTGATCACCTGTAATGACAAACCAACATTTTCACCTTCAATAAGTTGGATTGAAGTTTTTCCAAAATACAAACAACCTGTACAGGTATATAAATACAGCATCATAAAATTCCAGGATAGCCAGCAAATGTCAAGGGACAACTGGAGTGTAATAAGTATTCCAAAAATTGCATTCGACTGTAAGGTCAACGCTTCACAAAAATCAATGGAGCATCAATATAAAAGTAAGAGAGGCTCGTAAATGTAGGGCAGTAGTAGAGTCCACCTTACAAAAGGCAACATGCATAAAACAGAGGTCTTCACAGTGAGAGGGGCCAAGAAGGGAGTAGTCAACGATAAGTAAAGGACAGCAGGGGTACCCTAGCTAGAGCCCTAGGGCTTCAGGATCTACATAAGCCATCAATTTCAAGCTGTACCTACTGTATATACTACTGCATCATGCCTACACAAATAGTGAGTAATGGGCAGATCAAACATTGCTTAGTATTTGAGTCAAGACTAGATCTCAGGGTAATCCTGCAAGGATTCATCAAAAGAATCAGAACCAGGCTTCTCATCACAGATCCAGTCTCGCACAGCAAAAAAAACATTCATACCTGGTGCGGGTGCTCCACAGCCCATTGGTGGACCTCCACGTCCAGCAGCACACTGTTGGGGACCCAGCAATACTAGCTGTGGCTGCTGCAGCAACAATGCCATGCTCTGAGGTGTCCTCACCTGTAATGACAAACATATTCACCTTCAGTAAGTTATAGTTTAACTAAATACAAAAAACCTGTACAGGTATATACAGTATGAGAAAATTCCAGGATGATATCCAGGAAACGTCAAGGGAGAGACCACTGGAGTGTAATAAGTATTCCAAAATTGCATACAAAACCAGTGCCCCAAGACGATGTTCTATTGAGCGAAACGCGTCGGGAGAAGACACTGACCTTTTCTGCCAGTTTTTTGTACAAAGCGCTTTATTACTCCGGTCACACGTGAGTGAAAATTTTTACTATTTTAATAAATTTTGAACCATACGCAGTATCACGCTATGTGCGTTTTAATTTTCCTTTGGTAAACCATCGATTCCAATATCTGAGAAACCTATATGGATATCGTATAATCGGCACCACTCAGAAGGAAGGACTATTGCAGTATACATCTCTTTCCCTCAGCAGATGACATCAGGTTCTCTGTAACCTCACAAGCCTGCATGACTTGATAGGTATACACCTATTCGAGTCTCATCATCTGGTAAGCAGATATTTTTCCCATTTTCCACGGTTTCAGGAACCTGTATTCTATTGCTCTTCATCTTCTTCAGGGATTTGATTACACTGTGGACTTTGGTCTATTCATTATTTGAAATTGTCTTATCATATGGACTTTTATTGGAATTTTTTTAGCGCCACACTTGTTTTTTCTGCATACAAAACATGTTGCTTTCATCTAGATTGGGAAAGCACCCAAACTCCTTACCTCTCATTACAGGTGGTGGCGGTCTTATATTAGGTGGTGGCATTCCCATTGGTCCTCCTCTGCCTGGGGGCATGCCCATTGGTGGACCCATCATGCCTACATAAACAAGACAGTCAGTAATAGGCAGATCAGACATCGCTTAGTACACGAGTCAAGACTAGATCTCAGGGTAATCCTGCAAGGATTCATCATAAGAATCAGAACCAGACTTCTCATCACAGATCCAGTCTAGCACAGCAAGAGACAATTATTCATACCTGGTGGGGGTGCTCCATGACCCATTGGTGGCGGTGGATCTACACGTCCAGCAGCATACTGTGTTGGGGCCCCAGTGATACTAGCTGTGGCTGCTGCAGCAGCGGCAACATTGTCGCAGCTCTGAGGCGTCATCACCTGCAATGACAAAACAATTTCACCTTCAATAAGTTAGATTGAAGTTTTCCAAAATACAAAAACAACCTGTACAGGTATATAAATACACTTTATCAGAAAATGCCAGGATGATATCCAGCAAACATCAAGGGAGAGACAACTGGAGTGTAATAAGTATTCCAAAATTACATAAACAGTAAAGTCAATGCTTGACAAATGTGAATGGAGCATCAATAAGTAAAAGGGGCTCTTAAATGTAGGGCAGTAGTAAAGTCCACCAAAAAGGCAACATACATAAAACAGGCCTCCACAGTGAGTGGAGCCTCAAGAAGAGTGAACGATAAGACAGCACGATAAGACAGCACGGTTACCCTAGCGATTCAGGGTCTACACAAGCCATTTCAAGCTGAAGCTACTGTATATATTACTGCCATACAGATTGTTTTGCAAGTTTCATTTTTCACAGAATGGAATGAAACATAAGCAGTGCTTTAGAGAATATTGGTAAAGGACTATAGAAAGCATCTCATGTGCTTACGTGATTCCCAAGCATACCAACTGCATGCAAATGGTTTACCTGCCTCTGACGGGGCCTGCCAAGCCAGCAGGGGCTTGCGGCATAGGAGCACCAGCTGGCACACCTACCAGCTGCTCTTCTGACTCTGGGTCCTCCAGCTGCTCCTGCCAATGGTACTCTAGCAATGCCAGTCTGCAAGAGAGTCAAATGTTACCTCTGGTCCTAGCTCTGTCAAGTTAATTAAAGGGGTTGGTAAAGCCGTTTTTCATCTTAATGCATCCTATGCATTAAGGCGAAACCTTGCACTCAACAGCCCCTCGAGCCCCTGTTTTACTTACTTGAGCCGGCTCTTCATTGGACGATTGATAGCAGTGCGGCCATTGGCTCCCACTGCTGTCAAATCAATGACGCTGCACGCCGGGGCCGAGCGATACACCATCACATGGGGAGAGTGCCCGCAGGCTAACCCCCTTGGTTGAGCACTTCCAAGAAAGGGGTTAGCTCTTGTGGGGGGGGGGGATGAGCCGAGACAGCCTGAGGGACCCCAGAAGACTAGGATCGGGGCCACTCTGCATAGAGGCAAGTATGCCATTTTTTTTATAATTTAAACCTTTACAACCCCTTTCAGTTCACAAAAAACTCACTACAGCAAAGAACTCATACTGCCTAGGCACTACTAGTCAGGTTCAGCAGTGAGAATATGAAAGTTCCTGTGTGCCCAGGACAGTTTAAACCTATCAAAATATCTCACCCCCTTGGCACAGAGGCACTAAGACCATTCACATAACTTGAGCCCTTTCCTAATGTGTTACAGCCAAGGCTCGCCATTACAAGTGCAGCATTTTCACTAAAAATACAATTGCACCAATAGCGCATGACAAAGTGCACTTTTAAAAGCCATCTGTGGCAGGTTAGTTCCCCTGGGCGAATCGCTGTCATGGTACGGCGGTTGCTTTTAGAGCCAAGGGGCACATGCTTTTTACCAAAAATATATTCATTCTCTCCTATTCTACATATCACACGCACACACACTTTGGGATATTAGCAAAAATATTGTTTTTCAAATTTGTTGCTGCTTATAGTGCAAAAAATAATATAGGTAATCAAATAACACCAAAAGAAAGCTTTATTTTGTGTACAGCGTTGCACGACGTGTGCAATTGTCAGTTAGAGCAATGCAGTGCCGTATCGTAAAAAATGGCCCGATTAACGGAGCAAATCCTTCCAGTCCTCAAGTCAGGGTTTGACAAATTTGCTTGGAATCTAGCAGCCAGCTAAAAAAGTTAAAAGCCAGAAAACACGCCCCTTCAAGCTCGCGTGCAGAAGAGACCACATAACTGAGTGGCGCCCGCATATGTAAACGATATTCAAACCACACGTGAGGTAACACCGCGATCATTCGAGCAATAATTCTAGCCCTAGACCTCCAACTCAAAACATGCAACCTGTAGAATTTTTTAAACATCGCCTATGGAGATTTTAAAGGGTAAAAGTTTGTCGGCATTCCACGAGAGGACGCAATTTTGAAGCGCGACATGTTGGGTATCAATTAACTTGGCGTAACATTATCTTTCACAATATAAAAAAAAAAAAAAAAAAAAAAAAAAAACTTTACCGTCTTATTTTTTTATTAAAAAAAGTGCATTTTCTCCCCCAAAAATTTACGCTGCGCAAATACGGTGTGACAAAGTATTGCAACAATTGCCATTTTATTCTCCAGGGTGCTAGAATAAAAATATATAATGTTAGGGGGGGTTCTAGTTAGAGGGAAGGAGATGGCAGTGAAAAAACACTTTAAGAACTGCTGTTTTACCAACGGCCATCACCATATGGCGCCAGGTCACAGAAGGAAGTTTGGGCCTTCACGAGGCTGCAAAGCTGCGGCCTCAATTACTGGCCTTTGTGGGCCCGCCATGCGATCGCACGGAGACACAGGATCCTGTGCCTCCGTGCGCTCCCACGCGATCGTGGAGGGAATGCGACGGCTGGTAATTGAGGCCGCAAAGCCCAGATTTTGTTGAGCCCTGCCTTAAGTGGTTAAAGATTGATTTTTTTTTATACATGCCAGCATCAAATCAATGGATGTGGTCATTGTAAAACAGAATTTATGTACCAAAAGCATGAAGTTATGTACGGAAAATGGGCAACTATGTAATGTGGCAGGCGCAGCACTATGAAGTGCCTTATGCGCTGTGGCATTAGAAGAATTGTGATCTGACCTTTCAGTCCAACAAGACTATTACTCTGAAATACCTCTAGCGCCATTCCATTGAAGCAGTAGGTTTAAAGAGCACACCAAATGCTTAAAATAACTTCATTAACTTCACTTTTCTTCATATGCAACACTGCTGCTTTGCAGCAGACAGTCCATGTACAACATGTGTTGAATAAAGTATAACAAAAATGGCAGTTCAAATATTCAATCTTGTAATTTAACATAAAATGGTGGATATATTTCCTTCAGTATTTACTTTAAGTTATTACAGCATTCTCTAGTTTCTCTGAAAGGTATAACTGGTTTGCAACTTGGTTTGATGAAAGTTTGTTCGTGAATTAGATCTGGTTTAATTTGGTTAGGAAGGTTTGGTGGAACTACAAGTAAACACATAACTAGTTCAGTATACAGTTCTAATCACATTTACAACAGGAACATATATAACTGTGTGAAATACATTTGGCCCCTTCCTTCCATAAAACTGGACTCTGGATCTGTGTGTGTTCTGTGGTGGAATGATTTTCCAGCCAGTGTGCTGGGGAATTTCCCCAGACAGAATGGATGCAAGGTTGGCTGTGATTAGTTAAGACTGAGTCAAAGACTTAACTATACTTTCTGGTATACATTCTACTGTATTATTGAGCTTACCTTTACCGTCATAAATAAATGATTCTTAAAGGCATATTTTTTTCTTTTGCTTCTGTGAACACAATATACAACCGTTATTTATGACATCCAAGCATAAAATCAGTGAACAACTGCTTTTGTCTCATAAACATGTGCACTACATTTAGGTTATATTAGTGACCTAGGACAGGTTCTAGCTGGCCAGCTACATGTAATCCTATGGAACCCCTTTTTCACCGATCTGTTGCAGGTTGGCTGCGTTTAGTAAAATCTTGCTTGCAATATTTGTTTGGGGCAACACCAAAAATGCAGCCAACGAGGCAAAAACAGGGGGGGCAATTTTTAATAGATATTAGATAGAGATAGAGATAGATAGATATCTATCTATCTCTTTAGGAGCAGTATATACACACACACACCACACTTTACTGCCAACACCTAAAGCCCCAGAGTGAAAGTGCCCTAAAGATGTATGCATTGCTACAGATCAGTGTGAAAGTGCCCTTTTGTGAGCATTAACTTGTTTTTAATAAATACCACTAGGTTGGTGCGCTCGCTTTTGGCGTTTAGTATGTTGGAAGGATATCCAGCGCTGAGAGGGCAACAAGATGTTTGTGTGCCTGCCCTCAAAGAGCTTACAACCTTTGGACTCACACTATAGGAGGCGTTTTACTATCTGCCTCTAAACACCCCTGCAAATAGGCCCTTGCACATGCATGTTGAGGCAGGAGAGTTTTCCATTCTTGGAGCCAAGGGTGTCCAGGAGGAGAGGAATAAAAGTGCATGCGTGAGACCAAACTGTGTCCTGGGTGCATGGCAGAAGAGCCAACACTTAATCTTGATTTTCCTCATAGGAGCCAACACCACAACTATTACTACTAGCCAAGCATGGCCTACAATCACTGGTGAACTTCAGGAAGGAACCCCACAACACGGAAAGATAGTGTAGCCCCCTCATTAAGTCAGAAAGGACACAGTGGACCTCACCCTCCCCCGCTTTAATGCGGAACAAGAAGGCTAAATTAGCATTTCAGCTGACAAAAGAGTGAGTTTTTTTACTTTATTAAAAATTTACAAAGAAAAAGGTTACAAAACATTTAACTACAACAGTCCCATGACAAGAGCAAATGAGGAACACCAGATGTACAAGTGAAGTCTTTAGGCAGCTTGGATCATGGCCTGGTTGGCCTCATGCCTGGCGGTGGAGGACCTGTAAAATAAGACATTTTTTTTTTTAGCGCAACTACTTCCACTCAAAGAAAAAAAAACAAAAAAAAAAAAAACAGCGCTGTCAGCTCACTTTCGTAGATGGCCCCAAACCCTTTTACCCTTACCTACTGCTACAGGGATAATGGTTTCACAAGACATGAAGAGAACTTCAATAGGGACACAGACCACAATAAAAAGCCCAAAGTTCTAGCTGTCCACTACCTAAACCCAGGTGCTGCTGTAACAGAATTTGTTACTTACTGATTGCAATTGTCACTATAACAATGGGATCTCCAAAGCTATCACCACAATCTGGTAGATCCAAATGCAATTATGGTATCAAGTAGTGACATACATGCTCATAAAATGCTAGGTTTCTCCCTAGATGTCCTCCTTCAAACCTGACCCATAAGCCCTGGATCAGTTAAATGGGTCATTTGACAGATAATGCCACAGGATTGAGGAAAAAAAAAAAGCTTATTGCCATGCAATATTTTTGCTTTTAAGGCAGTGCCATTGCACCTGCTCATGTGTGGCAACCCCAACATTAGAACACATGAAGCAACTACAGCTATTACTTAGGCTTCATGTACATGGGACTTTTTACAATTTAACTTGACAGATAGTAACCCACGTTTAAAATGTTTGGCACGTTAAATATTTTATTTGTGTATTTTAATGCAGAAAAAAAGCCTATAAAGCCATGTTGGTTTCATTTTGATTGGGAAAGCACCCAAACTCCTTACCTCTCATTCCAGGTGGTGGCGGTCTCATATTAGGTGGTGGCATTCCCATTGGTCCTCCTCTGCCTGGGGGCATGCCCATTGGTGGACCCATGGGTGGCCTCATGCCTGGAGGTGGGCCCATCATGCCTACATAAACAAGACAGTCAGTAATGGGCAAATCAGACATCGCTTAGTACATGAGTCAAGCCTAGATCTCAGGGTAATCCTGCAAGGATTCATCAAAAGAATCAGAACCAGGCTTCTCATCACAGATCCAGTCTAGCACAGCAAGAGACAATTATTCATACCTGGTGGGGGTGCTCCACGACCCATTGGTGGCGGTGGACCTCCACGTCCTCCAGCAGCATACTGTGTTGGGGCCCCAGCGATACTAGCTGTGGCGGCTGCTGCAGCGGCAACATTGCCACGGCTCTGAGGCGTCATCACCTGCAATGACAAAACAATTTCACCTTCAATAAGTCAGATTGAAGTTTTCCAAAATACAAACCTGTACAGGTATAAACAGTATCAGAAAATTACAGGACGACATCCAGCAAACGTCAAGGGAGAGACAACTGGTGTAATAAGTATTCCAAAATTGCATACAAAACAGTAAAGTCAATGCAGCATCAATAAGTAAAAGGGGCTCGTAAATGTAGGGCAGTAGTAGAGTCCACCTTACAAAAATGCAACATACATAAGCCAGAGGCCTCGAGGTAGAGTGAGCGATAAGGACAGTGGGGGAACCCTAGCTCTACTGCAGGACTGCCATGTTATACAGATTGTTCTGTTGAGTGGAATGAAACACAAGCAGTGCTTTTGAGAATATTGTTAAAGGACTATAGAAAGCATATCATGTGTTTACATGCAGTTTGCATCCTTGGGAATCATGTGATAGTTTACCTGCTGAGATGGTCCTCCCACACCTCTGACGGGGCCTGCCAAGCCAGCAGGGGCTTGTGGCATAGGAGCACCAGCTGGCACACCTCTACCAGCTGCTCTTCCGACTCCGGGTCCTCCAGCCGCTCCTGCCAATGGTACTCTAGCAATGCCAGTCTGCAAGAGAAAGTCAAATGTTTGCTCTAGTCCTAGCTCTGTCAAGTTAATCAAATATTCAGTTCACATAGCTTGGGGGAATATATGTGCAACACTTAATCATTTCAAAGGAGCACATTAGTCATGGTGGTGTGTAGGCCCCAATCATAAGAGCAGTGCATTTGAAGTAGATCTATAGGGTTTTGCAATTTATCTCCACCTATAAAAGTTTTGTCTTTAGTAATACTTTGAAAAACAAATACTACACATACTGCCTAGGCAATACTAGTCCAAGGTTTAGCAGTGAGAATATGGATGTTCTTGTGCCCAAGACAGTTTAAACTCAAAATATCTCACCCCCCATTGGCACAGAAGAGCCACTAGGACCATTTATACAACTTGAGTCCTATCCTAATGCATTACATTTATAACATGGCTTTTTGTTACAAGTGCAGTATTTTTACTGAAAATATAATTGCACCAACATATGACAAAGTGCACTTTAAAGCCATCTTTAGGGCTGAAATGTTTTAACATTGTGCACAAAAAAAAGGCCAGCAAGAGGATTAACCACTTAAGGAGCAGTAGCTGCAGTTGGTTCTCCTGGGCGAATTGCTGTCATGGCGTGTCTGCTGCATGCCGCCGGAGCTTTATGTGCGCAGCCCACAATCACCCCTGACAGAACAGAGATCAATGTAAAGACAGATCTCTGTTCTGTCAGGGGGGAAAGAGCCTAAAGATTATGAACAGCAATTGGTTGTCTAGTTTAAAAAAAAAAAAAACCAACACCCCATCCCATTTTGTAGACGCTATAACTTTTGCACAAAACATACGCTTATTGTGATCTTTACCAAATATATGTAGAATATATTGGCCTAAACTGTAGAAATTTGTTTACATTTTCTGGGATTTGCTATAGAAAAATAGTTGTCAAAATTGTTGCCGTTTATAGTGAGAAAAATTATCAAATGCCAAAAGAAAGCCATTTGTGGGAAAAGTCAATTTTTTATGTTATTACAGTGTCGCACAACCAAGTGGCGCAGTGCTGCATCTCAAAAAGTGGCCTGATCACCGATGGGCAAATCCTTACCGTCATTAAGTGATTTTAATATACACACCAGCAAAGAATCAATGCATGCGGTCATTGCAGACACGGCATTTATGTACCAAAGCAAGTTATCTACTTTACCCAGGCAAAAAGCAGACAGGCAGCTGTGCATAGTAACCAATCAGCTTTTAGGTTTTTATTGTAAATGCTCAATTTAAGAACAAGCTGAAGTTAGAAGCCAATTGGTTACAACATTAGGCTACATATGCAAATGACTGCCCCTTTGTTTTGCAATTATGAGCAGGCACCTGTTATGAGCAATTTTCTGCTATATGACCCACTCCAGCCTATGACTAAAAAGGAAAAAAAATAAAATTGTATATTGACAACTACTCTGCATCTAGATTGGCAGCACTCCAATTCAGTAAAGCCTCCTGATTGGTTAAAAGCGGTTTCCTCCCTCCGTAGTATCGTAGTATGAGGTTTCCGCAGTAAGCGAATGTGAAGTTTAGATACTTGCCAGCCAATTTTAACAATACTGGTGTTATGTTTCATAAAAGGCAGAATTGCACTAAACAGTTGAAAATGATGTAGAACAAAGGAAACTCTACTTACATCTTTTGGAGGTGGGCCTTCTACTGTCATGGATACCAAGTTCTCCCCACGTAATAAAACCAACCCTAGTACCCTTTTCTCTTCCCGTTCTGGTTGTTTAGAGTTCTTGGGCCTAGGGAAAAAGGACATTAGCAAGTGCAAAAAAATAAAATTATAATAAAAGTTTGATCACTACAGAGCAAACCCAACACTTACTTGATCTTTCTAAACTCATCACAATCACACAGTATAAGATTCATATGCTTGTCGAATGCTTTGAAGGTTCCAATGAAGATGCGACCATCTTGCAGAATGCAACGCATTCTGAAGTCAATGTGCTGCAGCATCTTGCTGCTTTTCCCCACCGTCTGAAAGAAAATATAGAAAGCCTTATTACTTTGTGCATCCATTATTTTTGCTTAGCATGTAGATACCAATTTTCTACCTTGTTTACTTAGGCATGCAGCTGGGAAGGAACACTTACCACCCAGTAGGTCAGGATCCATGTGATAGACCCAAGACAACACTATCAAAATGAATGGGCTGAAATCGCACTGCATGTGAATTGCACAGGGACAATCTTTCAATTCACATGCAGTTTCTAGTGAAAATGGGCCCATGAAGTCAGTCCAGAAGAACTTTTAAATGACAATCTGAAATGTGTTCTGTCTTGCACTGCAGACACTAAAGCTATTTTTTGGAACTGTAAGCCCCATTGATGAAGTCAGAAACGGCCCCTGACATTGAGGCTTTTTGTAATGCCGTCAGTTTCCTAAAAATAATTTGTATCACAGGTCATCACAAACCAAGACTGATGCAGTACAGAAGGTACCAGAAGATTTCTGCTCAAATGTCATAGCACCGCCTGCCTCCCTAACCCACCACAACAGCCTCCTTCACACATGTGGAATTTCAGGTCTAGGGTTACACTTAGGATCAATTAACGCAGTCCTTCAGGAAATGTACTTTGCAACCACAACACCCCCTTCCCAATGTAAAATGGCTGCATTTGTTTGTTTACTACAGCCTAGCCCCCTTTCATTCTCACCTAAGGGGGGATGAATTTTAAGTGCCTCCTGGGACGTGCACACCACATCTCATGAGGCATCAACTTCAACCCTCTGGCTGATCAGGGGGTCGTGTTCTGTCAATTACTGCAGATTGGACAATGCCTCAGACGATCTGCGCATGCACAGTAGCGACGTCACTTTAGCTCATCTGCAGATGAGCTGGCGCAATGTCAAAACTGCATGCGCAGATCGGAGGCATTCAATGATCAGCAAAGCACGCAATGAGAATCTCATTGTCAGATTCTACCTTGCTCTGCGCATTAGCAAGACTTCACAGGCTGAAGACGGTGGAAATCGGTTACACACGCAACTTCCACCATCCTGCAAAACAACCAAAATCCACAGAGGCAGAATCAGACGCTTTGCCGATAGCTGGATAATGCCTCTGGCATCCTGCACATGTTTTGATACCACGCCAGCGGATTAGCTCGAGCGACGTCACTGCTGCGCATGCACGATCTGAGGCATTATGGACCATCTGCAGTAAGAGAGGGCACTGGCTGCAAGACCCAGAAGACAGCTGGCTCCCAGTGACACAAAGATGGTGATGTGGAACCCAGCTTGTGGTGGAAACATTTGGCTCTGAGGAAGAGGGCTTCACCCTCAAAATGCATTTAGCCATTTTTGGACACGATGAGGTCTTCCCTTTAGCCGAGAACTGAATTTGGAGACAGTCTCAAGCTTATCTAAAGATACAGTTGTGCATGACATGCATTTGGCCGATTTTACACTGATCTGTTTTTCTTCAGCTTTTACATTTAAAAAATAAAAAAGTGAAGAAAGTGTGCGACCATGTAATCCTATGAAACCCCTTTTCACTGATCTGTTATGGGTTGACTGTGTTAGTAAAATCCTGCTTGCATTTTTGGTGCGGGGCGACACCAAAAACACCTCCCTATTGAACTGCATAGAAAACATAACACATACATGGTCACTTTTAGTCATATACCCTGTGAAAAAATAAAAAAGCACTGCCAAACAAAGTAACCGTGTATATGTGTTTACTATAAATCAGTATGAAAGTGTCCTTTGTAAGGCTCCATTCACACGTGAAGCGCGACGCCGCAGCAGCCCCTAATACGCTGGAGGGGTGATTTTACATTGCCCTCTATGGAGATGGTTCACATCTCCACGCCGAAACGCCGTACGCCTGAAGCTCAAAACAATTTCCGGACCCCTTTTTTTCCCAGGCGGCTTCAGCATAGGAGATGTGGACCTGGGGGTTAAAATCACGGCGTTTTGTCGCCCGCAAATCACGGTACACAACGCCGCAATTTGTCGCCGCAATTCGCGGGACAAAACGCTGCGATTAGGTGTGAATGCAGCCTTAGTATTCACTTGTTAAAGTTTATTAAAAATGTAATTATAATGCCACTAGTTTGGGGCACTCGCTTTTAGTGTTTTGTAGAATGCTATAGGTTATCCAGTGCTGAGAGGGTAACAAGACGTTTGTGCGTTATTCCTGGAGAACTAGTCAAGAAGAAATTCTGTCCCATTTGTAGGCATCATACCTGAGAGCAGGAGGTTACTTTGCTTCACTTCCACCTCCATGCCGGTGTTCTGCCAAGATGTGTCCCCCCCTCCCCCCGGCAGATTATGCCCGCCCTGGACTAAGCAGGCGCAGCGCTCTAGCTCCGAAAATTACCGAACTGGGCATGAGCTGTAGACTATGCAATGAACAGGGCATAGTGACAGTCAATGCCACACGCTCCACTCTGCAAGGGGGGCGTGTATATTAAAATTATATCGTGTAAGGGGCGGATGTCACAGAGTCGCCCATCAACCGTGCAAAACTCGCCCTACTTTTCATACACCCGCCCCCATCAGACGATATAATAGTAATACACAAGACATGGGAGGCGTGGCGTGAGCATCATTATATTGTCTGCAAGGGGGACGGGTGTATGAAAAGGGCGAGTTTTGCACTGTTGATGGGCGACTGACATCCGCCCCTTACACGATATAATTGTAATATACACGCCCCCTTGCAGAGTGGGGGCAAGCATCGGCAGCATGTGGCACAATATTTTGCTCAATGCGCCGTGTCCAGGCGATTGAGAGGTGTATTGAGGTTAGGCAATTTCCATAGGTCCGCTGCGCAGGATAGAGCTGGCAAAATCGGCCAGGGGACAATTCTCGGAAGGACACCTGCTCTCAAGGAGCTTACAATCTTTGGTCTCTCCCATGCATACATAGACTACCCCAACTCAGGAAAAATAAATGATTTTTGTTTACACCAGATGTAGTTACTACCATGTGCTTTTTTTCTGCACTAAAAACAGCATTTTCCATGTATTCCAATGGCTCTAGTTCACACCATGCAGTCAGCTTCTGACTGCATGGTGTGAACTAGAGCCATTGGAATACATGGAAAACACTGTGCGTGCATTTTTAGTGCAGAAAAAACACAACTGTACGGAACTGCGTCTGGTGTGAACTGCCCTTTAGAAAAACAAAACGCCAGAGGTCACATGCAAAAAGTGCAATAAAATTACAACTATTGGAGGCATTTGACTTTTCTGCCTCTAACTACCCCTATAAATAGTCCCTTGCACATGGGTATTTAGAGGCTGAGGGGGGGGGGGGGGGAAGAAAAAAAAAAAACACATTCAGGGCTGGTTCACATTTTGCGATGCGAATTCAGCCATATAGGTAGTATGGCTGAATTCACATCTGGACCAAAATCTGATTGCATGGGTCACAGTCATGCAATCCAAATCCTGTCTGAATTTGCAGATCACACTGCGATCAGATATGGGGGCGTCATTAATTTTTGACACCAGTAGAACAAGGGGAGAGTGGGGACAGGGGAGTAGTGGCTGAAGTTACTACTCCCCTGTTCCCACTCTCCTTGTTCTACTTAAGTAATTTGGATGATGGTACGCTGCCAATTGTTATTACCGTATTTATCGGCGTATACTGCGCACTTTTTGCCCTGAAATTCAGGGTAAAATTGTGGGTGCGCGATATACGCCGATACCCGCACCGACATACACCGAGCGCAGTACACTCGGTCAGGCTCGGCTTTGCTCGTAGTCACGCTCTGACGTTTATGCGCGAGAAGTCGAGCGTGGCGGAATATACCCGAGTGTACTGCGCTCGGTATATGTCGGCGGAGGCTTCAAACTGAGCGCGGGGATTCGACACGGAGACAGCGCGGGATAAGCCAGGAGGACACCACTGAGGCCACAGACGGACCGGACGAGGCCGATGATGGACGCCGGGCAAGACACCAAAACTGTGAATGAATGACTTGTATAGCGCAACTCATGCGAACTGAATCGCCTCTGGGCGCTTTTTCCAGCCAGAGTCTGCTTGGCTGGTGCAGTCATTTTACCCTGTAGGATAGTGACACGCATTGGGACACACAGTCATACACACAGATATACTGGGCCAATTTGGACAAGATCCAATTTACCTACCAGCATGTCTTTGGAGTGTGGGAGGAAACCGGAGTACCCGGAGGAAACCCACGCATGCACAGGGAGAACATGCAAACTCCAGGCAGATGGTGTCGTGGTCGGGATTCAAACCAGCGACCCTTTTGCTGCTAGGCGAAAGTGCTACTCACTGCACCACTGTAAGTAGTAATATGTAATAAAATGTTTTTTTACAGGATTTTAGGGTCAACATTAGGGGTGCGCGCTACATGCCGGAGCGCGCAATACTGATAAATACGGTACGTTCTTTAAATGAAGCCATACTCCAAAAATTTGCACTTTTTGACACCAATAGCAGTTCACATAAGGGAAGTGTGAACTGCCTCCAGGAGACCTCAGTGGATTCACAGGGTTTCTGCATCGCAGCAGTGCGAACCGACACTATAGTGATGTGGGAACCAACACGATTCCAGTGCAGGTTTCTGCATCTCCCTCAGGCTGGGTTCGCACTAGCGCGATGCGAGAACCCCGCTATTCCACTGCAGGTTCAGGCATTGCACATATGCGAACTGCTGGGGAGTGTAATACAACACTTGCCCCCCCCCCCCCTCCCATATTCCAGCTAGCATATCGCACTGCGAACTATCAGTTCAGACATGAATTGGATCGCATAGGTGTGAGCATTCTGACCAAAAAAAAAGGGGGGGTCCCGTGTGTGTTTGGTCTGAATGCGGTGTGAGCATTCAAGCGATGCGATTCTGGTGCGGACCAAAGAAAATAAGTCCTGTGCGTGTTTGGCCTGAATGCGCTGCGATGTCATATTATCTGTATGGCTAAAATCAAATTGCACGGACATCGCATGCGATTTGCACCCTCAGATCAGTTTGCAGTGAAAACTGAAATGGTGCAGGAATCAGATCACATAGGGGGAGGGGGGGGGGGACAAAGTTCCTGCAGCATTTTTGTGCAAATGCAATGCGAGGTCAGCCATACAAACCATATGGCCGAATTTGCATTGGACAGACATTGCATGTGATCTGTATAGCAATGCAATGTCTGTTTACAACATTCACACCTGAGCGTAGGTCGTTCGGTCGTTTTTCCGGCGTTTTGTCGCGTGTATTTATGCTTATTTGCATACAGCGTCCGACGTTTTTTTATTTTAGCCAATAGGAAAAATCATCATCTTTACATCACTTATTGCTATGTTGGTACAATTTTTTTTTATCTTCTGCCTGGGTGAAATGTTCTATTGATTAAAGCAACGAAACGCCTGTAGCAAACGCTCGTTGTCGCGCTAGTCGCTTGAATCAAGCGTTTCCATTACTTTCTATGGGAAATGTAAACGCTCAAAAAGCCCGATACGCGCAACAAAAAAGGGTCCGGAACTTGTTTGAGCTTAAGGCTGCATTCACACCTAGGCGTATATACGCCTGAAGCGCGGCGCCGCAGCCGCCCCTCATACGCTGGGGGGATGATTTTACATGGTCGGCTATGGAGATGGTTCACATCTCCACGCCGGACGCCTGCAAAAAGGTCCCGGACCTTTTTTTCAGGCGTCTTTTGGCGTTCGGCATAGGAGATGTGAACCATCTCCATAGAGGGGGTGAGGCTGCATTCACAATCGCAGCGTTTTGTCGCCGCGAATCGCGGTACAAAACGCCGCTATTTGCCGCCCCAATTCGCGGGACAAAACGCCGCGATTCAGTACGCCGAGGTGTGAATGCAGCCTCAGGCGTTGCGCGTAAGGCGTTTTGGAGTGGGGATGTGAACCATCTCCATAGGGAATAATGTATTTTTTCCCCCCTCTCGCGTTTGAGCGTCACGTTTCAGGCAACAAAACGCTCGTGTGAATGCAGCCTTAGCCCCCATTCACATCTAGGCGTTTTTACGCCTGTAGTGCTACACTGCTGCCGCCAGAGGGATGAAAACACATGTCCCTCTATGGAGATGGTTCACATCTCCACGCCGGCAAAAAGGTCCCGGACCTTTTTTTCAGGCAGCTTTCGGCTAGGAGATGGGAACCATCTCCATAGAGGGGGTCAATCTGGGGCACATCTAGGCGGACAATACCAGCGTTTTGTCGCCGCAAATCGCGGTACAAAATGCTGCTATTTGTACAGCGATTTGCGGCGACAAAACGCCGCGAATTTGTCTGCCTAGGTGTGAATGGAGCCTTAGGGTGAACCCAGGCTTGGGGGAGGGGGGACACAAAGCACGTTTGGGACCCATTCATCCCAATGGCCAGAACAAGTTAATACACTGGGCAATGGAAAGAATGAATGGCCAAACACTTCATGCACCTAAACAGGCAGCTCTAGGTGGATTTTAACATTGCGCCTGAAGCAAAGGGTGTGCAGGAGGGGAAATCCAAACAAAGTGTGCGCATGGAGGCCAAACAGTGTCCTGAGGGCGGGACAAGGCAGAGGAGCTGACACTCTTATTCTGGATTTCCCTCATTGGAGCCCAACAATACAACCATTACTAGGCAAGCATGGTCTGGTGAGCACCCAGATAGAGGCGCCCCTCATCGAGTCAGAGGGTTCCTCCTCACACACACAATACCGGAGCCCACCACCCCCCTCACATACACACAGGAGCGCTCCACGTCTCCCGCCACCTCCTTACAATAGAAACCCCCCACCAATACCGGTCTCGGCCGCCTCCCCTCACCCCGCCAAGTCCCCCTCTCCCGCACTTACCATGGCTGCTGGTCGGATGCCGCGGATACGCGACGGATTCAGGGAATGAAAAAAATTGCACCAGGAGTCTCTCCCTCCTTAGGCGCTCTTTATACCGGAAGCGCTGTGTGAAACCGGAAACGACGCGTACAACCTGCGTTTCACAACGGAACAATAGAAAGTTTTGTAATGCACCGTCTACTGCTGGCTGATGTATATAGCGACCCCTGGTGCACAGACTATAGATGTACAAGGAGGGAAGACTAGCAGGACCGTATAACAAGATTTGGTTTGGCTCTCACTGTGCTGGGGGCTTTTCCAATCAGTGGGGTAGATTCAGGTATCTCCGCCTAAAGTTACGGCGGCGCAGCGTAGTGTATTTACGCTACGCCTCCGCAACTTACAGGAGCAAGTGCAGTATTCACAAAGCACTTGCTCCGTAAGTCGCGGCGGCGTAGTGTAAATGGGGCCGGCGTAAGCGCGCGTAATTCAAATGGGGAAAGGGGGGGGCGTGTTTTATGTTAATATGTGATGACCTGACGTGATTTACGAACGGCGCATGCGCCGTCCGTGTACACATCCCAGTGTGCATTGCTTCCAAGTACGGCGTAATGACGTATTGTTTTCGACGTAAACGTAAATTACGTCCAGCCCTATTCGCGAACGACTTACGCAAACAACGTAAAAAATTCAAATTTCGAAGCGGGAACGACGTCGATACTTAACATTGGCTGCGCCTCCTAATAGCAGGAACAATGTTACACCGAAAAGGCCTTAACGCAAACCACGTAAAAAACGAACGCAGGGCGCACATACGTTTGTGAATCGGCGTATCTAGGAAATTAGCATATTCTACGCCGACAACAACGGAAGCGCCCCTAGCGGCCAGCGGCAGAATGCACCCTAAGATACAACGGCGTAAGAGACTTATGCCAGTCGTATCTTAGGCTAAAGTCGGCGTATCTAGCTTTCTGAATACAGAAAGTGGATACGACGGCGCAACTTAGCAATTACGCGGCGTATCTATGGATACGCCAGCGTAATTGCTCTCTGAATCTACCCCAGTGTTGCCAACCTCTCGTGACATTTTTTTTTTAATGACAAAACATGAGAAATTTACAGAGCACAATTTTTTACAGACAACATGAAAAATGACAGAAATCCTATTAAAAACCCATGGTCCATAGGCGTTTGCTGGGTGTGCATGGGCACACCCTAATAACCCGGTTCGTGCAGCACAGATTCTCACAAAGCTTCTAAAAAAAAAAATGAAAAAATAATAAAATATATAAATTAAATTGTAAAAAAGAATACAAAAATAAAATAATAAAAGTAAAAAAAAAAGTAAAAAACTGACACCATCCACTTCCTATACTACATTTTAAAATGCTTACATTTATTTAGAGGGTGTGTGTGTATATATATATATATATATATATATATATATATATATATATATATATATATATATAGGGCTTTTTTTCTCAGACAATAGGTGCAGGAACTCTTCCTTTCTGAGGCACGGACGGAATTTGGTGTGTCCGTGTGTATGCAAGACAGCTTGAGCGGAATTCTGTCGGAAAAACCCATCAGAATTATTCAGACGAAAAAAACGGTCTTGTGTTCGCGGCATTAGTGTGTGTTTTTTAAAAGTCAGCAGCTACAGTATTTGTAGTTGCTGACTTTTTAATTTTTTGTTTACAGGGCAAAGATCCTCTTTAAATAATATTTCATTCAACTCTATGCACAGCATTTCATTTTTGTATGTTGTAGAACACTACAATGTGATGAAATGTGCAACACACACCAACCCAGCACATTGTTGTGAAGAGGCCCTATGGCTATGCAAAGCAAGGCTTTATGACCAACGGGGCTGATGTAAACAAGCCCTTACAGTTCTAGTGGACACCCATTAAATACATTGTCTACTATTGTCTACTATTGTCCTGGATGCATTGTATTGGGTGGGGTAGGACAGGTTTCATATTAACAAAACAAAAGTAAAAAAGAAGTACTATCTGCAGCAACCTAATTCCATTATGTTTCTGGAATACAAAAATAATGTTGAACATATGAGATAAATGAAGATAAACAAATGATTATGGGTGACCCCCTACTTTAAAGTGGGGGTTCACCCAAAAAGACATTTTTAACATTACATTCAGCCGAGTTGTCCTAATGACAATCGGCTGTTTTTTTTTTTTTTCCCGTACATACCGTATTTTCGCCGCCGCTTGTCGTCTGCGGGACTGGGCGTTCCTATCTGATTGACAGGCTTCCGACCGTCGCATATTTCGCGTCACGAGTTGCCGAAAGAAGCCGAACGTCGGTGCGGCTCTATACGGCGTCTGCGCACCGACGTTCGGCTTCTTTCGGCAACTCGTGACGTACAGTTCAATATTCGCCACTCAATTCTGAGTGGGTATTGCTCACCCGGATAGACCCCTCTCACGTGGCCTAGCAGCCGGATTGATGCACGGACAGTATAGGAAACAGTCTCTGCCACAGACCGTCTGAGAACACAGAATGGATATTCAGGAATCCTCTGCCACAGGATTTAAAGTCCCGAACTTCCTGCCTTACAGCCAAAGAGCCTTTAAGCCAATCCGGCGGACTGTAAGGTGTTGTAGGTTACGGTGCATCCTTCAATAAGTTACCAGGCCTCTCCCGAAGTACCAGCCTTCCGCTCGGTCCTTTCTGGGACAGGTCCTTCCCTGGCTTCCTTCATTGAGTGGTATCCTCCAGCAGCACAGACAGCACAGGATCACCTCCAACGCATAGGCCCCAGCCAGGATAACTGGGCCTACTTGACAGGAACTCAGCCTCAGACCAACGTGGCCCCGAAACTGAAATCGCACACACACCCACCCAGGAGGGCCACGAGACGAATGACCCCGAAAAACAGCGTCTGCTCATTAAGTATCCCCTCCCAGCATGCACAGCGGGGCACCACTCCCACTGTACTGCTGCCGAGGATGGACACCCAATACACCATGGTACACCTGCGTTCCAACATGGGCCTGAAGTGGCAACGCCACCCACAGGCAACATGGGAAAAATACTACCAGGCAGTACCACAGCCAGAACAGAGGCAAATGTATACACAATTCAACGGGTCTGGGCCCAACTATTGGCCCAGACATCCCCTAAATTTGAAATAGTGCCTACAAATACATATGTATATAAATCTGCACACAAGCGAAAACAAGATGTTAATAATACCAGCAGCTATGCACAATGTCCAGACACAGAACAAAAATTTATATAAAACCAATAGTGCAGCGCTAAAAATAACTGTTGAACATATGACTGTCCATTTAGAGTTCCGAATCGATACTTCACAGTTAATAGGAAGAGAAGTCCCACATGCCGTGAATGGTGGAAAAGATAGCAGAGGTGCCACCAAACAATGATTTCACACCCTGCTTACCCTCAGATGTGTGACCCCCTGATAAAAGTGGTTAGATTCCCTTAAATTACAATAAGCAAAGCCAGAGATCCGAGACCATCACATTCCTCTCCAGCAACAAGGTAGAATGCATAGGTGTGCGTAGCCTATAGTAGAATGGATGCAGGCCTCCGTGTGTGGATGCACCACTAAGTCAGGTTTAGATAACTGGTCTGCATGTTTTGTATTTTATTCTGCAGCAAGGTCTCGGGCCTTGCCCAATCTAATGAGGACCTCCAAGGCCAAAGATAGCTGACATCCTTCAATATGTAGTGGGTTGTGAGGCATAGTGGGTGTAAAGACGGTGAAAGTCATTGGCGGTGTGTCCATAGTGGGCGCAGGAACGCCGCCCCCTCTCTCCTGCACCCTTCAATCAACAATACATAGATTCATGCATTGCATGAATCTATGTATTGTCGCTGCTTCCGCCCACTATTCAGGTGTCCGGCCCCCTGTTGAGCACTGGCCATCTGAATAACAGTGGTGGGTGTGTTTTGGAAGTGTCTATCAGAGCCAGCGGCTTCACTTCCTGGTTCCCTATTGCACATGCGCGAGTCACGCTGCGCTATCCCACAGGTCCCTGCTTTCTTCTGGGACCTGTGTGTCTCCCAGAACACAGTAAGGGGGGGGGCGGAATAGGCGCCGGACGTGGAGTAGGTCACCTCGATCACCTCAGTGATCGATGTCCAGAAGTGGGAGCAAATACCTGTATTACACAGGTATCTTCTCCCTCCTCTCCCCTCAAAGGTGCCAAATGTGACACCGGAGGGGGGGGGGGGGGATTTAAAAAAGCGGGAGTTCCATTTTTGGGTGGAACTCCCCTTTAAGGACTTCAAGGTCATCTATATGCTTTCCGCAAGCATGTAAATGTAGCGCCCCCTTACTTTCAGTACGGGCACTACGCTAAAGTTAGTGGGGAATGGGAGAGTTATTTTGCTCCCATTCACAATTTGCTAAATTCTGGGCTGCTCTCATTCCTGAACTGTCCTGTAGGTCAGTCTGCGCTCCAGGGGTGCTGATTCCACCCCTGGGCGACAGGTGGCGCTAGAGGGGTTCTGGCAGAGCCGCTTTTCCCCAGCATCCAATTGGAGGAGTTTTCCCTCGTGGGGCATGCTGGGGGAGAGTATATCTGTGGCAGACGCCATTTTGTGTTGTTCTTCGCGGGTTCCAGGTTCCTGGTGCGGCACCCACCTTCAGGGTGTGCGCATCCAACGGACCCCGGCGATGGCCTACCAGCCCGGGGTCACACGCTACGCAGAGCTCCATGTTCCTGAAAGGGGCCCCAGTGACTTACTGGGTTCCCTGCTCTACTGAGGAGATCCCAGGCTGGATGCCGTTCGATGGGGGGTCGGCTTGAGGAGAACCCCGAGGCAGGTTGTCCAACAGGGCTTGAACGAACCATCGGGGATCTGGTGACCGGGACATTGACAGGTACACTTCAACTGTCACCCGGTGACCCCTTACTTAATCTACTAGGAGGATTCGCTCAATCCGTTCGGTTCACTTAAAGTACTAGGCCTGTGGCAGAGGCCCTAGAGCCAGGCCTGTGGCAGAGGCCTGTTCCTCCCAGCAACCTAAAGTGACACTTCGGCTGCCAGGCTTGTGGCAGGAGTCTGTCCGGGGGCACTTCACCCACTCTGGCTAGAGTGGCGACGAACAGTAACTACCACTACTGTGCTGTTGAGAGCAGGATTGCTCCTTTCATATCCAGGCCTGATACCGCAAGGTTCTCTATCACTTCATCAACCTTTTTGCTCTACCTCATGTTGATGTTGGCCATGTTGGGCCTGGAAATAAAGCATTTGAAAACCTTCTTTGATTGACTGAACATTCGCTCACTACTCTACTCTACTCTATTCATCAACTACACCCCTAGACAACACTGAGAAGGTAACTTAATATGCCGATCCCAACAACAACCAGCGGCTCCTGAGGGGGTAGCGCTACACGTGGGGGCTCGTCCGGGATTTAGCTGTTACCACTGGCAACAGAAATAGTAAGTAGTGATTTACTAAAGCGCGAAGAGTATCGTGTCTTTGGAACTGTCCGGCTGCGAGGGAGTTAACCTCGCACAGCTAAGCTTGGGCGTACGTGCAGCATAGCACGCGCCTACAACGTGTCTGGACAAGTTTTTTAAGTGGGAGGAGCCACCCTCCCCTGCACGGGACGTATAATAGAGTTTCGCGCCAAGCCAGCAAAGCACCGCCCATCCGCAGGAAAGAAGGAGAACCGCATGGTGATGTCTGCCTCCCTGCAACCGGGTGTTGCCGTTCCGCGGTTGAGGTCTCCAACTACCTCACCAAGGGTTCTCAGCATGTTTTCACCGCCCGGGGTGCCCGTGACAGATACGGGTGTCCGTTTGTCCACCCAAGGACAGTTCATGCTCCTATCCAGTGCCGGAACGGAGATGCTGGGCCTGTCCTGTCCTGTTGCGGGGACCTATCGGTGAAGATACAGCCTTTTGCGCGATGCCAGCGCTGCCGGGCCTATTTGTTTGTGGCCACATCACCCACGCAAGCTCCAAAGGAGTATCGGGTGAACTTTGTCACCGCCACCATTACCACGGAGGAGGAGATCGTATGGCCGGAGCCATCCCTGTCGGTAGCTATAGTGGAACCAGAAGTCCGGGATCCTGAGATAATCTCAGTATCGTCCACCTTGACTCTGCCCTCGGCTGCCTCGCCACCTCGCTCATTGGAGGTAAGCCCCGTGGACGGCCCGGACCAAGAAGGTGACCCAGCCAGCGTGACCAGTTCAACTGAAGTGACTTGTAACCAGGCCGAAACCACGTCGGAGACAGCCAAATCTACAGCGGTCTCCGTGTGGTGTGCCTCTCTAGGAGCAGAGCCTGCTCCAGCCTCCCGCGGCCGTGGTCGAGGCCTACCTCCTCAGCACTCTTCGTCAGACTGGCTGAGGGACCCTACAGCAGCCAAACCCAGCGGTTACCTGCCAGCAGAAGAGTTGCAGTTATCGAACTTTGACCTCTTATCAGATGATTCCTTGACTGATGACGGCGACCTTCCTGATTACCTTTTCGAGTCCCGGTTCCCTGAGTCGAAGGGCCCCGGAGGATCCCGTACTTCCCGCGGTGCTCGAATGAGAAAGAAACGCTCCGGCCGGAGCGCATCGCGTGGGTTCCAGCAGCCGTCCATGGACGTTCCATGTCTGACCTGGGGAGTCGGTGAGTCCAATGTTGTTCCTATTACGCTCACCACCCCTATGCCCCTTGTTGCTCCCACATTAAAGAGGGGATACAACACCAGCAACTGAATACAGTCCAGTACAGGAAGATTTCGCTATTTTGACAGCATAGTGGCTTACAAGGACAAAGTTGTCACCGCCTTGGAGGCGGCCATTTTGTTAGGTAGTATCGGAGCGGAGTAACACTCTCCTCTCATAATATCGTGCACCGGATTGTATTCAGTTGCTGGTATTGTGACCAAACAGCAATTTGTCAAAATCTTCAATTATTGATGGTTTAAAGAAACTGGAAGTGATGTGGTTGAAGTTTCTGACAAGTTGGCCAATTTAACGGCAGAACATCGGACTCTGTCAGAGGGCGGACGTTTTCCATTCTTTGGATCCGAGCAGTTGCCAGTCTGCCACTGATATTTTATTAGGATCTCTGGTGTGGCACAACCCCAAAATCCTGATAGCTTGCAATTACAAAGACCATGTCATGTATTTTTATTTATATAAAATGTAATAAACATTTCACAAAAAAACTCTTGCAGTTGTAATTTAATAAGATCCTTTTATTGTATTATTTTATTAGCATTTTCCGCTTTCAACACCAGTGGCTGACGATACAGCTCTACCTCATCCTCGGCCCAGTCAGTACTATATACATACAGCATTCCAGGTACAGCCGTCCGTTTCCATGGCTACGGGAGGGCGGCGCGTCCTGATGACATCATCGCGCCCGTGTTGTGATTGATGTCCGGGGTTGGTTGCTGATTTCTGACACTGATGATGGGAACCGGCCGAGACCCGGAGCTGAGGAGCCAGAGTGGGGGCGAGGAGGATGGGGACCCCGCCGAGAGATCCTCACCGGTTAGTAGTGAGACACTTGTTGGGTACCTGTGCGGCCCCTCCTCCGGGACATTCTACAAGCAGTCTGAAAATGGCTGCTGCCTGTGTGTGCATTGCTTTCCTGTCTGCATGCTTATCACGGACATGCAGGCACTCATATATAGAAGATGGGAGGTCGTCCCATGACAGATCGTCTGCAGATTGTTGCAGTGAACACTATTGATTCTCACTCTATATCCTCCTATACATAAAGATGCACACACAGGCAGAGTCAACTGTAAGGCCTCATTTGCACTTGCTTAAAGGGGAGGTTCACCCTAAAAACGACTTTCTATTATTACATTGGCCCCCCACATTATAATACAATTATGCCTATTATGTTTTTTTTGTGTGCTGTACATACCTTGGTACAGCTAATTCACCCGTGGCTTCCGGGTTGCGAGTCCCGCGGGAGTGGGCGTTCCTAACATGCTGTTGATTGACGTGATGACAAAAAACGAGCTCCCCCCGTTGCGTAAGCTGCGTCACGATTGGCGAAAGGAGCCGAACGGCGAGTCGGCGCTATACTGCGCCTGCGCACCGCCGTTCGGCTCCTTTCGGCAATCGTGACGCAGCTTACGCGACGGGGGGAGCTCATTTTTGGTCCTCACGTCAATCAACAGCATGTTAGGAACGCCCACTCCCACGGGACTCGCAACCCGGAAGCCACGGGTGAATTAGCTGTACCAAGGTATGTACAGCACAAAAAAAAACATAATAGGCATAATTGTATTGTAATGTGGGGGGCCAATGTAATAATAGAAAGTCGTTTTTAGGGTGAACCTCCCCTTTAACTGGTAGTCTGGCATTTAAGGGGTTCAAATAGGTGGTGAGAAGGCAATACGCCTCCTTAATGCCTGTCAGATGCTCTCTGAAGACCGATCCGAAAGAGGAACGCTGTTTAGAGAGCAAAAGACAGGCAGTGAGGAGGCGTATTGCCTTCTCGCCACTTATTTTAACCCTCTAAATGGCGAACCACCAGGCTGCAACTGCGTGGATGTTGCAGCACGGCCCAATGACTTGAATAGGAGGTAGTGCCCGCT
Source organism: Rana temporaria (assembly GCF_905171775.1). NCBI lineage: Eukaryota > Metazoa > Chordata > Amphibia > Anura > Ranidae > Rana > Rana temporaria. Next base: position 113,975,318 of record NC_053500.1, on the reverse strand, counting down.
GAGCGCAATGGGGTATAATTCCTGTCGCAGCCACGCTGCCATCCCAGATAAAGGGAGAGCAGTTGAGGGGTGGTAAAATCTCAGCTCAACCACATTTTTACCATCTGTCACCTCCAGTCACAGAACACTTTACATTCTAGGAATGAATAGTGCAAGTTTTATACAGGCATTACAGTGGTTTAGGCTGGTTTCACATGGGTGGTTTCCATAAAGGGGTTGTAAATTCCCAGCATTTTTCACCTTAATGCATTCTATGTATTAAAGTGAAAAACCTTCTTTACTGAAGAAGCGCCCCCCTTATACTTACCTTAACCCCCATAAATCCTGCAACGGGAACGAGCACATCAGCTCCAGCCAGTGTCTTGTGTCCTGTTTTGATAGATTGATAGCAGTGCAGCCAGGGCTCAAGTCCTGCGGGAACGGGTGGGAACAGAGTACCTGCACTTTTTTCACAGCAGGAACGCAGTTCCCTTTGCAGGACTAGAGCAGCCGAGCCGCCCGAACCAATCCTTCACTAAGCGGCGATGCCCAGCTCGAGTCACTGTCAGGGGCAGGCGAACCTTAGTAATCCTTTGTTACTGGCCGCTTCCTGTATATGGATTCATCTGGTAGTGTGCGGATATTCCGTCACTTCCTCAATGCCGCAATGTCTCCTGGGAGCTTTTATCATTGTTCCCAGGAGACATTGCGGCGGTCTGCCGCGAGTTATCGTGGGATTTAGAAAGAACTTGCTTCCCGTGATAACTCGCGGCAGACCTCCGCAATGTCTCCTGGGAACAATGACAAAAGCTCCCAGGAGACATTGCGGCATCAAGGAAGTGATGGAATACCCGCACACTACCCGATGAATCCATATACAGGAAGCAGCCAGTAACATAAAGGATTACAAAGGTACAGTGGATTGAAAAAAACCCAAAAACATGCGGTTTAGTAATTATGCATATGAGCGTATCATTTTTTATTTTTTGGTGGGGGAGTGGATCTTGGGTGGGAGTTCCCACACTTTTTTCCCCAGGACTTGACCCCTGAGCACAGCCATTGGCTCCCACTGCTGTGAATCGAATCCAATGATCCTGGGGGCGGAGCCGAGTCCTGCTGTTTGTGTCAACAGATGAAGCAGCAGGACCAGGGAGTGTGCCCACACCGGTGTCCCATAGAAGAGCGATTCTCCGACGGCACACTCAAGAATAGGAGGAGCCTGGAGTGTCACTGAAGGACCTTCGAAGCGGAGGATTGGGGCCACTCTGTGCATAACCAACTGCACAGTGGATGTGAGTATGACATGTTTGTTTTAAAAATAAAAAAAAACTGAACCTTTACAACCTCTTTAATCTGCACCCGCCTGCTCAGCAGGGGATCTCTCCTCTGAGCAGGGGGATGGCAGGTCCGTGTCTGCTATGCAGTGCAGACACGGACACAGCCCTGTTGTTTTGTATGGGGCTGTCAGATGGAAATGGACTGCCTGTCCATTTCCATCAGACTTGTCATCCAAACTGATCGGATCCACCAGACAGTTTGGGAATGGATCCCCATCCGTCTGTTTTTGGCGGACAGGATCAGATCGGATGCTGGAAGGTGTTCGCTGACATTTCCCGATCCATAGAGAACAATGGCTGGTCTGATCAGTTCCGCCTGAAAAACCTAATCGGACTGCCCATGTGAAACCAGCCTTTCCGCCTGGCAGCCATGGGGTCAACAGTTTAATCCCAACTACAGGACTTTATTTGTACATGTCTCATAATTTGTACATGTCTCATAGCTTTATTTATATTGCATTCAGTAAAAACTGACAATGTCTGTTTCATTTCTCAGAGCCCCTGGAACATCATGATTAAACATCGTCAGGTTCAGCGCAGAGGACGGCGTGCTCATGTATCAGTCAGGTAGGAGAATGAGCCAAAAAAAGCGTATATGTACGGAAATATTTTTGGAGGATAAGTGTTGGTCTTTTTCTTCCTGCAATGATCACTGCATTTTCAGATTTACATAGCTTAGCTGTGCCTCTTCTGCTGGTTTTTGCCAGTTAGTTAAACTTTCCTATTGATTAGAATTGTCGTATTAATTCATTCAAAATGTCTGCATGCGAACACAAACAATATACATACAGAATTTAAAGGGAACCTTTTATCATTTAATCTGGCTGCTCAGAAAGCCGTAGGCTGATTGGCTTTGTTGGGATGTCTTTAGAATTTAAAATAGTAAGAAACTCCACTAGGTTATTTTACAAATCGGCTCTTTTGGGTAGATAACTACTTCCAAAGGGGATACAGACAGCAAAGTGCATCCAGTCCTATTGACTTCAATGCCTCATCGGCTCCCCCTCGCAAGAACTCATCACCTTTTATGCGAGCGAGCATGGTGATGAGTTCTTGCGGGCGCGCTCCTGTGTTAGAGCCGGTGGCCATAGGCGCTTACTGTATCACTCGGCCCCGCCACCTGGCGGGCCGCGTCATTGGATGTGATTCACAGCAGTGCCAGCCAATGGCTGCGCTGCTTTCAATCAAGCAATGAATGAGCCGAGAAGCCTGGCTGAGAAGCAAGTGCGTTCACGGCGTGGGACTTCCGAGCGGTCAGGTAAGTAAATGGGGGGGGGGGGGCGGGGGGAAGGCTAATCCTCAGATATTTTTTTTCCTTAATGCATAGAATGCATTAAGATGAAAAAAACTTTTACCTTTACAACCCATTTAATTTGTGTTTTAACTCTTTGACGGGATTTCAGCTCTAAAATCCATGCACAAGCCTTTCACATTTTATCAACTGTAGTCTAGATAGTAAACTTCAAACCCTTATTGTTTGATAACTTGCTTTTTGTATTATAAAATAAATCATAGTCTTGTTTTTGCTATAGTTATGTCTTGAAATTCTGATTATATTTTGCAGCTTTACTGACCCAGCTGTGTCCATGGATCTTCTTCGTGCTGTTCTACAGCCAAGCATTAATGAGGAAATTCAGAATGTTTTTAATAAGTACATGATGGTAAGTGATGTCTACAGGATGCTTCTTTAAGGCGTTACATGATGTATGCCATACTTCACAGCTTTCTTCCTAAAGGTAGCCAGTGGTGTGTGTGGAATAGGACATGGCAGTAAGGGGTTTAAAACCAAGCTGATGACATGATCTAGACCAGAAATTCAATTATTGGTTTATGATGCACAGCAGAAAGGACTTGGTGGACTATTATTAACTGAATTTCGCTTGTAGCTGCTGAACTAGGAAAAGCTCAAGACTGAATGCTTCCTGGTTTTAGGCTTAGATGACCAGGGGGTTAAAGTGGATGTAAACCCTCACATATGCCCAGTGAACAGATTCGGATGATACACAGAGATGAAACAAATCTCCCTGTATAAGTTTACATCTGCTGTCTTCATCTTGCCATATTCTTTAGGATTCTTGCCACGTGTTAGAATTTTCACTTTCTCATTCTGCCCTTTGAGAGAAGGCTTGGATTACACTGAGAGACAGCTGATTGGAGGAAAGGCACACACCCCCCTCCACATTGGTAAAAGAACGAAGATACTTTCAGAGCTGTCTTGTGACAAGTCAAGCTCTCTGCTAATCCATTTATAGCAACCTCCCTCGACACAAATCTCAGGCTGCTTTTATCTCCCATCTCAGAACAACAAAACGGCACAAACATGCAGGACTTTGAAGAGAGATAATAAAGCACTACAGATATATGTGCATAGGTCAAATTTGATGAATCGGGTTACATCCACATTAATGCTGCATTTACATGGAAATGTTCTGACTTTTCCACCTGACCAGTTAACACAAATGATTTACAACTTGGACAACATGGGCATGAAGATGCTCCCCGAATTAACTGGGGTCACAATGCTCTTTCAGTTAGTTACAGTCATTGCTTCGCACTAGGAATGTCTGTCAAGTAATGCGGGTTATTGCATCACACATGGAAACTTCCAACAATACAACATCAAATGAATGCAGTATTAGTGTGCAGGAAATTGAGGTCTTTCTACAGAATGCAGTGTAACTTTAATTGACACCTGATGCCTCAATAAAGTGGATCTACCTCCTGCCATATGGAGTCATGGTGATGCCAGCTCACTTTAATATAAGGCCGGGTACACACGGACAAACATGTATGGTGAAAGCGGTCCGTCGGACCGTTTTCACCATACATGTCTGCCAGAGGGCTTCTGTACGATGGTTGTACACACCATCGTACAGAAGTCCGCGCGTAAACAATACGCGGGGTGTGTCTGCGGTGTCGCCGCGTCGATGACGCGGTGTCGCCGCGACAATGACGCGGCGACGTGGGCGGCCCGCCTTTAAAATGCTTCCACGCATGCGTCGAAGTCATTCGACGCATGCGAGGGACGGCGGGCGCCTGGACATGTACGGTAGGTCTGTACTGACGACCGTACATGTCCGAGCGGGCTGAATTCCAGCGGGCTGTTTTAAAACAAGTCCAGGAATATTTGTCTGCTGGGAAAAGGCCCGGCGGGCAAATGTTTGCTGGAATTCGGCCCGCTCGCGCCCACACACGACCAAACATGTCTGCTGAAACTGGCCTGCGGGCCAGTTTCAGCAGACATGTTTGGTCGTGAGTATGGGGCCTAAGATGTTTGCCCGCCTTTTTATTGGGGGAACAAAGATTATCTGTTGGTCATCTGATCACTCAATGGACCACCGGAGGGCCATAAGGTTGTGTGATGTGGGCTTGAGTTTACCGTCACATAGGGGGCTGGTCAGACCCATTTTGAAAGTAATAGAATTTGAATTCAGAAGCAAAAACGATAAAAAAACAAAGTGTATATTTCCTTAGGATTTGGACATACAGCTTTATATAAATCATGTATTACACTAAATATTAAAGCTTCATTTTTTGTTTATTGAAATAATAAACATGTTGGCCCAGATTCTCAAAGGACTTACGACGGCGCAGCGCCATGTACGCCGTCGTAAGTCCTAATCTGGGCCGTCGTATCTATGCGTCTGATTCTTAGAATCAGTTACTCATAGATATCCATTCGATCCGACAGGCGTAAGTCTCTTACACCGTCGGATCGTAACTGCAATTTTTTTCTTCCCCGCTAGGTGGCGCTTCCGTCGATTTTCGCGTTGAGTATGCAAATTGGCTAGATACGCGAATTCCCGAACGTACGCGCGGCCGACGCAGTAAAGTTACGACGTTTACGTTAGGCTTTTCCCGGCGTAAAGTTGCCCCTGCTATATGAGGTGCAGCCAATGTTAAGTATGGGCGTCGTTCCTGCGTCGAAAATTTAAAAAGTTACGTCGTTTGCGTAAGTCGTCCGTGAATGGGGCTGGCCGTCATTTACGTTCAGGTCGGAACCAATGACGTCCTTGCGACGTCATTTGGAGCAATGCACACTGGGATATTTTAGGGACGGCACATGCGCAGTTCGTTCGGCGCGGGGATGCGCTTCATTTAAATGAAACGCGCCCCCTTATCCGCCGAATTTGAATTCCGCCGGGTGTTTTACGCTACGCCGCCGCAACTTTACAGGCAAGTGCTTTGTGAATAAAGCACTTGCCTGAAAAACTTGCGGCGGCGTAACGTAAATGACATACGCTACGCCGCCGCAGAGATACGTACGATGTACCAGAATCTGTCCCGTTATACTTACGTGTTCAATGGTTATGCACAGAGCAACCCTGTTCCTCTTCTTCTGGTGTCCCCCCCGCTGGTGCTCCAGACTCCTCCTCTTCAGCAAGTGCCCCCATGGAAAGCCGCTTTCCATGGGGGCACCCGTGTGTGCTCGCTTCCAAGCCGCCCTGTCTGCATCAATTCACACAGAGTGGGCAGCTCGGCCCCGCTTGCTCGGCACGGCATTTGCAGAGCTCCCGCTGCTATTAATCTGCCCAAGGAGGAGGGGGGACAGTGGCGAGAACCACACATTGCTGGATAAGATTAAGTTCAGTTAAGTGAAAGGGGGGGGGGGGGGATTTTGCAGCACAGGTTTTTCACATTCATGTATAGAATGCCATGAGTACGGCCTCACCACTGCCATGAGTACAGTCTCACCACTGCCATGAGTACAGTCTCACCACTGCCATGAGTAGGGCCTCACCACTGCCATGAGTACAGCCTCTGAATGCAGCCTCACTATTGCCATGAATGCAGCCTCACTATTGCCATGAATGCAGCCTCACTATTGACATGAATGCAGCCTCTGAATGTGCGATGCTCTGGGATTCCTTCTAGGCTACAAAAGACATATATGCCCAAATTACCAATGGGGCCACATTAAACCGTAACGCGGGCCGCAATTGGCCCTCGGGCTGGACCTTGGACATGCCTGCTCTATGCACTGGTGAAATGGGGTAGCAAATTGAATAGCAAAGGTCACTTTAAAGAGTTGTTCAGTGATGTCCTAGTATTTTTCACTCATTTCTATTGCTTTTTTTTCAGTTCTTTCAGAAAGCTGCTTTGAATGTGAGAGAAAATGTTGGGGATCAGGTAGACCCCGAGCAGCTAATCCGTGACACATGCCGCAGTTGTCTTGAGCAGGCGAGTCAATAATATTTGTTTGCTCTATCTGTTAACCTTATTTTGTATTTTATTTTTTGTTTAACTGGTCCTATTTCTTATCTTATTCAGGCTAAGGGTCTCTTTACAGACAAGAAGATAATGAAGACTGGCATAGAGGTTCCCGCGATGAAGGTAAGATGATTTCAGTGCTGCATATCTGTGTCACCCACCAGTGCCACTTCATAAGTGCTATCTCGTCAGTGCAGCTTATCAGTGCCCATCAGTGATGGAAGGAACACTTATTTACAAAATGTTATAACACAAAACAAAGAAAAAAAATTTTTTATTCAAAATGTGCAGTGTTTTATTCATTTTGCAAAAAATAAAAACCGCAGAGGTGATCAAATACCACTGAGAGAAAGCTCTATTTGTGGGAACAAAATGATAAAAATTTAATTTGGGTACAGTGTAGCATGACCACGCAATTGTCATTTAAACAGCGACAGCACTGAAATTTTGGCTTGGGCATGAAGGGTGGGAAGTGCATGGTATTGACGTGGTTAAAGCGGAGGTTCGCCGGTAAAATGCTCTTTTTACCCTTAGATGGATGCTCATTTAGTCTAGAGGAATCGGCTAGTTGTTTTAAAATCCGAGCATTACTTACCGTTGTAGAGGGCGATCTTCTCCACCACTTCCGGGTATGGGTCTTCGGGACTTGGCGTTCCTTCTTAATTGACAGGCTTCCGACGGTCGCATCGATCGCGTCACGATTTTCCGAAAGTAGCCGAACGTCGGTGCGCAGGCGCAGTATAGAGCCGCACCGACGTTCGGCTTCTTTCGGCTACTCGTGATGCAATGTATGCGACTGTCGGAAGCCTGTCGGAAGACTGTCAATCAAGAAGGAACGCCCACTCCTGAAGACCCATACCCGGAAGTGGCGGAGAAGATCGCCCTCCTCAACGGTAAGTAATGCTCGGATTTTAAAACAACTAGCCGATTCCCCTAGACTAAATGAGCATGCATCTTAGGGTATCAAAGGTTAAAAAAACATTTATGGGAGAACCCCCGCTTTAAGGAGGTGTTTGAATGTCTGCTGTATAACCCAGATTTGTAATCCAATGGTAGACTTTTGGTGGAATTCCATGAAATGCCGAGGAACGCAATGTTTTGTCTTTTCCCTTTTCTATTAGACGGCGATGTTCACCAAAAATTTTTCTAAGGGGTCGAATAGTTTTACCCACATACAGTATAACAGTCCACAAGGGCAAGTCAATCAGTCAGTGGCTGTCATATGGGGGGGTAACGGTTGAACTTTGCAGTGTGTGTGCAAGTACTGAATTTACCATCAGTCTTTTAGGGTGCAGCAGCAGGAGTCGAAGTTATGGCTACATTATGGATCACCAGAAAATGCCTAGCACACACTGTGTTTTTTAATGACCGTTTTGCTTTGTTAGGTGCTTTGGACACCTTGTATAAAGCATTAGCCATGGGGAAAGAAATATCTAAGTTGTGCTTGCCATAATTGGTTTTACAACAGGAGCCCCTTTCTGGTTAATTTGGTAGTCGTGGATCAGTTTGTTGCACCTACACCTTGGCTATGCTCATTTTAATTAAACACTAATTGTGCTCAGCTTTAGGAATTTATAGCCCTAAAAAGGGTTATTGTTTTAAGAATTGTATAAAATGTTTTGAGTAGTTGGTAGCATCTGAGTTTCTGTTTTCCTTGTCTTTGGCTCAGCGACCGAGACAGGTAGATGAGGAGTCAAACATGCGGAGGAGTCCAATACCCAAAAAGGTTAGTATGACTTCAGAGTATTAATACATACAGTAATTTAGTCTACACTAGAAGGCCTTATCTAAAGACTGTCTTTCCCACAGAGAAAGGGGCGCCCCCCCTGTACAGACCTCCCACAATGACCGAAATTCCTTGGTACTCGCATCGTAAGTACAAGTAGTAATACGAGTATTAATGGCCTAGATTTTATCTGAATCATGCTCTTGTATTGGCTATTTAGTCTCATTTTACTTCAGGTGTGATCAGCAAGGATTTCCTGAATTAAAGACCAACTCAAGCCATATTTGTGAAATTGTAGATCGACTAGGGAAGAGTTAAAGCGGCACTACTCTGTATCTGAGCACTAAAAACCATAAGGACTATTTAATTAATTTTCATTATTCAAAGCCAACTCGCCAGTCCATCCATATCTCCATGTTTTATTTTGAGAAGTCGCTTAGAACCCCCCCCCCCCCCCCCGCATCTTGAGTAAGGGCAGATGATCTATGTATTATTTACTTTCCAGAATCCGTCTGCCCTTATACACCGCTCCTACAGCGCCTCAAAGATGTGGCTAGCAGGACTTTTTTTACTGTCCTGCCAGCGCACCTCTCCAGTGTGAAAGGAAAGGCTCTTTCAGGGCACTTTGCAGGCCCTATTTCTGGCGCTATTTTTAGCAATATAGCGCCTGCTAAGTGCCTCAGTGTGAAAGTAGCCTTAATGAAGCTTTGGGATTAAGTATATAGATGGGGAGCTTGTTTACACTTTTCTGCAAAAATTACATCTGACCAAACCAACGATGGAGGAAAGTTGACAAAAAAGCCGACAAAGCTGCTTTTACTTTGGGGTATTTTTTTTTTTTTTTTTTTTTTTTTTTTTTTTTTATCAAATGCATTATTATTATGAACATTTGCAGCACAGTCTCACAGATGAACACAATTAAATGGTCTACTGTTATTTTCTTTTTTCCCCTACAGGCTGAAAATCAAGACGGTCGATCCCATTCGACGTGAAGGGCCAAAGGTAAAAAAAAATTGTGAATATGCTTTTTTGGATGAAAATGTTAATGTTTGCTATTGAAATGAAAATGGTGCACACAATTTGTCTCCTTTCAAGCAGACCCAAAATATGCAGTAGTTACAATTTTTCTTTTTAATTCTGGTATATGGGTCACAGATCGCTACATTGGGATCATCATCATCATTTCAGGTTATTGTCCCCTTCCTCTGGAGGAGTGTTCATGCAGTGGTTCCTGTCTTCCTCAGTGCCCTACATATAAAACCTAACTCCAACTAACAGCTAACTTTTTTTATTTTTTTTGTTTATTATGGATAAAGTTGTCATAAGGCCCCTTTCACAGTTGTGCGACTTGAAACTGCAAAGTCACATGACAAGTCGTACCCCATGATTTCCAATGAATACCGTTCATATCTGTGCGACTTCAAAGTCCCTGCACTACTTTGTTCCGACTTTGATGCGACTTGAGGTCCATAGACCTCAAGATTACACAAGCTTTGCTTCAAGTCACGCCAAATTCGCACAACTTTCAGGTCGCAGCAACTGTGAAAGGGGCCTAAAGACATGAAGGTACAGATGGAATTTTTTTTTTATAACACAACAGAAGTTCTCTCTCCTTCCCTTGTTTTGGATCCCTTCATTGGAGAGATTTCCCTATATTTCCTGCCCTGCCAGATGCAAACACAGATGAAAATAAATAAGGCCTGTGTCAACAGGCTTTGGGCTTGTTTTTCCATGGCATCCGTTTGGCGGCAGCGCGAGACCTTTACAATTGCCCAGAAATATTTGACAGGTGCATCTGAATTCTGTTTAAAGCGGAGGTTCACCCTAAATTACAAGTTAAGCTTAATTAAACCATTACCCATCCACTATACACAATACGTTTTTTTTTTTAATCTGCATTTTTACCTTTGTAATCCAGCTCTTATGTTCTGTCAATCAGCGTTTCCCCGCGGGAGTGGGCGTGTATTAGATTTTCCTTGACAAGCGCTATGTCTCCTGGGAGTGAGTGATGAGAATCCCAGGAGACGCGCTGTGCTGTAATCCCGCGTTATCTCGCAGGTCACGTGGCTCGGCGCGGCTCGCCGTCAACACTGCGCATGCGCGGGATAGAGCGGTGAATGCTGGGACATCAGCATTCACCGCATCCCGGAAGGAAATCCTGGAGGGCTTCAGAGTGCCCACAACTAAGATGGAAACGTCCATCTATCATTTTTATAAATTAACTTTTGCGGGGAAATGAGAATGGCGGCGGCTGCAATAATCGGTCTGGTGAGTACACGATTTGCTATGGTAACAGCGGGAGAATAACCTAGAAAAAAAAAATTGTATTCCCGCGGAACCCTAGCTTTAATTTCCCTCTGATCTGCGTTTGACCTCTTCCCGCCCACTCTATAGTCGAATGACAGTTACAGTGTGGGCTTACTTTGCCAGGAGGGCATCTATTGACGTCCTCCCATGATCGTGCTGTGGCGTGCTCTGTGATCGGCGAGTCCTTCCAACTCGACTGATCACAGATCGAAGTAAAAAGCCAATCATATCGGCCCTTTACCACGTAATTAGATGGGTTCAATGACTGCTGATCATGGATGTAAACACAAGCCGGTTATCTTTCCTCACGCTGACAGCGTAAGGGAAGAAGAGAGCCAATAACCGGCTTGTGTTAAAGAGATATCTGTACTAATAGGCACGGCACTCCCAACAGTGCAAATCAGTGCCTATCATTTTCGCCTATTAGTGCAGCCTCATCAGTGCACATCAGTGAAGGAGGAAAATTACTTGTTTGCAAAATTTTATAACAAACTATGAATTTTTTTTTTATTTTTTTTTTTCCATTTTCAATATTGTTCTTAAATTTTTAAGGTAGAAGTACAAAACAAAAGAGCGTTTACAGAAACAAGTAAACGTTGCTCACAAAAAGGGTACAGTCAGTTGTTTTAGCAAATTAAATAGTAGCACAATAGCCAACTCGTACATGAGAAAAACAATTAAAATACATAATATAAAAATAGAAAACCCTGTTGCCTATGGACATACGGAACTCCAATATCTCCTGTGGCCCTCACACCCTGCAGGGAAGTTTGAGGTGTTCCCAGGCCATGGGAGGCCATCCCAGCCAAGTGAGCATGGGTGTAGGCTCAGACTCTCTAGAGATAACTTTTGTCGAAAGTTACATAGCATAGGGTCTGAACGAATCGGCGCGCACACCTATACCTGCGCCAGGGGCTTTAACACTCTACTCCACAGGAAGGAGCGCTGTTTTTTTTGTTTAAAAAGGCTTCAAAAATGTTTTCATCTTTATCAGAGCAATTCATTTAGGAATTCATAATTTTATTGGAATAGAAGTATACATCTGTTAACCCTTCCTTGTGTTGCAAGCGGTTATTACTGTATCTGTTAACGACCAATCTTTTATAGTCCTAGCTTATGTTACCGAAAATTTTAAATGATGTACATTATAAACAAATAAAAATGTATTGTTTAAACAATAAAGTATGGTGGCTGACGTGTGTTTGCAGTTTCAAGCTATGGGCTGTCTTCTTTTACCTTTCCTTCGCTACTTGGAGAGTCATTGACCAAGAAACACTTACCGTATATACTCGAGTATAAGCCGAGTTTTTCAGCACATTTTTTTTGTGCTGAAAATGCCCCCCTCTGCTTATACTCGAGTCACCTTTTTGGACCTGATCTCCCGGACTTTGGGGACCCGGTACCGGCTGACGGTAGGTCCCCCTGGACCCCAAACTTGCCACACATGTAGCCCTACTCTTCCTCTACAAGTGTGCAAAGTTTGTTGTGCAGGGAGCAACGATTTTTCGAAGTTGAACACCACTTCCATAGACTCCTATGTTAAACGGTAATTTTTCAGGTGACTTTGGGGACCCAGTCGTAGGTCCCCCTGGACCCAGAACTTGGCACACATATAGCCCCATTTCTCCTCTACAAGTGTGCAAAGTTTGTTGTCTGGGGAACCTACGGCTGGGGAGCACTGATTTTTCAAAGCCGGGCACCCCTTCCATAGACTCCCATGTTAAACGTCAGTCTAGTCATTGGCACAGTGAGGCATTGGCACAGTGAGGCACAGTGAAGCATGGACACAGGCATAGTGAGGCATGCAGATACTCGAGTCAATAAGTTTTCCCATTTTTTTTTTTGTGGTAGCATTAGGTGCCTCGGCTTATACTCGAGAGTGTGTGGGCTAGATTCAGGTAGGGGCACGCATTGTTACGGCGGCGCAGCGTATCGTATTTATGCTACGCTGCCGTAAGTTAGAGAGGCAAGTGCTGTATTCACAAAGCACTTGCCTCCTAAGTTACGGCGGCGTAGCGTAAATGGGGCCGGCGTAAGCGCACGTAATTCAAATGAGGATGAGGGGGCGTGTTTTATGTTAATTCTTGGTGACCCGACCTGATTGACGTTTTTCCCAAACGGCGCATTCACCGTCCGTGGAATTTCCCAGTGTGCATTGCTCCATAGTACGCCGCAAGGACGTCATTGGTTTCGACGTGAACGTAAATTACGTCCAGCCCCATTTACGGACGAGTTACGCCAACGACGTAAATTCAAATTTCAACGCGGGAACGACGGCCATACTACATTGCGTGCGCCTTCTAACAGCAGGAGTAACCTTACGCCGAAAAAGCCTAACGTAAACAAATAGCGCCTGGCGTACGTAAATTTGTGAATCGGCGTATCTAGGTCATTTGCATATTTTATGCCGAAAACGACGGAAGCGCCACCTAGCGGCCAGCGTAAATATGCACCCTAAGATACGACGGTGTAGGAGACTTGCGCCAGTCGGATCTTGGGCTAATGTCGGCGTATCTAGCTTTCTGAATACAGAAAAAAGATACGCCGGCGCAGCTTTGAATTTACGCGGCGTATCTATAGATACGCCGGCGTAAATCAATGCTGAATCTAGCCCTGTGTGTGTGTATGTGTGTGTATGTGTGTGTGTGTGTGTGTGTGTATATGTGTGTGTGTGTGTGTGTGTGTGTGTGTATGTGTATATATATATATATATATATATATATATATATATATATATATATATATATATATATATATATATATAGTATTCCAGGTCCTTGACTCGGTATCTAGTTAGGAAGAAGGATAAGGGTGAGCGCTCTGAAGCTTTACCTTCAGAAACGAGTCTCCTTATGCAGCTCAGGACAGCTGTTCTTTGAATTACACTGGTCAGGCATAATAAATATTATTTTTTTTATATTATTTTGTTATAGTGGGATCCATCTAGACTGGATGAGAAAACGACATTTGTGCTGGGATCACGTGCCAATAAGTAAGATGCATATCGGTCATTTTTCAGAGATTGTAATTCATCCCAGCCATATACCCTTTAACCGACATGTTGTGTGTTTTGCTCCTAGGGCTCTAGGCATGGGAGGGACCAGGGGTCGGATTTATACCAAACACCCAGAGCTGTTTAAGGTAACTGATAATTTTACACACAGTACATGCTATCATTAGGTCACATAATTCTAAAGGACCTACTTTATTTTAAAGTCACTGGTATCCAAATCCAAAAATCCAGTGCTGATTAGAATTAACTGGATGAGTGTTCAATTGTCATATAGAACCTCTAAGAGATGAGAAGATGTTTCATTGGAGGTGATGGGTGGTAAGATGCCCGTCTTAGTTAAAGGGGTTGTAAAGGTAAAAAATGTTTTCCTAAATAGCTTCCTTTACCTTAGTGCCATCCTCCTTCACTTACCTCATCCTTCCATTTTTGCTTTTAAATGTCCTTATTTCTTCTGAGAAATCCTCACTTTCTGTTTTTCTGTCTGTAACTCCACACAGTAATGCAATGCTTTCTCCCTGGTGTGGAGAAAGCCTCTTGAGGGGGCGGGCAGATAGAGAAAGGAGCTGTGTGTTAGTGGGCGTCCTGACACTCCTGCTCGCCCCCTCAAGAGGCTTTCTCCACACCAGGGAGAAAGCCTCGCATTACTGTGTGGAGTTACAGACCGAAGAACAGGAAGTGAGGATTTCTCAGAAGAAATAAGGACATTTAAAAGCAAAATCTAAGGACGAGGTAAGTGAAGGAGGACTGCACTAAGGTAAAGGAAGCTATTTAGGAAAAACGATTGTACCTTTACAACCCCTTTTAACCTGCACTCCGTTTTAAATTAAAAGATGCTTGTGGTTACCTTTTTATTTGCTAGAAATGTTTTCTCCTCTGCCCCCCTTTGGTTTATTACTAGGCATTGAAATTCCAAATCTTTATGGCTCAACCCTGCCAACTGCCAAGGCAATGAAACTACTTAACCAGTTAACAACCGCCCTATAGATGATATACGTCTACAAGGCGCTTGCTTAACTCTGGGAGGACGTCCATGGACGTCCTCCCAGAATCGCGCTCCCGCGCGCCCTCTGGGGCGCGCACACAGGAATGTCCGTGACCGCCGGGTACGGAGGACCCGGCGCATCACGGATCACGGTAAATCGCAGCTGATAGCGGCGGTTTACCACGTGATCGCTCCGTCCAATGACGGAGCGATCACTTGTAAACAAACCGGCATCATGTGATGACGCCGGTTCCTCCCTCCCCTCTCTGTACCGAACGGTACAGTGTGAGAGGAGAGGGGGGGGGGGGGAGAGAGCAGATGCAGCACGAGTGCTGTGGGCTGGATCTGTGACACATGCAGTCACAGATCCAGCCAGCCATCCCTGCTCCACCATCCCTGCCCTATACCCATACTGTGCAATACTCTGCAATACCCCACACTACTCTGCAATACCCCACAATACCCTGCAACGTCGCCTATGGGGATTTTTAAGTAGCGAAGTTTGGCGCCATTCCACGAGCATGTGCAATTTTGAAGGGTGACATGTTGGGTATCTATTTACTCGGCGTAACTTCATCTTTCACATTTATGCAAAAGAATGAAGAAAAAATACAAAATTTGCTAAATTTTATAACAGGAATAAAGAAAAATTAATTTTTTTTACAGAATTTTCAGTCTTTTTTTCCCCTATAGCGCAAAAAATAAAAAAACCAACGGTGATTAAATGCCACAAAAGAAAGCTCTATTTGTGTGGAAAAAAAGGACGAAAATTTCATTTGAATACAATGTTGTATGACTGAGTAATTGTCATTCAAATTGTGAGAGCACCGAAAGCTGAAAATTGGTCTGGTTATTAAGGGGGTTTACGTGCCCAGTGATCAAGTGGTTCAAAAGACTAAACATTTTTAACCTAAACGCATTCCTTGCATTAAGGCAACATTTTTTTTTTTTAGGCATCAGCATCCCCCATCACAGCCCCCCACCTTTCACTTACCCAAGCCCTCATTCGATCCAGCGCTGTGCTCGTCTCAAGATCTTCTCTCTCTTCCTTTTTGGGTCTCGCTGGCTTTGCTGGTGCTTCGGGGGCCATTGGTTTCTGCTACTGTCAATCAAAGCCAGTGACGGGGGGCAGGGCAGAATCCTTCTGTCTGTGTCAGTCACGCACGAGTGCCCCCATGGGAAGCGGTTTCCCATGGGGGCACTGGACAGAGAGGAGGGGCCAGTAGTGCCGGCGGGGGACCCGAGAAGAGGAGTTTTGTTAGGTAAGTATAGATATGTTTTGTTTTTTGTTTTGTTTTTACCTTTTTAGGCCTCATGTACACTGCTGCTGGTAAAACGGACGTTTAAGAGCAGTTGGGCATTTTTTTTTCCAACTGCTCCTGAACTCTCCTCTATGTGATCTTATCAGTACATGTACACAGGGTCGTTTACAGTAGTTTCTAGGCAGTTGAGTTTAGAGGTTTTTTTTTTTTTTTTTTTGGAAAGCAAAAAAAAAATGGGTTCAGAAGCTGAGTTTAGAGGCATTTCAATCGCTTAACGAGGTAACTCGCTGATCAGGGAACACACGATCAATGAAGCTGCCACTGTGAAGAACGGGGAAGGTGTGTTTACACACACCTCTCCCCATTCTTCAGCTTCGGAGGAACGATCGCGGGACACTGGCGGCGATCGGGGCCGCGGAGCTTCGGACAGGGTCGCAGGCGCACGCCCGCGACCCACGGCTGGGCACTTAAAGGGGACGTACAGGTACATGCCTCTGCCCAGCCGTGCCATTCTGCCGACGTATATCTGCAGGAGGCGGTCCTTAAGTGGTTAACATACTACGATACTAATCATTGTAGCTTTGCTGTTTAGAACCAACAGGTTAGAGTGGCTATAAAGGCTCAAGGTTTCTTACCTTCATGCATTCTATGCATAAAGGTAAAAAATCTTCTGTGTGCAGATCCCTCCCCAAGCCCCCCTTAATACTTGCCTAAGCCCCATCTTGATCCAGCGATGTGTATGAGAGCAGTGGCTCTCCTGGGTCTCTCCCTCCTCATTGGCTAAGAGAGCAATGGGAGCCTTTGCCTCCCGCTACTGTCAATCACAGCCAGAGCGCCAATGAGGAGAAAGTAGGGGTGGGGTCCAGCAGCACTCTGTGTGTGAATGGATGCACAGAGCAGTGGCTCAGGAGCGAGCCTGCTAGAGTGCCCCCATGGCAAGCTGCTTTCTATGGGGGCATTCGGCTGGAGGGCGACCCGAGAAGACATGGGTTACGGCTGCTCTATGCAAAACCACTGCACAGAGCAGGTAAGTATGACATGTTTGCGATTTAAAAAAAGTGGGTCGTCTCTTTAAATGTAGCTCATATACTTATTTTTTTAAATTTGCAGTATGCAGCTGATGCCCAGGACAAGCAGTGGCTGACAGAACAGCAGCACATGAAAGCCACAGGTGGCAAAATGGTATGTTATTGCATGAGTGAGACCCTGTGACAAGGGCAGCAGATTATACCACTTGCGTCCTGAAAGAATAAAAACACCAGGGAATAATTTAGCCCATGACCTCCACTTATACTACTGAAATGACTATTGGGTGAAGTGAGTTTTTAACTTTTATGTCACCAAATTTGCCCAGGTCTTAGAACACACATTTACATTGATGACCTGCAGACACTGAACTGAAAAATCTGGTTTCTTGTAAAGTTTTTGTCACAATAAAACCAATTAAATTTGTTTTTATGTGCTTTCTAAGTTCAGGTATTTTAGAAAACAATTCCTTTTAGGTTTTATTTTATATACCGTATTTATCGGGGTATAACGCGCACCTTAATTTTAAGAGTGAAGTTTAACCACTTAAGCCCTGGACCTTTAGGCAGCTAAATGCCCAGGCCAGGTTTTGCGATTCGGCACTGCGTCACTTTAACAGACAATTGCGCGGTCGTGCGACGTGGCTCCCAAACAAAATTGGCGTCCTTTTTTCCCCACAAATAGAGCTTTCTTTTGGTGGTATTTGATCACCTCTGCGGTTTTTATTTTTTGCGCTATAAACATAAATAGAGCGACAATTTTGAGAAAAAAATCTATATTTTTAACTTTTTGCTATAATAAATATCCCCCAAAAACATATATAAAAATTATTTTTTTCCTCAGTTTAGGCCGATACGTATTCTTCTACCTATTTTTGGTAAAAAAAATCGCAATAAGCGCTTATCGATTGGTTTGCGCAAAATTTATAGCGTTTACAAAATAGGGGATAGTTTTATTGCATTTTTATTAATTTTTTTTTTTT
Organism: Rana temporaria; assembly: GCF_905171775.1. Lineage (NCBI taxonomy): Eukaryota > Metazoa > Chordata > Amphibia > Anura > Ranidae > Rana > Rana temporaria. The sequence continues at coordinate 113,957,493 of NC_053500.1, read as the reverse complement.
TACTACTAATGGCGATCAGCGATTTTTTTCGTGACTGCGACATTATGGCGGACACTTCGGACAATTTTGACACATTTTTGGGACCATTGTAATTTTCACAGCAAAAAATGCATTTAAATTGCATTGTTTATTGTGAAAATGACAGTTGCAGTTTGGGAGTTAACCACAGGTGGCGCTGTAGGAGTTAGTGTACACCTAGTGTGTGTTTACAACTGTAGGGAGGTGTGGCTGTAGGACTGACGTCATCGATCGTGTCTCCCTATAAAGGGGATGACACGATCGATGCAGCGCCATAGTGAAGCACGGGGAAGCCGTGTTTACATACGGCTCTCCCCGTTCTTCAGCTCCAGGGAGCGATCGCGACGGAGCGGCTATAAACGAATAGCCGCGCCGTCGTCCCGGATCGCTCCCCGATTGAACCCGACCGCCGCATGTAGCGGGGGGTCCCGATCGGACCCCCGACCCGCGGAAAGGCAAGGACGTACATGTACGCCCATTTGCCTGTACGTGCCATTCTGTGGACGTACATATACATGCGGCGGTCGGGAAGTGGTTAAGGAAAAAACGTTTTTATTTTAGAGTTGAAAATGTTTTTTTATTGGCAGAATAAACAGTACATCAGCAATTCGGTTGACATATCACTTATAAGGCTTCATTTCCATGGACTTTTACAGCCACTTTTCTGAGCGTTTTTTGCAGCTTAAAAACAGCTCTCCATGTTAGTCTATGGCCTCATGCCCACCATGACGTTTTTAAGCTGCAAAAAAAAACCAGGACCAGTGCGTTCTGAAGCTCCAGAGTAGAGCTGTAAAAACGCTCAAAAACGCTACCGCTGCGTTTTTAAAGCTCCAGCTCAGAAAAAAAAAATATAGAAAAAAACTAAAACATTGACAGGCGTTTTTAAGCTGTAAAAAAGGCTAAAGAAAGTGGCTGTAAAAACATCCATGGAAATGAAGCCTAAGCAAGTGGTAACGAGCGCGCCAAATGGCTATCGCCTACAGCGGCGCTTGAGCCCACAGGTTTAATGAATCGGTTTGGATTCAATGTATGCCAACTATAGAAGATCAGGAGGTAAAGAGAAAGGGGGAGAAAGATAAAGGCAGAAAAGGTTAGAGAGAGGGGGGGGTCTGCCGGGAGAGCCTGGGATGGAAGGACAGTAAGTTGGTAAATGAGGGGTATCCCTACTTCTTTAGGGAAAGGTCATGGTGGTGGCAGAGTTGGGCTTGGAGGAAGAGAGGGTATGCCAGCCAGGGTATCTGAGGAAAAGAAGTGTATCTAGACTGACCACAACACCTTATATTTGTCCAAAGTGTTGTTGTTGAGTGCTAACATTTCCTCCATTCTCATGATGTCATTTACTGTAGAGACCCATAGGGATAATGGGGGGGGGGGGGTGGTTGTCTTCCAGAAAAGGGGGATCAATTGTCTGGCTGCTGATAGAAAAATGCGTAAAATACATTGTTTCTGAGAGGCTATAGATCCTTGCTACATAGAAAGGAGAGCTATCTCAGGGGTTAGTATTTTATTTTAAATTAAGAACTTTTTTGAAGCAAAATAAGGATCAGTGCCCATTAATGCAGCCTCACCATTGCCTATTAATGCAGCCTAATCAGTGCCCACCTGCAGCCTCTCCATTGCCCTTCGGTGCAGTGCCCATCTGCAGCCTCGCCATTGCCGGATTACACAGACGGATCTTCTGTCAACTCGGCACTCTGTCACACACAGTCCCGCCTCCTGGACGGCTCCTATGATAGACAGAACACCGGTCCAATGCCAGAACAAGTGGCATCTATCCTATGAGTCAACCAGGAAGCTGGACTTTGTGTGACTGATCGGGCAGTAAACGGGAGATCCGGCAGTGCTCACGGCCTAACACCCCCCAGGCAGCCAGGTACATATCAGGGTATAACACGCACCCATGTTTTGACCTCTATTTTAGGGGGGAAAAGTGCGTGTTGTACGCTTATAAATACGGCATTTTAATTTATATCAGTCATTTGCCTTTTTAATGTTTACCTGACCTTTCATTGTATTAATATAAAACCAATAATACTAACACTGTTTGTTGTAGGTGTACCTTCTTTTGGACCAAGATATTCTAGATTTAGCAACCACTGATGAGTATAGGTAAGGATATATAAAGCATTTAGTTAAAGCAGATGTTGGACTGGTTTTTCATGTCTTTATGAATTTATTCCTGACATGCTACAATATTGTGAAAGTATAATTTTACAAAACACATAAATAATAAAAAATTGTGTTGCACTGCCTCAATGTGTTTAAAAAAATAAATCCTATCCTTTTTAAGATCAAATTATCATGCTAGTGTTCAAAAAAAAATAACATTTCATATGTGAATCAAATATTTAAACTTGTGAAACAGAAAATCCAACAGATGTAAATAAGGCCCCACACGTGACTGAATAATCCACACAAAATAATCTCCCACAGATGTGCAATCATATGTCGTCTGTGTTGTAATAGTAAATATAGAGTTTCCCCACCAAAGAAGTAATAAGGCTGCAAACCGGGCTCTCAGACCCCAAAACCATGGAGGTCCAAGCAAGCTCAGCATTTACCAGCCAACTCCCAGGTGGACGTATGCAACCCTCTATGCACTCAGCACTTCCCCAGACAATGGTTTTCAGCATCAATGGAATTGACAGCACTCCTTAAAGAAATCGCATGGAAAAACTCTATAGTGTACCAAACTTTGTGCCTTCATTATTTCAAAAGCAGGGGTAAATCTATTCGCAAGACCGTCTGTAGATTTAGATATTTCAAATAGGGTTGTCCCGATACCATTTTTTTAGGACCGAGTACAAGTACCGATACTTTTTTTTTCATGTACTCGCCGATACTTTTTTTTAAATGTGTCCCCAAATGCAGCCATGTCCCCCCACATATGCAGCCATGTCCCCCCACATATGCAGCCATGTCCCCCCACATATGCAGCCATGTCCCCCCACATATGCAGCCATGTCCCCCCACATATGCAGCCATGTCCCCCCACATATTGCAGCCATGTCCCCCCCACATATTGCAGCCATGTCCCCCCCACATATTGCAGCCATGTCCCCCCCACATATTGCAGCCATGTCCCCCCCACATATATCCAGCCATGTCCCCCCCACATATATCCAGCCATGTCCCCCCCACATATATCCAGCCATGTCCCCCATACCTGGATGATGCCGCCTCTGCCGCGTTAATCAGCGTGCGGGGAACATTACAGCTTTCGTTTGAATAGCTGTATCCCCGCCGTGCCGTGTATAGACACTCCCCCTTGCTCGGGATTGGACATCCATCCAATCCTGCGCAAGGGGGAGTGTCTATACACGGCGCGGCGGGGATACAGCTATTCATACGAAAGCTGTAATGTTCCCCGCACTTGATTAACGCGGCTTTGCGGTGGCGGGGGCAAGTATTCTATTCAGGCATCAGGGGCATTTACTCGGTATCGTCCCGATACTGGTATCGGGACAACCCTAATTTCAAACAAACCACCACTCTATTCAACACGATGGACGCAATTGCATCACCGCTAGGCTCCATTCTATGCGTGTTTCGTCTTAATGGACGTCTGCCAGGAGCAAAGGCGTAGCAGTGGTGGCTATAGTGTGTGTGTGTGTGTGTGTGTGTGTGTGTGTGTGTGTGTGTGTGTGTGTGTGTGTGTGTGTGTGTGTGTGTGTGTGTGTGTGTGTGTGTGTGTGTGTGTGTGTGTGTATGTATATATCTCTATCTATCGATCGAGTATGCACGCACGCGTATATATAGACACACACACACACACACACACACACACACACACACACACACACACACACACACGTGTGTGTGTGTGTGTGTGTGTGTGTATATATAGATAGATAGATGTGTATGTATTATAGATTTTACTACCAACCTGTTGGGAAAAGGGGCAGTAAAGGTTTCCTGTGCTTTAAGTGCAAAAAACATTTATAATTTCATGTCTGGGAGTCTTTCACTGATTTCTCATTTTTCCACTTCTGCATTTTTTTCTCTCTCCCTCATTTGTGGATGGTTTTATTACAGAGACTCGTTGGAGCTGAGGCTAGATGAGTTGAAGCAATTTGTCGTTCCACTTTGGATGACTGTGAAGATGAAAAAGTACATGGAGCTGGTGCGGACGGAACAGGAGTAGCTGCCAAATGTTGTGTTAACTCTGACACTCCTCGAATTATCTTCTTGAAATGTGGTTGACTTTCATAATGATAAAAGCTATTTTACAAAGCCATCATGGCCAAATGACAATAAAGTGCTCAGTAATGGTGGGGCAAAAAGCAGTGATGATTAAAAAAAAAAAAAAAAAAAAAAAAAGGAGGGGGGGTAGTTCATGGCAATGACTATTCAAAAATCATCCCGTCTCATTTGACTATGGTAAACTGTAATCTTATTGGTTCTTAAAGTGGATGTAAACCCGAAAAAAAGGTATTTCTTTTTTGCTGTGCACAATGTAGAGTATAAGATTTCCTATCATCTGTGCCCAGTCTTGCCACACAGAGTTAATATCCAGCTCTGAGCAATCCTCTTTTTTTTCTCCGTGAAATAAACCGGACTTGCAGAGAAAAACCTTGGTCCATTCCGCCCCCTTGCTGTGAGTGACAGGTTATTTACATATGTCATGCACTGGCCTGGAGACAGGCATTATTTTTTATTTCCCACCCCCACTCCTTTTCTGAAGTCATGTGGTTACTTTTCTGGATTTTGACTGGATGTTAGTGATCATAGCAGAATTTAGTGTAAGGAATACACAAGAGAAAATGCATGTTGATAAGGGGAGTGTAGAGGTGGGCGGGGCGTCTATTGACATCATGACTCCACCCACAGAGCTCCAGACAACAGATCCACCCACAGAATCTGCAGTTTTTCAGTTCTTATAACAGACAGAGGAGAGACATTTGACAGGTAAGGATACATGCAGGAGGCATCTATATCCTTATAGATCAGCACTATGGCAGTAGTTAGAAAGGATGAGAGTGGCTTTACATCCACTTTAAGCATAACTGCATGTAAAAATGATTATTGCTCTCTGCATCACCATGACTAGGGATCCATTTACACCAAAATGCAGTGTGCTGCTCCTCATTAACCTTTTTTCCATAAACTGTCGGCTTATGAAAGGGATCAGGCACCTGTACAGCCGCCTGATCACTTTCTGTGACCCCCCGCCCACAAAAAAACGTTGAGCCCACCCCTATGTGCATGCATGCACAAACCTAAATGCACCCGTTGGGGACACCTAGGTACAACATTGTTGCTTGTGATATATATGTTGCATATCGCCACAAAAGCTGGAGCGAGAACAATAATTCTAGGGCCATTATTAATGGTTAAATCTAAACTGATGACCTATAAGGGGCTTTTAAAGCATTGCCTATATGAAATATAGAGTACTTAAGTTCAAAGTCGTTTTGTGGGGGTGCACAAATTTAAAACTTGACATATTTGATATCTATTTACTCAGCGCAACCTCACCTTTCATGCCAAAAAATTGGGTAATAATATTTGTGTTTTTGTGCCCTAACATTAAAGTGTTACTAAACCCAGGACTCTGCTTTCGCTATATCTGCCCTCCCACAGTACACCGAACACGGAAATGCAATTATTTCAGTAAATATAAACTGCTAAATGCCTTTTCTCATCAGCAGTATATAGCAGTCTTATGACTTCTTCAGTATCTGGTTAAAGCTTGTAGGAGGAGTTGTCATTCTCCTTTGACTGTCCTATGAGGCTGCATGACCCTTGACCCTCTGCTTTAACAGTACTGATTGGCCATGTGCTGATCATATGCACCCTCCTAAATAAAAGTCTCTAGCAATGCACACCAAACATGTGCAGAGTGCCGCAAAGGCTCTCTACTATCAGGAGATAGATTGGGAACAGTGGAAAATGGGAGGCTCAGAGAAGACAGGATCAAACAGCCTTTTTACACAATGCACAGGATTAACCCCTTAGGTTCCACAAGTGAGTGTAACAAGCATTTTTTGTTTTTTACTGCATATACAGACTGATTTTACTGTTGTGGGTTTAGTAACACTTTAACTTATTTTACTGAAATGTTTCGCTTGTATGACATAAAAAATTAGAACTATCACTCTTTTTATTCTCCAGAGTCTCTGCTTTCAGAAAATATATAATGCTTGGGGTTTTAACTAAGCTTTAGGGGCCAGATTCTCAAAGGCGTTACGACGGCGCAACACCATTTGCACGGTCGTAAGTCCTAATCTGGCCCGGCGTATCTATGCGACTGATTCTTAGAATCAGTTACGCATAGATACCCATTAGATCTGACAGGCGTAAGGCTCTTGCGCTGTCAGATCTTAAATGCAATTTTTTTTCCCGCCGCTAGGTGTCGCATCGTCGTTTTCCCTGTCGTCTATGCAAATTAGCTAGTTACGCGGGATTCCCGAACGTACGCGCGGGCGACGCAGTGATTTTACGACGTTTCCGTAAGCGTAAACTTGCCACCTGCTATAATGAGGGGCAAGTTTACGTAGGTCCGTCGTATGCCATGTTAAGTATGGCGTCGGGTCAGCGTCGGCTTTTTCCGTCGTTTTCGTAAGTCGTTCGCGAATACGACTTTACGTCAATGACGCTCACTTCGGCGTCATTGACGTTTTCCGTCGTGAGCTGGAGCATGCGCACTGGGCTATTTTTCCGCCCGGCGCATGCGCAGTTCGATCGGCGCGGGGGCCCCGCTTAATTTAAATACAAGCCGCCCCCTTTGAATTACGCGGCCTTACGCCGGGCCAATTACACTACGCCGACGCAAATTACGGAGCAAGTGCTTGGAGAATATGGCACTTTCTCCAGTAATTTGCGGCGGCGTAGTGTAAATGGCTTACGCTACGCCGCCGCAGATTCTACAAGAATCTGGCCCCATGGTTTCTTAGTGCCCCATAACAAGCTGCTTTCTATGGTGACACTCCTGCAGGCTTGATCTGGAGCCATACTGTGTGAGTCTGTTGACACATACAGTGTGGCTCAGCCCTGCCCCCCAGCTCTCTACACACAGGATTTGATTGACAGCGGCATGAGCCAGTGGCCCCTGCTGCTGCGGCGCCTTCTGTGAGAAGAGGAGAGAAGAACAGTGCTGCTGCAGGTGGGCACAGCACTGGATTGAGAGTGGGCTCAGGTAAGTATTTCAGGGGGGGGGGCTTGACATGGAAAGTTTTTTTTTTTTTTACCTTAATGCATTTTCTGCAAACTTTTTATCTTTACAACCATTTTAATTTTGGATGGGCTGAAATACAAGGCAAGTGAAACTGGGGCTGGCTGCATTTTTTTTTATTTTTTCAAAGTGAAATTCACAGAACATTATGTGTTGTGCTGTGGTGCCTTCCAGCCCTTGTGCATTTTGAGGGTATGTTGGGGTGCCATTAAAAATGAATGACACCTGCAGGGCACCCACTCCTTTAACCCCCGGACCATATTGCTGCCCAAAGACCAGAGCACTTTTTGCGATTCGGCACTGCGTCGATTTAACTGACAATTGCGCGGTCGTGCGACGTGGCTCCCAAACAAAATTGGCGTCCTTTTTTCCCCACAAATAGAGCTTTCTTTTGGTGGCATTTGATCACCTCTGCGGTTTTTAGTTTTTGCGCTATAAACAAAAATAGAGCGACAATTTTGAAAAAAAAATTTTTTTTGCTTTAATAAATATCCCCTAAAAATATATAAAAAAACGTTTATTTTTCCTCAGTTTAGGCCGATACATATTCTTCTACATATTTTTTTGTAAAAATAAAAATTGCAATAAACGACTGGTCACCAGTCATCTCTATGACCGTCGGAGGCCCGGGCGCGACCTTATGACGTTACGCCCGGTACCTGGAGGTAAACAAAGCCGCTGTCGGCATGAGATCGGTGAATTTTTTTTTTCAATCTCATGCTTTCCAGCCTGGAGGAGAGATGTGGGGTCTTATTGACTCCACATCTCTCCATAAAGAGGACCTGTCACAGTGATTCCTATTACAAGGGATGTTTACATTCCTTGTAATAGGAATAAAAGTGATCAAAAACAAAGAATGAATGAATGACTTGTATAGCGCTACTCATGCGAACTGAATCGCCTCTGGGCGCTTTTTTCCAGCCAGTGTCTACTTGGCTGGTGCAGTCATTTTACCCCGTAGGATCGTGACACGCTTGGGATACACAGTCATACACACAGATATACAATAATAATAATTTTAAAACGACCCTGTCCCCGGTAGCTCGCGCACGGAAGTGAACATGCATCCCGCCCACATATGTAAACGCCGTTCAAACACCTCATGTGAGGTATCGTCATGTGCATAGGAGCGTGTGCAACAATTCTAGTACTAGACCTCCTCTGTAACTCGAAAATTGTAACCTGTAAAAAAAATTAAAGCGTTGCCAATGGAGATTTTTAAGTACCGAAGTTTGGTGCCATTCCATGAATGTGCGCAATTTTAAAGCGTGACATGTTAGGTATCTATTTACTCGGCGTAACATCATCTTTCACATTATATAAAAAAATTGGGCGAACTTTACTGTTTTGTTATTTTTTTACGTATTGCGCAAATACCATGTGAGAAAAAAAGGTTGCAATGACCGACATTTTATTCCCTAGGGTGTCTGCTAAAAAAAATATATATATAATGGTTGGGGGTTCTAATTAATTTTCTAGCAAATCTAACCCTTTTTGTTGTAGTAGAGCAGGGGTGGCCAACCAATGGCCGGCAGAGCCCTCTGGAATGGCGGGTTGGCAAGCAAATATCGTAGGTTGCCAACCTGCCATACCACAGCATCAGTGTTGTGATGTGAAGCTGGTGGTAGAGGAAGAAAGCGGCCGCGGAGCAGAGCCCCATAAGCCGATGTGTCCTCTACAGTTTGTATGCTCCATCAGAAAATTGTTGTCGAAATTTTCCAAATGTGGGATAGCATGCTTTAAAATTTTCCACCAACAATTGTGTGTTGTTGGATTTTCCCATTGTGTGTACACGAGTCCTTCAGACAAAACTCCAAAGTACGAACACACATGCTCAGAAGCAATGCTCATGAAACGGAGGAGGAGGATTTACCACTGTGTATTAAGCTATTATAACACAGCACTTTTTTTAGGTTCGTAGTAGGTTTTAGAACTGGCACAGCTTTGTGTATCATTGTAAAGCCTCATACACACGATCGGACTTCAAACAAATATAAACGTAGTGACGTAATACATGTTTTTTTCTGCTCTTTAGTGCCACCCTTTGGGCAACTTCTGCTATTGCTGGTTGATCTTTTGCATTGGTTCTGAGCATGTGTGTTAGGACTTTTCTGTACACACGATCAGACTTTGCACCATTGGACTTTAGTTGTCGAAAAGTTTGTTTGCAGAGCGAACATTTGTCTGATGAAAATCAAAAAGGTTTGTCTGATGGAGCGCACACACGGTCAGATTTTCTGAAAACCTGGTCATTTTGAAGTTTGTTGTCAAAAAGTCCAATCATGTGTATGGGTCTAAACTGACAGTCAGCAGCTCTCTGCTCTGCTCTCTGAGAACTGAGCAATCAGCTGTGTTTGATCTCTCAGTCTTAGAAGTGGTGGGGGACTTCTGTACATCCACCTAGCGTATCTCACAAAAGTGAGTACATCCCTCACATTTTTGTAAATATTTTATTATATCTTTTCATTTGATAACACTGAAGAAATTACACTTTGCTACAATGTAAAGTAGTGAGTGTACTGCTTGTAAACAAATTTATTTTTACTGTCCGCTCAACATAACTCAACACACAGCCATTAATGTGTAAACCGCTGGCAACAAAAGTCAGTACACCCCTAAGGCCCCTTTCACATTGAGGAGTTTTTCAGGTGGTACAGCGCTAAAAATAGCGCTGCTATCCCACCAGAAAAACTCCTTCACTTCACACTGAGGCAATGCGCTGGCGGGAGACCAAAAAAATCTCCTGTCAGCGGCATCTTTGGAGCGGCATGTATACCGCTCCTTCTCATTGAAAACAATGGGAAACCGCGGCAATACGCCTCTATAGAGGCGCATTGCGGGCGGTATTAACCCTTTATCGGCCGCTAGCGGGGGTTAATACCGCACCGCTAGCGGCTGATTCCCGCTGCAATCCCGGTGGTATAGCGCCGCTATTTTTAGCGGCGTTATACCGCCACCGCGGCTCCCAGCCCAGTCTGAAAGGGGCCTAAGTGGAAATGTCCAAATTGGACCCAATTCGTAATTTCCCCTCCCTGGTGTAATGTGACTCGTTAGTGTTACAAGGTCTCAGGTGTGAATGGGGAGCAGGTGTGTTAAATTTGGTGTTATCGCTCTCACTCTTCTATACTGGTCATTGGAAATTCAACATGGCACTTCATAGTAAATAACTCTCTGAGGATCTGAAAAAAAGAATTGCTGCTCTACATAAAGATGGCCTAGGCCAGTGATGGCGAACCTTGGCACCCCAGATGTTTTGGAACTACATTTCCCATGATGCTCAGCTAGGCCAGTGATGGTTCGCCATCACTGGCCTAGGCTATAAGAAGAGTGCCAAGACCCTGAAATTGAGCTTCAGCACGAAGGCCAAGACCATACAGCAGTTTAACAGGACAGGTTCCACTCAGAACAGGCTTCACCATGGTTGACCAAAGAAGTTGAGTGCACATGCTCAACCTCATATACAGAGGCTGTCTGTGGGAAATAGACGTATGAGTTCTTCCAGCATTGCTGCAGAGGTTAAAGGGGTGGTCAGTGTGCTCAGACCATACGCCGCACACTGCATCAAATTGGTCTGCATGGCTGCCATCCCAGAAGGAAGCCTCTTCAAAAGAGGATGCACAAGAAAGCCCGCAAACAGTTTGCTGAAGACAAGTAGACTAAGGACATGGATTACTGAAACCATGTTCTGTGGTCTGATGAGACCAAGATAAAAGTATTTGGTTCAGATGGTGTCAAGTGTGTGTGGCGCCAACCAGGTGAGGAGTACAAAGACAAGTGTGTCTTGCCTTTCAGTCAAGCATGGTGGTGGGAGTGTCATGGTCTGTGGGTGCATGAGTGCGGCCGACACTGGGGAGCTACAGTTCATTGAGAGAACCATTAAATGCTGTTCACACTCAATTGTTCACTATGTGATTTGTTTTCTGTATTCTGCAAAAAACTGTTGATCCTCCTGTCCAGGTCCCCAATTTAGCTAGGGATTTTGGCGAGCAGCATTGGCAGCTCTGCAGAAGCTCAGTTTTCAGTGAATTTCTATGCTGGGTAGACTCTGTTATCCTGGGTGGACGTCATATGATGTTGCGCCTTTAAAAACCACTAGGGGGCGCGAGCGCCGCCAGCAGCGCGTCACCGAGGACCCGGTGCTTCTGCCCTAGTGTTAACCCCTTCCCTGCCAGTCATATTTATACAGTAATTGATGCATTTTTATAGCAGGGATCGTTGTATAAATGTAAATGGTCCCAAAAATGTGTCCGCCGTAATATCGCAGTCACGATAAAAATCGCTGATCACCGCCATTACTAGTAAAAAAAATTATAATAAAAATGCTATCAATCTATCCTCTATTTTGTAGACGCTATAACTTAGGCAAACCAATAAATATACGTTTATTGTGATTTTTTTTTTTTTTACCAAAAAGATGTAGAATACGTATCAGCCTAAACTGAGGAAACAATTTTTAAAAAAATGGATATTTATTATAGCTAAAAATAAAAAATATTGTGTTTTTTTTTTTCAAACTTGTCCCTCTTCTATTGTTTATATCGCAAGAAATGAAAACGGAAGAGGTGATCAAATAGCATCCAAAATAAAGCTCTATTTGTGGGGAAAAAATGATAAAAATGTCATTTGGGTACAGTGTTGCATGACCGCGCAATTGTCATTCAAAGTGTGACAGCGCTAAAAGCTGAAAATTGGTCTGGGCAGGAAGGGGGTGAAAGTGCCTGGTAGGCAAGTGGTTAAAGGTAAAAATGCTTTTAAATGTCCTTATTTCTTCTGAGAAATCCTCACTTCCTGTTCTTCTGTCTGTAACTCCATACAGTAATGCAAGGCTTTCTCCCTGGTGTGGAGAAAGCCTCTTGAGGGGGCGAGCAGGAGTGTCAGGACGCCCACTAACACACAGCTCCTTTCTCTATCTGCAATGTAGTGAGCGTCCTGACTCTCCTGTATTCCAGGGGAGGGGTCGAGCACGACACTCCACACCAGGGAGAAAGCCTTGCATTACTGTGTGGAGTTACAGACAGAAGAACAGGAAGTGAGGAATTCTCAGAAGAAATAAGGACATTTAAAAGTAAAATTGAAGGATGATGTAAGTGAAGGAGGACTGCACTGAGGTAAAATTTAGGGATTTTTTTTTTTACCTTTACAAACCCTTTAAAGTGGAAGTAAACCCTTCAATTTCATAGTTACAAAAACAGTTAACATTCCCTGCATGCCGGAAATGTTAGCTGTCACATTTGTTTGTGCTCTCAACCAAACTGCCAAACCATCCAATGGCTGGTTTCATAACAGGTCACATGTACAGCAGCATGGCAGTTGCAGATTAAACAGAGGCCAAGATGGCCGCTTCCTTGGTTGAAAACGATAGGAGGATTTACTTCCACTTTAAGGCCCCATACACACGATAGAATTTATCCGCAGATACGGTTCAGCGGACCGTATCCGCGGATAAATCCTCTCTAAGATTTCAGAGGATTTCAATGCGATGGCGTGTACACACCATCGCATTGAAATCCGCGCTGAAATCCTCTGCCGATGACGTGTCGCGCCGTCGCCGCTATTATGACGCGGCGACGGGCGCGACACTGTCATATAAGGAATTCCACGCATGCGTCTATTCATTACGGCGCGTGCGGGGAATCCCTTTGGACGGATGGATCCGGTAAGTCTGTACAGACGAGCGGATCCATCCGTTGGAATGGATTCCAGCAGATAGATATTCTGTGCATGTCGACAAATATTTATCTGCTGGAAATCCATTCCAGAGGAGATTTATCTGCGGATAGATATCCGACGGAGTGTACACACCATAGGATCTATCCGCAGAAACCCATTTGATGGGATTTATCTGCGGATAGATTCTATGGTGTGTATGGGGCCTAAGGTGGTGGAGTGCCACGACCTTAATGTGCGTCTTCTTAAGCCACTCCTTTGTTGCCTTAGTGGTATGTTTTGGCTCATTGTCATGCTGGAAGAGCCATCCACGATTCATCTTCAGTGTTCTGGCTGAGGGAAGAAGGTTCTCATCCAAGATTTTACAATGCATAGCCCCGTGCATTGACCCCTCAATGCGGCAAAGTCTGTCTGTAGCTTTAGCAGAGAAAAAGCCCCAAAGCATAATGTTTCCACCTTCGTGTTTGACTGTAGGGAAGGTGTTCTTGGGGTCATAGTCGGCATTTTTCTTCTTCCAAACACTACGAGTCAAGTTAATGCCAAAGAGCTTAATTTTTATCTCATCTGACCACAGCACTTTCTCCCAATCCTTCTCTGAATCATTTAGATTTTCATTTGCACACTACAGATGGGCCTGTACATGTGCCTTCTTGCGGAGGGGGGCCTTGTGGGCTTTGGTGGAGCTTCGATGAGGCTTTGGTGAGGCTTTGTGGGGCTTCAATGAGGCTTCCTGTGAGCTTTGCCATAGACTTCTATGGTAAGGTGACCAGATTTTTAAAATGAAATCCGGGGACATATTTTTTCTTTACTAGTAATGGCGGCAATCAGCGACTCTCTGCCCGTCGCTGCCCACCTCACAGCCTCTCAAGTCTTACTCTTCGGGCCCCGGCTACTACTGGATGGGGAGCGGAGGAAGATCACTCCGCCAGGGAAGGCAAGGAGATAGGCAGGTGGCTAGCCAGGATTTGAGCCAAGGCAGAATAACATGTGAGCGGAGGTGAATGGGCATGCGCCCGAAACTGAAGAAATATTCCCTCCGCTCTGACCAGCACATGATCATCAGAAAGGGGCACAGATAATGGAAAAAATATAACCCCCCCTATGCTAGTAGGCACGGCAGAGCGGGGGGGGGGGGGGGTGTTATTCTAATTTTTTTAATTTTAATTCTGCACTGATTGTCTTTGAAATTGCCCCTGCCCCCTATTAAATCCAATCTGGGGACAAAACCCAGGGACAGACTTGGTCCGGGGACAGTGTCCTCAATCAGGGGACTGTCCCCTGAAACTGGGGATGTCTGGTCACCCTACCTTAATGTGCGTTGAAGCAAGCAAGTGTAAATGAGCCCTTACTGTACTAATGACACTGGCAGAGAAGAGGTTAACATCAGGAGCAATCAAAGAGTTAAGTATGTCCCTAGGGGGTGCTTTCTAATTGTGTGTGGGGGATGGTCTGGCTGGATGAAGATAGAGATCGGTGTTCCTGCTTAGCACCAATCTCCATCTCCTTCCTTGTCAGAACAACAATCTGCCTTGTTTATATAGGCAGATCGCCGTTCTGCCTTTCTGGGGAACAATCGCAGGTGGCTGTGGACATCTGATTGCCCACGGACCCACTGATTGCCCCCCCCCCCCCTCTGTCCAATCAGCACGCGCCCCCAGTGTCTAATACACGAAATGACGTACAGGTATGTTGTTTTGTGTAACAGAGCAGTGGCGGCTGGTGCTGTATATTTTGGGGGGGGAGGGCAGCAAACAAGACCCCCATCGGCACTCTCCGGTCAGTCGGTCATTCGTCCCCAGTCACGCACTTACCCCATCTAGCAGCGTTGGCCCCTTCCTACGTTTCCTCCTTAGCGATGGCTTCACCCTGCATCTCTGGCTTTCTCACGGCTTCGTCCTTGGTTGCTTCCCTTATCCTTCCCTCTCGGCCAATGGGGTCTTAATCCTGATTGGCCGGGAGGCGAATCAGGAAAAAAATAATGAATATTAAGTTGCTATTGTCACACAACTGGGTGGGATTGGGACACAGCCCATTCTTTTTTTAAGCCAATTAGAACCTCTGGCTCTTATCATGTGCTTCTGAAAAAAAAACCTTACTGGAAATCCATGCGTCCGGTGCCCTGCAAGTAGATTAGGGGCCGGGTGCATGGATTAGGGGGGCGATGTCCCCGCGCCCCTAATGGACGGGCTGCCACTGCTCCATTCACACCTGCTTGTCCCTCAGAACATGCAAACGGATGTGCGTTGTCCTTGTGGAGTCATCGATTGTTATTTCCCTATACATAAGCCTATAATAAGGCTTACCTGTAGGTACAGTATCTCCTAAACCTCTAGGGTTTACGAGATATTCGCCATAGAAGCCGGCGCCGACATAATTGGCGCATGCGCACTCAAGAAAGGGCATGATCCGTGCCGTTTCTATAGTGCCTGTGCCGTGACCGTTGGCTCCCGCGTGCATGCGCGGGAGTGAAGTCATGCAACTCCGGCCAATAGCAGAGCCGGAGTCCACGCCCCCGGAATGAAAGAAGGGTTGAAGATGGACGTGATGAGAGAGAGGGGACATCACTGACATTGCAGGCTTCTTCTGCAGGTAAGTGCCACATAATGGGCTACTATGCGTCACATACTCCTGTGTCTTCTGGGACACATACGGGTCCCAGAAGACAGCGCGCCCCATTCCTCAGAAGACAACGTGAGGAGGACGAGAAAGAAGCTAGCTGCAGGAGCTTCTTTAGGGTCTTGTAGAGCAATCCATTCAAGTGAATATGATGTCACGCGAAAAAGCGCCACAAAAAGTACGCAAAAACGTGTTAACGTGACGCACCGCTGTGAATAGGCGAGTTGATTCTAGGACATCTAAATGTGAAAACAAAATATTTGTAATAAATTAGCACTTTAATAAAATAACTAATGTTCATTAAATTAGATTACGAGATGATTGGTGTACAAATGTCACATGACTTATACTTTATTCAGCCAAACCAGAGCTATGAGACAACGGGAGGAAGTCCAACCACGCCTCCTGCAACTGAAGAGTTAACAGGCGTTGCGCAATCGTGATTGACAGCAAGCTTCCCTATCGGAGGCGGTGCGGTACGCTCACCCAGCCAATCACGTTCTCTATTTTCAAACGCTCAGCGAAGAGGCCAAGCCACTGATTGCCGTGGAAACCCCGGCAACAGCGACCTGTGATTGGCGGAGTCAAATTATAGCGCGTCTCTGATTGGTCTACGAGCCTGGGGGTTTAAAACGTTCAAACGCAGGGCGGCTGGCTGAGCGGTGCGGTGCAGTTAGCGGAGGGTAAAAAGCTGACGTTGTCTCTACACACCGGCCCGTCACTCACGTCTCATCGTCGCCTAATCCTATTATAATAATAATGGCCTCTCAGAACGTGGACCCGGCCGCCGCCAATTCCGCGGCCCAGAGGAAAGGACGGGAGTCCGGGACTCAGGCTGCTCGGGGCTCTGTGGGCAAGAGGTGAGGTGCAGTGTCCTCCTGTGTGGCTTTGTGTTCATAGACAGGTCTTTGTGTGTGTGTGAGACTCTGGGGGCCATCTTTTATATGGGCAACGGCTATACTGAGCTTCTCCTGGTAGGTCCTCTGTGGGCTCTGTCCACCAAATACATGGGTGACTTTACTATACGAATACAATCATTCTCAGACTGGCTCCACATACATGTTACAATCTGATCGTACAATCTAGTATGAGGACCTCCCTGAACTATCCCATCAATCAGGCGGGGCGCCTTCTACTACATACTTGTAGGTGAATCTAATGGAGAATGTAGTGTGTGTGTGTGTGTGTGTGACACCATTCCATTAAACCCGAACACATATGAATTACACAGGTTCTGAGGCTAATTTAAGGCAGCAAGTGAGTTTAATTGCCACCTTAATCGGCCACAATCTGTGTTATTAATGTGTTTGGTTTAAAGGGATGAGGTGGCAGCCACCTCATCCCTTTAATCCCTTGACCTGCAGAAGATTTACCCCCCCCCCCCCCCATGGCCAGGCTGTTTTTGTGATATGGCACTGGGTTACTTTAACTGACAATTGTGCAACACTGTATCCAATATTTTTTTTTTTTTTTTTTTTTTTCTATAAACCAAAAGTGTATGTATGTTAAAAATTTCTTGCTATAAAACCTATCAAATAATAAAAAAAATATCCCAATAGGTGTATATTGATTTGCGTGAAAGTTATAGCGTTTACAAACTATTGGATCCTTTTTTTTTTTTTTTCTAGTAATAGTGGTGATCAACAACTCGTAGCAGGACTGTGACATTGTGGTGGACACTAAGCCTAGGTTCACACTGCTGCGAATTCAAAATCGCTGTAAAATGCATGATTTTACCGCGATTTCGTGGCTGCGATTTTGCCGCGATTTCGGCCGCAATTTAATGTAAATCGCGGCCCGAAATCGCAAAAAGTAGTACAGGAACTACTTTTTGAAATCGCAGATGCGGCGTCGCACTGATTAGGACAGTGCCATTGCCGACAATTGCCGATTTGAGATGCGATTTGACATGTCAAATCGTACCCAGTGTGAACCAGGGCTTAGACCTCTTTCACATTGAGGCGTGGAGCCGCGGTGACGGTATACCCGCGCTATTTGTAGCACGGCTATACCGTCGTATTTACCGCGATATTCGGGCGCTAGTGGTGAGGTTTTAACCCCCGCTAGTGGGCGAAAAAGGGTTAATACCGCGTTGCGGGCGGTATTACCGCGCTTTCCCATTGATTTCAATGGGAAAGTGCAGTGAACACACCGCTCCTATACCGCGGTAAAGATGCGGCTAGCAGGACTTTTGGAGCGCTCCTGCTAGCGCACCGCTTCAGTGTGAAAGCCTTCGGGCTTTCGCATTGAACACTACAGGGCAGTTTTTTTCATGCGGTATAGCAGCGCTATTTTTAGCGCTGTACCGCATGAAAAACGCCTCAATGTGAAAGGGGCCTAACACTTTGACACCAATATTTTTTTTTTCTTATTTTTCTTGAGACCAGTGATGCTGATACAGTGATCAGTGCTAAGAAATATGTGCCGTTACTGTACTAATGACACTGGCAGGGAAGTGGTTAAAGGGTATGTTAAAAAAAAAACGCACACCCTTTACATACCCTTTCCCTGCCAGTGTCATTAGTACAGTAACGGCACATATTTTTAGCACTTATCACTGGTCTCAAGAAAAATAAGAAAAAAAAAATATTGGTGTCAAAGTGTTGGTGTCCAATTTGTCCACCACAATGTCACAGTCCCGCTATGAGTTGCTGATCACCACTATTACTAGTTAATAAAAAATAAAAAAAAAACACCCTTTAAAAACAAACATGTTATACATACATCCACTGTGCAGCTGGTTTTGCACAGAGTGGCCCCGAACCCTGTCTTCTGGGGTCCCTCGGCAGCTGTCTCGGCTCCCCCTCAGCAAGTGAGCGAGCATGGTGTTGAGTTCTTGCGGGCGTGTTCCTGTGATAGAGCCGGCGGCCATAGCCACTCACTGTATGCGCTGCTTTCAATCAACCAATGAATGAGCCAAGAAGCAAGCGCGTTCACTGCGCAGGACTTTCGAGGGGGTCAGGTAAGTAAACGGGGGGCCGCTAATCCACAGATGTGTTCTCACCTTAATGCAATAAGGTGATAAAACTTTTACCTTTACAACCCATTTAACATCGGGGGTGATCAAAGGGGTTAACTGTGTGCCTAACTAATGTTAGTGTCGTGGGGGAGGTGCTTTTACTAGTGGAAGACATGGATCGGTTTTCCTGCTTTACAGAAGCACAGGATCCATGTCTTCTGTACTGACAGAACGACAATCTGCCTTGTTTACATAAGCCAACTGCCATTTTGCTTGTGTACCAAACGATCAGTGGGTGCCGGTGGACATCATTTCCCGCTGTGTAAAATCGCAGCGTGAGCAAGCCAGGGGTGTGCTGGTACGTGTAAGTGCAGGATTGTATGTTATATTGTGCAGCGTGGTCCCCCTGTAGCAGTAAACGTGCTGTAGGGCAGTTGAGAGTTTGCTAAAGTGACTCTTTAGCCGGCAAAGGAAGTCTTGCTAGATCACTTCAGGCTGGCCACTTTTGCCGGTATAGATATGTAAAATAAGTCCTATACTGTTCAATATCCAGTAATACTGTCTTGCCCCTCCTCTGCACATGCTCAGTTGCCCTCCATGTTAAGGCACCTTTTTTTTTCTAGAGCCGATCTGCTGACAGCCTTAAAGCGGAGGTCTGCCCACCCCTGCAAAATTTAAAAGCCAGTACCTACACATGCTGCAGCTACTGACTTTTAATGGGACACTTGCCTGTCCTGGAGTCAGCGATGTTTCCATCAGCTGTCTGGTGCTACCATCGCTGGTGAGGGAACCTGGTAGTGAAGCATTACGGCTTTGTGCCCGGTCCTTACTGTACATGCACGAGGCACTGCTGCGCTCTCCTACTGGCCCGGCAGTGGAGGGAGCCGAGCTGCTGGCGTAATTTGCTGTGTCATGGGTTTAGTGCCACTTTATAATTTACTACTGCTCAGGGGCTTTGGGCTTCAACAAAATGGCAGCCTCTAGCAAGAAGAAACGGGGGCAATGCTGGAGGCAATTTACAGCACACACTAACTTCGGTAGCATAATTAACATGGGATCTATGTTCCTTGCTAATTAACATTTATATTTTATCAAGTTTTTATTGGTGAAGTTCTGCTTTAGACTCCTTTCACACTGGAGCGTATTGCAGGCGCTATAGCGTTAAAAAATAGTGCCTGCAATACGCCCACTATTCAGCAGCGCATTGCAGGTGGTTTTAACCCTTTCTCGGCCGATAGCAGGGGGTAAATGTGCCCCGCTAGCGACTGAAATGCGCTGCAAATCCGCCCATAGCGTTGGCGGTAAAAATAGCAGTGTTTTACCGCCGACGCTATGGGCGGTACAGTGTGAAAAGGCTCTTAATTACACAGGTTCTGTGATAAAGGAGGGTAAATAAACTAATTCAAATTGTCCTTAAAACCTGTGTGATTAATGTGTTCAGTTTTTTTTTAAAGGCGTGTGTGGCTTTTTTTGTTTAAAAAAAAAAAATGTTATACTTGCCTGCTCGGTGCACAGAACGTCCGGTTCCTCTTTTTGGGGTCCACCGGTGGTGGTCCTGGCTCCTCTTCGAGCGCCCCCATGGAAAACCGCGTTCCATGGGAACACTCGTGTTAGACAGCAGGACTCAGCCCCGCCCCCTGCCTCCCATGTCACTGGTTTTGGTTCAAAGCAGTGTGGGCCAGTGACTAGAGCTGTTGGGCTTGTTCTTGTCACTGAAACGATCGGTTTCAGATGAGAAAAAGAGGGGGCTCTGGGGGGGGGGGGCAGCTGAAGGTGAAAAACCATGAGACTTGCACTGATCTGGCACCTCATCCCTTAAATTAAATTGAATAGGGAATAAAGGAGTATGGGATTATTACGGTGCCAACAGATGGCAACCAAAACACAAATATATAAAAATACAAAAATTATTAATTACAAAGAGATAAAGTTGGTTCAAACATATAAGCAGTACAATAAGAACGTGGGAGCAAACATCACAGTACAGGCCAATGGTCAGGTCTTCCAGACTAGTTTCGCCAAACCTTTGGCTTCATCAGGGGATTTGTGACATGACCAGCTCAGTAAGTGGCTCCAAAGCTCCTATGTGAACCATTCGGGATAAACCCAGGTCACCCGAAGGCGGATTCGGATCCAAAGACCCCTAGTTGTGGCTAGAGAAACTGGCGATTATAATAAAGAAGGCAGGAATGCTGAACTGATTTTGGATATAAATATATATTATGACTCCAGATGAAGTGGAAAATTGAGAAAGCGCAAATGTGACTTCAAAACTGGTCTGCAAATTGCAGATAAATTGGTCAGCGTCCCTGTAGAGCCTAATTGCATGTTTTATCATATGTGTTGGAGACTTTATCAGAAGTCATCAGGCTAACAGAAGAACGGGGCATGAGACCGCTACAGGACACAGTGCTCTGAGGAGAGATAACACTGCAGATATGTGCCCAGCTCAAATTTTAATGCATCGTGTTTACATCTACTTTAAGTTAATGGATATTCTGCTTCTTCACTAAACCTCCCCCCCAATAAATGAGCTTTAATTGGGGAGGGGGGGGGTAACCTACTACACTTGCCTGCTCTTTGCAATAGTTGCACAGAGCAGCCCTGATCCTCTTCTTTTTGGTTCCCCCTCTGTTGGTCCTAGTTTCTTCCCCCCTGCTGATTCCCCTCAATGGCAAGCTTCCTGCTATGGGGGCACTTAAACAGGCCTGCTCTCAAGCCACGCTCCTGTGAATGGAGGATTGACTGATGGCAGCAAGGAGAGCGCAGTGGTGCCTCGTGCATGCACAGTAGGGTTCTGCTTAAAGTATTTTGTGAATCCCCCTTTTTATTAGTGCTTCTCATCTTCTACATGCACACTCAATGATGGCTGCATGGCTTTTCTGATGGTGATGACATTGGGCCAAGTTTTCATGGGGCTTTGGGGGCAATCCTCATCCAGGTGAGGATGATATACCTTGCCTCATACCCCCGGGGGACGTCATGTCCCGGGAGGCTGCAGGACCATTCACAAAATTCTGCACAAGCTGGCTGTGGTGCCTTAGGAAGCCACAGCTGACTCCTGGATCCTGTAGCCAAGATTGTCACTAAATACACGTTTTTTCTCAAAATTATCGATACACATTCACTACTTGATTAGAGGTCGACCGATATGGGTTTTTCTCTGGCTGATATTTAGAAATCGGACTGGCCGATATTTTAGGGCGATATATATATATATATATTTTTTTTTTTTTTTTAGCAAATCTAGGGTGAAGAGGTGGGGAGGTTGTTATTGTTTAGGGTGGAGCGGTGGTGTGCAGCCTATCGGTGTCCATCAGTGCCACCTCGCCAGTGCATCTCACTAAATGCCATTCAGTGCCCACCAGTACAGAGCTCCTCAGTGCCCACCAGTACAGAGCTCTTGGCTCTGTTCCGTCCCCTCGCCTGGCCATTTGTCCCCTAACGTGCTGCACGCCCTGCCTCTACACTACAATCAGCAGCTGCAGACTTCCTCCACTGGGGGGGAAAAAAATAATCCGCAAACAGCGACCGTGATATGGTGATAGCCGTTTAGAATAGATGGGGCGGGGGGGGGGGGTTTCCACCCAGAACGCCACCGCTTCTGATCCCTCTGATCCCCCGTTTTGACACAATAATCGGCTGATGCCGATATCTTTAAAAAAAGTGAAATATCGGCCGCTATATCGGCTGGCCGATATATCGGTCGACCCCTATACTTGATGGCCTTGTATGAAATGATGTCACCCTGTAACATCTGAGCAAGTGAACCTCCCACCACTTTCAGCAATTGGGTGGATCATGGAATGATCACTTTTTTTTTTTTTTTTTGACAAGTGATGAAACAATGTGAGGTTACCACTTTTGTTGCATTGGTGATCCATTTAAACTGCAGTGAAGGGAGAGTAATCGCATGAGAAATCAATGAGGGTTATTTGGTAAAGAAACGTACACGTTGGTTGCAGTTCTTTCCCTTCTCATTTAGCCCAACGTGTGGCAGCAGTTTGCGCTTTTTGCAGCTGAAACAGATTGCTACAGTAAGAGACTTGGCATTGTAGATGAGACAGATTTTCATTAAGACATAATTAAGCGCTGTCCAGAACACGTAATTTGGAGGCACTGGGATTGCAATGATCAGACAAGTAAGCTCACTAGCTCTATACCTATAAAGTGGCGATCAGATGTGGGTTTTATCGGCGCTGCCTAAGATTGGTGTAAATTGGGTAATGTTCAGATAGAAACCTTTAACGTATGTATGGGTTACCATTGTCGGATCTAGTTTCGTTGTCAGGTGACGCTTTTTTCTTTTTCTTCCAGGTTACAGCAGGAACTGATGACATTGATGGTAAGTAGAACATTTGATTTGTGAGTGTCTGATTCTGCCAGGTCAGATCTAGGTTATCATTTTTATGCTTCTTTTTCCAGATGTCTGGCAATAAAGGCATCTCAGCTTTCCCAGAGTCAGATAACCTCTTCAAATGGATTGGCACAATTGATGGTGCTGTGGGAACAGTAAGTATCAGCAGTGTTTTTTTTTTTTTTTTTTTTTTTCTGTTTTGATTAACTACTTGTGGACAGCATGTCGGCAAAGTGACACACTGGTAAGTCACTGCGTGTGTCTGGGTTTAGGGCATGCGCCCATCACCTGTCATGGGCTTTAGTTTGACACTCTGAACCCACCATTAGTAAACGGCTGAATGAACTGTATCTGTTGTAAGCTTCCTGAGGCCTTGATACATGTGGGAGCTCAATACTACGGTGCGTATTAAAGTGGTGGTATAACCTCATGGTATACTTGCACCTACAGGTAAGCCTTAATGTAGGTCTTTGCAATATCTCCTTAACCTTCATGGTTAAGGAGATATTTGCAGAAAAGCGGGCCCCGATGTCTACGATGCATGCGCGCCGTAGACAACGGCGCAGGCTCACTGATCGCGGCGGTTCCTGAATGGGAGCCTGCTGGAAATGTGCGCATTCGCGGGAGTGACGTCATCGCCGCTCCGGCCAATCACAGCGCCTGAGCGGTGATACCAGGAAGTCACTCCGGGTATAATGGCGGCAATGGAGGATGTGTCTGAGGAGCGCTACGGGGGCTTCGATCTAAGGTAAGTAATTGAGCTAGTATGCTAGTCATACTAGCTCATTATGCCTTTTACTTGGCACATTATGAAAGATGCCTTGAAATGAAGCCCCTCCTGTGCTGGGCTGTCGCTGCTGCAGAGGCCTCCATTTTTCACCCGGTCTTCCTTTCGGGTTTGTGGGCTGCAGCCTCTTGAGTGGCTGAGCCGCGATGTCCCTTATGGACATGTGCTCGAGAGTCTTGATGACGGCACATGGCTAATATGCTGTTGCTTCAGAGCGCATGATCTGGTGACATCACTGGCTGCTGCTCACTAGAATATCTCCTAAAGGAAGGTGGACTTTATGGGGCAGTTGGTGACTACTGGAAGCCTGCTGCCATTGTTAGAGCCCATTCACATCTAGGCGACAAAACGCCGGACGCTTGTGCCGCTGGGGAGAATTCCCATTGCTGTCTATGGAGATGGTTCACATCTCATAGACGCCGTACGCCTGCCGCCTGAAAAAAAGTCCCCGACCCTTTTTTTCAGGCGGCAATGGCAAGGCTTTGTAAAAAAAAAAAAAGTTACACTCGCGGCAAAATACGCAGCGTATGTGGCGTATCTTGTCGCGGAGGTGTGAATGGAGCCTTAGAGTGAAGGGGTTTATTCCTGTAGTGGGACTGGACACTTTGCTGCATACTTTCATGTAATGTATGCACTTGGGGATGAAAACACAGGCTGTGTCCCTGGCATTTGTCCTGGGTGCATACAACACTAAATGTATGAACCACGCAGTACACTGTCCAGTCACAGCAGCTGCCAGCCTCTCATAACGTTGACAGGTTGTTGGCACAGCACCTATTTGCTGGAGCCTCCTGCCCAGGAGCTAAGTGCTGGTCCTAAGTTGGCTAAAAAAGATGCTCTTTATGCAGTTCTTGTATTGACTTGGCATCCTTCTAGATGTATGTTGTAATCCTGTAGAATTGTTTTTATTTCTGTTATGTGAAATTTTAATGGCATTTATTTACACTGTTTAGGTTTATGAGAATTTAAGGTACAAGCTTTCTCTGGAATTCCCAAGCGGCTACCCCTACAATGCACCAGCTGTGAAGTTTATTACCCCATGCTTTCACCCTAATGTAGACAGTCATGGAAACATCTGCTTGGACATTCTAAAAGATAAATGGTCAGCTCTGTACGATGTTCGGACCATATTGCTCTCCTTACAAAGCCTTCTTGGAGGTGAGACCATCTTTTATGTCCATACTTCTATATGTGGTGTAGACACTGGTTCCTCTAAATGCAAATCTTGCAGTACCTTTTTATTGCAGTTTCTGCACCTGCCTGTTGACTTGGTACTAGACAATGTCTTATAACATTAGCCACCTGTGGGAGGGGGGGTTCTACAAATCTGTATATATGGAACGAGAGAGACTCTCTCTTGCACATGCCTGTTTTGTTTTTTAGGAGGCCGCGCATTTTTAGCACTTCGCAATAGTCTTAAACTGGCTTGCCTGAAAAGCCACCTCTTATGTTGGGCCAATATGGGGTGGTGGTAGGTCAGCCTTTGACAGGAAGCATCAAATCTTGTTACAGCTTCTCCAGTTTCAGGCGTCCTCAGGACCTGTGTTAAGCTGGCCATACTTTTTACAGTCTGATCAAATCTCCTGCCAGGGGCATTGCTAAACAACTAAGTCAATTGGGCCATTCATTGTACCACATGGCTGCTGTTGGATCTAAAGTGACTTGGATTGATGCAATGTGAATGTAACAAGGTCAGTTTTCAAATTGAAATTAGGCTCTGCCCCCCTGAGTTGTCAATGTGCATGGCATTTTACAGGAAGGTAGGATCCAGAAAAGTGCGTAAAGCTGAATATTCTAATCTGCCTGGTGTTCAGCTTTAGGGCTCATGCACATGGCTATACTGGATTGTACACTAGCCAGAGCCTGCATAAAAACATTTCTAGGACCTGCAGCTGCTTCATACAACCACCTGTAGACATCAGATGCAACTACCTGCATATGGACGTAGACTCCAAACATTGATGGTGTATGATCAGAGCATATGTCCATGTGGGTGCTTTATGCAACCTGTGGAGTATACCTACCTACATCTGCATCTAGTTGTCTATAGGTGGTTGTATGCAGCCGATTTATGCCCCAAAAATTGTAACGCAGGCTCTGGATACTGCACAGCCCCTTTACAGCTGTGTGTGCATGAGCCCTGATATAGCTGGGTAGTAGATGCTTGCGACCACGCAGTTTCTGAGAGATGTATTCCAAGCAATTGCATGTGTGGTTTTCTTATCTTAACGTAATAAAATGTCCTGTTTTCAGAACCAAATAACGACAGTCCCTTGAATGCACAGGCTGCAGAGCTCTGGCAGAATCAGACAGGTAAGTGCTTTTATTGGCTGAATTCTAATGGACTCCCATGTTATAGTGGGACGTTGTATTTGTGTATGTCAAGCGATGTGCTGTTTGCAACAGCACTTCTAGGGAACAATGGTTTTCTGCTCTAAATATTACAATCCAGTTGTTGCCGGCGTATAAGGTGACCAACCCCCCCCCCCCCCCCCCCCCTTCTGACTAGTCTGTCTAGTAGCTTGGGTAAATTCTCAAGAGGGAACTGCACTGCGCTAAAGTAAAATAAAGTGAAAAATTATCTATATAAATAATGAAAATGAAGCTGCGACACCTAGAAAACATGCAATATTCATGTGGAACAAAATATATAAATTGGTAAAAGGTTGCGCTAATAACTAAAGATCTGTGAAGAAACTAATACATATAGTGAAAAAAGCCATCAATATGATATACTATAATCCACAGCATAAATGTGTAAACATAAACAAATCAAAATATGAGTCCACGTTAAATCCCAAAATGTAATATGAAAGTGAAAATAGCATTTGAAGGTAGGTCCACCGTCACCAGGATGAAAGGAAAAGCTGCTCCTTAAGGATACACTAGAAGAGGTACTAAATACTCTTACCAGACACGTAGGACCTCCCTGTACAAGCAAGGTCATAGACGCTTACAGATATAGCCTTCTGCAGGGTCTTACGAACCCCTTTAGCTCCTTCTCACCATCCTCTGTATCCCCTCAAATCGTGATCCTCAGGTTGATGAACCAAGGGGTCCGCAAAACAAATTGACCCTCGTTGGGAGAGGGAAACGTAAAAAAGAGAAGGGACTTGAGATGGTGTAATAAAGTTTTTACCACTCCTCGGTTTATTACAAAATACGATACAAAAAGTTAAAACCTATGTTCGTGAGAACAAATAAATAGCCGGCATAAAAAATTGCGTTGGCCCGTGCTTCTGGGGTCACGTTGGAACGTGATGATGTCAGAGCGTGGCTCCGCCCTGACATGTTTCGTCATATTACATTATCAAAGGGCATGGGCAACGCTCTGAAAGTTCACCATAAATGGCTCAAAGAGGTAAGACCAAGCCTCGTTTTCATGCTCTGCAACCGTATTCACAATAAGCCAAGCCTCATTCTGGATACTGAGATCGAGCCTTAGGAAAGCGCAACCTTGCGTGGAAAATGACACCGACACAAATCCATGTAATAACACCACAACCAATATACTAGTTGGAGTGAAAGGTCACGCAACCTACAATATATTTTTTTTTTTTTTCCCTAAATGTCCAGAATATGAAATAATATATAAAACATTTAAGAATGTATGTATTGGTCCATATATGCATGAAATATAACGTCAAACATACAAGGTAAAACGGGGTCAATTTCCAATAAATTAACCATTCCCTCTAAATGCCATAAGCCGATGTCGGCATTTAATAAAATAAGTTGGACTAAAAAAATGTATAAAATATTAGCATTCATGGAAGCCGTAAATAGCTTGGGTAACATACTGAAACGGCAAGAAGTCTGCAACTTAATCGCCAGCTTTGATGCAATGCTGCGGTGGTAAATACCTCATGTGCCCAGCAAAGTCCACTGTAGGGGGGGAACCAATGTGTGCAGAGCCAGATGGAGGGTCGGGTGCTTCAAACCAAAGCTCCGGTAGTGGATGGCGAGATGGCCGTGGAAGGAACAGGAGCAGCTGCATTCAGTAACATACTGTATACCGCCATGAGCCTATCATGGCGAACGACCTATTAATGAATACAAAGCCTGCTTGGATTGGCTTTGAGATTCAGAGAGACGTGGGCTGCCAATCCGAGCAGGCTTGGCTTCTAGAATATTGATAGAATACATTGCTCGCTGTGATTGTCAGAGGTTGGAACTTCAGCCCGTGCCTCTCTGAATCTCAAAGCCAATCAAAGCAGTCTTTGTAGTAATAGAATGCATTGCTTGCTGTGATTCTCAGTACGGTATACTGTGTGTAGCCAAAGCTACATGCAGTAATAAAGCACATCCAGCGGGTATACAGCAGGGTTTGACAAATTTGCTTGAAACCTAGGAGCCAGCTAAAAGTTAGGAGCCAGAAAACGCGCTTACAGATGGTAGCGCCCGCATATGTGAACGGTATTCAAACCACACATGTGAGGTATCACCGCGATCGTTAGAGCGAGAGCAATAATTCTAGCTCTGGACCTCCTCTGTAACTCAAAACATGCAACCTGTAGAATTTTTAAGTCGCCTATGGAGATTTTAAAGGGTAAAAGTTTGTCTGCATTCCACGAGCAGACGCAATTTTGAAGCGTGACATGTTGG
Source organism: Rana temporaria (assembly GCF_905171775.1). NCBI lineage: Eukaryota > Metazoa > Chordata > Amphibia > Anura > Ranidae > Rana > Rana temporaria. The sequence goes on along the minus strand of NC_053500.1, from coordinate 113,929,310 downwards.
GTATCAATTTACTCAACGTAACGATCTTTCACAATATAAAAAAAATTGGAATAACTGTTTTTTATTTTTTAATTTAAAAAAGTGTTTTTTTTTTCCCAAAAAAGTGCGCTTGCAAGACCGCTGAGCAAATACGGCGTGAGAAAGTATTGCAACGATCGCCATTTTATTCTCTAGGGCAGGGGTCTCCAAACATTCTAAACAAAGGGCCGGTTTATTGTCCTTCAGACTCTTGGGGGGCCGAACTTTGGCCAGCAGGGTTGGAAATGTTCCTGGCATCAGTGGGACTAAACATCTGGTATTAGGGGAAGGTATAGTGCCCCATCGTTGGTATCATAGGGAGGAATATTGCCCCATTAATGGTTTTAGTGGGAGAAATGGTGCTCCATTGTCGGTGTCAGATGGCAGAATAGTGTCTTGTATCAGTGGGAGGGATAGTGCTCCACGGGCCGGATAAAGGCACGTAAAGGGCCGCATCCGGCCCTCGGGCGGCAGTTTGGAGACCCCTGCTCTAGGGTGTTAGAATAAAAAATATATATCATGTTTGGGGGTTATAATTGGAGGGAAGGAGATGGCAGTGAAAATCTACACATTAGAACTGGTTTTACTTGTAATGCCAACGGCCACCACCACATGGTGCCAGGTCACATAAGGAAGCTTGGGACTTCACAAGGCCGCAAAGCCGCAGCCTCAATTACCGCCCGTTCGGGGGCGCCAGGTCACAATTTCTTGTCGCAATTGCGACCTGGCGTCTGGTTTTTGTCAAGCCCCGGTATACCGGCGTATAAGACAACCCGATCTTTGGGGGGGGGGGATTTTTTTTAAGTATATAAGTCGTGTTATACGCCAGAAAATGCATTACTACTACATTGTGATCTAGTCACCCATGGTGTTGGGATCAGGCTGCACAATGGTTTTAGGGTGAGTTGGGATTGTATACAAGATTCAGTTTTATCTGCAACCATGCTAGAATTTTTACAGGTAATAGTATCAATTTTAATATGAAGGGTAAAGGGTGGGGGGTGTGTGTGTGTGTGTGTGTTGTTTTTTTTTTTTTTTTTTTGCTTCAGCATACATTGCAAAGTAATCTTTTCAAACTCCGTAAAAAGACCAGGAGAGAGATTACTAGGAGTAAAGTACGCTTCCTGTGGGCCTTCACCAGAATCTAGGACATCTTTATGTCAGTGAATGTGGCCTGGGGGGTGTTTTACCCTCAGGGAAAGTAGATCTAAGATGAATGAGATTTCCAGGAGCCATTAGCTGGGAGAATTTCTCTGCCTTTCCCTAGTGACAGCTGTTTACTTTGAATTATGTAGAGCAGACTTTGTATCTTGCCATACAGATATGTAAATGTAGGTCTAAATATAACCCAGTGTGAAATCCTAGCCCAGCAATACAAGCTGCTTTTCCAGATTGTCAGTGTCTGCCACTAGGTGGCAGTCACAGCATTTCCAGATGTCATCCATGGCCTGTGATTTGTAACCCGCATTTTGTCTTTCAGCATACAAGAAGCATTTACTTGAGCAATACAAGAAGCACACCCAAGAAAAGGACATTTGACCGGCTGGCTGTTGTGTTCTGTATATGAATGCTGTAATATACGCTTAAGTTAATAAGAGTTTGATTGTTGTGTACAAATAAAGTGATTTTAATTTTTTGAATGTATTGTTAAGGTTTTCATGTCCCATGTACATTGATCCTCAGTCTGCCTTTCCTGAAGTTGCAGTAGGATTTTTTTTTAGTTGCTGACTTTGCCAAATTCATTAAAGATTTATAATAACACATACAGTATAATTGAATATTGACTTAAACATGAATTTCACTTGGCTATGAAAAAGTGCTGACTTTTATGAAGCTCCTATGTACCAGCCTGTAAAGTGGGTAAGATTGGCATCTTGCATTTGGCTATCGCTTCTGATCACTACACGAGGCCACAGACTCGGAGACTGGTCCTGGATGTATGTGTATCCCAGGGGGCCATGGTGAAGGGTGGGGTGTAGTAACGGCATCCTTGCCTAGGTGAGGATATGGAAGTGTGGTACCACCAAAAAGGTTCTTACCTGAAATGTAGGGGGCCCACCCCCTTTCTTTGTGTCAATTGGGAGGGTGGGCTGAAAAATGATGCTGACTGTCTGTGCTTCAATTCTCCCCTCCTAGCAGCACACACCATACATGTGCCTAACCAGTGACTTGGGTCAAAGTCGGGCAACTGGTGGTTTCAGGAATAGAATTGCATCGCACACTTCTTGGCAAAGGTTTTTAAGACCCTGTACAGGTCTCTATGTACATTTTGTTACAGCAGGTGTATAATGCATCCGGAAAGTATCGCAGAGCTTCACTTTTTACACATTTTATGTCACAGCCTTATTCCAAAATGGATTAAATTCATTATTTTCCTCAAATTTCTTCAAACTACCCTATGACAAACATGAAAGGAGTTTGTTTGAAATGTTTATTTAAAAAAAAAAAAAAAATCACATTAATCACTTAGGCCCCTTTCACACTGGGGCGGGAGCAGTGGTGGGGGTATAGCGGTGCTATACCGTCGGATTCGGCCATTAGCAGTGCGGTATTAACCCCCCCGCTAGCGGCCGATAAAGGGTTAATACCACCCGCAATGCACCTCTGCAGAGGTGCCTTGCAGGTGGTATAACCACAGGTTCCCATTGTTTTAAATGGGAAGGAGCGGTATACATACCACTCTAAAGATGCTGCTGACAGATTTTTTTTTTTTTTCTCTCCTGCCAGCGCATCGCCTCAGTGTGAAAGACCTCTGGCTTTCACATTGAGGTTGCTGGGCAGGAGTTTTTTCAGGCGCTATAGCAGCGCTATTTTTAGCGCTGTACCGCCTGAAAAACTGTGAAAGGGGTCTTAAGGACCGCCTAACGCCGATATACGTCGGCAGAATGGCTGGGCACAGGTACGTTGCCCTCTAAGTGCCCAGCCGCTCACGACCCGGTCTGATGCTCCGTGACTGCACCCGCTTGCTGCCCCGTTTCGCTATCGGGTCACAGGAGCTGAAGAACGGAGAGAGGTGTGTGTGTGTGTGTGTGTGTGTGTATAAACACACCTTCCCCGGTTATTCTCTGTGCCAGTGTCGCTGATCGTCTGTTCCCTGTTATAGGGAACGACAATCAGTGACGTCACGCCCCCTACAGTAAGAATCGCTCCCTTAGGGCACACTTGGCGCCTCCTATTGGCTAACCACTTCCCTGCCATTGTCATTTTCACAGTAATTGGTGCATTTTTTTTATAGCACTTTTCGCTGTAAAATGACAATGGTCCCAAAAATGTGTCGAGTGTCTGCCATAATGTTGCAGTCATGAACAAAATCGCTGATCACCGCCATAAAAATATCCCCTAATTTGTAAATGCTATATCTTTTGCGCAAACCAAACGCTTATTGCGTTTTTTCTTACCAAAAATAAGTACAATACATATCTGCCTAAACGGAAGAAACTTTTTTTTTTTTATATATATATATATATATATAATTTTTTTTTTTTTTTTTTTGTGGGGGGGGGGGGGGGGGGGGGGGGATATTTATTATAGTAAAAAATATTGCTTTTTTTTTTTTTTTCCCCAAATTGTCGCTCTTTTTGTTTATAGCGCAAAAAATAAAAACCGCAGAGGTAATCAAATACCACCAAAAGAAAGCTCTATTTGTGGAGGAGGAGGGGGGGATGGACGCCACTTTTGTTTGGAAAACACGTCGCACGATCGCGCAATTGTCAATTAAAGTGACGCAGTGCGGAATCGCAAAAAGGGGCCAGGTCCTTTACCTGCATATTGGTCGGGGTCTTAAGGCCTCTTTCAGACTGGGGCGGGAGCTGCGGTGGCGGTATAACGCTGCTAAAAATAGCGGTGCTATATTGCCGTGGGAATCAGCTGCTAGCGGTGCGGTATTAACCCCCGCTAGTGGCTGATAAAGTGTTAATACCGCCCGCAATGCGCCTCTATAGAGACGCATTGTGGGCGGTATTGCCACGGTTTCCCATTGTTTTCAATGGGAAGGAGCGGTATACATCACGCTCCTCTCACCGCTCCAAAGATGCTGCTGCCAGTGCATCGCCTCAGTGTGAAAGCCCTCAGGGCTTTCACATTGAGGCTGCAGTGAAGGAGATTTTCAGGCGGGTAAGCGGCGCTAATGTGAAAGGGGTCTAAGTGGTTATGTAGTCACAGCCTTTGCCGTAACACTGAAAATTGAGCTCGGGTGCATCCTGATCATCCTTGAGATGTTTCTACAACTTGATTGGAGTCCACCTGTGGTAGATTCAGTTGATTGGACATGATTTGGAAAGGCACACACGTGTCAATACAAGGTCCCACAATTTTCTGCATGTCGGAGCAGAAACCAAGCCATGAAGTCTTGGGATTGTCTGTAGACCTCAGACAGGATTGTATTGAGACACATTGGGGGAAGGGTACTGAAAAATGTCTGCAGCATTTGAAGGTACCAATGCGCACAATGGCCTCCATCATCCATAAATGGGAGATGTTTGGAATCACCAGGACTCTTCCTAGAGTGGGCAACCCAGCCAAACTGAGCCAATTGGTGAAGAAGGTGACCAAGAACCAGACGGTCACTCTGACAGCTCCAGTGTTTTTGTGGAAAGGGAACTTTCCAGAAGAACCGCCATCTCTGCAGCACTCCACCAATCGGGCCTGTATGGTAGAGTGGCCAGATGGAAGGCACTCTGTAAAAATGCACGACAGCCCTTCTGGAGTTTGCCAAAAGGCACCTGAAGGACTCTGAGCATGAGAAACAAAATTCTCTTTTCTGATGAAACAAATTGAACTTTGGAGAATTTTCACTCATCAAATAGGGAAGCTCATCCACCTGAATGAGTTGCCCTACATACAGAAATCGCCCCAAAGAAGCTTCAGAACTTTCATTTGCTTGGAGCTTTTTTTTTGTGCAGTGCAGTGCATTTCTGAAATGCAAGAAAACGCACAGATGCGAATGGAGCCTCATTGTTCTTGTGATATCGCACAATGTCACTTTCAGGGCTCACATAGGGCAGGCCGTTGATTTCAATGGGCTGCACTACATGTGGTTAATGGGACATTTTGGTGTTTTGTGGGTTGCGTCAAAATGTCCTATGAGATACATTCATTGCAGCCCATTAATGGAATGCCCTATGTGTGTGACAGGAAAAACGAGCAACAACGTTCGCTCCCACTATGCCAGATGTGAAATTGGTGCGAGAACACAAGAACAATGAGGCTCCACTCGCATCTGTGCGTTTCTTTGCATTTCAGAAATGCGCTGCACCAAAATTCACAGTAAAAAAAGTTCTGAAAAGCTTATTTGGCGATTGCTGCATGTAAGTGGATGAGTTGCCCTATGTGCTTCCACCAGTGTGTATGCTGGAATCTATGCAGCTGTAGATGCTACACTGTAATGGCTGTGATCGGAGTGTGGTGGACAATCTAGTGCTAACAGACACAATCTGGGAGGTACAATGATTAGGGTTGTCCCGATACCGAGTATTTGCGGGAGTACTCGTACTCCCGCAAATACCCCCGATACTGAAATAGAATACTCCCCGCTGCCGCCTACTGGTTAATACGCGCGGGGAACATTACAGCTTTCATTTGAATAGCTTTGAATAGCTGTAATGATTCGCGCCGCGTATAGACACTCCCCCTTGCTCGGGTTAACTGTCCAATCCCGAGCAAGGGGGAGTGTCTATACGCGGCGCGAATCATTACAGCTATTCAAAGCTGTAATGTTCCCCGCGCGTATTAACCAGTCGGCGGCAGCGGGATGCAGGTAAGGGGGATATGGGGGGGAGACATGGCTGCATATGGGGGGAGACAATGGCTGCATATGGGGGACATGGCTGGATGTGGGGGGAGACATGGCTGCATATGGGGGGGAGACATGGCTGCATATGGGGGACATGGCTGGATATGGGGGGGGAGGCATGGCTGCATATGGGGGGACATGGCTGCATGGGGGGAGACATGGCTGCATATGGGGGACATGGCTGCATTTGTAGGGGGACATGGCTGCATTTGTAGGGGGACATGGCTGCATTTGGGGACACATTTAAAAAAAAGTATCGATATCGGCGAGTACTTGAAAAAAAGTATCGGTACTCGTACTCAGTCCTAAAAAAGTGGTATCGGGACAGCCCTAACAAATAACAATGATGTTGCTAGTGGCATTAATTCAGTGAGAATACTGTCCCTGTTCTAATAGGACTGGCTGAGAAGGGGTTTATTTTACTGTGTAATGTGTGCAGCTTTACCTTTACTATCCAGCTGTTTTTTCATGGAGAAGAAACGGTCAGATCGCTGTTTATATGCAGAGTCCTGTGTTTTTTGTATGCACAGAACTGTATAATTGGACACGGCATGCTTCAGTTCCTATACTGCCTAGTCACACTGGTGGGTCCTGGACCAGGCTCCATTGGTTGGCGGCACTGGAGGTTGAGGACTTGGTTGCGGTATCAGGCAGTAGTGGCTTGATCCCAAAACTGGCTGGTAAAACGGTTCCACTTGTTTTTTTTGAGTTGTTAACCCAGTGTTTCTCAGCTCCAGTCCTCCAAGTTGCCCCAACAGGTCATGTTTTCAGGCTTTCCATTATATTGCACAGGATATTTGGTCAGTTTCACTGCCTTAGTAATTACCACAGCCGTTTAATCTGCGGGAAATCCTGAAACCATGACCTGTTGGGGTGCCTTGACTGGAGTTGAGAAACCCTGTTGGTATAGAAGGGATTTGCAGGATCCAGATAAGTTTCTTTATGTTCCTAATGCTGCTCATTGTATTTGTAAAAGCTTTTATTAATGGCCTTTGTTGGTACTCTATATTACATGTGGTGTTTTGTAACCATATTGATTTAGAATACATAATAGGAGGGAAAACTGTCCCCAGTGAATGCAAAGACTCTGTATGTTAATTGGCTCAAGGTAGATCGCCTAGAGCGTCATCTCTTGGGAGGTTTTCAACATTTTCCTTGAAGGCAGCATATGTCATTTTTCCATGTGTGTCTTTTTTTGATCCCTAATGGATTTAATTGTATCCCGGCCCAAATCCCTAACCGGCAGCACTTATTGTGTTTGCGACGTCTGTGCCAAGACAAATTGACTCCTTTTTTATGATACCTTTTAGCTAAGTACAGTGGGCCAAATTCACGAAAGAGATACGATAGAGATACGATTGTCGTATCTATGCGGCTGATTTTTAGAATCAGTTACGCATAGATAGCCCTAAGATCCGACAGGTGTAACTGTGTTACACCTGTCGGATCTTGGGGTGCAATTCTAGGCCGGCCGCTAGGTGGCGATTCCATTGCGCTCGGCGTAGAATATGCAAATGACTAGTTACGCCGATTCACGAACGTCCGCTTTGCCCGTCGATCTAAATTTACGTTGTTTCCGTAGAGATGCGTCGCGTAAAACTAAGGCTGCCCTCTAGGTGGTGTAACCAATGTTAAGTATGGCCGTCGTTCCCGCGTCGAAATTTTTAATTTCACGTCGTTTGCGTAAGTCGTCTGGACGCCATTTACGTTAACGTCGAAACCAATGACGTCCTTGCGACGTCATTTAGCACAATGCACGTCGGGTAATTTTACGGACGGAGCATGCGCAGTACGCTCGGTGCGGGAACGCGCCTAATTTAAATGGTGCCCGCCCCATTTGAATTAGGCGGGCTTGCGCCGAGCGGATTTACGCTACGCCGCCGCAAGTTTACAGGTAAGTGCTTTGTGACTCAGGCACTTACGCTGTAAACCTGCGGCGGTGTAACGTAAATGGGATACGTTACGCCGCCGCAGCGTAACGTAATTCTATGTGAATCTGGCCCAGTATGTACTTTTTTTTTTTCCTGGTTTTAGCTTTAGCATGCTAGTTTAAAGGGGGTTGTAAAGGTAAAAGATATTTTTTTTTCCCCTAAATAGTTTCCTTTACCTCAGTGCAGTCCTCCTTCACTTACCTCATCCTTCCATTTTGCTTTTAAATGTCCTTATTTCTTCTGAGAAATCCTCACTTCTTGTTATTCTGTCTGTAACTACACACAGTCAAAGTTGCATCTGAATTTCATTTACTCCCCCAACCCCCCCCCCCCCATGTGCTAAGGGGGGAGTGGGCTGTTATTTACCACTGTGTATACACCCACATGTGGGCTTCTCAGATTTGATAGGAAATGCTCAGCATAGAAAGACACTAAAAACTGAGCATGTGCAGAGCTGCCAACACTGCTCTGCACAATCCCTAGCTGCACTGGGTACTTGGACAGAAGATGGAGATAGAGAGCAGCAGGATCAACCAGCCCCCCCCCCCCCCCCCCCCCCCCCCCCCCAAGAATACAGAAAATGAATCTCAGTGACTAAGTTGACAGCAGTTAATGTGTGTTTTTTTAATATGTTATAAATATGATGTGGGTGACACGTTAAGGTGTGCTGTGTTTAGGTATCACATTAATTTTTTATCGAAATAGCAGACATTTTATCCTTTCTTCTCTGTGACGATACACCTAGCAACAGGGGCAGAGAGCGCACTGTATGTGTACAGCTTTTGAACTAGGTAGAGTGCTTGCACCTGTGATGCTGGTTGAGTGCGCAATGTTGGCCACGTCCTAGCACTGAGCAAAAACAATCGAATGTGGACATGGGAGGTTTTCTGGCAGGCTTTGGGATGGTTAAAATTGCTTACAGCTACGGCAAATAAGCAATATTTAAAAAAAAATGCTAACCCACTGGGGTCCTTTGACTGCATAGTCCAAATATCCCCCCAGCCTTTAAAGCTGAAATTAACAAATTGAACCTCTTTCTAAAAATTTGTTGGCTTACTATGGGTTAAGTCCATTGAGTGCCACCTCATGCCCTGCTGGGAGTACAGCTATCACTATACTTCCTGTGCTCCCAAGGCTGGATGTTGGGCTGTCTGCTTCTTCTTGAGTTGTGTGTGTGCGCGCAACCATTCTGCTCGCTCTCCTCTTGCCTTATCACAGAGGGCTTTGCATTATATAAACCCATTACCAAAAGACAGAGGCTTCTGTGAATGGATAGCAGAGGGTTGGGGCAGTCAGAGCAGCTGCAGAACTACATTGTGATGTGAATGGGCCCCTACAACTGGCCATAAACCAGGGGTCTTAAAGCGGAGTTCCACCCAAAAATGGAACTTCCGCTTTTCGAAACCCTCCGGTTTGACACCTTTCAGGGGGGTGCAGATACCTGTATTTGCACCCACTTCCGGGCATAGACTCCCGTGGGAGTTACGCCACTCCCCCCCCCCCCCCCCCTGTCTCCTGGGAAGAGACACTGGTCACAGGAGAGAGCGGGGACCAGTGGCGGTGCTACTTGCGCATGTGCAGTAGGGAACTGGGCAGTGACGCTGCAAGGCTTCACTTCCTGATTCCCTTACCAAGAATGGCGGCGGCAGCATCCGAGGACCGAGCGATTGCTCAGCCTCATCTGCTGACATCGCGGAGCGCTCTGGACAGGTAAGTGTCCATTTTTTAAAAGTTTGTAGCTGCTGGCTTTTTAAAAAAAATATTTAATTTTGGGCGGACCTCCGCATTAAACATTTCAGATCTGCGCTATGGCCAAAAGACGGCCGCAGAGTGGACCTGAACTTCCGGGTGGACATCCTGCTGTTTTCTTCCGTGTTGCGCGCCGCCGAGGGTGCGCATCGTGGAAAAGCTGTGCCCGCTGTGTCACGCGGGTGCCGATGCGCGTACCTGGCGGCCGCAATGTCTTCCAGGTACTCGCGATCGGCAGTCACAGAGCCGTGGATGTCTGTGTGTAAACACAGACATCCACATCCTGTCAGGGAGAGGAGACCGATGGTGTGTCCCTTGTACATAGGGACACAGATCGATCACCTCCCCCAGTCAGTCCCCTCCCCCCACAGTAAGAATCGCTCTCAGGGAAAACATTTAACCCCTTGATCGCCCCCTAGTGTTAACCCCTTCCCTGCCAGTCACATTTATACAGTAATCAGTGCATATTTATAGCACTGTTCGCTGTATAAATGTGAACTGTCCCAAAATAGTGTCACAAGTGTCCGATGTGTCCGCCGCAATATCGCAGTCCTGACAAAATTTGCAGATAACCGCCATTACTAGTAAAAAAAAAATGTCATAAATCTATCCCCTATTTTGTAGGCGCTATAACTTTTGCGCAAACCAATCAATATACGCTTATTGTGATTTTTTTTTTTACCAAAAATATGTAAAAGAATATGTATCAGCCTAAACTGAGCAAAAAATAAAAGAATGTAAAAAAAAATTGGGATATTTATTATAGCAAAAAGTACAAAATATTGTGTTTTTTTTTTCAAAATTGTCGGCCTTTTTTTGTTCATAGTGCAAAAAATAAAAACTGCAGCGGTGATCAAATACCACCAAAAGAAAGCTCTATTTGTGGGGAAAAAATTCAAAAAAAATTATTTGGGTACAGTGTTGTATGACCGTGCAATTGTAATTCAAAGTGCGTCAGCCCTGAAAGCTGAAAATTGGTCTGGGCAGGAGGGGGGTTTACGTGGCCAGTAAGGAAGTGGTTAAACTGGCAGCCCTTCAGCTGTTGCCAAACTACAAGTCCCATAATGCCTCTGGCTGTGGGAGTCATGCTTGTAACTGTCAGCCTTGCAATGCTTTATGGGACTTGTAGTTTCGCAAAAGCTGGAGGGCCACCAGTTTGAGACCCCTACCATAGACAAAGCTCTCGCCCCCACACACTAGATTTCTCCATCCTTGAGGAACAGTGGCTATTGTATTCTGACAGGCAGATGCAAGTGCTATTTGGCAATTTTCTGCCAGATTCTGCCAGACAGTGTGCGGGGACCGCCCTGTCACCTGCCAGCTCAGCGGGGATCAACGGAGCAATCCCTGCTGAGCAAGCGGAGGTACATGGGGCGAATCATTACTGATCCGCCCCGTGTGAAAGGGGCCTAAAGCTAGGGCTGATCCTAGGGTCACAGGCGCCTGGGTGCCGAAATATTTCTGCCGCCCCCACAGGGGCGTCGTAATTTTACTAACTCCTCCCCTTTACAAATGTTTCTATGGCAATGACTCAACCACAGAGAGGCTCCCCCACAAAGTCTTCATTAATCTGGGATCCTTACATGATCTCTTAACAATAAACAAAATACAGGAAGAGAAGCAGATTACTTTATTGGGACGTGGAGGGGGACCTCTAATGGACACAGAGAGGGCTTCTGTTAGAGAGTCTGTTAGATGTTCGGCGCCCCCACCTCTGCAGGCGCCTGGGTGCAATGCACCCTGTGCACCCTGCCTAGGATCGGCCCTGCCTAAAGCTCAGTAATACAGTGGGGTAGATTCACGAACGATTTACGCCGGTGTATCCATAGATACGCCGTGTAAATTCAAAGCTACGCCGGCGTATCTACTTTCTGTATTCAGAAAGCTAGATACGCCGACATTGGCCTAAGATACGACTGGCATAAGTCTCTTACGCCGTCGTATCTAAGGGTGCATTCTCACGCTGGCCGCTAGGTGGCGCTCCCGTAGTTTTCAGCGTAGAGTATGCAAATGACCTACTTACGCCAAATCCACAAACGTACGTGCGCCCGGCGTTGTTTTTTTACGTCGTTTGCGTTAAGGCTTTTTCGGCGTTACGTTGCTCCTGCTATTAGGAGGCGCAACCAATGTTAAGTATGGACGTCGTTCCCGCTTCGAAATTTGAATTTTTTACGTCGTTTGCGTAAGTCGTTCACGAATAGGGCTGGACGTAATTTACATTCACGTCGAAACCAATACGTCGTTACGCCGTACTTGGAAGCAATGCACACTGGGAAATGTACACGAACGGCGCATGCGCCGTTCGTAATTTTACGTCAATGACGTCAGGTCATCACATATTACCATAAAACACGCCCCCCCCTTCCCCATTTGAATTACGCGCGCTTACGCCGGCCCCATTTACGCTACGCCGCCGCGACTTACGGATCAAGTGCTTTGTGAATACACTACGCTGCGCCGCCGTAACTTATAGCGTAGCTACCTGAATCTACCCCAGTGTTGAGTATAGAGCAGTAAAATAGAAAATGTTTCATTTGAGTGTAGGAATTTACTTGTCTCTAAGCATGTTTATATGAGTGTGTTACAGTACTGGCAATGAAGGAGACATTTTAAATCTATATGCTTACGCACTCAACATTACTCTGGTCTTTGGCCCCTATGGGCGTCACAAGTTCCTGAGTAAACATCAGTAAATCATGACAGCTGTGTGCAAGGGGCCCTTACACTTTTTTTTAGGAGACGTTAGTTACTGTTGTGTCTTTTGTGATAAGAGCCAGCTGACAATCTTCCAGCGAGAAAGTCATAACAAATACGTTTTCAGGCGTAACAAAGAAAAAAAAAAAACTATATGACACAAATTAATTTATTTGTGACTAAAAATGTTTTGAATGACAGATACACCACATCAACATTTGGTACTAACATTATTATTCTGTAACGACCGACACATGAACATATTACATTTATGGCAGCGTTTGGAGTAGTTAACTTGCGTGATTCACATTTAACTTGCACACAAAAAAAATTTGCATTGAATTTTTCAATAAAAAAAAAAAAAAAAAAAGTTAATTTGTTTCTAATGGCAGCCAAAGTTTTAAAGCCAATGCTACAAAGATTGGGATTTGTTGCCTTGGATGAGGAACCTTCCAGCATGCAGACCAGGAGCTGCTCGTCCATTAAAGGGTCACTAAAGGAAAAACACATTTTTGCTGAAATGACTGTTTATTGGGTATAGAGACATAAAAGTTAACTGATTCCTTTTAAAAATTGAATTTAATCTATCATATAATGTGCCTCTAGTTTCACTTTCGGTTTTAAAGGTACATACATGAAGTTCCGGGTGAGAGGTGAGTCGGGAAGACTCACAGAACAAAAACAAACAAATCCAGGGCAGTGTTTTGTTTTTAAAATGAATCTGATTGGTTCTGAGGAGTTTTAGACACACAGTAATGACAGCTTAGACCACCGTGAAAATCTCCCAGTATGATGGTTATAAGGAAACAGGCAACCAGGAAGTGTGGAGATCACAGCAGAATTACAGCAACTTCAAAGCAAAAACGAACAATGAGGACATGAAACCAGTACTGCAGTAAGGTAAAGGAAGCTATTTAGCTAAAAAAAACAATTCCTTTAGTGACCCTTTAAAGTGGTTGTAAACCCCATGTTGTCACTTTTACCTATAGGTATTGGAAATATCTCCTAAACGAATGCAGTTTAAGAGATATTTACCTTGTAGTGCGCCAATGTAATCGGCACATGCGAAACGGACCTCCGTGCCTTTTCTTTACTCGCAAGTGCCGTGACTGATGGCTCCTGCGTGCATGTGCGGGAGTGACGTCACGCAGCTCCAGCCAGTCACAGATTTGGAGACCGCGACCCCGGAAGGATTAGGGGCGACGATGGATGCGGTCTTCGTTTGCAGGTAAGTGCCACATAATGGGCTAGTATGCGATGCATAGTAGCTCATTATGCTTTTACTTTGCAGGGAACAACAGAGGACGTAAAACCCATCAGGGTTTACTTCCTCTTTAAGGGCGCACAGGCGCCGCACTCCCCTATCCATCGCTGCCTTTCCCTAGTCATGCGTCTTGCCCCTTGCAAGACACCGGATGCATGAATTACAATAGCAGGGTTTTTTATGTACCCGATTAGAGCCAGATGCTCTAATAGGCTTTAAAATAAAGTGGGCTTAGTGAGCACAGAATGAGAACGGAGCCCACCCAGGTGTGTTACAACAGCGAATTAATATTTCGTTATTGAAACACCGATTCTCCTCCCGGACAATCAGAAAGTGGATTTCGAGACCCATCACCCGATTGGCTGAAAAAACAGGCAATCCTATTGAACGCCTAGGAGGAGGGAAGGAGCCGCACACTAGAAGCCACCGATGGAGGAGAGGACACGGAGCCGCTACACGCCTACATGGGGTAAGTGCCGGACTGACCGAGGAGGAGGAAGGTGGTTGTAGACTGCCTGGGGCTTTGGCCTCTCTAGAAGACGCAAAGAATGTCAATTTCAACACTTTCTAGCAATGCTCTAAGTTGACCCAACCACTCCTGCACCTTTCTGTTGGCCTGTAAGGCCGCGTACACACGACCGGTTTTCTCGGCAGAATTCAGCAAGAAACTCGATGGGAGACGTATTCTGCCGAGAAAACTGGTCGTGTGTACACTTTTTGCCGAGAAACCCGTCGGGAAACTCGTCGAGCCAAAAAGAGAGCATGTTCTCTATTTCCTCGTTGGGCAATGGGAACATTTGGCTCGACGAGTTTTTTGACAGCCGAACAAGGAACTCGACGGGGAAAACGATGTGTTTCGCCCGTCGAGTTTCTCGGTCATGTGTACGCGGCCTAAGGCTGCTCATCATAGTGCTGGAATAATAGAAGGGAGGGGGGTACGATAGCTCAGAATGGTCACGTTCCTTGGTGCCTGTATTTTAGTCCTGCTGCCAGTGTAGAATGTTTAAACTATTGACAAGTGCACTGTAAAGCAGAAGTGTTTTTCCCATGCAGGAAAAAAAAAAAAAAATAATGTTAAAGAGGCAACAGCACTAGGCCACATTCACACCCGTGAATAGGCCAGATTCTGATTGCATGCAAGAACCCCAGCAGGGATCCTCTGTGATTATGGTAGCTACAGGAGACAGCCCATTGAATGCAGGCTACCGGTGTGCTGTGCCGATCACTCAATGAGCAATTACATGTGAGTAAAGGTGAAAAGTTGCAGGAGTCGGCTGCCTCCCATTGCTTTCAGTGGGGTTCTTCCATGTAATTGGAATCAAACACATTTGTAGGTGTGAATGTGGCCTAACTGATAACTATTCTTGAATCCACCCCAGGCCGAAGCCCAATTTATGGGAGTTACAGCAAAGCACTAGGCTTGTCCCTTTTTGTACATTCTATCCTATCCTGCTATCACCGACTGTTTATTCACAATTGTAAAAGATCAATCAGCACCGCAGGGCTGTGTGATCTCCTGGAGCAGCAGAGGTTTACTATTAGCTGGCAGGTAGATCACACAGCCCTGCACCACTGGCTGACACCTGTTGTGAATAAATCAGCCCTCTGCAGGGCTGTGTTGTGTTATCTAATTGCCAACATAGTAGGTGTAATAATACATTGCAGGCATTTTGAAAATCCTCCTACACTTGCATAGGAATGAGGACTGCTGGAAGAGAAGCCTCAGATGCACACTGCCTCAGGAGTCCAGCTCAATGGGTGGCACTGCTTTGCCCTTGGCACTAACCAAAAGCTGCCACTAAAACTTTGCGGCCAAATAGGTTTATCCAGTCTCTATCCTGAAGCAGTGTCCTCTCGTGTATAAAGCCATCATGGCAGTAGATGCATGGTCTCCCTTGTACAGGAGAGACCACATCAGCGCCGTTGGGCTGTAGAAGTAATCTGCCAGCGTAGTGGATGTTTAACAGTGGGCGCTTGTTGCCTGCTGTGTCTAATGGCGTTGCTCGTACCCAGCATGTGCCTGCTGCTAGATACAAGCACTTTCAATCAGCTCACATTTAATATGTGTCCGCTTGCTAACAGCATAGTTAGAAAGAAGAGGGGGGTAAGCTATCCAACCATGCTGCTCAGAAATCACAGGATGGATCAGAACTGTGGCACTCAGTCCCCTGGGGGACTTAAAGTGGTTGTGAAGGCAGAAGGTTTTTTTATCGTAATGCATTAAGATAAAAAGCCTTCTGTGTGCAGCAGCCCCCATCTTGATCCAGTGATGTTACATGAGGGACTCGGCTGCCTGGGACTTCCCTTCCTCATTGGCTGAAGCGCCATTGGATGCCGCTGCTGTCAATCAAAGCCAGTGAGGAGAGAGAGGGGGCGGGACAGGGCTACGGCTCCGCGTCTGAACGGACACACAGGGCTGCAGCTCGGCTCGAGCGCCCCTGTAACAAGCTGCTTGCTGTGGGGGCACTCGACAGGAGGGCGGGGCCAGGTGCGCCGAAGACGGACCAGAACAGAGGAGGGTCTGGGCTGCTCTGTGCAAAACCAATGCACAGAACAGGTAAATATAACGTTTGTTATTTTGAAACAAAAAAAATGAGACTTTAGTATATGTGGTTAATGCACCTTGCCCAGCAGCATATTTTACCTTTACCAAGGACTTATCAGAACTTTCAGGTAAGGAAGACTATACAACTCCTTCACAACCAGTTTGGCAGCAAATTTCGATTTAGTTTTAGACTTAGGACTAAAATAGCATTTCAGTTTTAGTCCCATTTTAGCCTTCTGCAATTGTTTTAGTCAACTAAATCTCCAACTCATTTTATTCAATTAAAATCGAATGGGTGCAGTTAAAACGTAATGCATTATTTAAAGAGGATGTAAACACACTCTCATCCTTTCTAAACTACTGTAATAGTGCTGATCTATAAGGATATAGATGCCTCCTGCATGTATCCTTACCTGTCAAATGTCTCCCCTCTGTCTGTTATAAGAACTGAAAAACTGCAGATTCTGTGGGTGGGTCTGTTGGCTGGAGCTCGGTGGGTGGAGTCGTGATGTCAGTAGACTCCCCTTCCCTTGTCAACATGCATTTTCTCCTGTGTATTCCTTAAACTAAATTCTACTATGATCACCAACATCCAGTCAAAATCCAGAAAAGTAACCACATGACTTCAAAAAAGGAGTGGGGGTGGGAATTAAAAAATAATGCCTGTCTCCAGGCTAGTGCATGAGAGATGTAAATAACCTGTCATTCACAGCAAGGGGGAAGAACGGACAAAAGTTTTCTCCTGTTTGTCCATTTATCTCACTGAAAAAAAAAAAAGGAGGATTGCTCAGAGCTGGATTAACTCTTTGTGGTAAGACTGGGCACAGATGATAAGAAATTTTACTCTACATTGTGACTGAAAAAAAAAAAATCAGGTTTACATCCACTTTAAACATTTCTCTACAATTTTCACTCATTATGTTCTAGATTGTAAGCTCTAACGAGCAGGGCCCTCTGATCCTTCCTGTATTGAATTGTATTGTAACTATAACGTCTTCCCTGATGTTGTAAAGCGCTGCGTAAACTGTTGGCGCTATACAAATCCTGTATAATAATAATAATAATTATATACTGCTGAAGTGAAAATTTGAATATGTTATTTATGGTATTGAGGTATGAACTACAGACCAGTGTGTTAATTTTGACGTTAACTGGCATTTTAGTTTTAGTCCCATTTTAGTCATCTCAATTGTTTTAGTCGTATTTTAGTCAACTAAAAATGGTATTAGGTTTTTATTTACTTACAGATTACAGTACTGTATGTAAAAAATACACACCCCCCTTGTCCCTAGTGGTCTGCCCAGTGTCCTACATGTTCTTTTATATAATAAAAACTGTTCTTTCTGCCTGCAAACTGGAGATTGTCCATAGCAACCAAAAGTGTCCTTTTATGTCAAAAGTGGTTTTAGAGCAGCTAGAAAACAGCGATAATAAATTACAATCACTTGCAGAATTGAGCGATAGCGATTTGTGGGGAAATTCTTCATAAAAAAATAAAAGTAATGACAGCGACAATTCTGCAACTGAGCAAATTTCAGTGATTTTAAGTTGATTACATTATTGAATAATTTTTATTATAATTACATTATTATTTGTTATAATTATTTATTATATTTTATGATTTTGTGTTTCAAACTTTATCATACCCAGGATGTCTACTAGACTCTTGTTCGGACAGATTTAAGTGAGTTATTCCTAAGAATTGCAGGCCTACAATGTAAAACGCCAAATTTCCATGCAAAATAATTGTACCGCTTTTGGTACAAAATTCCAGACATAATCATACCGCCAGGGAGGTTAAAGAATATTTTATCATTGCCCAATAAAATTTCTGACTAGGTACGATTCTAGTTTGATTGTCGTAAACAGAACTCGACAAATCTGGGTGCCAGACCCAGTCTTGGCCTTAAAGGCTGAGGCCCGGATTCACATACATCGGCGCATATTCATGCCTGCGTAGCGCATCTAATATACGCTACGCCGACGTAGCGCAGAGAGGCAAGCACCGAATTCTCAAAGCACTTGCCTCCCAAACTGCGCTGGGTTCCCTCGGCGTAAGCCGTCGTAGGTGGAAGTGGGCATGAGCCATGCTAATAATGGGCCGAGCGGCAAATAGATACGAATAACGAACGGCGCATGCGCCGTCCCATGGACGTAGCCCTGTGCGCATGCTCAGAATGACGTCGGAACTACTCCCTAAGATACGACGGATCACTGCCTACGACGTGAACGTAACTTACGCCCAGCCCTATTCACGTACTACATAAAATACGACGGCTGTGTTCCCTGGTACATACCTTAGCATGAGTTGCGCCTCATATATGGGGAATAACTTTACGCCGGACATACGACTTATGCAAACTGTGTATATTATGCGCTGGGCGCAGGTACGTTCGTGAATCGGTGTATCTCCCTCATTTGCATAGAAAATCCATGGGAGCGGCAAATGCGCCCAGCGTAAATATGCGCCTACGATACGCCGGCGTAGGCAAGTTACGTCGGTCGTAGGAAGCCTATTTTCAGGCGTATCTAGTTTTGTGTATCTCGAGATACGTTGGCGTAAGTGCTTTGTGAATCCGGGCCTGAATCTTTATTCTGAATGGTTTCAGATAACGCACCTGCGATGCAATGATCTGTTACAGACCCAAAACATTCAACTCTTTTGAATGAATGGCACAACAGAGATTCATGCCAGGTGAATTGTGTATATTCCTGACCAGCAAAGATCTTTAATGCAAGATAATTCTTACGAGTTGACCAACTAGTTCGAAAAAGAAATAAAGCCTGCAAAGCCAACATGACCAGGCATGGTCATGCTTTGACCGTGGGCATAGGTGTGCGCAGCCTATGGCATTAGGGTGTGCACCCCAAAGCTCCAACACATATGCATTTGACATATTAACCGGCCTCTTCCCTGCTCTCCATCCTGAAACAATGGGAGGAAGGGGGGAGCCAGGGAGCACACAGGAGGAACAGGGACAGAAGGGGTGGCATATATTGGTACAGATCCCCCTGTAGTTTCCTCCTGTGGAAGCTGTATGTTGCGTAGAGGGAGAGGAGGAGAAGCCTGCTTTCAGCTGCTGCAGGAGGAAAATACAGGTTGGTTCCACTAAATTCCACCCCGCCGCTTTTCCTGTCCAGGTTCTGAGGGTTGGCAGGGAAGGATTGTGGTTCAATGGCGAGCAGGTGACAGGATAAGGGTGTTCCCAGGCACACGCCAATGATCAGGGGGATATAATGCTAGCTTGGAACACAAAACCATTTGTCAACTGTCTACGGACAATGAAAATACGAGACCCACATTGATGCAAACAATCTGATTTGACACAGTAGCAGTAATGATGATATTCACACGACATGCAGGATGTTTGACACGAATCAGAAAGACCAAATACTCTGAAAGTGAATGATGAAGAAGGAGGGAGAAAAAGTCTGTTGCTTCCTGGAAGTGTTTTTTGGACCCTGAGGAAGACTCCATGCAGGTCTCAAATGAATTAAGTTATTCAGCTTGCTATGATTAACGTAAAAAAAAAAGGGGCCAGATCCACGTATCGCCGCGCATTTTTACGTCCGGCGTAGCGTATCTCAGATACACTACGCCGCCGTAACTTACAGCGTATCTTCCGTATCCACAAAGAATTTGCGCCGTAAGTTATGGCGGCGTAGTGTAAATGTGTCGGCGTAATGGCACGCAATTCAAATCACTAAGTTGTGGGCGTGTTTTATGTCAATACGTCTTGACCATTTCAGCTTGCTATGATTAACGTAAAAAACAAAAGGGGCCAGATCCACGTATCGCCACGCATTTTTACGTCCGGCGTATCTCAGATACACTACGCCGTCGTAACTTACAGCGTATTTTCCATATCCACAAAGAATTTGCGCCGTAAGTTATGGCGGCGTAGTGTAAATGTGTCGGCGTAATGGCACGCAATTCAAATCACTGTGGGCGTGTTTTATGATAATACGTCTTGACCCGACGTAAATTAAGTTTTTTCTGAACGCCGCATGCGCCATCCGTGGGGGTATCCCAGTGCGCATGCTCCAAATTAACCCGCAACAAGCCAATGCTTTCGACGTGAACGTAATTCTATGCAAACGACGTACACAACGGAAAATTCGACGCTGGCCCGACGTCCATACTTAACATTGGCTACGCCTCATATAGCAGGGCTAACTTTACGCCGAAAAAAGCCTTACTGAAAAGACGTAAAAAAATGCGCCGGCCGGACGTACGTTTGTGGATTGGCGTATCTAGCTAATTTGCATACTCAACGCGGAAATCGACGGAAGCGCCACCTAGCGGCCAGCGTAAATAAGCACCTTAGATCCGACGGCGTACTAAGACGTACGCCATTTGGACCTAGCCCAGCTTCAGGCGTATCTTGTTTTGTGGATACAAAGCAAAGATACGCCGGAGCATCCTAGAAGTTACGCGGCGTATCAATAGATACGCCGTCGTAACTTCTTCGTTGATCTGGCCCAAGGAGTTCAAGGTTTTGGTGATTATGCCCTTACGCACCGCTGCATATAATGCTAGCATGTAACATCCATTCTAATTCTTTGATTGTCCTCAGCTGAAAGAGACCCGACCTCTTTGATTCCGTCACAAATAAGCAGCCATAACTAGGATTTCAGTAGCATACCATGACAGCTGAGAACCTGCTTACTCACAGGATAATTTTTTGGGGGCCCCCCCCCCTTTTACTCCCCAGGCCCCAGAACAGTGGCAATGCCAATAGTTGCACCTTGGATCACGTAACACCTAACTGTTCTCAACTGCGTTTTCCATCTTTCTGTAGATACAGTCTATGACAGTTGGGTTCACAGTCTTGAATGCCAGCAAGTGTCAATACCTGAGGATATGTGGCAGTGGACTGCTGATTAGGACCACTGATGATGCACAGGCCAGTCTGAAAACAAGTACACACGTTCCTTATAATTCTAGCAAATTAGACTGAAATACAGAAACTTTTCTCCGATGTAACCTCTTGCACAATGTGTTTACTGAAAAGACATGGCAGGAACCATCTAAAACAAAGGTTCAAGTAAAGTACTAAATCGTTCAAGAGTTTTCCGTTTGTCCCGTCTCTCTCCGTTTCAGAGCTATGCAGTGCAGCTTTTGTTCCTTAAAGTGGATGTAAACCCCCAATTTTTTTTTTTTTTTTTTGATGTCACAATGTAAAGTATAAGATTTCCTATCATCTGTGCCCAGTCTTGCCACACAGTTAATCCAGCTCTGAGCAATCCTCTTTTATTGTTAATTTTCACTAAACAGACTTCCAGATAAAAACCTGACTAAATAAGGCTCCATGCCCACTGAAGCTGATAAAAGCTATAAAAAAAACGCCAGTAGCTTTGCAGGGAGCCTTTCAACGTTTTTAGCGTTTTTGCAATAGCTTTTATCAGTGTAGCTTTTTACTTTTTTTTTTTCAATGGATTAAAAAACGCTAAAAACTCTGGCACCTGCGTTTTTTAGCGTTTGAGCGTTTTTTTTTTCGGCGTTTTGCGTTTTTTTGTGTTTTTTCCCACAAAAAAACGGCACTTTGAACGCAAATTTCAGGCGTTCAGAAAAAAGCCAATAAACTCCAAAGCTCATTAATACTAAAAAACGCCCAGGTGTGCATGGGCACATAGGCTAACATAGAGTTCAGTTTATGGGCTTTAAAACAAAAAAGCCAAATAGCCAATAAACTGCAGTTTATCAGCTTCAGTGTGCATGGAGCATAGAAATTCCTTTCCTCTCTCCTTGCTTTGAGTGACAGGTTATTTACATATCTAGCTTGGACATGTTTATCATAATATGAGGTGATCCACAGTTCATTGTATATTACAAGGATGTGTTATGTGGGGGAGGGGTGGATTTCTCACTTTTTATACTGTGGATCACCTCATATTATGATAAACATAACATAACATATGATAAACATGTCCAAGCTAGATATGTAAATAACCTGTCACTCAAAGCAAGGAGAGAGGAAAGGACTTTTTATTTAGACAGGTTTTTATCTGGAAGTCTGTTCATTTTCACTGAACAATAAAAGAGGATTGCTCAGAGCTGGATTAACTCTGTGTGGCAAGACTGGGCACAGATGATAGGAAATCTTATAGTCTACATTGTGACATCAAAACAAATAATAATTTTTGGGGTTTACATCCACTTTAATTCAAGTGCTATGTGTTCATTATGAGACCATACAAAGAGGCCGAGCCAAGGATTGCCGATGGGCACAACATCCTCTACCGGAAATGTCTTCTCCAGCCAGGATCTCATTATCAGAGCAGTCATCCAGATCGCAGGTTGAGCTGACTTCTGCCCAAGCCTCCTCGGTGGCCTCTACTGTCCATATTGGAATGCTGACTTTCATCTGCATGTCATGTAGCATTCTTTCTACATGTTCGATCTGACCGGCCAGGTCCGGAGAGCAGGGCCTCTCCCCTCGCTGTGGATTTTCTTTTACTCTTGTGCTCGGTGACTTGATGTTGCGAGCCCTGTAGGCCACTTCGGAGGTTTTACCAATGACCCCGGTATTAACTAGTCTCTTGCGTCGGCCATGCAGAGGAAAGAGTTGGCAAAGGTGATGAGCTTTACATAAGTCCTGCTGGAAAAGCTCTAGTGTGGAAAGGAAAAGTACCCAGATGCGTTCAAGTTCCACCCTATCCTCTTGGGTCACCTCTTGTTCCATCAGCAAGACCATCAGTGTGTTCCTCAGATCTTTCAATAAAGAAATACACAACATTACAAATTGTTTTAGAATACTACATTCAATACTACAGATATATACAGGACTTGATCATATTTAATTTGCGAATATGCTAGTCGGATTTAATATAGTGTTATTTTTACCAAAGTTGAACTCCAGGGACAAAAAAAATAGTGTGGGGTTGTTTTTCAGGGGTTGGGCTTTGCCCCTTAGTTCCTGGTGTGGGGAACTCTTAAAGTGGATGTAAACCCTCGATACACCCAGTGAAGTGAACAGCCTCAGATGATACACAGAGATTAACCAAATCTCCCTACATAAGTTTTACATGTATATCTGCCGTCTTCACATTTATATATGGTTTAGAAAGTTCAGATTGTGTTAGGAAATGTTCTCTTCCTGTTTAACACAGAGTGTGATGTCTGGGAATACAGCCAAGAGAGCCAACATTGCCGATTGGAGGAAAGGCACACACCCCCTCTCATCATAGGCATAGATTATCAGGCGGTGTTTTGTAACAGGGCCAGCTCCCTGTTAATCTATTTTAGCAACCTCCCCTAAAGCCTTGTACACACGTATGGTATTCCCGGTGGTAAAAAGTCCGCCGGGAATCCCGAGGGGGTAAACCAGAGAACCTGCTCAGTAAGTTTTTCCGCCTACACATGAGAGGTTTTCCCGACAGGAAAACTGCGATGGAGCTTTGGTTGGGAATCCCGGCTGTGTGTATGCTCCATCGCATTTTTTTAAATAGGAAAACTGCCAGGAAAAAAAATGAGCTGGTTCTATTCTAGTCCTTTCCTCTCTCCTTGCTTTGAGAGGCAGGGTTTTTACTAGGGTTGTCCCGATACCACTTTTTTAGGACCGAGTACAAGTACCGATACTTTTTTTCATGTACTCGCCGATACCGATTACCGATACTTTTTTTTAAATGCAGCCATGTGCCCCCAAATGCAGCCATGTGTCCCCAAATGCAGCCATGTGTCCCCAAATGCAGCCATGTCCCTAATGCAGCCATGTGTCCCCTAATAGAAAGCCAAGTCACAGAAAGAACCAACCAAAATAGCAGCAATGTTTGAAGTGTTAGGTCACCGTTACAATTATTCTCTAAAAAAGGTGAACACCAGCAATCTTTAGCTATAAGGGCTCCCACACAGGCTCCATCAGTCCAGGGCTCTGGACTGGTGCTCACTCTCCTGCACTGCCAAGATGGATTCTGATTGGTCAGCGCCATCCTAAACTGGAGGACGCTGATCAATTAGATTCCCTCTGGTTCATCCTGGCAGTACAAGATCAGTGGAATGAGTCCTAACAGCTAGGTAGCAAGTACAGCAGGGAGAGGATGGGTTGAGGAGGAACACAACAGCTTTCATTTGAATAGCTGTGTGTTCCCCGCCGCACCTCATGTATAGACACTCCCCCTTGCCCAGGCACTTTGATAGACAGATCACCCGTCCAATGCCGGGGGGGGAGGGGGGGGGCTAGGCGGCAGCAGCAGCTCTCCTCTCCTCCATACGAGGACTGCTCTGCTCCGCTCTCCGCCCCCTTTCCACCCGCATTCCACCAGCTCACGAAAAAAAAAAAAAAAAAGGCATCGGGAGCATTTGCACGAGTACAAGTACTCGCGCAAATGCTCAGTATCGGTCCTGATACCGATACTAGTATCGGTACAACCCTAGTTTTTACATATCTAGCTTGGACATGTTTATCATATGTTATGTTAATCATAATATGAGGTGATCCACAGTATAAAAAGTGAGAAATCCACCCCTCCCCCACATAACACATCCTGGTAATATACAATGAACTGTGGATCACCTCATATTATGATAAACATAACATATGATAAACATGTCCAAGCTAGATATGTAAAAACCCTGTCACTCAAAGCAAGGAGAGAGGAAAGGACTTTTTATTTAGACAGGTTTTTATCTGGAAGTCTGTTAATTTTCACTGAACAATAAAAGAGGATTGCTCAGAGCTTGTGTGTCAAGACTGGGCACAGATGATAGGAAATCTTATACTCTACATTGTGACAAAAAAAAAAAAAAATGTTGGGTTTACATCCACTTTAAGACATTTCCTCATTATCTATACTCCTATCTGACAACTCATCATCACAGTGCACCGCGCACGCATTTCCATGGGCCAGCATCTGTTGATCAGAAACCCACATGCGCGTCGAAGGACAATGAGCTCCGGGTTCTTGAAATATAATTTATTTTGAACATGCTGGAAAACGCATTAAAATGCATTACATTGCGCGCAGTGGAAATAAGCACTCAGCCTTTTTCCACTCATAAATCATCAAAAGACAACAGATTAACACGGCTTCATGACCAGCTTCAAAATGCTTTTATCCCCCCCCCCCCCCATCTTACTTTTTATTGAAAGAATGATTTCCATAAAACAGTGGATTGCATGTACATTTTCAATATATGTTAAACTATTTTGTCCTTGAGCATTTCATTTATAAAGGTTTCTTCATTGAAAAATAGAGAAGGAACAAGGAGCCTGCCGTTTTACAGGATTTAAATATATATATATATATATATACACACACACACACATATACATACACACATACATATACACACACATATATATATATATAGTGACAGCGCGAGGGAAGCCATATTCATAGTGCAGCAGTGTAATGTCAGCCTTACAGCTAGACACGGCTCTTTACTTTAATAAGTAAAATCTGCCTTGGCTAGTCAAACACTGGACAGTTTCCTTGTCGCTGTACAAAGAGGATTTGCTGCCTCTTGTTGTGCTTGGAAATGCATAAAAACGCATAGAAATGCAGTCCGGATGCGTTCCAGATGCTTTTCTGCAAGTGCATTTTTGATGCTTTCAAGTGCATTTTACTCCCTCTTTTTCTTAACCCAGGGCTTTTTTTGATGCGTTTTACAGCGTTCCAGTACTGTACAGTCTAGTGCAGAAAAAATGCAGCATGTTCCACTTTTTTGTTCTGGAACGCACTGTAACTGCAAGCACTGGCGTAAACTGGAGAAAGTGCAGAGAAGAGCAACCAAACTGATAAGAGGCATGGAGGAGCTCAGCTATGAGGAAAGATTAGAAGAACTAAATTTATTCACTCTTGAGAAGAGGAGAATAAGGGGGGATATGATCAACATGTACAAATATATAAGAGGTCCATACAGTGTACTTGGTGTTGAGTTATTCACTTTACGGTCATCACTGAGGACAAGGGGGCACTCTTTACGTCTAGAGGAAAAGAGATTTCACCTCCAAATACGGAAAGGTTTTTTCACAGTAAGAGCTGTGAAAATGTGGAACAGACTCCCTCCAGAGGTGGTTCTGGCCAGCTCAGTAGATTGCTTTAAGAAAGGTCTGGATTCTTTCCTAAATGTACAGAATATAACTGAGTACTAAGATTTGTAGGTAAAGTTGATCCAGGGTAAATCCGATTGCCTCTCGGGGGATCAGGAAGGAATTTTTTCCCCTGCTGTAGCAAATTGGATCATGCTCCGCTGGGGTTTTTTGCCTTCCTCTGGATCAACTGTGGGTATGGAGTTGGGTGTATAGGATTTTACTGTGTTTTTTTATTTTGTTTTTTTGTGGTTGAACTGGATGGAATTGTGTCTTTTTTCAACCTGACTAACTATGTAACTATGGGGCAGATCCACAGAGATCTGCACCCGCAGAGATACGCTACGCCGCTGTACCTTACCTGGCTTTAGTTCGAATCCAGGAAGATTTTGTGCCGTAAGTTACGGCGGCGTAGTCTATCTCTGGCGGCGGAATTCAAATCGGCGATTAGGGGGCGTGGTTCATTTAAATGAAGCGCGTCCCCGCGCCGAATGAACTGCGCATGCGTACCGAAATTTCCGCTGTGCATTGCGCTAAATGACGTCGCTAGGACGTCATTTTTTTTTTAACATAGAAGTGAATTGCGTTCATCCCGATTCACGGACGACTTACGCACACAAAAAAAAAAAATTCAAATGAAACGCAGGAACGACGGCCATACTTAACATGGCAAGTCTAACTATACGCCGCAAAACACCAGCTTTAACTATACGCCGGAAAAAGAAGACTAGAGGCGACGTAAGAGAATGCGACGGCCGCGCGTACGTTCGTGGATCGTCGGAAATAGCCAATTTGCATACCCGACGCGGAAAACAACGCGAACTCCACCCAGCGGACGCCGAAGTATTGCATCTAAGATCCGAAGGCGTACGAAGCCGTACGCCTGTCGGATCGAACCCAGATGCCGTTGTATCCTGGTTTGAGGATTCAAACTAAAGATACGACGCGGGAAATTTGAAAGTACGCCGGCGTATCAGTAGATACACCGTCGTAGTCTCTCTGTGGATCTGCCCCTGAGCCATTAAAACCCATACAACCTACTTTTACATGCATTTTTGATACAGAAAAAAAATTTAAACGCACTAGACTTGCATGTAGTGTGAACTGGCCCTAAGGCTCGATTCACACCTATGTATGTTGCTTTTGAGCGTTTTTGCAATGCTTTTTGCAGTGCTTGCTGCGTTTTTTGACGTGCGTTTTTACCGCAATTTGCGTTTTTTTTAGCCAGTAATTTTTATTTTTTTACATTTCCTTTAACAACCAGCTATAGACAGGGTAAAAAAAAAACAAAAAAAAAATAAAAAAAACGCAAATCGTGGCAAAAATCGCGTTTTTGATGCAGGTCCATTGAATTCTATTGCATGCAAAACGCTGCTTTTTGCAGGAAAAAAAGTCCCTGACCCTTTCCAAAAACGCAGAGGCACAAAAAAGCATTGATGTGAACATGTTCCATAGGAAACCATGTTAAAAAATGTCCCTGCATTTCTGCAAAATGCATCAAAAAAAAGCATTAGTGTGAATGGAGCCTAAAAAGCAAGTTACATATTCACTATTGGGGCCGACGCTGTAAAATCTATGAGATTTACTGGAACATTATTGTAGGGCTCATTCACACATAGGGCTTGTTTACACAAGCGTTAGCCCTCTGAAGAGCAATCTGTGGTGAATCACTCCTTAACTGCTTGCTGACCAGCCGCCGTTATACAGCGGCAGGTCGGCTCTGCTGGGCGAGATCACGTAGCTATACGTCATCTCTCCCAGTAGCCAATAGGGGCGCGCCCCCCGTTTGTAAGTAATCCCGGCGCGCGTGCCCGGCGGGCTCGATCGCCGCCGGGCACCCACGATCGCTCGTTACAGAGCGAGAACCCGGGAGCTGTGTGTGTAAACACAGCTCCTAGTCCTGTCAGGGGAGAAATGCCTGACCGTCAATGTACAATGTATGAACAGCAATCAGTAATTTCCCCATGTCAGTCCACCCCCCCCCCTTCAGTTAGAACACACCCAGGGAACATACTTAACCCCTTCCTCGCCCCCTAGTGTTAACCCCTTCCCTGCCAGTGGCATTTTTATAGTAATCAATGACATTATTTTTTAATGTCGCAGTACCGATAAAAATCGATGATCGTCGCCATTACTAGTAAAAAAAAAAATTAATAAAAATGCCATAAAGCTATCCCCTATTTTGTAAACGCTATAACTTTTGCGCAGACCAATCAATAAACGCTTATTGCGATTTTTTTTTTAACGAAAAATATGTAGAAGAATACGTATCGGCCTAAACTGAGGAAAAAAATAGTTGTTTTTATATATTTTGGGGGGATATTTATTACAGCAAAAAGTAAAAAAAATTCAAAATTGTCGCTCTATTTTTGTTTATAGCGCAAAAAATAAAAACCGCAGAGGTGATCAAATACCACCAAAAGAAACCTCTATTTGTGGGAAAAAAAGGACGGCAATTTTGTTTGGGAGCCACGTCGCACGACCGCGCAATTGTCAGTTAAAGCGACGCAGAGCCGAATCGCAAAAAGTGGCCTGGTCTTTGACCAGCAATAAGTGGTAAAGCCCTGGTTCACACTGGGTACGATTTGGAACGATTTGAGATGCGATTTGACATGTCAAATCGCATCTCAAATCGGCGGCAATTGTCGGCAATGGCACTGTCCTAATCAGTGCGACGCCGCATCTGCGATTTCAAAAAGTAGTTCCTGTACTACTTTTTGCGATTTCGGGCCGCGATTTACATTAAATTGCGGCCGAAATCGCGGCAAATCGCGGTAAAATCGCGCATTTTACCGCGATTTCGAATTCGCAGCAATGTGAACCTAGGCTAAAGCAGATCTCCACCGAAAAAAATATTAAAAGCCAGCAGCTACAAATACTGCAGCTGCTGACTTTTAATATTAGGACACTTACCTGTCCTGGAGTCCAGCGCCGTCGGCAGCAGAGGACGAGCGATCGCTCGTCACTCTGCTGCCCAAACTGCCATCGTCAGTGAGGGAATCAGGAAGTGAAGCGCTCTAGCTTCACTGGCTGATTTCCTACGGCGCATGCGCGAGTCGCGCAGCGCCGTCCTCACTGGTCCCCGTTGTGTTCTGGGAGCCGTGTGTTTCATAAAAACACAACGGGCAGGGGCAGGAAGTGACGCAATACTCGCAGACTCCCCGCAGTGAGGACTCCTAGAAGTGGGTGCAAATACCTGTCTTTGACAGGTATCTGCACCCCCTCCCCCTTGAAAGGTGTCAAATGCGACACCGGAGGGGGGAGGGTTCCGATGAGCGGAAGTTCCACTTAAGGGTGGAGCTCCGCTTTAAGCCTAGTACATATGGGCCGAATATCTGGCGACATTAGCCAGTTCAATAAAAACCAGTCCGACATTCGGCCCGTGTGTACAGCAGCCGGTTCCGACTTCTATTGGACGTGCATGCTTGAAAACCAGCGGCCGATCAGCGATCTTCTCAGCCAATGGCTGAGCGCACTGACCGGAGTGTTCTGCCCCTGTTAGAACACAAAAGCTCAGTGGGGCGGAAGATTGATGTACTAACATCAGATGTTAGTACAGCGGTTCTGACCTGATCGGTCAGTTTTTTTTCGTTCAACCCGCTGGGGTACGAAAATTGTCGTACAACAAAATAAAAATTTGTGAGGGAAATCATGTATTGAATTTTAGGACAACTGTACTAATTAAGCAAAAATCATACGATCTGGTATCGTACGAGAAAACTTTTCGTGTTTGTCCCTTCGGAAAATTTGGAACGAAAGCGGTGTACCAATGATCAGAATATCGTACGATCGCCTCAAAATCTGTATTTTTTTGTACAATATTCAGATCATGGCTTTAGTCGCCTCACCCCAGAAGTTTGTCATACAGTCAGGCAGCAATCTTTCTGTAATGACTTCCTACCTCACGTGGCATAAAGCAGAATGCCATTTGTACTGCCCATTGCCGGCTGTTGGTCACAACTCGGAAGAGTGCGGTACATACTGGAGGTTATTTACTAAAGAAGTGAAGGCTGTTCATCTTGCAAATTGAATGTTTGCAGAGCTTAATAAATAAGGGGATAGTTTTGTTCACTTCAATCAACCAATCATGTGGAATTTCCCTTGCATGCGATTGGGCATTCTGAGTGAACACAACTTTATTTTACTTTTCAAAGTGAACACAAACTATTCCTTTAGTAAATCACCCCATAATGCACCTCTTTGCCCTGCAGAAGGGGGAGAAGCTTTGACATTGTCACTTAGCAAAGCAAAAATAAAAAGGAGGTAGCACGGAAGAGGACATACTGAAGTACCCAATACCTACTGCATATATTATAAAAAGAGGTAAAATCCAGATGGGGTGCCACCACTGTATGGAGGGTATTCTGACCACTGACCACCACTGTATGGAGGGTATTCTGACCACCACTGTATGGAGGGTATTCTTCCCACTGACCACCACTGTATGGAGGGTATTCTGACCACCACTGTATGGTGATATTCTGACCACCACTGTATGGAGGGTATTCTTCCCACTGACCACCGCCGTATGGAGGGTATTCTTCCCACTGACCACCGCTGTATGGAGGGTATTCTTCCCACTGACCACCGCTGTATGGAGGGTATTCTTCCCACTGACCACCGCTGTATGGAGGGTATTCTTCCCACTGACCACCGCTGTATGGAGGGTATTCTTCCCACTGACCACCGCTGTATGGAGGGTATTCTTCCCACTGACCACCGCTGTATGGAGGGTATTCTTCCCACTGACCACCGCTGTATGGAGGGTATTCTTCCCACTGACCACCGCTGTATGGAGGGTATTCTTCCCACTGACCACCGCTGTATGGAGGGTATTCTTCCCACTGACCATCGCTGTATGGAGGGTATTCTTCCCACTGACCACCGCTGTATGGAGGGTATTCTTCCCACTGACCACCGCTGTATGGAGGGTATTCTTCCCACTGACCACCGCTGTATGGAGGGTATTCTTCCCACTGACCACCGCTGTATGGAGGGTATTCTTCCCACTGACCACCACTGTATGGAGGGTATTCTGACCACCACTGTATGGAGGGTATTCTGACCACCACTGTATGGAGGGTATTCTGACCACCACTGTATGGAGGGTATTCTGACCACCACTGTATGGTGATACTCTTCCCACTGACTACAACTGTATGGAGGGTATTCTGACCATTGACCACCACTGTATGAAGGGTATTCTTCCCGCTGACCACCACTGTATGAAGGGTATTCTTCCCACTGACCACCACTGTATGGAGGGTATTCTTCCCACTGACCACCACTGTATGGAGGGTATTCTTCCCACTGACCACCACTGTATGGAGGGTATTCTTCCCACTGACCACCACTGTATGGAGGGTATTCTTCCCACTGACCACCACTGTATGGAGGGTATTCTTCCCACTGACCACCACTGTATGGAGGGTATTCTTCCCACTGACCACCACTGTATGGAGGGTATTCTTCCCACTGACCACCACTGTATGAAGGGTATTCTTCCCACTGACCACCACTGTATGAAGGGTATTCTTCCCACTGACCACCACTGTATGAAGGGTATTCTTCCCACTGACCACCACGGTATGGAAGGTATTCTTCCCACTGACCACCACGGTATGGAAGGTATTCTTCCCACTGACCACCACGGTATGGAGAGTATTCTTCCCACTGACCACCGCTGTATGGAGGGTATTCTTCTCAATGACCACCAATGTAAGGGGCATTTCTCTCACTGGACCACCACTGTATGGTGGTATTCTTCCCACTAATGTAAGGTGGTATTTTTCCTATTGACCACTGATGTAAGGGGTATTTCTCTTACTGACCCCAATGTACTGGTTCTATCAGGGGTTCCCCAAAACATGACAAATTATTTCAAGGGTTATTTGGGGGGGTTGGTTTGGGTATAGCGGTTAAGAAAAGCTGCCCTAACGTATGCCAGTCACTCACCGGTGCTCAGTTCAAAGGCTTTCTTTCTGCTCTCCTCCAGCTCCTCCCGCAGTCGAGTGCAGTCGGACGTTCCCCCAACACACAACACCAGCTGCCGGTAGCACGCGGTCACTTTATTCAGCGAGTTGTGAACTTTCTTGCAGTCGGTCGCAGTCCCCTGACCGCTGCTCTCCGCTGCGTGCCCACGAAGCCCGCGCAGCGTCAGTGTCCTGCTATGGTGTAAGTGCGGGGGTGCCGGTGGGGCACCCTCCAGGGCCGACATGCTTGACCTGTCCCAGTCCTGTGGCGGGGGCACCTGGGCAAAAAAATAAATAATAATCAAAACTGATCAATACATCTGTTAAAAAAAAAAAAAGGCATCAGAGCACATGTTACAGGCGTCCTGTATTCATTCTGTCTATGGAGAGAGCCCTGATTGTTCACAATGGGATGGGCAGTGGCAATTAACTGTCCATTAGAGCACAGCGAGCATTGCAAAGAAGACGATTTCATTTTCTGCAAGTCATCATTGAACACTATAGGAATGAATGTGTATTGTCTGAAGGAGGCGAATGATGAGGATCAATGATGAGGATCAATGATGAGGATCAGCGATGACTTGCACCACGCCTGTTCATATACTCTGCTGGGTTTACTAGATTTGCATGGCGGTGACATAAACAACGGTAATCTCAGCGCTGACCTCCCTCTTACCTTCCTTATTAATATGTATGTATGTATGAATAAAATAAAAAAATAAAAAATAAAAGTATAATTACCAAAACAGCATCTTCCAAGACTTGTCGCTAGGAATCCTGCCCCGGGCTCCCCATGTCTGCTGTCACTGAGGATCACTCCCTGGATCTGAAGGGGCTCTGCATGGAGCAGCCGTCACCCCTTCCGGCAAGACTGGAGCAGTTGCTCCAAGCAACCAATCAAAGTAAATCAGTTGCTTGTAGCAACCAATCAGGTTTCAATGTCTGACCTAAGCTGGTAAATAAAGGAGGCTGGTTGGTTGCTAGGGGCAACAGATTCTCCCTTTGCATTGGCAAATGAAGGATGCTGGCCGTTGCTAGTAGCAACAGACGCCCCCCTCGCTCTAGTCTTCCCAGATCAGCCATTGTACCCGCCCCCGGCCCTTCTAGGCTGCATGCAGATCCCCGATCTCCGGCCAAAAACTTACCTGGCCCCCTGCAGAGTTGTCCGGGCGGCGGAGCCGTCACATCCCGGGGTGGGCCCGGCTTAGGGAGGGAGGTGAGGAGCCGATCCCTGTGTGCCGCTCAGCCTGCTTGTTTAATAGGATAATGGCAGGAAGCAGCTGCTGTGCTGATTAAAGTCTCATGGAGCCGGATTCCCCGGGGGATCCAGTGTGGGAAGAGCTCCGAGCCCCCGGGGGTGGATCCCATCTACCCCCCCAACACACCGAGGAGGGGCGGATTTATCACAGTACACTGACCGGGGGGAGCGCCGAGCACACCGATCTAACCACTGCACCGTCCACTGACCGGGGGAGCGCCAATCTACTCACTGCACCGTCCACTGACCGATGGGAGTGCCGATCTACTCACTGCACCGTCCACTGACCGGGGGGAGTGCCAATCTACTCACTGCACCGTCCACTGACCGGGGGAGCGCCGATCTACTCACTGCACCATCCACTGACCGATGGGAGTGCCGATCTACTCACTGCACCGTCCACTGACCGGGGGGAGCGCCGATCTACTCACTGCACCGTCCACTGACCGGGGGGAGCGCCGATCTACTCACTGCACCGTCCACTGACCGGGGGGAGCGCCGATCTACTCACTGCACCGTCCACTGACCGGGGGGAGCGCCGATCTACTCACTGCACCGTCCACTGACCGGGGGGAGCGCCGATCTACTCACTGCACCGTCCACTGACTGGGGGGAGCGCCGATCTACTCACTGCACCGTCCACTGACTGGGGGGAGCGCCGATCTACTCACTGCACCGTCCACTGACCGGATGGGAGCGCCGATCTACTCACTGCACCGTCCACTGACCGGGGGGAGCGCCGATCTACTCACTGCACCGTCCACTGATCGGGGGGAGCGCCGAGCACACCGATCTAACCACTGCACCGTCCACTGACCGGGGGGAGCGCCAATCTACTCACAGCACCGTCCACTAACCGGGGGGAGCGCCGATCTACTCACTGCACCGTCCACTGACCGGGGGAGCGCCGAGCACACCGATCTACTCACTGCACCGTCTACTGACCGGGGGGAGCGCCGATCTACTCACTGCACTGACCAGGGGGAGCGCCGATCTACTCACTGCACCGTCCACTGACCAGGGGGAGCGCCGATCTACTCACTGCACCGTCCACTGACCAGGGGGAGCGCCGATCTACTCACTGCACCGCCCACTGACCGGGGGGAGTGCCGATCTACTCACTGCACCGTCCACTGACCAGGGGGAGCGCCGATCTACTCACTGCACCGTCCACTGACCGGGGGGAGCGCCGATCTACTCACTGCACTGTCCACTGACCGAGGGAGCGCCGATCTACTCACTGCACCGTCTACTGACCGGGGGGAGCGCCGATCTACTCACTGCACTGACCAGGGGGAGCGCCGATCTACTCACTGCACCGTCCACTGACCAGGGGGAGCGCCGATCTACTCACTGCACCGTCCACTGACCGGGGGGAGTGCCGATCTACTCACTGCACCGTCCACTGACCAGGGGAGCGCCGATCTACTCACTGCACCGTCCACTGACCAGGGGGAGCGCCGATCTACTCACTGCACCGTCCACTGCCCGGGGGGAGCGCCGATCTACTCACTTCAAATTACAGGGAACGGGGTAGACTGCATTCTCGACCGCCTATCACATTGTACACAATATATCGATCACACTGACTGTACACTACACACAACATACAGTACACAACGGAGCCATCCTCCCTGCCCGCCTATCACTTCACATACTACATATTGTACACAATACAGTACACACTGAACATAATACATCACACAGGACAGTACACATCATACCGTACACATCACATCACACAGTGCACATCACATCCACCATACAGTACACATCACATCATACAGTACACATCAGAACACTACACATCACACAGCACTACATAATACATCACACTGCACAATACTTCACAGTATACATTACAATGCACAGTACATAATACATCACAGTATACAATACATTACAATGCACAGTACACATTGTACACAATACAGCACTGTACACATCTCATAGGACACACTGTACATAATACATCACACAGCACAGTACACAATACTACACATCACAATGCACAGTACACATCACACAGTACACACTGTATACAATACATCACTGTACACATCACATCACACAGTACAACACATTGTACACAACACAACCCTCAGGACACAACACACACACAGAGCATTCTCTGCCCTGCACCCCCCGCCCAATCTTCTACACTAGTCTGATGATAAACATTTTAGTGCTGAGTCCCGGGAGAGGAATGATCAGTAATGGAGGTTTTTTCTGTCTCAGTACACAGCTATCAGTAATGATTTCCTGCTCAGATCTGATACCTGCTACAGAGCCGGACTTCATCATGACACGTCACTGAACTGGATTATAACATCCATTGTTTCTTATCCTGTATTGTAAAGGGCCACTCCACCCAAAGCTGAATATCAGAGCGTTACACCAGCGTCTTATGTCTGTCAGATGCCAGGGTCTGCCCACAACTACAAAGGTGTTCTATCCGGTTAAGGTCAGGACTCTGTGCAGGCCAGTCAAGTTCCTCCACCCCAACCCGCTGGTACAAATCATTTGGTGGAGGGGGGATTATGGTGTAGGGTTGTTTTTCAGGGGTTGGGCTTGGCCCCTTAGTTCCAGTGAAGGGAACACTTAAGGCGTCAACATACCAAGACATTTTGGAAAATTTCATGCTCCCAAGTTTATGGGAACAGTTTGGGGATGACCCCTTCCTGTTCCAACATGACTGCGCACCAGTGCACAAAGCAAAGTCCATAAGGACATGAATGGGTGAGTTTGGGGTAGAGGAACTTGACTGACCTGCACAGAGTCCTGACCTCAACCCCGATAGAACACCTTTGGGATGAATTAGAGAAGAGACACCTATACTATCCTTTGTAGAGCCTTCTACAAAGAGATCCCCATAGTCACTAATCCCCCCTTCCACAGATCCCACTATAATGAGAACCCTAAATTACTGGTATCGAGGTTCCTCAGTCTATACAGATATTCACAGCATTCCTACAGCCAGAAATCTCACAGATTATTCCTATAAAGATCCCCAAGATCAATGCTATATAAACGTGCCCATCTCTATAGAGATCCTCTATTGGGACGATAAACATTATTCCTGGAGTCACAAATACTCTAGATCCCTCCTATAAAGATTTGCTTATGAAGACAACCAAACATAATTCCTTTAATGATCCCTATACAGTGATCCTTACATTATTTCTATAGAGATATCATAGAAATAGATCCCTAGAACATTCCTGTACAGATTTCCCAGCAAAGAGATCCCCCATATCGTTCCTATACAAACCTCCTGGAATTAGATCCTCTGATCATTCCTATAGAGATCCTACTGCAAAGAGGCCCCCCATATCATTCCTATAGAGATCCTACTGCAAAGAGGTCCCAATATCATCCCTATACAGATCCTACTGAAAAGAGGCCCCCATATCATTCCTATAGAGATCCTACTGCAAAGAGGTCCCCATATCATTCCTATAGAGATCCTACTGCAAAGAGGCCCCCATATCATCCCAATACAGATCCTACTGCAAAGAGGTCCCCATATCATTCCTATAGAGATCCTACTGCAAAGAGGCCCCCCATATCATTCCTATAGAGATCCTACTGCAAAGAGGCCCCCCATATCATTCCTATAGAGATCCTACTGCAAAGAGGCCCCCATATCATTCCTATACAGATCCTACTGCAAAGAGGCCCCCATATCATTTCTATAGAGATCCTACTGCAAAGAGGCCCCCATATCATTCCTATAGAGATCTTACTGCAAAGAGGTCCCCATATCATTCCTATACAGATCCTACTGCAAAGAGGTCCCCATATCATTCCTATAGAGATATCATAGAAATAGATCCCTAGAACATTCCTGTACAGATTTCCCAGCAAAGAGATCCCCACATCGTTCCTATACAAACCTCCTGGAATTAGATCCTCTGATCATTCCTATAGAGATCCTACTGCACAGAGGTCCCCATATCATTCCTATACAGATCCTAATGCAAAGAGGTCCCCATATCATTCCTATACAGATCCTAATGCAAAGAGGTCCCCATATCATTCCTATACAGATCCTACTGCAAAGAGGTCCCCATATCATCCCTATAGAGATCCTACTGCAAAGAGGTCCCCATATCATTCCTATACAGATCCCATGCAAAGAGATCCCTATCTCATCCCTTTACAGCAGGGCTCGACAAAATCCGGGCGCCAGGTCACAATTGCGACAAGAAATTGTGACCTGGCGCCCATGCCCGCCGGTAATTGAGGCCACGGCCTCAATTACCGGCCGTCGCGGGCCTGCCGCGATCGCACAGCGGGGGAGGTGGGGGTGCACGGAGGCACAGGCCGCGGCCTTGTGAAGCTCCAAGCTTCCTTCTGTGACTTGGCGCCATCTGGTGGTGGCCGTTGGCATTACAAGTAAAACCAGTTCTGTGTAAATTTGTGTATGTGTAAATTTTCACTGTTTTTACTGCCATCTCCTTCCCTCTAATTAGAACCCCAAAACATTATATATATGTTTTATTCTAACACCCTAGAGAATAAAATGGAGATCGTTTTAATACTTTCTGCCGTATTTGCGCAGCGGTCTTACAAGCGCACTTTTTTGGGGAAAAAAATACACTTTTTTTAATTAAAAAATAAGACAACAGTAAAGTTATCCCAATTTTTTTTTATATTGTGAAAGATAATGTTACACCGAGTAAATTGATACCCAACATGTCACGCTTCAAAATTGCGTCCGCTCGTGGAATGCCGACAAACTTTTACCCTTTAAAATCTCCATAGACGACGTTTAAAAAATTCTACAGGTTGCATGTCTTGAGTTACAGAGGAGGTCTAGGGCTAGAATTATTGCTCTCGCTCTAACGATCGCTGCGATACCTCACATGTGTGGTTTGAATACCGTTTACATATGCGGGCGCTACTCACGTATGTGTTCGCTTCTGCGTGCGAGCTCGTCGGGACGGGCCGCGTTTTCTGGCTCCTAACTTTTTTAGCTGGCTCCTAGATTCCAAGCAAATTTATCAAACCCTGCTTTACAGATCCTACTGCAAAGAGGTCCCCTCCTCCCTATCCTTTCTATAGAAATCCCCTGTGAAGAATTCCCAGTGAGGGAGTCCCTGTACAGACGTCACAGTCCTGCAGTCAATGAAAGACCTCCACATACACCCCAGGTCATCCGGCGCCCAGGGCAAAGATGCCAAACTGCGCCCACCCCGCCCTTAGTGTTAGGGTCAGGGCGCCCCCATCCCTGCAATAAACCATTGAGCCCAGGGCAGCCAGTCCTCTTGCCCACCCCTTGTGCCGGCCCTGCTCCCAAGCACTGGCTTCAGCTTCTAGGGAGAGGACCCCTGTCAAGATTTTATTGCTATCAGTGTCCCTGCTGAGGGTGGTAGGTCCTGGTCACCATTGTCTATGAGCCAGAAAATGAAGCATATCCACAATTCTACAGTAATCACCAGAACAGGAGGTGGTGGGAAATCCTCCATTGGGGACACTTGTACTGGTGATAACAGCCTACAGAGGATTTCTCCTCCCTTCGGAGAGATTTCCTCTCACTTCCTTTTGTGTCCACTATTCCCTTGTCCCCACTTCTCCCCGTCTTGCTTCATGTCTAGGGTGACAACCAGGGCTCAAGTCCTGGGGAAAAAA
The DNA here is from genome assembly GCF_905171775.1 of Rana temporaria. Lineage (NCBI taxonomy): Eukaryota > Metazoa > Chordata > Amphibia > Anura > Ranidae > Rana > Rana temporaria. The sequence continues at coordinate 113,890,420 of NC_053500.1, read as the reverse complement.
GTGTGGGAACTCCCACCCAAGATCCACTCCCCCACCAAAAAAAAAAGATATGCTCATATGCATAATTACTAAACCGCATGTTTTTTCGAAAATCCCGCGATAACTTGCGGCAGACCTCCGCAATGTCTACTGGGAACAATGACAAAAGCTCCCAGGAGACATTGCGGCATTGAGGAAGTGATGGAATCCATATACAGGAAGCGGCCAGTAACATAAAGGATTACTAAGGTTCGCCTGCCCCTGACAGTGACTCGAGCTGGGCATCGCTGCTTAGTAAAGGATTGGCTCGGGCGGCTCAGCTGCTCTAGTCCTGCCAAGGGATCTGAGTTTCTGCTGTGAAAAATGTGCAGGGACTCCGTTCCCACGCGTTCCCGCAGGACTTGAGCCTTGGTGACAACGCTCACTCACTATACTGTATCTGTGGAGGAGCACCATTATCACCGTAGGCTGTTTTCTTGATTTGGACTACAAACCCCACCCTCTATATTTTTCATAAAACAGATAATAATATTAATAACATTTACATGTATTAACTGCTTTTTCAATACATTATCTCCTCTGAGTTTACTTCTGCAATGGTACCCAAGCACAATGGAATACTCACTGTTCTTTACAGTTGTGCTCATAAGTTTACATACCCTGACAGAATTTATGATTTCTTGGCAATTTTTCAGAGAATGTTAGAAAAGGGGGAGACGGCTTCAATTCCCCCTTTTCTTATGGGAAAGCGACAGGACATAGTTAAAAAAAAAAAAAAAAAAATACTGACTGTTTCAAGGCCCCTCTTTAGGAGCTTACTAGGGCTCTCTAAGTAACACCTGGTCCTCACATGGCCTAGTTAGTTTAAAAACGTGACTTTCCCGGGCTTTAGGTGAGCACCTGGTGCTCACATGGCCTGGGATCAGGGTACACGTGTTTTTCCCGCTTTTTTTAGGGCCTGGTACCAGTTGGTTCTGGTTGGAACCCGTACTAGTTAGGGGTATAAAAGTAGGATTCCGTCAACAGCTTTCAGTTTCCTCAGAAGACAGGATTGTGGTGTTCCCCAACCCCCCCTCCCTTTTTTCTTTTGTCGCGGCTGCTAATTATGTGGTATGGTCACCTTTGTAAAATATATATTTATATATATATATATATATATATTTATTATGCAAAGGGGGACAAATCTGTTTAGCACGGTTATGTTGGATAATTTTGAAAGGTTGGAATATATTTATGTGCATCCTGAGCCGTAGTGGCTAGGCTGCTTTAAGTTATTAAATGTATTTATTCATTTAAATATATCTGTCTGAAATCCAATAATAAAGCAGCCTCGGACATAATTATTCCAACAATGGTGTGGATTTGTTTTATTTTAAGGATAAGTATAGCTAATATGTGTTCCTGTCTGCTGTCCCATATGAATGATAACACAAACACATTTCTTTCACTAAGAGCCGGTTCACACACAGCCGACACGACTTTGGGGGCGACTCGGCAAGGCGATCTCAAGGCGTCTTGAGAGGCAACTTGCAAAATGACTTCAGTATTGAAGTCAATGCAAGTCGCCCCGAATCGCCCCCAAAGTCGTACAGGAACCTTTTTCTAAGTCGGAACGACTTGCGTCGCTCCTATTAGAACGGTTAACACCTTGACAAATCCACTTTGCACTACAAGTGCAAAGTGCACTTGAAATTGCACTGAAAGTGCACTTGGAAGTGCAGTCACTGTAGATCCGAGGGGGACATGCAAGGAAAATAAAAAACAGCATTTTAGCTGGCACATTATGGGTTAAGAAAATCAGCAGAGCTTCCCCTCATTTCAGATCTATCCCTCAGATTTACAGCGACTGCAATTTCAAGTGCACTTTGCACTTGTGGTTTGCATTTGTAGTGCAAAGTGGATTTCCCTTTCTTAAATAACCCCCACTGTGTTTTTTTTTTCAAATCTTTTGTTTATAGCGCCAAAAAAAAACCTGCAGAGGTGATCAAATACCACCAAAAGAAAGCTCTATTTGTGGGGAAAAAAGGACGTCAATTTTGTTTGGGTAAGTTAAAGCGTCGCAGAGCCGTATCGCAAAAATGGCCTGGTCATTGAGCAGCCAAATCTTCGGGGGCTGAAGATGTGTTTAATAAAAAACGTTTTTTTAAATAAATATCTTGGTTATGTCTAGCATTTGTATGGTACCATGAAGAATAATAGCGATAATACCAGCTTTTAGCCTAGTTCACATTGAAGTGATTTGTCATGCGATTTGAGAGATCAAATCGCATGACAAGTCGCAGCCTATTGGAGGCAATGGCACTGTTCCAATTGGTGCGACACCAATTTTGCCGTGCCGATTTCGAAAAGTAGTTCCTGCACTACTTTTGCAGATTTTAGGTGTGACTTCAATAGACATCTGTGCATGAAGCCACGCAGATGTCTATCAAGTAGCACCTGAAATTGCGCTGAACTTGCTACTTTGAAATCGCGCCACTTCAAGCGAAGTAGCGCGATTTCAAAGTAGCATTAATGTGAACCAGGGCTGAAATGTTTCAGGGGGGAGGGAAGTGGTGAATAACCTCGGCGCACTCCTGGCACAAGAGTAGCACCTCAATCATCTGGACTCATGAAAGCAGGTGAGAATTATCACTTCAGCAATCCTGAAACTGGCAAATTGTCATCAGCGACAGAATCAATCGCTAGCGTGACATGAACTCCACGTATTGTCACAGCAAAGCAGCTCTGGACTAGAAAAAGAAAGGTCAGCTCTGATGATATAACACAGGCTCTCAGTACAATGGTGGGCACATGATTTAGTAGAGGGGGTCACTGATAGGTAGAGCGTGATTCATCAAGGTTGCCATAGAGCCCATCTCATGATAAAAGTTTCTTATTTAAAGGGGTTGTAAAGGTTTGTTTTTTATTTTCTAAATAGGTTCCTATAAGTGCATTGTTGGTTCACTTACCTTTTCCTTCCATTTTCCTTCTAAATGTTTTTTTTCTTTGTCTGAATTTCTCACTCCCTGTAAGCTCCCTGGGGGTTAACCACTTCCATACCAGGCACTTACGCACCTTCCTGCCCAAGCCAATTTTCAGCTTTTGTCGCAATTTGAATGACAATTGTGCGGTCATGCTACACTGTACCCAAATACAATTTTTATCATTTTGTTCCCACAAATAGAGCTTTCTTTTGGTGGTATTTGATCACCTCTGCGATTTTTATTTTTTGCGCAACAACTAAAAAAAGACCGAATTTAAAAAAAAAATATTTTTTTTTATTTTTTTCTGATAATTTTTTTTGTAAATAAGTACGTTTTCTTCTATGGGCACTGATATGGCAGCACTGATTGGCACCGATGAGGTGGCACTGATGGGCACCGATAGGCGGCACTGATGGGCACTGCTAGGCGGCGCTGGTATGCTGCACTGATGGGCACTCATAGGCTACACTGATGGGCACTCATAGGCAGCACTGGGCACTCTTTGGTGGCACAGATGGGCACTCATGGGTGGCACAGATGGGTACTTATGGGTGGCACAGATGGGCACCTCCGCCAGAGGCTCTTTACCGAGATCGGAGATGCAGGGTGTCAGACTGACACCCCGCATCACCGATCGCCGCGCTCCGCCCCCCCCATGGGCGCGCGCCGGCATGTAATCCTGCAGGACGTCAATAGACGTCCAGTCAGGATTTCACAACCACTTCCCGGACGTCAATTGACTATTGACCGGGTGGGAAGGGGTTATTCAGCCAGAACAGTTTACTGAGGAGGAGAAGGAAGTGAGAAATTCAGGCAAAGAAAAAAATATTTTGAAGGAAAATCGAAGGAAAAGGTAAGTGAACCAACAATGCACTGGCTTAACCGCTTAAGACCCGGACCATTATGCAGATTAAGGACCTTACCCCTTTTTGCAATTTGGCACTGCTTCGTTTTAACTGACAATTGCGCGGTCGTGAGACGTGGCTCTCAAACAAAATTATGGTGGAAACATTGGACACTTTTGACACATTTTTGGGACCATTGTAATTTTTGTCCTATTGTGTGTTTCTTACTGTAGGGGGGCATGGCTGGACCTGTGACGTCACTGATCGTCGTTCCCTATGACAGGGAACAGACGATCAGTGACAAGCCACAGAGAAGAACGGGGAAGCTGTGTTTACACTTACCTCTCCCCGTTCTTCAGCTCCTGTGACCGATCGCGGGACACCGGCGGCGATTGGGTCCGCGGGTCCTGCAGGCGCAGTCACGGAGCTTTGGACCGGGTCGCGAGCGGAACCATGGCTGGGTTCTTAAAGGGGACGTACATGTACACCCTGGTGCCCAGCCGTGCCATTCTTTTCGACGCATATCGGCGTGCGGCAGTCCTTAAGTGGTTAAAGGAACCTATTTCGAAAATAAAAAACGAACCTTTACAACCCCTTCAATAAAAACATCACATTTAATATATTGCTTGTTGTGTTGCAGTAATGGATAGTTTTGTGATCTTAACACAATTCATATATATTTTTGTCTTACTAGATGAAAAGGCTATGGTACATTTGGGTATCAAAATCGCTTTTACTTAGCTTATTAACCACTTCCATACCAGGTACTTACGCAGCTTCCCGCCCAAGCCAATTTTCAGCTTTCAGCACTGTCGCACTTTGAATGACAATTGCGCGGTCATGCTACACTGTACCCAAACAAAATTGGCGTCCTTTTTTCCCCACAAATAGAGCTTTCTTTTGGTGGTATTCGATCACCTCTGCGATTTTTTTTTTTGCGCAACAACTAAAAAAAGGCTGAAAATTTGGAAAAAAAATTACGTTTTTATTTTTTTCTGTTAATTTTTTTGTAAATAAGTTTTCTCTTTCAATTACGGGCACTATGGCGGCACTAATGGGCACCGATGAGATGGCACTGATGGACATCGATGAGGTAGTACTGACGGGCACAGATGAGGTGGCACTGATTGGCGGCGCTGGTATGCGACACTGATGGGCACACATAGGCGGCACTGATGGGCACACATAGGCGGCACTGATGGGCACACATAGGCGGCACTGATGGGCACACATAGGTGGCACTGATGGGCACACATAGGCGGCACTGATGGGCACACATAGGCGGCACTGATGGGCACACATAGGCGGCACTGATGGGCACTCATAGGCGGCACAGATGGGCACTCATGGGCGGCACTGATGGATACTTATGGGTGGCACAGATGGGCACTGATAGGTGGGCACTGGGCATGGATGGGCACTGTGGGGTGGCACTGATGGACACTGGGGTGGCACTGATGGACACTGGGGTGGCGCTGATGGACACTGGGGTGGCGCTGATGGACACTGGGGTGGCAGCACTGATTTTTGCCAGGTTGCCAGTCAGTGCCCATTTGTGGGCACTGACTGGCATCTTTTTTTTTTTCTTTATGCTTTTTTTTTTTTTAGACTTTTTTTTTTTTTTTTTTTTCTGTCATTTTTTTTTTTTTGCCCACCCTGGTGCTCCAGGGTGGGCATCCCTGGTGGTCCAGTGTGGCGATCCGAGGGGGGGCTGCGCTGATAAACAATCAGCGCTAACCCCCCCTGTCAGGAGAGCCGCCGATCAGCTATCCTCTACTCGCGTCTGTCAGACGCGAGTGAGGAAGAGCCATCGACGGCTCTTCCTGTTTACACCGTGATCAGCCGTGGTTGGACACGGCTGATCACGTGGTAAAGAGTCTCCGCCGGAGGCTCTTTACCGAGATCGGAGATGCAGGGTGTCAGACTGACACCCCGCATCACCGATCGCCGCGATGCGCGCCCCCACGGGCGCGCGCGTCATGAAATCCTGCAGGACGTTCTAGAACGTCCTGTCAGGATTTCATAACCACTTCCCGGACGTAAATCGGCCATAGGCCGGGCGGGAAGTGGTTAAAGAGTAACTCCGGAAAAAAATATTCCCCTCTGGGTGATCTGTGTACATTACAAGGATTATAACAACCTTTGTTATAGATTGCTATCTTTTGTTATTCTGAAGAAATCCCTGTTTGTTCCTTTGTGCTGAGTGGGTCTAATGGGAGTGGTTTCATAATTATCTATCAGCTGTGCACCTGCAGAGGACCTTCCTAATCCATCCTGTCAATTTGTATCCAATTAAGGCAGATCTTTGCACTAGATAGTTGTTGGTAGATTAACCACTTCACCCCCGGAAGGAATTACCCCCTAATGACCAGGCCATTTTTTGGGATACGCCACTACATAGTTACATAGTTACACAGTAGGCGAGGTTGAAAAAAGTCCATCAAGTCCAACCTATGTGTGTGCTTTTATGTCAGTATTAGATTGTATATCCCTGTATGTTGTGGTTGTTCAGATGCTTATCTAATAGTTTTTTTAAACTATTCATGCACCACGCTGAAACCACCGCTTGTGGAAGGGAATTCCACATCCTTGCCGCTCTTACAGTAAAGAACCCTCTACACAGTTTAAGGTTAAACCTATTTTCTTCTAATTTTAGTGAATGGCCGCGTGTCATATTAGATTCCCTTACGCGGAAAAAGTTTTATCCCTATTGTGGGGTCACCAGTACGGTATTTGTACATTGAAATCATATCCATTCTCATGCGTCTCTTCTCCAGAGAGAATAAGTTCAGTGCTCGCAACCTTTCCTCAAAACTAATATCCTCCAGACCCTTTATTAGCTTTGTTGCCCTTCTTTGTACTCTCTCCATTTCTTGTACATCCTTCCTGAGGAATGGTGCCCAGAACTGGACAGCATACTCCAGGTACGGCCGGACCAGAGTCTTGTAGAGCGGGAGAAATTATTGTTCTCTGGAGTTGATCTCCTTTTTAATGCATGCCAATATTCTGTTTGCTTTGGTAGCAGCAGCTTGGTATTGCATGCCATTGCCTAGCCTATCATCTACTAGGACCCCCAGGTCCTTTTCCATCCTAGATTCCCCCAGAGGTTCTCCACCTAGTGTATAGATTGCATTCATATTTTTGCGACCCAAATGCATTGTTTAAAAATTTTACACATTAAACCTAATTTGCCATGTAGTTGCCCACCCCATTAATTTGTTCAGATCTTCTTGCAAGGTTTCCACATCCTGCAGCAAAATTATTGCCTTTCTTAGCTTAGTATCATTCGCAAATACGGAGATTGAACTGTTTACCCGATCCTCCAGATCGTTTATGAATAAATTAAATACGATTGGTCCCAAGAAAGAACCCTGGGGGACCCCATTTTCCACCCCCGACCATTCCAAGTACTCCCCATTTATCACTAGCTTTTGAAATCGCCCTTGTAGCCAGTTTTCAATCCATGTACTCACCCTATGGTCCATGCCAACGGACCTTATTTTGTACAGTAAACATTTATGGGGAACTGTGTCAAATGCTTTTGCAAAATCCAGATATACCACGTCTACGGGCCTTCCTTTATCTAGATGGCAGCTCACCTCCTCATAGAATTCTTCATGAATCCATGCCGATTACTGCTCATGATACCGTTTTCATTACTAAAATCTTGTATATAGTCCCTTATCATCCCCTCCAAGAGCTTACATACTATTGATGTTAGGCTAACTGGTTTGTAATTCCCAGGGATGTAGCTTGCCACTTCTTTATCTAGATGGCAGCTCACCTCCTCATAGAAGGTTTTTAGTTTTTTTTGGCAAGAACGATTCTTTATGAATCAATGCTGATTACTGCTAATGATACCGTTCTCATTTCTAAAATCTTGTATCTAGTCCCTTATCATCCCCTCCAAGAGCTTACATACTATTGATGTTAGGCTAACTGGTTTGTAATTCCCAGGGATGTATCTTGCCACTTTTTTAAAATATTGGTGCTACATTGGCTTTTCTCCAATCAGCTGGTACTATTCCAGTCAGTAGACTGTTCGTAAAAAATTAGGAACAATGGTCTGGCAATTACTTGACTGAGTTCCTTAAAGACCCTCGGGTGCAAGCCACCTGATCCCGGTGATTTATTAATGTTACGTTTTTCAAGTCTATTTCTAATTTTGTCCTCTGTTAGCCATAAGGGTGCTTCCTGTAATGTGTCATGAGGATAAACATTGCAATTTTGGTTACTAAAGCCCCCCGATGCCCTCGTGAAGTCTGAGGAGAAGAATAAATTGAATACCTTCGCCATTTACCCATGCTTAGTAACCAGATTCCCTTCATCATTCTTTATGGGACCAATATGATCTGACCTCCCTTTCTTAATATTTTTGTACTTACAGAATTTCATGCTTTGTGCACTGGTCCAAATCATTTGGTGGGGGGGGGGGATTATGATGTGGGGTTGTTTTTCAGGGGTTGGGCTTGGTTTCTTAGTTCCACTGAAGAGAACTCTTAGCAGGGCTCGACAAATCCCGGTCGCCATGGCGACTAGAAATAGTGTCCTGACGCCTTGGCTTGGAAGGTGGCGCCATCTGGTGGTGAGCCGTTGGTATTACAAGTTAAGCATTACAAGTTAAACAACCATTCTAATGTAATTTTTCACTATTATTCAATGCCATCTTCTTCCCTCTAATTAGAACCCCCAAACATTATATATATTTTTTATCCTAACACCCTAGAGAATAAAATGGCGATCGTTGCAATACTTTCTGTCACGCCGTATTTGCGAAGCGGTCTTACAAGCGCACTTTTTTGGGAAAAAATTACACTTTTTTTAATTAAAAAATAAGACAACTGTAAAGTTATCCCCATTTTTTTAAATATTATGAAAGATAATGTTACGCCGAGTAAATTCATACCCAACATGTCACGCTTCAAAATTGTGTCCGCTCGTGGAATGCCGACAAACTTTTACCCTTTAAAATCTTCATAGGCAGCGTTTAAAAAAATCTACAGGTTGCATGTTTTGAGTTACAGAGGAGGTCTATGGCTAGAATTATTGCTCTCGCTCTACCAATCGCGGCGATACCTCACATGTGTGGTTTGAACACCGTTTACATATGCGGGCGCTGCTCACTTATGTGTTCGCTTGTGCGCAAGCTCATCGGGACGGGGTGCGTTTTCTGGCTCCTAACTTTTTTAGCTGGATTCCAAGCAAATTTGTCAACCCCTGTCTTAAGGCGCCAGCATACCAAGACATATTGGACAATTTCATGCTCCCAAACTTGTGGGAACAGTTTGGGGATGGCCCCTTCATTTTCCAACATAACTGCGCACCAGTGCCCAAAGCAAGTTCCATAAAAACACTGATGAGCAAGTTTGGGGTGGAGGAACTTGACTGGCCTGCACAGAGTCCTGACCTCAACTCGGTAAAACACCTTCGAGATGAATTATGCCCCTTACACACGATCGTTTTTTCCGTCGGAATAAACTCCCACGGGTTTTTCAGACGGAATTCCGCTCAAGCTGTCTTGCATACACACGAACACACCAAATTCCGACCGTCAAAAACACGGTGACGTACAACACTACGATGAGCTGAGAAAAATGAAGTTCAATGCTTCCGAGCATGCGTCGAATTGTTTCCGAGCATGCGTTTTTTTTTTTTGCATGTTCTCTTTCTAAGTCCGTCGGAATTTACGACTGAAAAAGTCAGGTGGGGCATACACACGGTCGATGAAAAAATTCTGTCTGACTTTTTCATCGGAAATTCCAACCGTATGTACGCGGCATTAGAGCGGCATTGAGTTCTTTCTAAATCCCACCATAACTCGCGGCAATGTCTCCTGGGAACAATGACAAAAGCTCCCAGGAGACATTGAGGCATCGAGAAAGTGACGCAATATCCGCACACTACCCGATGAATCCATATACATGAAGCTGCCAGTAACAAAAAGGATTACTAAGGTGCAGTGGATCGAAAAAAAAACATGCGGTTTAGTAATTATGCAGATGAGCGTATCATTTTTTATTTTTTGGTGGGGGAGTGGATCTTGGGTGGGAGTTCCCACACTTTTTCCCCCAGGACTTGACCCCTGGTTGTCACTGATATGTGTAAGCTAAACATGTGGCTGTTTTTTAATTATTAGTAAAACTAATTAATCATCTGCACATGTCACACTTATTAACCACTTAAGGACCGCCTCCTGCACATATACGTCGGCAGAATGGCACGGCTGGGCACAAGCACGTACAGGTACGTCCTCTTTAAGTGCCCAGCCGTGGGTCGTGTAAACACAGCTTCCCCGTTCTTCACTGTGGTGCCGTCATTGATCGTGTGTTCCCTTTTATAGGGAAACACAATCAATGAGGTCACACCTACAGCCACACCCCCCTACAGTTAGAAACACAAATGAGGTCACACTTAACCCCTTCAGCGCCCCCTTGTGGTTAACTCCCAAACTGCAATTGTCATTTTCACAGTAAACAATGCATTTTTTGCTGTGAAAATGACAATGGTCCCAAAATTGTGTCAAAATTGTCCGAAGTGTCCGCCATAATGTCGCAGTCACGAAAAAAACCGACGATCGCCGCCATTAGTAGTAAAAAATAAATAATTAATAAAAATGCAATAAAACTATCCCCTATTTTGTAAACGCTATAAATTTTGCGCAAACCAATTGATAAACGCTTATTGCGATTTTTTTACCAAAAATAGGTAGAAGAATATGTATCGGCCTAAACTGAGGACATTTTTTTTTTATATATATATATTTGGGGGATATCTATTATAGCAAAAAGTTAAAAATATAGATTTTTTTTCAAAATTGTCGCTCTATTTTTGTTTATAGCGCAAAAAATAAAAACCGCAGAGGTGATCAAATACCACCAAAAGAAAGCTCTATTTGTGGGAAAAAAAGGACGCCAATTTTGTTTGGGAGCCACGTCGCACGACCACGCAATTGTCAGTTAAAGCGACGCAGTGCCAAAACTGGCCAGGTCCTTTAACTGCCTAAAGGTCCGGGTCTTAAAGGGGTGGTTCCCCTAAAAATAAACTTTTAACATTGCATTTCCCACATTAATCACAATTAGAATCGGCTGGTTTCATTAAAAAAAAAACGTCCGTACGTACCGTTTGCTATATACGTTCTCACCGCCACTTCCGGGTACGATGCTGGGGCTGGGCGTTCCTAATTGATGGACAGGCATCCGACCGACGCATACATCGCGTCACGAGATGCCGAAAAAAGCCGAACGTCGGTGCGGCTCTATACGGCGCATGCGCACCGACGTTCGGCTTCTTTCGGCATCTCGTGACGCGATGTATGCCACTTCAGGATGTAGAGCAATGGGGGAAGTGTTACTAATGTGCAATGTGTATGTGTGAGTCATGGCGGGTTCTTGGTTTACATAATCATTGGAGACAATGGGAAGGTTGGAGGAAGGCACTGCACTCATAGAGAGCAATCGATAGTGTATAGACTGGAGGGAGCTGTTGTACATCCCTCTAGGATCAATACCATCAAGCCTGTTCATTAAACAGTGATGAGGGAAATACTTTTCATGAATCCAAGGTCACAAAAAATTGGGTCTATTAATGGTGAGTACATGTCCCCCGGGCATTACCAATTCACTGTGAGCGAGCCGATCTGCACTGATAAAGGCCTTCTTTGGACAGCTGAGCTTACCAGTCTACATGTAAGCTGTTTATGGAAAATACAAAAGTAAGTACACCCCTCACATTTTTGTAAATTTTTATTATATATTTTCATGTGACAACACTAAATAAATTAAACTTTGCTACAATGTAAAGTAATGAGTGTACAGCTTGTATAAGGGTGCATTCACACCTGAACGCGGCGTATTGTACCGCGATTTGCCGCGACAAATTGCGGCGTTTTGTCCCGCGATTTGCCGCGACAAAACACAGCGTTTTTTAGCCTACAATACGCCGGAGGGGTGATTAACATTGTCGGCTATGCCGGCGTTTTGGCGTTCGGCGAACCATCTCCATAGCCGACAATGTTAAATTGCAGGCTGCAATAGCGTGGGGCGTCGGGCGTAAAAACGCCTAGGTGTGAATGCAGCCTAAGAGCCGGTTCACACTGGGGAGACTCGTCAGGCGTGACAAGTCGCGTCCCGTTCTATTCAATAGAACCGTTCCAGTGAGAGCGACGCAAGTCTCTCCGACTTAGAAAAAGGTTCTTGTACGACTTTGGGGGCGACATGCATTGACAGAAGTCATTTTGCAAGTCGCCTCTGAAGTTGTCTTCAGGTCGCCTTGCCGAATCGCCCCCGAAGTCGTGCCGCCGCAGTGTGAACCGGGTCTTACAGTGTCAATTTGCTGTCCCCTCAAAATAACTCAACACACAGCCATTAACCACTTAACCTCCCTGGCGGTATGATTCTGTCTGGAATTACGTACCAAAAGCGGTACAATTATTTTGAAAGGAAATTTGGCGTTTTATACTGTAGGCCTGCAATTTTTAGAAATAACTCACTTAAATCTGACCAAGCAAGAGTCTTGTAGGCATCCCGGGTATGATTTTTTTTTAAAACAAAATTATAAATTATAATATAATACATAATTATAACAAATAATAATATAATTATAATAAAAATTATTCAATAATGTAATCAACTCAAAATCACTGAAATGTTCTCAGTTGCAGAATTGTCGCTGTCATTACTTTTATTTTTTTTATGACGAATTTTCCCACAAATCGCTATCACACATTTCTGCAAGTGATTATAATTTATTATCGCTGTTTTCTAGCTGATCTAAAACCATTTTTAAAATAAAGGGACACTTTTGGACAATCTACAGTTTGCAGGCAGAAAGAACAGTTTTTATTATATAAAAGTACATGTAGGGCACAGGGCAGACCACTAGGGACAAGGGGTGTGTGTATTTTTTACATACAGTACTGTAATCTATAAGATTACAGTATACTGTATGTAAAGTGTTTGTTTACTTTTTTGAATTTGGCGCCGTTCTCCGTCCCCGTGCGTTGTAACGTCACAGGGAACGGAGATCGGCCGCACACGGGGACACTGTGAATCGAGCGAGGAGGTCCCGCTCGCTCACACAGCGGGGATGCATCGCTGGATCCAGGGGACAAGGTAAGTAACTTGCCTGTGGATCCAGCGAGAAGGTAAGCCGCGCCGCTGCACACTCTGCACATCCACCCCGAGCGTGACTCGGGGATACCGATCCTAACATTGGAAACCTACCCCGAGTCACGCTCGGGTTTACCGCCAAGGGGGTTAAAGGGGTTGTAAAGGTAAAAATATTTTTCCCTAAATAGCTTCCTTTACCTTAGTGCAGTCCTCCTTCACTTACCTCATCCTTCCATTTTGCTTTTAAATGTCCTTATTTCTTCTGAGAAATCCTCACTTCCTGTTCTTCTGTCTGTAACTCCACACAGTAATGCAAGGCTTTCTCCCTGGTGTGGAGAAAGCCTCTTGAGGGGGGAGGGGGCGAGCAGGAGGGTCAGGACGCTCTCCACTTTGCAGATAGAAAAAGGAGCTGTGTGTTAGTGAGCGTCCTATGACCTCGTACACACGACCGTTTTCTTTGACAAAATCCATCAAGAAAAATGCTGGCAGGGCTTTTTTTTGCAGAGGAAAACGGTCGTGTGTATGTTTTTCGTCGAGAAAACTGTCGTGGAACTCGACAAGAAAAAAAGAGAACATGTTCTCTTTTTTCTCGTCGGGAGACTCAATTTCCTCGTCGTGTTTTTCGTCGGGCTGGTTTACGACGAGAAACACGTTTGTGTGTATGCTTAGAAACGCGCGCATGCTCAGAATAAAGTACGAGGCGGTAGCGCACCTCATTCGTGTGTGGATACTCATTCGTGTGTGGATACTCATTCTTGTGTGGATACTCATTCGTGTGTGAATACTCATTCGTGTGTGGATACTCATTCGTGTGTGGATACTCATTCTTGTGTGGATACTCATTCTTGTGTGGATACTCATTCGTGTGTGGATACTCATTCGTGTGTGAATACTCATTCGTGTGTGAATACTCATTCGTGTGTGGATACTCATTCTTGTGTGGATACTCATTCGTGTGTGGATACTCATTCTTGTGTGGATACTCATTCTTGTGTGGATACTCATTCGTGTGTGGATACTCATTCGTGTGTGAATACTCATTCGTGTGTGAATACTCATTCGTGTGTGGATACTCATTCGTGTGTGGATACTCATTCGCGTGTGGATACTCATTCGTGTGTGGGTGTGGATACTCATTCTTGTGTGGATACTCATTCGTGTGTGGATACTCATTCTTGTGTGGATACTCATTCTTGTGTGGATACTCATTCTTGTGTGGATACTCATTCGTGTGTGGATACTCATTCTTGTGTGAATACTCATTCGTGTGTGGATACTCATTCTTGTGTGGATACTCATTCTTGTGTGGATACTCATTCTTGTGTGGATACTCATTCGTGTGTGGATACTCATTCGTGTGTGGATACTCATTCTTGTGTGGATACTCATTCGTGTGTGGATACCCATTCTTGTGTGGATACTCATTTGTGTGTGAATACTCATTCGTGTGTGGATACTCATTCTTGTGTGGATACTCATTCGTGTGTGGATACTCATTCTTGTGTGTATACTCATTCTTGTGTGGATACTCATTCTTGTGTGGATACTCATTCTTGTGTGGATACTCATTTTTGTGTGGATACTCATTCTTGTGTTGATACTCATTCTTGTGTTGATACTCATTCTTGTGTGCATACTCATTCTTGTGTGGATACTCATTCTTGTGTGGATACTCATTCTTGTGTGGATACTCATTCGTGTGTGGATACTCATTCTTGTGTGGATACTCATTCTTGTGTTGATACTCATTCTTGTGTGGATACTCATTCGTGTGTGGATACTCATTCTTGTGTGGATACTCATTCTTGTGTGGATACTCATTCATGTGTGGATACTCATTCGTGTGTGGATACTCATTCTTGTGTGGATACTCATTCTTGTGTGGATACTCATTTGTGTGTGGATACTCATTCTTGTGTTGATACTCATTCTTGTGTTGATACTCATTCTTGTGTGCATACTCATTGTTGTGTGGATACTCATTCTTGTGTGGATACTCATTCTTGTGTGGATACTCATTCTTGTGTGTGGAAACTCATTTTTGTGTGGATACTCATTCTTGTGTGGAAACTCATTCTTGTGTGGATACCCTTTCTTGTGTGGATACTCATTCTTGTGTGGATACTCATTATTGTGTGGATACTCATTCATGTGTGGATACTTATTCTTGTGTGGATACTCATTCTTGTGTAGAAACTCATTCGTGTGTGGATACTCATTCTTGTGTGGATACTCATTCTTGTGTGGATACTCATTCGTGTGTGGATACTCATTCTTGTGTGGATACTCATTTGTGTGTGAATACTCATTCTTGTGTGGATACTCATTCGTGTGTGAATACTCATTCTTGTGTGGATACTCATTCTTGTGTGGATACTTATTCTTGTGTGGATACTCATTCTTGTGTAGAAACTCATTTGTGTGTGGATACTCATTCGTGTGTGAATACTCATTCTTGTGTGGATACTCATTCTTGTGTGGATACTCATTCGTGTTTGGATACTCATTCTTGTGTGGATACTCATTCGTGTGTGGATACTCATTCGTGTGTGGATACTCATTCGTGTGTGGATACTCATTCTTGTGTGGATACTCATTCGTGTGTGGATACTCATTCTTGTGTGGATACTCATTCTTGTGTGGATACTCATTCGTGTGTGGATACTCATTCTTGTGTGGATACTCATTCGTGTGTGGATACTCATTCGTGTGTGGATACTCATTCTTGTGTGGATACTCATTCGTGTGTGGATACTCATTCGTGTGTGGATACTCATTCTTGTGTGGATACTCATTCTTGTGTGGATACTCATTCTTGTGTGGATACCCATTCTTGTGTGGAAACTCATTCTTGTGTGGATACTCATTCTTTTGTGGATACTCATTCTTGTGTGGATACTCATTCTTGTGTGGATACTCATTCCTGTGTGGATACACATTCTTGTGTGGATACTCATTCCTGTGTGAATACTCATTCGTGTGTGGATACTCATTCTTGTGTGGATACTCATTCTCAACAAGAAAATACCACAAAGAAATTTTCAAAGCCAAGAAAAACTAATTTTGCAATGAATTATCAGATTACTTCATTAATAAAATCGAGGGAATCCGGGAAAGCATTCAGCAAAACAATACCCCCCTCAACCCCCCCCCCCCCGTAATTATCCATACAATACCTGCAGAAATTCACCACAATCAGGTAAGTTTATGCTGGAACCCATCTCTATCCATGCCACAAAGAATATCATTGGTACTTTGCGGTAACGGCACAGCGCCAAATTATATCATCCCCACTAAACTGCTGAAGGAATGCGCTGACATCTTGGCCCCTCCTATCACGCAGCTTATTAACCAATCTTTCAAGGAAGGCATAGTGCCCTCCCAGTTGAAAGGGCATAATCCGACCTATCTTAAAAAATAACACCCTAGACCCCAAGGACCCAACTCACCGCCGTCCCATAACAGGCCTAAACGTTCTCTCAAAGGTAATGGAAAAAGTAGTGGTACAACAGCTGCAACAGCATCTAGATACCCACAACCTACTTGATCCATTTCAATCGGGCTTCCGTCCCAGACACGGGACGGAAACAGCATTGCTCAAAATATGGGACGACGCTCTCGAGGCCGCAGACGAAGGAGAATCTTGTCTTCTGGTTCTGTTGGACCTAAGCGCAGCCTTCGACACCGTAGACCACAAGCTACTATTGACTCGGCTAGCTGAAGTAGCCAAAGTCGCAGAAGGCGATTTATCTTGGTTCTCCTCTTTTTTGGACAACCGATCGCATATAGTGAAGTTAGGACCTTTCACTTCTGAGAAACGCACATTATCGTGCAGAGTCCCTCAAGGATCGCCTCTGTCGCCGGTGCTATTCAACATCTATCTTCGTCCGCTTTTTGAAATCATCAGCAGCCAAAAACTGCTTTATCATTCATATGCAGATGACACGCAAACTGCATTTCCGCATTTGCAACAAAAAGGATCACCACCTCAATCTAGAGACATGCCTCTCTTTGATAAAGAACTGGATGACAAAGAGTTATCTTTAACTTAACGGAGCGAAAACAGAACTTCTCCTGTTTCACGCCAAGCGTATGAAACAACCTGCAACAACTTGGACCCCCCCGCCTATTCTGGGCAAAATCATCACCCCTAGCGCCAAAGTCAAAAGTCTCGGGGTCATCTTCGACTCCTACATGACAATGGACGCACAAATAGGGTCAGTAGTCAGTGGATCTCACCATCTGCTGCGCCTACTACGCAGACTTACTCCTTTCATTCCCAAAGAAGATATAGCGGTCGTGGTAGGAACAATTGTGAACTCCAGATTGGACTATGCAAATGCCCTTTACCTAGGACTCCCAAAGTACCAAATCGCTCGTCTGCAAGTCGTTCAAAATACGGCTGCCAGACTTGTGACTGGGAAAAACCCCTGGGAATCAATCTCACCTTCACTGAGATCCCTTCATTGGTTGCCAGTAAAAGACAGAATTGCTTTTAAAGCACTCTGTCTAACGCATAGATGTATCCATGGGAATGCTCCCCATTATCTATGCAAAAAAATAAAAGCTCATAATCCAAATCGCGTATTGCGATCCACCAATCAAAATCTACTCCAGATACCGAAAGCCAACCACAAATCCAAAGGAGATAGAAGATTCGCGGTCCAGGGTCCCAGACTATGGAATGCTTTACCAACCAGCATTCGGTTGGAGGAGAACCACTTAGCATTCAGGAGAAAGATCAAAACTCATCTCTTTTGATATCAAAGGAGACAGAAACAACAAGCGCCCAGAGGCGATTTAGTTCGCATGTGTTGCGCTATATAAGTTTTCATTCATTTATTCATTCATTCGTGTGTGGATACTCATTCGTGTGTGGATACTCATTCGTGTGTGGATACTCATTCTTGTGTGGATACTTATTCGTGTGCTGATACTCATTCTTGTGTGGATACTCATTCTTGTGTGGATACTTATTCGTGTGTTGATACTCATTCTTGTGTGGATTCCCATTCTTGTGTGGATTCCCATTCTTGTGTGGATACCCATTCTTGTGTGGATACCCATTCTTGTGTGGATACTTATTCGTGTGTGGATACTCATTCGTGTGTGGATACCCATTCTTGTGTGGATACCCATTCTTGTGTGGATTCCCATTCTTGTGTGGATACCCATTCTTGTGTGGATACTCATTCGTGTGTGGATACTCATTCTTGTGTGGATACCCATTCTTGTGTGGATACCCATTCTTGTGTGGATACCCATTCTTGTGTGGATACCCATTCTTGTGTGGATACCCATTCTTGTGTGGATACTTATTCGTGTGTGGATACTCATTCGTGTGTGGATACCCATTCTTGTGTGGATACCCATTCTTGTGTGGATACCCATTCTTGTGTGGATACCCATTCTTGTGTGGATACCCATTCTTGTGTGGATACTTATTCGTGTGTGGATACTCATTCGTGTGTGGATACCCATTCTTGTGTGGATACCCATTCTTGTGTGGATACCCATTCTTGTGTGGATACTCATTCGTGTGTGGATATTCATTCTTGTGTGGATATTCATTCTTGTGTGGATACTCATTCTTGTTAGGATACTCATTCTTGTGTGGATACTCATTCTTGTGTGGATACCCAACTGTTTGAGATACAACTGGGATTTAAAAAAAAAAATAGTTGTCAGTGGCAGCTTTTTTTATATTTCATAACAGGTTCCCTTTAAATCAGCCTACATTTCAGTGACGTCTCTCGCTATCAGGATGCGTGTTAGGGCCTGTACATCTTAAATATGCTACATGACTACTGTTTCTCCTTAGGGATTTTCCTTTATTTCCGCACAGGCTCCAAGTCTCTCTGCTCTCCTTAGTTTTTCCATTGAAGTCTTCTCGCCTGCTTTGGAAAAAAAAATATTGAAGCTTGTTGGAGATGGCACAGCGATGTATGAGCCAAGGAGGGACCCGCTGCTCCATTCACTACAGTTACCTGGCAACCGGGCTGCTATTAACCCCATGTGCCATTCTGACGCATGGCACTGCAACTGCGCCATAGCTATTAGAGCGTCTGTAAAAAAAAAAAAAAAATAGGCGTTGATCTTCCTTGTCAGACAAAATGCATTGATGTTACATAAAAAAGATGTGTTGAGAATATAGTGTGTAAGTGAGCAAATCTCCATTCAGTACAGTTGGAGAAATAATGGGGATATACTTTATGGAGCTAAATGAGATCTTAATAGACGATGTATGTAATCATTCATATTACTAGTCATTTTCTCACATAAAGTCTTATTAAAAGGGGAAAATAGGGAACAGGCAGATGACATACTGGGGTTTATTTACTAAAGATTCCTTTACAGACAGTTGCCATCTGCAAGTGCAGTTTCTCCAGAGCTTAGTAAATGAGCAGAAGCTCTGCTGACTTCCATCATCCAATCATGTGCAAGCAAAAATGCTGTTTCTTTTTAACCACTTAAAGGGTCACTAAAGGAAAAAAAATGTTTGCCCAAAATTAATGTCTGCAAGGTAGACAGACAGAATAGTGTAATGATTCTGTTTAAAAAATGAGTAAATACCTATTAAATTCCTTCATCTATATCACCTCCGGCATTCTAGTTTCTGTTCTCTCATTTACTTCCTGGTTTGCGGCGCTCGTTCATGTAAGAACTACATTTCCCAGTATGCATTGCGGCACGCCCAGTAATTCACACCTCCTTGAAGTCTCTAACATGTAGAGAGCGTCCTGCCGCACAGATGTAGTTCACAGGAGGGGGTGAGCACGTTACTGACCACCGCAGTAAAGCCTCCCTTCACGGTGGTGAGTAACAAGCAGGAAGTGAACAGAACAGAGAAGAAATAGAGCAACTTCTGAGCAAAAACGAACAATGAGGAAGTGAAGGTAAAGGATGCTTATTATGAAAAAAAATTCATTTACAACCCCTTTAAGGACAGAAGGTGTTTTTCAGATTTGGTGTTTACAAGACTAAAACGTTTTTTTTTTGCTAGAAAATTACTTAAAACCCCCAAACATTATATATATATTTTTTCTAACAGAATAAAATAGAGAATAAAATGGCGGTCATTGCAATACTTTTTGTCACACCGTATTTGCGCAGCGGTCTTACAAGCACACTTTTTTTGGAAAAAATTCACTATTTGAATTAAAAAATAAGACAACAATAAATTTGGCCCAATTTTTTTATATATTGTGAAAGATAATGTTACGCCGAGTAAAATGATACCCAACATGTCACGCTTAAAAATTGCACCCGCTCGTGGCATGGCATCAAACTTTTACCCTTAAAAATCTCGATAGGCGACGTTTAAAAAATTCTATAGGTTGCATTTGAGGAGGTCTAGGGCTAGAATTATTGCTCTCGCTCTAACGATCACAGCGATACCTCACTTGTGTGGTTTGAACACCGTTTTCATATGCAGGCGCTACTCGCGTATGCGTTCACTTCTGCGCGCGAGCTCGTCGGGACGTGGTGCTTTAAAAAAAAAGTGTTTTCTGATTTATTTTTATTTATTTTATAATTTTTTACACTTAAATAAAAAATAAAAAAAATGTATCACTTTTATTCCAATTACAAGGAATGTAAACATCCCTTGTAATAGAAAAAAGCATGACAGGTCCTCTTAAATATGAGATCTGGGGTCAAAAAGACCTCAGATCTCATATTTAGACTTAAATGCAAAAAAAATATGGAAATTTTGTCATTTTTTCAAATGACAACAAAAAAATGTCTCTTTAAGACGCATGGGCGGGACTGACGTTTTGACATCACTTCCGCCCAGCAATGCTATGGGGACTGGGGACTGGTGGGGGCCATCTTGCCCTCACTCGCATCCCCACACAGCAGGCAGCAGGACCCGATCGCCTCCGCCGCTACCGACGGCTCCGGGTACAGCTGCTGAGGGTCTTTCCCTTGGTCGCTATAACACCGGCATTATATTCTTACTGGATGTACATTGAGTGTGTTATGTATGATTTGACTACTATTCGGACTATTGTTTTATCCTCTCAATGTATCTGTTATGTTACTGTGTACACATGGTTGCTGTGAGAACCTGGACTCGCCTTTTGTGGTTGAAATAAAATAAAACTTTATCACGTAAAAAAAAAATGTGATTACTTTTATTGCTGTCACAAGGAATTTAAACATCCCTTGTGACAGTAATAGGTGGTGACAGGTACTCTTTATGGAGGGATCGGGGGGTCTAAAAGACCCCAAATCCCTCCTTTGCACTTAGATAGGCAAAAACAGATATCTGAATACTGTCATTTGTTTTTAATCTGCGCCATTGGCAGCCGAGTAAACCGGAAGTGACGTTGTGACGTTGCTTCCGTGTTTACAGAACGAAGACTAGATCAAAGCCATTTCCGGCTTCCTTCCTGTCTTAAGCCTGGTACACACAATCGTATTTTCATCGGACAAAGCGTAGGACTTTCGTCCGAAGGGCGTTGGCCATTAACTTGTCTTGCATACAAACAGCAAAGAATTGTTGACCAACAAGCACAAAACTACATGTTTTTCAGCTCTTTAGCGCCACCCTTTGGGCAACTTATGCTAATGTTGTGTTATGGTGAGCATTGCTTCTGTACACACGATCGAATAATCCGACGACACACATTTATTGTCGGAAAATTTTATAGCATGCTATCCAACATTTGTTGGCGGAAAATCCGACAACAATTGTCCGATGGTGCATACAAACGGTCGGATTTTCTGACAACAGCCTGCCATCACACAATTCCCGTCAGAAAATCCAATCGTGTGTACGGGCCTTAACAGTTTCAGAATATCTCTCTGCTGTCTCATGTTAACCCCTTCCCTACCGACGCATTGTCAAATGACGTCGGCAGGAACCCTCCCTCGATCCAGGTGGACGTCATTTGACATCCTGTATTCCCGGCGTTCTAGGGCGCGCGCGCTCGCCCGCCGCACCGCTCGTGACCCGGCGCGCGTGCCCGGCGGCCGCGATTGCCAGCGGGCACCTGCGATTGCCGGTGATCACGGCAGGAGTGTGGATCTGTGTGTGTAAACACACATATCCACCTCCTGTCAGAGGTGAGGAGACCAATGCTGTGCTCCCAGTACAGACGAACACACATCGGTCTCCTCCCCTTGTGAGTCCCCTCCCCCTACAGTTAGAACACACTATAGGGAACATTTAACCCCTTCAGCGCCCCCTAGTGGTTAACCCCTTCCCTGCCAGTCACATTTACACAGTAATCAATGCATATTTATAGCACTAATCACTATATAAATGTGAATGGTCCCAAAAACGTGTCAAAAGTGTCCGATGTGTTTGCCGCAATGTCACTGTCACAATAAAAAAATCGCAGATTGCCGCCATTACTAGTTAAAAAAATGTATAAAATAAAAAGGCCATAATTCTATTCCCTATTTTGTAGACGCTATAACTTGCGTAAACACAGAGATCCACGTTCTGTCAGGGAGAGGAGACCGATGGTGTGTCCCTTGTATATAGGGATAACCATCGGTCACCTCCCCCCACAGTAAAAATCACCTAGCAGGGCACACATTAACCCCTTCCTCGTCCCCTAGTGTTAACCCCTTCCCTGACAGTCACATTTATACAGTTATCAGTGCATATTTATAGCACTGTTCACTGTATAAATGTGAATGGTCCCAAAAATGTGTCAAAAGTGTCCGATGTGTCCGCCCGTAATATCACAGTCCTGACAAAAATCACAGATCGCCGCCATTACTAGTAAAAAAATAATAATAATAAAAATAAAAAAAATCATAATTCTATCCCCTATTTTATAGGCGCTATAACGTTTGCGCAAACCAATCACTATACGCTTATTGCGATTTTTATTTTTACCAAAAATATGTAGAAGAAAACGTATCGGACTAAACAGAGGAAATTATTATTATTTTTTTAAATTGGATATTTATTATAGCAAAAAGTAAAAGTTGTTTTTTTTCAAAATTGTCGCTCTATTTTTGTTTATAGCGCAAAAAACAAAAACCGCAGAGGTGATCAAATACCACCAAAAGAAAGCTCTATTTGTGGGGAAAAAAGGACTTCAATTTTGTTTGGGAGCCACGTCGCACGACCGCGCAATTGTCATTCAAAGCGTGACAGTGCTAAAAGCTGAAATTTCGCCTGGGCAGGAAGGGGGTATATGTGCCCAGTAAGCAAGTGGTTAAAGAATAACTTGGCTGCTCCAAGAAAGAACAGAAGTTCATGGCTTTATCAAACAAATGTTGCCCTCAGCCTGAACCTCCCCAGTTATATATAATGTGGACTTGCATGCATTATTTTCATACTGGAAGCAATGGGCCAGATTCACATAGATTTAGAAAGGCGCAGCGTATCAGATACGCTACGCCGCCGTATCTTACCTGGCTTTAAGTAAAATCCAGGAAGATTTTGCGCCGTAAGTTACGGCGGCGTAGTGTATCTCTCGGCGCGTAATTCAAATCGGCAGGTAGGGGGCGTGATTCATTTAAATGAAGCGCGTCCCCGCGCCGATTGAACTGCGCATGCTCCGTTTCGAAATTTCCCGCCGTGCTTTGCGCGAAATGACGTCGCAACAACGTCATTTTTTGAACTTCGACGTGACTTACGTCCATCCCTATTCACGGACGACTTACGCAAAAAAAAAAAATTCAAATTTCGACGCGGGAACGACGGCCATACTTTAACATGGCAAGTCTATCTATACGCCACAAAATAGCAGCTTTAACTATACGCCGGAAAAAGCCGACTAGAGACGACGTAAGAGAATGCAACGACTGCGCGTACGTTCGTGGATCGTCGGAAAAAGCTCATTTGCATACCCGATGCTGAAAACGACGCGCGCTCCACCCAGCGGGCGCCGAAGTATTGCATCTAAGATCCGAAGGCGTACGAAGCCGTACGCCTGTCGGATCTTACCCAAATGCCGTCGTATCTTGGTTTGAGGATTCAAACTAAATATACGACGTGGGAAATTTGAAAGTACGCCGGCGTATCAGTAGATACGCCGGCGTACTTGCTCTGTGAATCTGGCCCAATATATTCGGTGCTGCTGGAGAAGCTGGTAACTTTGCTTAGTTAATGGAAGTACGTGTTTCTGCACCCTTTAGTAATCCCTCCCTGCGCTCGTAGAACCTTCTCTCTCTCCCCACATGGAATGTTCTATTTTGGGAAGACATTACACGTCCCCCTCCTCTTCCATCCCTATGGGCTGACTCTCCCTAATTATAAACAAGCCGGAGAGGGACATGTAGCCCTGCAGGCTCAGAATAGTTCCCATTCCTCAGAGAAGAGATCTTCTAAACTCTGCACCTGCCTCCACCCATCCCACGCATGTTGACTGTATCTTCTGCCATTCTGTCACTACGGGAGGGCGCTCTGCATCCGTAGTTTACTATTTACACTGTACATCATTACTTGTTATGAGATTATTTTTTTTGAAATGACAAACATGTTATACTTACCTCCACTGTGCAGCTCGTTTTGCACAGAGTGGCCCCGAACCCGGTCTTCTGGGGTCCCTCGGCGGCTGTCTCAGCTCCTGCCCAAAAACACCTTCATGCAAGCTCTCTCACATGGTGGTTAGTTCTTGTGGGCGCGCTCCCGTGATACAGCCGGCCCACTGTATGACTCGGGCCCGCCGCATCATTGGATGTGATTGACAGCAACACGAGCCAATGCTTTCAATCCATCCACTCTAGCCAATCAACGGCCAGGCTGAGCGGCGAAGATGACGTCGAGGGCTAATGCAGCAGGTGAACGGGCTCAGGTAAGTAAAACGGGGGGGGGGGGGGGACTGGGGGGGCCGGTATTGTCGGATGTTTGTTCACTTTAATGCATAGAATGCATTAAGGTAAAAAAACATGAACCTTTATAGCTGGATTCAGGTAGGGTTACGCTGGCGTATCAGTAGATACGCCGTCGTAACTCCGAATCTACGCCAGCGTAAATTTAAGCGTATTCTGGAAACCAGATACGCCTAAATTAGGCTAAGATACGAGCAGCGTAAGTCTCCTACACCGTCGTATCTTAGGGTGCAATTTTTCCGCTGGCCGCTAGGTGGCGCTTCTGTTGAGTTCGGCGTAGAACATGTAAATAACTAGATACGCCAATTCACGAACGTACATGCGCCCGTCGCAGTAAAGATACGCCGTTTCCGTAAGAGGTACGCAGCCGTAAAGATAAAGCTGCCCCCTAGGTGGCCTAGCCAATGTTAAGTATGGCCGTCGTTCCCGCGTCGAAATTTAAAATTTTTACGTCGTTTGCGTAAGTCGTCCGTGAATGGGGCTGGACGTAATTTACGTTCATGTCGAAACCAATACGTCCTTGCGGCGTACTTTGGAGCAGTGCACACTGGGATATGTACACGGACGGCGCATGCGCCATTCGTAAAAAACTTCAATCACATCGGGTCACCACCCATTTACATAAAACACGCCCCCCTCATCCTCATTTGAATTAGGCGCGCTTACGCCGGCCCCATTTACGCTACACCGCCGTAACTTAGGAGGCAAGTGCTTTGTGAATACAGCACTTGCCTCTCTAACTTACTTCGGCGTAGCGTATATGCCATACGCTACGCCTGCCTAACGTTGCGCCCGCCTACGTGAATCTGGCTATTAGTGTCCCTTTTAAAAGGCTGAAATAAATAATAAGCCCATTTTTATCAGCATCAACTGCTATTTCGTGTTGCAAAAAAGTTTTTATTAAAGCGGAGGTCCCACGAAAATAAATAAATATTAAAAGACTTTTAATATAAGGAAACTTACCTGTCCAGCGCTCTCGCGATGTCAGCAGCCGAAGCCGAGCAATCGCTTGTCTCTCGGCTGCCCCCGCCGCCAACCTCGGTGAGGAAATCAGGAAGTGAAGCGTTGCGGCTTCACTGCCCACTTCCCTACTGCGCATGCGCGAGCGGAGCGTCCTCACTGGTCCCCGCTGTCTCCTGGGACCAGTGTGCTTTCCAGAAGACAGCAGGGGGGGGGAAGGGGGCGTGACACGGGAGTCTATTCCCGGAAGTGGTTGCAAATACCTATTATACAGGTATCTACATCCCCCTCCCCCTGAAAGGTGCCAAATGTGACACAAAAGGGGGGGAGGGTTCCGAAAAGCGTAGGTTCACTTTTTGTGTGGACCTCCACTTTAAAGATTTACAAATTACAAAGCAATGGCTGGATAACATTATAACGAAGGAAGAAAATTACGAAGAAGAAAAGGTCGGGTTAGGTAGATAGGACAGGGTACAGGGGGAAAAAAAACCTTGGTGCAGGGGCTTCCTCCTATATTCCAGGAGATATAAAAAAAAAGGCTGTATATTGTATAGAAAATCTCAATGTAGCCTCTAAAATATTATTTATTGATACGCTGCGGAAGTTCTAGGATGCGCAGTCGTATCTATGCGCCGTATTCAGGAAACAAGGTACGCCTGAATTTTGGCTTAATACGACCAACGTAAGTCTCCTATCTTGGGTGCATATTTATGCTGGCCGCTAGGGGCGCTTCCATTGATTTACGCGTCGAATATGTAAATGACCTAGATACGCCGATTCACGAACGTACTTGCGACCGTCTCAGTAAGCTACGCCGTTTACGCAAGGCGTACGTCCGGCGTAAAGTTATCCCACCTAAAGCAGGGGTAAGTCATGTTAAGGTATGGGCGCGGGAACAGCGTCGTATTTTACGTCGTTTACGTAAGTCGCACGTGAATGGGGCTGGGCGTAGGTTACGCTCACATTGTACGCATTGAGCCGTCGTATGTTAGGGAGAATATGCAACGTGATTCTGAGCATGCGCGCATGCGCCGTTCGTACGGCCATTCATTTACATGGGGTCACGATTAATTTTAATACAACACGCCCACTACCTGCCTACTTTGAATTAGGTGGGCTTACGCCGGCCCATTTATGCTACGCCGTCGTAACTTAGGGAGCAAGTGCTTTGTGAATACTGTACTTGCCTCTCTATTTTACATCGGCGTAGCGCAAAGATGCGCCGCTCTACCTGAATCCGGCTATATGTAACTAGTCCTAGAAGCTCTGGGTAAAAGGATACATAAATATACAAGATTCACTAACGTACTTGCGCCTGTCACAGTAAGCTACGCCGTTTACGTAAGGCGTACGTCCGGCGTAAAGTTATCCCACCTAAAGCAGGGGTAAGTCATGTTAAGGTATGGGCGCGGGAACAGCGTCGTATTTTACGTCATTTACGTAAGTCGTACGTGAATGGGGCTGGGCGTAGGTTACGTTCACGTTGTACGCATTGAGCCGTCGTATCTTAGGGAGGATATGCGACGTGAATCTGAGCATGCGCGCGCATGCGCCGTTTGTACGGCCATTCATTTACATGGGGTCACGATTAATTCAAATACAACACGCCCACTACCTGCCTACTTTGAATTAGGCGGGCTTACGCCGGCCTATTTACGTTACGCTGGCGTAAATATGGGAGCAAGTGCTTTGTGAATACTCAGCTTGCCTCTCAATGTTACGTTGGCGTATGAGATGTGCTACGCCCGCTCAACGATACGCTAAGCTACCTGAATCTGGCCCAATGTAAGTAGTAGTACCATCATCCTAAACATTTTAAATCTTGAGATCGGAAATTTGGTTTCCAACCAGAATTCCCAAAAAGAGCGGGGGCTATTGGACTATCTCAGTACAGGTAGAAAAATAGATTCAAATGTGAGAACACACACATATATATATATATATAAAAATATATATGACGTTTTTATTAATTCAAATGACTAGGAAACAACACATAAACATATACAATTCAAAAGCATGGTGATAAACCATACATATCACCAGTATAATGGTCCCCAAGGGGGGAAGATCACAGTGGGATTGTAGGTCACGAAAAGCATCTTGACTCGTTTTGCGGTCTATTGCCGCTTCGTCAGGAGAAAATCTGTGAACAATACAGTTAACCAAATTAATGGTACAGTCTCATACAGTAATAATTATAAAGGTAAGTACATGGGGGAAAACCTAAGACCTAAGACCCTGACCGATATAGGGCAATGGGGCGTCACCATAGGGGTCCCCTGCGGCGACTAGCGGGGACGTGCAAATCAGTGGACTAATATTTGGGTAAATAAGGTAATAAGGTAAGGTAATATTTGGGTAAATAAGGTAAAATAGTTGATGCACATAAACTGTAGGGTGCATAGGGTGGGAATGTGAGTGTAGGGGAAAAAAGTGTGAGGAGAGAAGGAAGGGGCAATGGGAATTGTGAGGGAAAGGAGAGAGGGGAAAAGGGGAAGAGGAAGGGGAAAGAAAAGTTAGGGGAAAAGGAATACATTGGAATGATGATGGGGGGGGGGGGAGGAGAGGGTAAGGGGGGGGGGGGGAAAGAATAATAAGGGGAAGAGAAAGGGGAGGGGAAAGGAATACAATGAAATGGCGATGGGGACGGGGAGGGGGAATATATATTTTGTATATGTATAGTCAAAATCATTTCTGAGAAAGTGGGTTATCCAAGGTCTAGAACCTATTTTCCCAACTATAAAATATGAATGAAACCTGGAACCGGATTTGTTGCTATGGGAAAATCTTTGAAATTATCAAGACAATCCAAGTTCAGAAAACTGTAACTCCACAGGCCCAAATAAACTGGAAGAGCCCCCTCACCAATTCACTCCCACCTAACTTGCAACAGACGTGGTATAGTGATTCCCAAAGTGGAAATCAAACTATGCACTGGTCCTGTGGGTGGAAGTAGGCCGGGCTTCTCTCACATGTATGCTGCCATGGAGGCACCAGGAAAAAGTTTTGCCTTTAGTCATACTGTTAGCTGTACACATATATAGCTAGATTCACAAAGTAGATACGCCGTCGTAACTCGGAATCTAAGCCGTCGTATGTTTAAGTGTATTCTCAAACTGAGATACACTTAAACCTAGCTAAGATACGACGGCCTGCGCCGTCGTATCTTAGCTGTCTAGTTCCGCCGGCCGCTAGGGGCGTGAACGCTGATTTACGCCTAGAATGCATAAATCAGCTAGATACGCCGATTCACGAACGTACGCTTGCCCGTCGCAGTAAAGATACGCCGTTTACATAAGACGATTCCCGGCGTAAAGTTAGTCGAACAAATAGCTGGCCTAGTCAATGTTAAAGCGGAGTTCCAACCACAATTAGCATTTTTTAAATGTATGTCCTTTCATCCTGCGTTTTTATATTATAAATCCAGTCACTTACTATTTTACAATCCGCCGCTGATCCGCATAGATATTCAAAAAAGATAGTTTATAAAACTATATCTACACCGTTGTCATTTTGCTTGTGGGCATTGTGAAGCCTACAAGCACTTACTTCCTGGAAGTCTTGGATGGGGAGTGATAATTGGGTAGCGCACTGCATCCTGGGAAATGATGACACACATTTCCCAGGAGCATTAGAGGGAGATGATGTCAGAATCCTAGGTGCTTTCAAAGGCAGATTTTGTGGGACCGCATAGCAACAGGCATTTCCAGATGAGTAAAAAAAATATATATATATATATTTTTTTAAACTTTTTTAGGTCTAATGAGCACAATAATGAAAAAAAAATTGGGATGGAAACTCCACTTTAAGTATGGCCGTCGTTCCCGCGTCGAAATGTGAAAAATTTACGTCGTTTGCGTAAGTCGTCCGTGAATGGGGCTGGACGTAATCGTTCACGTCGAAACCAATACGTCCTTGCGGCGTACTTTGGAGCAATGCACACTGGGATATGTCAACGGACGACTATAGTATTTGACAGCCCACCCCACCCCACCAGTTGTCAAAATACTTGAACAGAGGCTGCAGCTGATTGTGTGCTGGTGATGTTCAACCTACAATTTTCCATCCAGCTGCTTCGGTTTCTCAATTGTGAGATGAACGGCAGGAGGTGGCTGAAAGGGTCACCAACTGAGCAAACTTCAGCGGGTTCATCAGGAAATAGCTGAAATTCAAACAGTATATGGCCAGCTTTACTACATCATGGACCATGAATTTTGCTACTATTCAAGTGTTTCTCTAGCCAAAACTTTTTAATTTCGTTTTGGACAGAGTGGGGAATAGATAGAATAGACTAGAGCAGTGATAGGCAACCAGCTGTGGTGAAACAAGTCCCATGAGACATTGCAAGACCCTGGTAATCACAGGCATGGCTCCTAGAGGCAGAGGCATTAAGGGAATTGTAGTTTCACCACAACTGGAGTGCCGAGGTTGCCTACCCTTGCCCTAGAGAATAAAATGATGGTTGTTGCAATAATGTCACACTGTATTTGCGCAGTGGTCTTTCAAAGAAATTTTTTTTGTAAATAAATGCACTTTAACCACTTCCTTACTGGGCACATATACCCCTTCCTGACCAGGTGAAATTTCAGCTTGTGGCACTGCGTCACTTTAACTGACAATTGCGCGGTCGTGCGACGTGGCTCCCAAACAAAATTGACATCCTTTTTTCCCCACAAATAGAGCTTACTTTTGGTGGTATTTGATCGCCTCTGCGGTTTTTATTTTTTGCGCTATAAACAAAAATAGAGTCAATTTTAAAAAAAAAACTATATTTTTTACTTGTTACTATAATAAATAGCCCAATTTTAAAAAAAAAACATTTTTTTCTCAGTCTAGGCGATACGTATTCTTCTACATATTTTTGGTAAAAAAAAATCGCAAGAAGCGCCTGGTTTGCGCAAAAGTTATTGCGCTTACAAAATAGGGGACAGAATTATTATTTTTTTTTATTATTTTTTTTTACTACTAATGGCGGCGATCAGCATTTTTTTCGTGACTGCGACATTATGGCTGACACATCGGACACTTTTGACACATTTTTGGCGCCATTCACATTTATACAGCGATCAGTGCTATAACTATGCACTAATTACTGTATAAATGTGACTGGCATCGAAGGGGTTAACACTAGGGGGTGAGGAAGGGGTTAAATGTGTACCCTGAATTGTGTTCTAACTGTGGGGGAAGGGGGGTGACTGGGGGAGGTGACCGATCTATGTCCCTATGTACAAGGGACACAGATCGGTCTCCTCTCTCCCCTGACAGGACGTGGAGCTCTGTGTTTACACACAGAGCTCCACGTCTTGTCCCTGTAGCCGCCGATCGCGAGTACCTGGCGGACATCGCGGCCGCCAGGCACTCGCATCGGCATCTCAGCGATGCGGCGGGCACACGCGAGCCGCCTACTGCGCGCGCAGGCCGTAAAAACACGGCCAGTTAGAGAAGTAGAACCACCCAGTGGTTAATGAATTAAAAAAAAACAGTAGAGTTAGCCCAATTGTTTTGTATAATGGTGAAAAATGATGTTACGCCTGAGAATCGCGAGAAAATTTTCTAAACCAAAAAAATCGTGATTCTCATTTTTCCCAGAATCGTGCAGCTCTAGAACATTGGGTAAAAATTTGTAATAATTTCCACAATACTCAAGTGGCATTGACTGATTTCTATCCCAATTCTTTATTCTTTGGTCTTTTGAAACCAGTTTACTTTTTTTGTTCTATTGTTTCTTCTTGTGAATGGACTTGTTACTCTTGTCTCATCATTGACTTTGTTTTCATTTTCCAGTAACTCCATCCAAACTACAATTCCAGGAAGACTTCACCGCTGATACTGTACGTTCCACACTCCACCAGCATCATCACAAATATACAGTAAACTTCCCTCCGCAGGGCATATCTATTCCACTGAGTGAGGTGGAAAGACACAGCAAGCAAATGCTCACACCATGGCGGTTTTGTAGAACAGATAACACTATTAATAGGCTCCATGTCTATAACACTCTGCTTACTGATAGCAATACATACAAGTAACCATCCACCCCTGGGCTTGTGAAGCCCACGCCCATGGGCGTCTGCTGAAATTTTTTCAGGGGGGGGGGGGGGCGCTTCAGCAGCGGCGATACACAGTCGCATTTAACCCTTTCTTCAAACGCTAGCGGGGGTTAAAAGCGCCCCGCTAGCGGCAAAATAGCGGAGCTAAAACGATGGCTTTTTAGCGGCGCTTTACCGATAACGCGGCAGTGTGAAATAGCTCTTGAGATAATTCAGCTTCACTCCATGCCCATATAAATATAGCCTAGAGAATGTACAGACCCCCCTTCAGAACAGATGG
Source organism: Rana temporaria (assembly GCF_905171775.1). NCBI lineage: Eukaryota > Metazoa > Chordata > Amphibia > Anura > Ranidae > Rana > Rana temporaria. The sequence continues at coordinate 113,858,437 of NC_053500.1, read as the reverse complement.
ACCCCCCCTTCAGCACAGACCCCCCCTTCAGCACAGACCTGTCCATTCAGTACAGATGGACCCCCCCTTCAGCACAGACCACCCCCATTCTGCACAGACCCCTTCTTTCAGCACAGATGGCCCCCTTCTTCAGCACAGACCCCCCCATTCCACACAGACCCCTCTTTCAGCACAGACCCCTCTTTCAGCACAGACCCCCCTTCAGCACAGATGGACCCCCTTTAAGCACAGACCCCCCCTTCAGCACAGATGGACCCCCTAAGCACATACCCCCTTCAGTACAGACCCCCCCTTGAGCACAGATGGACCCCCCATTCTGCACAAACCCCCCCTTGAGCACAGACGGACCCCCCTCCCCCATCTCATTCAGTACCTCAGATCAGCCATCAGCGCGGCACAGGCACAGCAGGTGGGGGAGGCGGCTTCACTCTGCTCGCTGTGCCTGTGTGACATCCGACCTGGGATCCGGCCCCTTTAGATTTTTCCGGGGGGGGTCAATTGCCCCCCCTTGCCCTATGGAGCGGACGCCCATGCCCACGCCTAGTGCCATTTCCAGGGATGTACTTACTTTATAAAAATATTGGAAAGGTCATCTTGGCAGATCCACAATGCAGAGTGAACACAAGGAAAGAGGTCTCTGTTTCAGTGATATCATGTACTGATCAAGTAGTGTGCTGCTTTCAAAACTTGCGATGGCTCTGTGTGGCCATCACGACCATTGCCATATCTAAGGCCTATTTGTAAAAGCAATCTCACTCAAAAGCAGCGTGAAAAGCCTGCTGAATCTGGCCTATGTGGATTATATACAATTCACATCAAAGAACAGCTGTAGCTGTATGGTCTCCCTTTATACTGCATAGCTCCCAACTGTCCCTGATTTCAAGGGACTGCCCCTGATTTGGAATAATGTCCCTCTGTCCCTTATTGCTCCTCATTTGTCCCTCATTTTGGTCTGATCTATATAATTGTATATAAAATGCACTTTTTATCTATCAAAAAGTGTTTCCCAGAGCTAAACCTTTCATCCGATTTCTAAATTGCTGCATTTGTAAATTCCAAAAGCCAATATAAAGGAATAGTAGAGGTTAAAAAAGCACTTGTGGGTTTAACCAATCTTGTTTTTTTTTAACAATTCTCCTTTAAGGGGGCGTGGCAAGGGGTGTGTCCTATGCCTGCATATGTTTGCCGATAGGTGTCCCTTATTCCCATCTCAAAAAGTTGGGAGGTATGTATGTAGATATTGTAAAGTGCTGCACAAACTGTTGGTGCTATATCAATTCTGTATAATAATAATTTCAATAAGAGCCTCTTAATACAAACAATAAAGTAATAGTGGTACCATCATCCTAAAAAGTCAGTTAGAATAGAACTAGGGATAAAGGGACCCCAAAGGCCCAAAAGACCATAGAAAGGAGGGGGCAGGAGGACTATATCGGTACTGGATAGAGAAGAAATAGTAGTAGTAGTAGAAATAAAAGATATATATCAATTTATTTATTTTAATAAATTGATATATATCTTTTATTTCTACTACTCTGCAAATGTATTTCTTCTCTATCCAGTACCGATATAGTCCTCCTCCCCCTCCTTTCTATGGTCTTTCGGGCCTTTGGGGTCCCTTTAGCCCTAGTTCTATTCTGTATAATAATAGTAATAATGATGTATGAATTGTCTTGTATGACATTAGTATCGATAAGTTTAACCACTTCAGCTCTGGAACGTTTTACTAGGCCATCTTTTGCGATACGGCACTGCGTTACTTTAAATGACAATTGCGCAGTCGTGCGACGCTGTACCCAAATAAAATTGATGTCCTTTTTTTCAAACAAATAGAGCTTTCTTTTGGTGGTATTTGATCATCTCTGTGGTTTATATTTTTTGTGCTATAAACAAAAAAACACTCACAATTTTGAAAAAAATAACAATGGGGTAGATTCAGGTAGGAGCGCGCAATGATACGGCGGCGCAGCGTATCGTATTTATGATACGCGGCCGTAACTTACAGGAGCAAGCGCTGTATTCACAAAGCACTTGTTCCGTAAGTTGTGGCGGCGTAGCGTAAATGGGGCTGGCGTAAGCGCGCGTAATTCAAATGTGGAAGGGGGGGCGTGTTTTATGTAAATAATGGATGACCCGACGTGATTGACGTTTTGCGCCGTCCGTGTACATATCCCAGTGTGCATTGCATTGCATTGCATTTGCATAATCTACGCCGACAACAACGGAAGCGCCCCTAGCGGCCATCGTAAGAATGCACCCTAAGATACGACGGCGTAAGAGACTTATGCCAGTCGTATCTTAGGCTAATGTCGGCGTATCTAGCTTTCTGAATACAGAAAGTAGATACGCCGGCGCAGCTTTGGAATTACGCAGCGTATCTATGGATACGCCGGCGTAATTCTTTCCTGAATCTACCCCAATATTTTTACTTTCTGCTATAAAACGTATCCAATAAAAAAATGAAAAAAATCTTCATAAACTTAGGCAAATATGTATTCTGCTACATGTTTTTGTTAAAAAAAAATGCCAATAAGCGTATATTGATTGGTCTATGCATACGTTATAGCGCCTACAAAAAATGGGATAGATTTAGAGACTTTTTTTTTTTACTAGTAGTTAGAATATTGGATTCATTATCTGTACACCAGCGGAGGAGGCGCCCGTTATCTAACCCAGCTCTTCCACAAGCAGCGTTGCAGGAAAGAGATTTGTGGGAAAACCGCGCTTTACTGCGAATCTGACTCCATGTTTAGAAAACCATTAGGCTGTCTAATTAGCATCTTACATAAGAAATGCTGTAATGCATCCAGACTTCCAGTCAGCATAAATCACTGTGCTCTTTGTGAGCAGATTTCTCCCTTGTTCCCAGTTCTGAGGTAGAACGTCAAGGTAAATACATGTATTATTACAAAAACGTCACCAAATCAGAGGAATTGCAGAGTTTGTATTTGTCCAGGAGGCATCTACTGTTTGATGGTTATCCGTACAAACATTCAGTGTGGGAAACAACGACAGCGTCGTCTGAGACATTACATCTGGAGGGAAGAGACTTCCAAATTCAGCCTCTCGCTGGGGACACAATCACACATTGCTTTGTTTTCCCTTCCTGCAGTTTGATTTTTATTTAACCACTTGCCTACTGGGCACTTATACCCAGGCCCGGATTTACTCCCTTTGCCGCCCCAAGGCCGGGTCCTTCAATGCCGCATCCGCCTGCGCAGTATAGGGGGGACATTATCCGCCGGGGGACTTTTTTACATTGAGAACTGGGGGGGGGGGGATGTTGCTGCAAAAAATGAAGTTGATCATTGGGGGGGGGGGGGGTTGCTGCTGCCGAAAATTAAATTGAAAACCATCTCACCTCCTCTTCCCTCTGTTTTCTCTCCTCTCACCATCCGTGACATGACCTGGGGGGAAATGAAAGTGTCCTCTCCTCTCAGCTGCAGTGCCGCCCCTGCACCCACTTCCGCCCCGAGGCCTGGCCTTGTTTGCCCTGTCTGGAATCCGGCCCTGCTTATACCCCCTTCCTGCCCAGGCTTATTTTCAGCTTTCAGCGCTGTTGCACTTTAAAAAACAATTGCGCAGCCATGCACCCAAACAACATTTTTATAATTTTTTTTCCACACAAATAGAGCTTTCTTTTGGTGGTATTTAATTATCACTGTTTTTTTTTGCTAAAAAAGGCAGAAAATGTTGAAAAAAAAATAAAACTTTTTCATAGTTTGTTATAAAATTTATAGTAATTTTTCTCCTTCACTGATGTGCACTGATAGGCTGCACTGATGGGCACTAATAGGCTGCACTGATGGGTGAAAGGCTAGAGTTCCCCCATAATATCAATGCATTATAAGGCTTGCTAGAGTTCCCCCATAGTAATGAATGCTTGTATATTTATGTATCCTTTTACCCAGAGCTTCTAGGACTAGTTACATATAGCCGGATTCAGGTAGAGCGGCGCATCTTTGTTTCGGCGTAGCGCATCATATATGCGCTACGCCGACGTAAAATAGATAGGCAAGTACAGTATTCACAAACCACTTGCTTCCTAAGTTAAGTCGGCGTAGCGTAAATGGGCCGGCGTAAGCCCGCCTAATTCAAAGTAGGCATGTAGTGGGCGTGTTGTATTTAAATGAATCGTTACCCCCATGTAAATGAAGTGCTGATCGAACGGCGCTTGCGCTCGCATGCTCAGAATCACATCGAATTTACGCCGTAAGATACGACGGCTCAATGGCAACGACGTGAACGTAACCTACTCCCAGCCCCATTCACGTACGACTTACGTAAACGACGTAAAATCCGACGGCTGTTATGTCGTCCATACCTTTGCATTGGCTGCACCTCCTATTTAGTGGTTTATCTTTACGCCAGACGTACGCCTTACGTAAACGGCGTATACTCATGCGCCGGGCACAACTATGTTCGTGAATCGGCGTATCTAGCTCATTTACATATTCGACGCGTAAATCAATGGAAGCGCCCCTAGCGGCCAGCGTAAATATGCACCCAAGATACGACGGCGTAGGAGACTTACGTCGGTCGTAGGAAGCCAAAATTCAGGCGTATCTTAGTACAAGAATACGGCGCATAGATACAACGGCGCATCCATGGACTTACGCTGCGTATCATTAGATACGCCGGCGTAAGTCTTTCTTAATCCGGCTAATAGAAACTAACAACAACCTTGCCATTTGTTATTATGTACTGAGCAAAGAACAATAACACAAGATAAGGTGCAGTAGAAACCAGATTTAGTCGGGCATACAAGACAGATTGCTATATTTTACACATGGTGTATAATTGTGACGAATATTACTTGTATAACCTAATTACTTAAATATGATTGGCTGGGACAAGGGCGTTCCTTTATTGTATGATTTGATTATGTACAAGTACGCATGAGAAATAAAGCCTAGTCTTGACATACCATATCTCTCGTGTGGATGTTCTCACTGGCCGATGCATCGGAGAGTTCCATATATCCAGATAGCCCTTAAAGCCCGGGTCTAGTTGAACCAGCAACCTTACAATGGGCACTGGTGAGGAGGCACTGGTGGGCACTGATGACGCTGCACTGATAGGTGGCACTGATGGGCACTGATAGGCGGCACTAATAGGCAGCACTGATGGGAACATAGGGCCAGATTCACAGAAGAGATACGACGGCGTATCTCTGATACGCCGTCGTATCTCTCAGAGTATCTATGCGACTGATTCATAGAATCAGTTCCGCATAGATAGCCCTAAGATCCGACAGGTGTAATTGACTTACACCGTCGGATCTTAGGATGCAGTACCTCGGCCGCCGCTGGGGGGAGTTTGCGTCGTATTCCAGCGTCGGGTATGCAAATGAGGATTTACGACGATCCACAAAGGTTTTTCCCGTCGTTGCAAGTCTTTTTTTCCCGTCGCAAAGTTAGGTGTGCTATTAACATGGTGTAAAATTACTCCACCATGTTAAAGTATGGCCCTCGTTCCCGCGTCGCTTTAGAATTTTTTTTTTCCGGCGTAAGTACGTTACGCACGTCGCGATTCACAAACACGTCGAGCCGCCGTAAGTTCACGCAAAGCACGTCGGGAAAATTGCGAATAGAGCATGCGCAGAACGGCCGGACGACTTTACGTTACACCGCCGCACGTTTCCAGGTAAGTGCTTTGAGGATCAGGCACTAACGCTGAAAACTTGCGGCGGTGCACCGTAAACAGGTTACGTTACACGGCCGCAATTATTCGTGAATCTGGCCCATAGTTTGTTATAACATTATGGAAATAAACAAGTAATTTTTCTCCTTCACAAATGTGTGCTGATGAGGCTGCACTGATAGGCACTGATAGGCTTCACTGATGGGCACAAATAGGCTGCACTGATTGGCACTGATGAGGCGGCACTGATGAGGCAGCACTGGTGGTCACTGATGAGGCTGCACTGATAGGAGGCACTGATGGGCTCTGATAGGCAGCACTGATGGGCACTGATAGGTGGCATTGATGGGGACTGATAGGTGGCATTGATTGGGACTGATAGGTGGCACTGATGGGCACTGGTAGGTGGCACTGATGAGGAGGCACTGATGAGCACTTATTGACAGCACTAGTGGGCACTGATTGGCAGCACTGGTTGCCACACATTGGCAGCACTGGTGGGCACTGTTTAGACTGCACTGATAATCAGGACACTGATAATCAGTGCCCTGATTATCAGTGCACCTTTCCTTTTAGAGAAGCTGGTTATCGACTCTCTTCTCCTCTCCTCATGCTTTCAACATAATAAAAGGAGTGCCGATAACCGGCTTCTATTTGGACACAGCTAATCACGTGGTAAAGCGATCACGGAAGCTCGTCATATGACAGACTCCCAGAACTAGCCGTCCGCGCTGTAGCCATCATCCCTGCCTCTTTATGCTTTTTTTTGTGCCACTCCATATTATTCTGTTACCATTTCCGCATTTATGATGCATGTGATTGTCTGTGACAATAATGCTCATATGGTTCCAGCAAATGGCTGCTCAAGTAGCAGGGAATATCCCTAATGGAACACAAGCAAAAAAAATAAAAAAATCTTGCAGATGTTTAACCCTTCCCTACGTTATCCCAAATGAAAAAAAAGTTTTGCTATACATATAATTTTAATTGTAGAGAAAGCTTTTGTAGCAATTATTTTCAATATGCATTTTTCACAAAAGTGATCTATATCTGAGGTGTGTTAAAGAAAACGTTGTTTTGGTGCAAATATAAAAAAATATATTCATCCAGGGTGTCTGAATTTGAATGCAGACTGACACTGCAGCAAAAATTGGAAAGATCTCAAATATTCTAAAAATAGATTATCTTCCAGAATAAATAACAGGGAAGAATCCTTGCATAACCTAGTTTAGCTTTGGGTACATCTTCATAAAAAATAAATAAAGCAGCATCAACAAAATACATATAGGTGGATTCACAGAGAGTTAGGCCGGCGTATCAGTAGATACGCCGACCTAACTCGGAATCTGCGCCGTTCTAAGTTTAAGTGTATTCTCAAACTGTGATACACTTAAACCTATCTAAGATACGACGGCCTGCGCCGTCGTATCTTAGGGTGCAATATTTAGGCTGTAGAATATGTAAATCACTAGATACGCCTATTCACGAACGTAAGTCCGCCCGTCGCAGTAAAGATACGCAGTTTCTGTAAGAGATACGCCGCCTAAAGATAAACATGCCCCCTAGGTGGCGTAGCCAATGTTAAGTATGGCCGTCGTTCCCGCGTCGAAATTTGAAAATTTTACGTTGTTTGCGTAAGTCGTCCGTGAATAGGGCTGGACGTAATTTACGTCCACGTCGAAACCAATACGTCCTTGCGGCATACTTTGCCGTAATGCACACTGGGATATGTACACGGACGGCGCATGCGCCGTTCGTAAAAAATGTCACTCACGTCAGGTCACCCTCCATTAGCATAAAACACGCCCCCTCAGCCTAATTTGAATTAGGCGCGCTTACGCCGGCCGCATTTACGCTACGCCGCCGTAACTTAGCAGGCAAGTACTTTGTGAATACAGTACTTGCCTAGCTAACTTACGGCGGCGTAGTGTAAATACGATACGCTACGCCGCCGCAAAGATGTGGCGGGCTACTTGAATCCAGCTAATAGGCCCAAGTTCACAGAGAGCAAGGCGCACATTACGCCGCCGTAGAGCACACACCGTACGGCACGCTAACGTAGCGTGGAGAGACAAGCATTGCATTCAGCAAGCCAGTGCTCCCAATGCTGCGCCAGCGTGGGTTTCGAAGGCGCACGCCGGCGTAGGTGGAAGTGGGCGTGACCCCATGCAAATGAGGGGCCGAGCGCCAGACAGGTACGTATCACGAACTGCGCATGCGCCATGACGTGGACACATGCACAGCATCTCCCTGCACCTGCTCACAACCACGCCGACACAACTGCCTAAGCTACGCCGGATCACCGCGTACGCCGTGAACATAACGTACGCCCAGCCAGACACACGTCCAACGCACAATACGCCGGCTTGTGTTCCCTGGTGGAGACCTGTGCATGTCTGTTGCCGGGTTGCACCTCATTTATGGGGAATTACTTAACGCCGGACGTTAAGTAAATACCCAGAAATTGACTGGATTAATGGCACTTCTGGGACAGTTAAAGGACAAAAATGTCAAAACCCATTGCAGGACAATTTTATGGTGCAGTTTATTGAGGCCCCAACTATGAATGATGCCCTGTTGGACCTGATAATTTCAAACCATGCAGAGCTTATTACTAATGTTCAGATAAAGGAACACCTGGGTAGCAGTGATCATAACATGATTTCATTTAATGTTAACTATAAGCAAGAAATACATACAGGAAATATTAAAACACTAAATTTTAAGAGAGCAAATTTTCCAAGGATGAGGGCTGCTCTCCAGGACTTGGACTGGGAGGGGCTATTGACACAGATGAACACAGAACAGAAATGGGAATTCTTCAAAAAGACTGTGTGGAACCTCACTGCAAAGTATGTTCCCATGGGCAATAAGTTTAAAAGGCTAAAAATAAAACCTATGTGGCTCACGGTCAAAGTTAAAAAAGCTATAAACAATAAGAAAGTAGCTTTTAAAAAATATAAAAATGAAGGAACACTAGTGTTGTTTAAATGTTACAAAGAATATAACAGGATATGCAAAAAGGAAATCAAGGATGCAAAAATTCAAAACGAACGACAGATTGCAAAAGATAGTAGGACAAACCCCAAAAAATTCTTTAAATATATTAATAGTAAAAAGGTGAAGTCTGAGCATGTAGGCCCCTTACAAAATAATCTAGAGTGGGTGACTGGGGACAAAGAGAAGGCAAATTTACTAAATGTTTTCTTCAGCTCTGTGTATACAATGGAGCATGGGGGAGCTCATGTCCAAAATGGGGGTGGGAGTGACACAGCCCCAAATCCACAATGGCTCAAAAGTGATATGGTCCAGAAATATTTAGACAGAATAAAGGTGGATAAAGCACCTGGACCTGATGGCATCCATCCACGGATCCTAGGTGAGTTGAGCTCTGTCATTTCAAAGCCACTGTATCTAATATTTAGGGACTCATTAAAGACAGGAATAGTACCACTGGATTGGCGCAGGGCCAATGTGGTGGCCATATTTAAAAAGGGAGCAAAGTCTTTACCAAGTAACTATAGACCTGTTAGTTTAACTTCTATAGTTGGGAAGATACTGGAACGTTTAATAAAAGACCACATGGATGAGTTCTTGCTGGAAAAAAACTATTTAACCACTTGGGATCCGCCTGCCGTCAATTGACGGCTACAGTGCGGATCCCAATTTCCAAACCGCCGTCAATTGACGGCCGCCCCTTAGGGCGGTCCCCGCGCGCGCTCCAGAGCGCGCTGCGGGGAAAATCTGTGTTGGCCGTGTCCCTCGGACACAGCCAATTACAGATCGCCGCGAACGGCCAATCAGAGTGGCCGTTCGCGAGGCGATCTGTGCGGCCAATGAGAGAGGATCTCATATGTAAACATATGAGATCATCTCTCATTGCCGTTTTACACAGAGACAGCGGTGCTGTCTCTGGAGAGGAGACGGATCTGTGTCTCTTGTACATAGAGACACAGATCGGTCACCCCCCCAGTCACCCCCCCTCCACCTACAGTTAGAACACTAAGCAGGGATACATTTAACCCCTTCCTCACCCCCTAGTGTTAACCCCTTCAATGCCAGTCACATTTATACTGTAATTAGTGCATATTTATAGCACTGATCGCAGTATAAATGTGAATGGCGCCAAAAATGTGTCCGATGTGTCCGCCATAACGTCGCAGTCCATTAAAAATCGCAGATCGCCGCCATTTCTAGTAAAAAAAATAATTAAAAAATAATAATTCTGTCCCCTATTTTGTAAGCGCTATAACTTTTGCGCAAACCAGTCGCTTATTGCGATTTTTTTTTTTTTTTTACCAAAAATATGTAGAAGAATACGTATCGGCCTAAACTGAGAAAAAAAAATGTTATTTTTTTTTTAAATTGGGATATTTATTATAGCAAGAAGTAAAAAATATTGTATTTTTTTCAAAATTGTCTCACTTTTTTGTTTATAGCGCAAAAAATAAAAACCGCACAGGCGATCAAATACCACCAAAAGAAAGCTCTACTTGTGGGGAAAAAAGGACGTCAATTTTGTTTGGGAGCCACGTCGCACGACCGCGCAATTGTTAGTTAAAGCGATGCAGTGCCGAAAGCTGAAATTTCACCTGGGCAGGAGGGGGGTATATGTGCCCAGTAAGCAAGTGGTTAAGCAGCAGACAACATGGATTCATGAAAGACAGAAGTTGTCAGACAAACCTGATTTCCTTTTATGAAGAGGTAAGTAAAACCCTGGACAGAGGCGTGGCTGTGGACGTGATATATTTGGATTTTGCAAAAGCGTTCGATACAGTTCCGCACACACGGCTCATGTGTAAGGTAAGGTCTACAGGATTGGATATATCAGTTTGTAAATGGATAGAAAACTGGCTGAAAGACAGAATTCAGAGAGTCGTGGTTAATGATTCTTACTCTGAATGGTCCAATGTTATCAGTGGTGTACCCCAAGGTTCAGTGCTGGGACCCTTACTTTTCAATATATTTATAAATGATATTGCGTTTGAGATCAAAAGTAAAATTTCTGTCTTTGCAGATGACACCAAGCTATGCAGTGGAATAACGTCCTTACAGGATGTCGCCAATTTACAAGCCGACCTCAATGCTCTGTCTGATTGGGCGACTAAGTGGCAGATGAGGTTTAATGTTGATAAATGTAAAGTTATGCACTTGGGGGCTAAGAATATGCATGCATCATACATACTAGGGGGAGTACAACTGGGGGGGTCTGTAGTGGAGAAGGATCTGGGGGTTTTAGTTGATCATAAGCTTAATAATGGCATGCAATGCCAAGCTGCAGTTTCCAAAGCGAGCAAAGTCCTTTCTTGTATTAAGAGAGGTATGGACTCCAGAGACAGAGATATAATTTTGCCCCTGTACAAATCATTAGTAAGACCTCATCTGGAATATGCAGTTCAGTTTTGGGCACCAGTTCTCAAAAAGGATATCGGAGAACTGGAGAAAGTGCAGAGAAGAGCAACCAAACTGATAAGAGGCATGGAGGAGCTCAGCTATGAGGAAAGATTAGAGGAACTAAATTTATTCACTCTTGAGAAGAGGAGAATAAGGGGGGATATGATCAACATGTACAAATATATAAGAGGTCCATACAGTGAACTTGGTGTTGAGTTATTCACTTTACGGTCATCACTGAGGACAAGGGGGCACTCTTTACGTCTAGAGGAAAAGAGATTTCACCTCCAAATACGGAAAGGTTTTTTCACAGTAAGAGCTGTGAAAATGTGGAACAGACTCCCTCCAGAGGTGGTTCTGGCCAGCTCAGTAGATTGCTTTAAGAAAGGTCTGGATTCTTTCCTAAATGTACAGAATATAACTGAGTACTAAGATTTGTAGGTATAGTTGATCCAGGGTAAATCCGATTGCCTCTCGGGGGATCAGGAAGGAATTTTTTCCCCTGCTGTAGCAAATTGGATCATGCTCCGCTGGGGTTTTTTGCCTTCCTCTGGATCAACTGTGGGTATGGAGTTGGATGTATAGGATTTTACTGTGTTTTTTTATTTTGTTTTTTGTGGTTGAACTGGATGGACTTGTGTCTTTTTTCAACCTGACTAACTATGTAACTATGTAACAACTTACGCGCATCTCGCGTAGCATGCGCCGGGCACACGCACGTTCGTGAATCGGCGAATTTACCTCATTTGCATGTTTGAATGGCTAATCAATGGGAGCAGCACCATGCGCCCAGCCCATATGTGCGCCCACCCTACGCCAACGTGTGCAAGCTAGGTCGGCGGGGTGTAGCCTGTTTTTAGGCGCATGTTGGTTCGTAGGTCTGCCGCACACATACGCCGGCGCACATTGGCACTTACGTTGGCGTAACGTGTTATACGTCGGCGTAAGGTGCTTTGTGAATCTGGGCCATATTTTTTATCAGTATATTTTTCTCTTTGTGTATCTTCTTTTGAGTTCTTCTGACAGATTTTAAAACTCTGTCATATTGTCTTGTTTGTTGTCAGGTGGAATTACGTCTGTAGTTTTAGGGCCGATGGAGCGGAGATGGACCTGTCATCCGCCTGCTCAGCGGAGATCAACGAAGCGATCCCCCTGCTGAGCTAGCGGAGTCCGTCCACCCGATTCGCCCCACGTAAAAGGGGCCTAAGGGAAGCAACTTTTTTTTTTTGGTGATAAACGTAAATAAGACCAACTTCATGCCGAACTTTAAAAAAAAAAAGGCCCCCAAGGCTGTGTAAAAAAAAAAAAAAAGCTATGATATGAAATATGGAGCTGTCCACTGTAATACCTCTTCTTTGTCACAAGATGTGCTCAAACTTTTGGGTTGAATGACTTCCACCTGGAAGATTTAGGACATACTGTCAATTCACTAACGCTTACCGAATGCGAAAACACGTGACTCATTTGCATAAATGATCCCAAAATTATTTACCACAAAATAAAACATGTGCCGGTAAATATCGTCCAAAAACTAGCAAGCCCAATTTACAAACGGAACTGAGAGTAAAAAACATTCAATATTTATCACCAGGGTTTTGCTGGAGGTAGCACATGCAGTATTTGTCAGAAACAGCTTAGCCCCCCCCCCCCCCAATAGCTGGTTGCTAAGGAGCTAGCTGGAAAGCTGGCTGCCATGTCCCTAACAACAGATGACTTGTAAGCTGTCAGTGGGTTCCCCGCTGACAGCTGAATGAAAAAAAACATACCGATAATTAAAAATTATGAAAAAAAAATGTGCCCCCCCCCCCCAAAAAATAAAAATACCTGATGTGGAGTCCCCCCAAAAAATCAATACCAGACCCTTGAGCAAGCATGCAGCCCAGCAGGTCAAGAAAGGGGTGAAAAAGCGAACTCTGCCCCCCCAAAGCCCCTTGTTCCCATGTTTATAGGGACAAGGGCCTCTTCCCCACAACCGTGGGCTGTGGGGGTCTGCGGATAAGAGGTTTATTGGAATCTGGAAGCCCCCTTTAGCAGAATGAGTATGGGACACTTAGTACCCCTATCCATTCACCAAAAAGTGAATAAAAACAGTACAAAAGTTTTTGACAATTCCTTTAAAGTGGGTGTGTACCCCTTTTTTACATTTTAACCTACAGGTAAGCCTATAATAAGGTTTAGCAGTAGGTGAAATTAAAGTGGAGGTTCACCCAAAAACCTTTTTTTTTAACATTAGATTGATGCTCGTTTTGTCATGGGGAATCGGGTGTTTTTTTTACAATCGAAGCAGTACTTACCGTTTTAGAGATGCATCTTCTCCGCCGCTTCCGGGTATGGGCTGCAGGACTGGGCGTTCCTACTTGATTGACAGGCTTCCGACAGGCTTCCGACGGTCGCATACATCGCGTTCGGCTTCTTTCGGCTACTCGTGACGCGATGTATGCGACCGTCGGAAGCCTGTCAGAGGACTGTAAATCAAATAGGAACGCCCAGTCCTGAAGACCATACCCGGAAGCGGTGGAGAAGATCGCTCTCTAAAACGGTAAGTACTGCTTCGATTTTAAAAAAACTACCCGATTCCCCTTGACAAAATGAGCATCAATCTAATGTTAAAAAAATTATTTCAGGTGAACTCCCGCTTTAATAACTCCTAAACCTACATGGTTTAGGAGATATTCACCCTGCATGCAGCTTCTGACGTCAGCGACGCATGTGCAGTGAAGGTCCTCTGAAGAAGCCCTATTGACTGAAATGCATAAGGATGTCTGCTGATGCCACAAGCACGCAATGAACCGCTGTATTTTAGGATTTTTATCTGTGATTTTTATGAAGACAGCTGTATTTTGCATTGGATTTTAATAAATCGCTCATCCCTACATACTTCACCATGAGAGTTTTTTTTTTACGGTGGTGACATCTTTGATCCATAGAGTTTTTTACGACATACAATACATTCTTAGGTGTATAAAAACAGCAGAGCAATAGTATACATTTAATACTGGCCAAAGTATTACAGGCCTTCTGAGGTTACAGGTCAATAGTCCCTACATGTTTCCCCAAACATTGGCTTCTTCAGGGCAAAAAAGCTAATGTTTGGCGAAACATGTAGGGACTATTGACCTGTAACCTCAGAAGGCCTGTAATACCTTGGCCAGTATTAAATGTATACTATTGCTCTGCTGTTTTTATGCACCTAAGAATGTATTTTATGTCAAATATTTTTGTAATAAAATAATATAAGCTTTTTACCATAAGCACTAACTGTATTCTCTACTGCTTAGGCCCCGCTATAATCCCATTCCTAATTCCCTTTTTTGTTCTAGCAATTAACCCGGGATGAGGTGCCAGATCTATTGAGGACACTTAAGCCACATTCCATTCCATTATCTCTCATTATTTATCATATGTGCTTATTTCCCCATAAAGTAATACGCCTTATGCAATCAATAGACAAAGTGGCCAGTAATGTTATTTTTCTGCTGGAATATACTAGGTTTGAAAATAATACTTGCAGTAGTAAGAGGGTAATGCCGCGTACACACGATCGGTCAATCCGATGAGAACGGTCTGATGGACCGTTTTCATCAGACCAAACCGATCGTGTGTGGGCCCCATCGGTTATTTATCCATCGGTTAAAAAATGTGAAACTTGTTTTAAAATTAACCGATGGATACCTAACCGATAGAAAAAAACGATCGTTTGTAGGCACGTCCATCGGTTAAAAATCCACGCTTGCTCAGAACAGAGTCGACGCATGCTTGGAAGCATTGAACTTATTTTTTTTTTTCAGCGTGTTTTACGTCACCGCGTTCTGACACGATCGTTTTTTTAACTGATGGTGTGTAGGCACGACTGATCATCAGTCAGCTTCATCGGTTAACTGATGGAAAAATCCATCAGACCGTTCTCAACGGATTGACCGATCGTGTGTACAGGGCATAAGATCTGCAACATATCACCAGTAGACAGGGAGTATATTGCAGACACTCTTTTAAAGGGACTAAATTAGTTGGACACCTGTCATGATTATACTTCCCCACAGGGTCCCATCTGAGACGGGAGGTGTATTTAGCTTCCAGTTATATGTAATAGGAGAAACTGTCATTCAGTCTATTACAGCAGAGTCTAAATAAACAGTTGTGAGTATGCAAATCATAATGACATCTGACATCCACAATGTTAATCACAATGACATTTACATTGTGGAACCTTGTGCTCTCAATATGTGCATGACACAAAGGACACATATAACTGTCATTTGTCACTTATAGTTATAGCTATAACTGGCTGCAAAGAGGTCGCCAGAGTCTGCTGAATACAAAGTTAAATTCCTAGGAGTTGAGCATAACGGACAGGTGTTTCTGGCAGCGATATGTTAATAGCACAAAGCTCATCGATCATATTGCCAGTCTGAGTTAAAGATGCAGGCTTGCAATATAAGTCAGTGGGGGGCTTCCCTTACCGTGCTTACAATTAAAGCTGAACTCTGAGCTTATGTAAAAATATAAATACATTGGGCCCTTTGAGGAGGGACAGTGGAAGGAAGTGCTATTAGTGGTTACGTAGTGCTCTTTAAATGTTGCCCAATGCCTGTCTCAGTTGTATTTACTCCTATGTATTCATTACACCCCTGCGAAATTATGGATTTAGGACTGTTGTGGGCGGACTTTAAAGGTACCAAAAGGAATTCTGTGGAGGGCCGCAAGACTATAGGGCCAGATTCTCTAAGAAACGGTAAATGACTTACACTACGCCACCGCAACTTACTGGAGCAAGTGCCGTATTCGCGAAGCACTTGCTCCGTAATTTGCGGCGGCGTAGTGTAAATGGCCCAGCGTATGGCCGCGTAATTCAAAGGGCGCGGCTTGTATTCAAATTAAGCGCGCCCCCGCGACGATCGAACTGCGAATGCGCCGGGCTGAAAAATAGCCCAGTGCGCATGCTCCAGCTCACGACGGAAAACGTCAATGACGCCGACGTGAGCGTCATTGACGTAACTTAGTATTCAAGAACGACTTAGGAAAACTACGTAACTGACGGAAAAAGACGACGCGGACCCAACGCCATACTTAACATGGCATACGGCGGACTGGCGTAAGGTTACCCCTCATATAGCAGGGGTAACCTTACGCTTACGGAAACGACGTACGCGACGAGTACGCAACGCAAATTCGTTCGGGAATCGGCGTATCAGGCTCATTTGCATAGTCAAATGAGACCTGAACGTAAACGCCACCTAGCGGTCAGCGTTGTATTGCATTTAGGATCCGACGGTGTAAGTGACTTACACCAGTCGGATCCTAGCCTAATTCCGGCGTATCTTGTTTTGTGAATACAAAACAATGATACGCCGGCGGGAATTTCGAATTAC
The DNA here is from genome assembly GCF_905171775.1 of Rana temporaria. NCBI lineage: Eukaryota > Metazoa > Chordata > Amphibia > Anura > Ranidae > Rana > Rana temporaria. The sequence continues at coordinate 113,842,031 of NC_053500.1, read as the reverse complement.
GCCGGTGTATCAGTAGATACACCGGCGTAACTCTTTTGAGAATCTGGCCCATAGACTTTGCCGTGAGACCACACTGCAGTACCCGGTTTTGGCGAAACACCAGAGCGCAGGAGGATTTTGCGTGTTACCAAAAAGGAATTCAACATAATTTGAAAAAATATAAATGTATTATTACAAAATAAATTTTTTTTTATAATATGTAATAATAAATTTATATTTTTTCAAATTATGTTGAATTCCTTTTGGTACCTTTAAAGTCCGCCCACAACAGTCCTAAATCCATAATTTATAGTTTATCTGAATGTGGTACCCCCATTGGCCTCTCTCTTTTCTATACACCCCTGCCAAGTTAGCGAGAATGGGAGTACGCGATGATCCATCCTACACCCGTTGCATGAGGGATCACGGCGATCTGATACACCTTCTCTGGCATTGCCCTAAATTGTATGTTTACTGGAAAGGAGGTAATAGGTATCATTAGTCCAGAAAGAGCGAAACACCGCTCAGACTGTGGATAAAGATTTCCTCGTGGGTGCCGGCCCCGGCTCACCATCGTCAATAGTATTAGAAGAAAAGGAAAATTGGTCGCACACCATGGAAGGAAGAACTTCTGTAGAATAGTTACTTTATTGCCAAAGTGGCAAAGGACGTAGTCAGGATGTTACAGGAACATTGGTAGACCGGTTTCACATGGATAACTCATGCTTGTTCACAAGTAATGGTTAGCCATGTGAAACCGGTCTACCAATGTTCCTGTAATGTCCTGTCTAAGTCCTTAAATAAAGTAACTATTCTACAGAAGTTCTTTCTTCCATGGTGTTCGACCAATTTTCCTTTTCTTCAATAATAGGTATCATTAACCGGGTTTTCCAGGTTCAGATTAGAGAGGACCCCAAACAAAGACTGCTGGATATCATAATGGATGTTTCGGTGGAAGAGGACCCTAAGCAAACAATAGCTAGAGCTCTTTTTCAAGCACGGAAATTAATTCTGCGGCACGGCAAATCTACAGAACCCCCTACGGTGAAGGAATGGATAGGGAAAATGGGTAATACTTTGAGGCTAGAAAAAATACATTTACCAGCATAGAGGCAGCCTAAACAAATTTGACAAGCTGTGGGAAGCCTTGTTGGGTTTTCCTGGCCTGGCCTCGGTAGATCTTGTTCTGGTCTGGATGCTATAGCCAAGACGCCTTGGAATCGTCATCTGTTGGGTGACTCACTCACGTTGAGCAGGGGAAGTGTGCCTTTTTATGTGCGTAGTTGGGTATGGATTCATGTTAGGTCTCTGCAAATAAATCCACGTGTTGAGGCTTACTATTTCTATAGTGTAGATGTTCTTACTAAATATGATGGATACCCTCAGTTTTCTATGCTGAGCTAAAGATTGTGAATGTAACAAACAGTATTTCTCTGAAGCCTGTAACGAATATTATATATATGTTGAATAAAATTTGCTATGAGAAAAAAATATATATATAAATGATACATTCTTTAAAATATTTGGTAACTGTATGTTCCCGCAACACATCTGCTCTAGTGCCATTCATTGATAACGCTATCCAAACGCAATCGTGTATAGTAGGGTGCAAAGAGCATGACAATGCACATGCAATGCGCATTTTTTGTTCTTTTGTGGTGCTTTGGCAGCCCATTCATAATGAGGGCAACTGCACTTTACAAAGTGCAGTCTATTTGCCTTTAGTAAATCAACCCCTTTATGTGGTCCAGAACCAGTGCTGTGTATCTGAAGCTGGCCAAACATGGTTAGAAAATCGGTTAAAATATCGTTCGATACGCTCAATCCTTCATCACACTGTACACTGTACAGGAACCGCCCTGTCAGATCTCCGCTCTCCCCTATCCGGGGATCGGATGAACACGAACCCTCTGTCCGTGTTCATCCGATCCAATCAGCAGACGGATGGAAAAATAGGGTTTTCCTCCGTCTGCAGAATCTTCATCCGCTGACACCCGCAATCTCATAGGGACCAATGTGTGTCCCTTTTTCATCCGTACACGGATGGATGAAAAAGCGGACATACGGTCCGCCCCTGTGAAAGAGCCCTAAGGGATAGAGGTCTGATCCGTCCCCACTCTATTTAATTTCGCTACATTCAGCACCCTGTGTAATCCACTCACCCTTTCCTTTTTACTATAGAAATAGAGGCCATTCACTTAGTAAAGTGAGTGTTAGTGAATAAGGTGTATACTTTAAATACCCCATCATGTGTTAGAAAAATCCTGTTTTGAGTTGCATATTCAAAGTGAACTGGCCTTCATCTTATTCACTGGTATTTACATTTACCAGGCAAACAACCTTTATACCTATAGTATATCAGCCATAGTGAGACTGCAAGCACAAAGTGCTGAATGTCAGGAATGTGCATAGAATATGGATGGGTTAGACCTAGAGCTGGAACAAGAGGGGATGGGGGAATGTCAGCCACCCAAGAAGCTTGATGCCCATAATTAGGCTCCGGTGGGTAGAGCAAAACACATGGCCTGAGCCCAGGATGAGACTGCCACATACTACTCAATCAGTGGATTTGTGGCTTGAAGGACCCTTTTTTCACTACATGCTGATGTTTGGAGCTGAGACGAGCTCCGTTCCCGGCCGGCACTCCCAACAGTTGCCAATCAATTGGGGCCCATCCAGGAGCCTGAGCGGCACCCACATTTGTACACATGGCATGCATAGAGTGCTAAGTATAGGGAACATGGATAGAATGTGAATGGGTTAGACCCAGGGGTGGTACAAGAAGGTGGGGGAGTGTCAGGAGGGCAGCCACCCAAGATGCAGCTCTGTCCTGTGGGGGGGGGTATGGGACAGCCACGCTCCCCTTACTGCAGACACGCTCCAGTGCAGTGGCTGGAAAGCAACAGCCGAAGGTTTCATGACTGCTCTGACAGCTCACACTGTGCTCCAACACACCCACTCTCCACCCCAGCCAACACAGAAAGCACACTGAACATACACAACCACCTCCCAGTTGTTAGAAAGCAAGCGATTGGCCAAGCATGCCCAGTCCACACTTCATGCCAACCAGAGTAAGGAGATAGAAAATGGGACCAGGGCGATACACCTATTATATGTCATTATTTAGTATTGGGGACAGGAAGAGTAGTTCCACATCCTTGCCCTGGGCACTCAATTAATTCATCATGGTACTGGTTAGACCTATATTCCTGTATGACCCCGTAGGAGAAAAATCAACCCTACTGTGTGACTATATTAACACTGATATCTGTAGTAAATATGGAAGAAGAAAGTTATTAACACTATGCTGAACTTACATTGGAGATTGTATGTATAATCTGAGTAAATAAATACCATCAGTAAATCACCATAGAGGTGAACAATATCTGTAATGACAATATACTCTTCCCTATAACTGGACAGATTTGGTCTGCTTTACCTGATTTTACACCCAAAACTTTGAGCCTTCTGTGCAGGTATGCTTACATTAAAGTACCTGAACCCCCTAACTATGAATTTCTCTTATTTTCTCCCTTTTGGTATGTGAAATATTCCATTGCTGCCTTTGCTATCTCAAAAAAAGACTACTTAGCTCTCCCTGTTCTTATCGTTGACTACAAGTCATTCATTTTGTAAGCTGTGAATGAAAAGGCAGTGGTTGAGTAGTTACCAAAAGACAATGTGCTGGGATGACACCACTCAGTTCATTAAAACTCTGTATGTCATCACCCCATCATAGCTTAGTGCATTTCTAAAAAATCAAAAGGTATTTTTATGCACTTGCAGGCTTTAAATGAATAAAACATTGGGCAAATGTGCATGTGTTGTAGAGGTGTACTGCAACACAACCAGTGGAGAGGGGTTCATATTGGTTTAGTGTGTAGATAATTCTGCTTTGTTCACTTACAAAGTGTAAAATACAGTAAACTAGCATTTGTTTTTTCAGTCACTGAGAAGTGAAGGGTAGTTTGATTCTGTGGTTTACCGCACATTAGTCTTTCCCTGGCTAAATGAGGCTGAATATGTCTTAAGGTTGCATTTTTCTCTTTAGTGTCGCTAGGGATTGTCTTACTATAAGAAGGGTTATTATGTATCACTGATGTCATCAAGAAGAAATACCATATCTGTTACTCACGCCTCCTAATACTTTGAAATCTAAACTTGGAACAATGTTAAGCCCTGCTGGCCCCATTCTACTCCGGCCTCACCCCCGTCTGTCTAGCCATACTTGTATGTAGGTGCCACTTCCATTTCTCTGAAACCACCAACCATTTGAGGGTTTGTGAACCTAGGCAGTTGGAAAGTATGTTGCCGGTCTAATGATTGTAGTTTTATAACATATAATAAATCATAGGTTCTAATCTTTTAGAAGCCAGGATAGATGATATATATATATATATATATATATATATATATATATATATATATATCTATATATATCTATATATATATATATATATATATATCTATATATACATGATTTATATGGAGACCTCTCAGTAAAAAAGAGAACATAAGATAAAGGTACCATCATCCTAACGTAATTTTGAATAGAGATAGGGTTCAGTTGGGACCCCAAAAGCCCAATGAAGCCAGGGGGGGGGGGGTAGATGTAGGCTGGTGGACTATATCGGTACTAGGTAAATCAGTTATGCAGAAGAATATAGTAAAGGTAAAAAAGTTTAATTTATTAAAAGTAACATAAGGGGAATGAGAAATACACAATATTTTAAAATTACAACAGTAGTAGTGTAAAACAGATAGATTATACGACCAGCCAACACATCATAGAGATGGTATACAGCCCTAGTTTGAGGGCAGCGATGAAGCGGAGGGGGTCATATAGATCAGGATCTCTACTAGTTTCGCTACTTGTGGTAGCTTCGTCAGGAGATATTGGTCTGTGCACACAAATTCACTTGTTGGGGGAGCCTGAGCCCGACATGGAGAAAGAGATCTCACACGGGGTGTAAGATGGTAGGGATGCCCCAGCAAAGTGAGGATCTGTGATGACTGTGTAAAAGGTTCAGAAATTTAAAGCCCTAGGACCTAACTGGTAATAGGCAGGGACCGTAAAGGAACCGGTTCCTTCGAGAAAATCAGTTGAGAGATACCAGCAGTGAAAGTAAATTAATTATAGACCACTTGTAGTAGGTATACCGTCAAGCGTGTCCCAGGGCCGGGTGTGGACACGCTTGACGGTATACCTACTACAAGTGGTCTATATTTAATTTACATTCACTGCTGGTATCTCGCAACTGATTTTCTCCAGCGTTTCTTCTGGCGGTTCCTTTACGGTCCCTGCCTATTACCAGTTAGGTCCTAGGGCCTTACATTTCTGAACCTTTTACACAGTCATCACAGATCCTCACTTTGCTGGGGCATCCCTACCATCTTACACCCGGTGTGAGATCTCTTTCTCCATGTCGGGCTCAGGCTCCCCCAACGAGTGAATTTGTGTGCACAGACCAATATCTCCTGACGAAGCTACCACAAGTAGCGAAACTAGTAGAGATCCTGATCTATATGACCCCCTCCGCTTCATCGCTGCCCTCAAACTAGGGCTGTATACCATCTCTATGCTGTGTTGGCTGGTCGTATAATCTATCTGTTTTACACTACTACTGTTGTAATTTAAAAATATTGTGTATTTCTCATTCTCCTTATGTTACTTTTAATAAATTAAACTTTTTTACCTTTACTATATTCTTCTGCATAACTGATTTACCTAGTACCGATATAGTCCACCAGCCCCCATCTACCCCCCCCTGGCTTCATTGGGCTTTTGGGGTCCCAACTGAACCCTATCTCTATTCAAAATAGATATATATATGATCAAATGCATACTCTTCAAAACCCCCAAAAAAAACTCTGCACTCAAAACTGATTTTTTCTTCTTGGTAAAAGCAGCAGTGTGATCTCAATTACTCCAATCTATTTCTATTTAAGGCTGTCTGTGATATCCCTTTTATTCAGTATTAGTTTTTTTAGAATACTGTGTTTATGTAGTGCAAACTGTTTGCAAAGGGCTTTACAAAATAAAACGGTTGGTGATGTGGCCGGCGGCAGATTTATTGATGGCTTTGTATGTCGATGTAAGTGTTTTTGGTGGGGGGGGGGGAATGAATGGTTAGTGATATGTGACATGGATAAATCACGCAGCAGCAGCATTTTTAAAGGCCTGAAGGGGGATAGCCTCTGTAAAGGTAGGCCAACAAAGAGGGAGCAGCATTAGCCAAGGGGAGAGGTAAAGTCCCATGTTCAGCCATCAGTGGCGGCTTCAATGTAGAAAAGAGGCAGCTGACAACAGATGCCCCATTGTAAGCCTATGGGTGACGTCATCTCCCTAGCATTTGCAGCTGTTGCGGGAGATCTCTCCTCTACTGAGAAGCTGCTGCTGGAAAACACATGTGACCGGACAGGAGCAGCTTCAGAATAGGTAAGTATACACAGAGCTTTTTTTCTCAGAAAAAAGGTGCAGGAACTCAACCACGACCCCGTTCAGATTTCACAAACAGTAGAAGGGTCTTAAAGGGGCATTAAATACCAGGATTGCATTACATACATAGTGCAGAGTTCAGGTGGTTACACACAGAGTGCATAGCTGTCACTTGTAAACACAGAAACCAGACTTCTGTGTTTACAAGTGATTGTGGTGAGCAGACCCCCCCCAAGGGTCTGAGCCAGAGGTGGTGGAACTGAGTTCCCCCAAGTTCCCCCTGAAAAAAAGCCCTGAGTATACAGATCTTTTCTTTAAAGGGTTGGATAGAATAGTCTTAGAATGAGTGTGAGGCCTCGTATACAGGACCGAGTTTATCGGCAAAAACCAGCAAGAAACTTGCTGGGAGATATTTTTTTGCCGAGGAAACCGGTCGTGTGTACATTTTCGTCGAGGAAACTGTCGAGAAACTCGACGAGCCAAAAAGAGCATGTTCTCTATTTCCTTGACGGGAATGGAGAAAATTGGCTTGTCGAGTTCCTCGACGGCTTCACAAGGAACTCGAAGAGCAAAACGATGTGTTTCGCCCGTAGAGTTTCTCGTTCGTGTGTACGAGGCCTGAGAGTAGATTTAGTCTTAGTTAGCTTTTGACTGAGCTTCTACTTTAAAACTAAAAGTAAATTGGCAGCTTTGAAGTGCCATTGGTTAAGTAGGGGCGTATATTTTGTAAGTATGTAAGAGTTAGGCAGTGATTGGATGTGGGGTCGAAAGGAGAGGTAAGTGACCAGGATTACACCTGGTACCCTGGCAAGAGGGAAAGGGCTGGAAGTTGTGCAATAGATCTTGGTGGGTAGGGACATGGGGGGGGGGGAAGGAAATATATTGAGCTTTATTTTGGAAAGATTGAGTTTAAGGAAGTGGTGTGCCATCCATAATGATGTATTAGTTAGTAAATTAGCGATGCATGAAGAGATTTAAGGAGTGAGTTGAGAAGCAGAGATATAGACTTGGGTTTCTTCAGCATAGAAATTGTATTGGGAAGCTATCACCTGACCCAGATGGGAGGTGTAGTTAAAGAATAGAAAGGAACCTGAGGAAAAAGCTTTGGGGGTGCCCAATGGAAACAGGAGAGGAGGAGACAGAGTTCAAGGTGACGCAGAAGGTGCATGGATCTTAACTAGCTCAGACTGGTGAGGTCCAGCGAGGGTTTTTTAAGTATGGGGGTGACAAGTTCATCATGTTTTAGAGGGGAGTGGAAGATGCCAGTAGAAAGTAAGAAACTCAAGATATGAGAGAGTCTAGAACAGGGCAAGAGGGTGACTAGAGTAGTGTGAGGAACCGGGTCCAGGGGGCTGGCAGTTGGTTGTCTTCAGAAAAAGTTTAGCAAACTCCTCTGTGGTAACAGGGTCAAAAGAGGACATGTTATGTTAGGTGGAGGGGATATCTGGACAGCAGAGATCACATCACAAAGTCCATGCATCTTGTATTTTAAATGATTGACAACATCTTGGGCAATGAATGGGTTAGTGGGTGGAGGCAAAAGTAGAGAGTTAAAGGTAGAGAAGAACTGACAAGGACTGGATAGGAGGGTGTTAATGACAGTAAGGAAATAGATCTGTTTAGCAGCAAGGACGCAGGAAATGTATTTTACGAGGTCAGATTTATACAGGGCGAAGTCCTTCTATTTAGTCTTACTCCAGAGTTGCACAAAAGCATGACAATTTGAAGACTTTTGGTGTTATCTGTGTGCCAAGGTTGTAGCAGTCAGGGCTTGTGTGTAATGAGGTGAGCAAGTGTGTTCAGGTAGGATGGGTGCCAGCTGTTGTAGACAAAGGTGGCAGGTCAGGACAGGACAGGACAGACGTGAGATTTAGTCAGAGCAGTTTGTTACAGAATAGAGAAATTAAGGGTTAAAGTACCAACAGTTTCTATGGGTAACTGTTTGCCGGTTGGAGGGATAGGGGGTTGAAAATAGTGAGAGCATGAAAGTGATACCGCTCTGATCAGAGAGAGGAACAGGAGTGTTAAAGAAATTGCAAGGAGGGCAGAGGTAGGAGAATACAATGTCGAGGTGGTTGTCATCAGAGTGAGTAGAAGTATTTATTGTGTTAAATAATTGGCTAGGTTGAGAAGTGGTAGCTGGGGTGTTAATATTAACAGGGATGTTAAGGTCACCAAGATGATAGTGGGTAGTGGATAAAGAAATAGGGGTTCACATGCAATCTGTCTGTAGTGGATCACTGATGTTTGTAGATGCTTTCGTAGTTCTGCCTAAATTGCCAAGTTTATCTTCCCTAATAGTAGTGCAGGATTAATACTTAAGCAGAAATAATAATTGGCTGTGCCTATGCCCCTGGCCAGTATCCGGATGTGCCCAACTGCCATTTTGAGGGGTTATATTACACTATGAAGGTTGAAGAGGACTAAAGCTGAAGGATTCTTCCATCTACACAAACAGTGAAGCCGGGTAAATACTAACAGGTTTTTTTTTTTGTGCAACCCCGCAGGTTGCATTAAAAAAACTGACAGCTCCGGTCGGATCCACTGTTCTAACAATGCAAGGTTAGTTCAGCAATCTCCCCCGCTGAGCTGTTGTGTTCTGACAGGGGATGCCCCCCCCGACATTGGCTGAGAGCACTGATCGGAAGCGGTTGGCTGCTAGTTTTCCAGCATGCACGTCCAACAGAAGTTGGCCAAAACGGCCAGCTTCTGTCAGAAAGACCGATATACACATGGGTCGAATGTTGACCTTTTTTTTTAACCGGCCGTTGTCTCCTCGACATTTAGCCCATGTTTACAGGGCTTTAGATGGAAGAAACCCCCCCCCCCCCCTGGTACATTGTATTCTGACAGTGGCATCAGTATACAATGATTAGCAGATGGAGCTGCAGCAGAAGTCAATTAAATGTATCTACTCTGTTTCTCTCTATATACTCTAGATCAGGGTTATGCAATTAGCGGACCTACAGCAGTTGCAAAACTACAAGTCCCATCATGCCTCTACCTCTGGTTGTAATGCTTCTGGCTGTCAGAATTTTGCTATGCCTCATGGGACTTGTATTTCTGCAACAGCAGGAGGTCTGCTAATTGCATATCCCTGCTCTAGATCTATCTATCTATCTATCTATCTATCTATCTATCTATCTATCTATCTATCTATCTATCTATCTAGTTATATTTCTATCTATATTCTCCATATCTATCTACCTATCTTTCAATCTATCTATATATCTATCTCTATCTGTATCTGCCTACCTATCTGTTTATACATATGAGGGTTTCTACTTTTTAAACACAGTTTGTTAGATTTACACATTGTTAATGGTTAAACGAAGGGAAGCTGCATTGCATTTTACATATATAAAATGTTTTGCCTCACAGTAACTAAACTTCAACTTCTTTATGATCCTTTTTGAGTAATGTATTGTATTGAGACATTTTTAGTCATACTTTTTTTTTTTTAGATATTTTTAGTCATACTGTCTTGCTTGTTTGACAATAAAGCACCTCTATTTTGTAAAATAAATAATAAAATAATCTTCAACTTAATATGTACTGCCCTTATAAATTATTACAAATCCAATTTTACATGCATACAAAAACTTTAAGAATTTGGTAACTGTACAGATCATATAAATAATGTCAATATGAGTTGGATGAAGACTGAATGAATAAATGAGTGAGGAATCACACCATGTTATACAGATGGTTTGGGGTCCCTGGTGCCTAATGCACTTGTGTATCTGCAGGAGACAAACTGCTGATAGGACATGCTGGCCATACCGGTAGATCTGCAGTAGGGACTCGAACTGTTTAAACCTTGAGTAGATAATACCTAGAAGTGGAGCTTTATAGGTAAAATGGAAATCCTGCTGAGTAAATGAGTTATCAATGTTCGTCTTAAAACTGTCTGCCTGGTAATTCCAGATAACAGTCTTACCTTGAAGTTGAATTAATCTTTTTTAAACCATCTTTTTTTTAGCTTTTAAGATGAAAGAAACTAAGCTTCTTTCTCTTCTTCTTATCTCAAATCCTCAGCATAAAATTTTCAGACATATTTTCAAGAGGCTGTTCTATTAAGCAGTGACTGTGGATGAAACCCTTATGTTACATAGTGTGTTCGCCCTATCCATGAAATATTATACGTGCATCAACTCGAAGAATCTGCTTGAGATAAATTTACTGTATAGTGTCTGTAATATTGTGTTGTCTGTTTTTATATAGTTTAAGTCTATAAATTATTTGAAATCATCATTGATCTTATTATTAAAATCAATGTTTTCACCCAAGTTTCTTACAACTTTCATCCAAGATTCATATTTTTTTTTTTTTACATAATGTTCAAATAATATGCAAATCTTGGATGAAAGTGGTATGAAACGTGGGTGAAAACATTTGGTAATAAATCCTAAAACAGCTACAGCGATGAGTAAACCTTTGTTACACTGATTGTAGGCTATAGCTCTATTGCACTGACTGTGTCACAGTTGCATTGTCCATTGAAACATATACGGTACATATGTACATGTATGTACAGTATAGATATATATATATCTATATATATATATATATATATATATATATATATAAATTAGTCAAGGGAGTATGGCCAGCCCATTTACTGGCACAATGCATGCTCAATGACACAATTCCATCACAATACAGTCTTCTATTAGCCTCTGAATAAAAATTGTTACATTTCATTTCACTGTGTGGGTAACAATAAGTGCACACTATAGTTCAGTTTTTAGCCAATAACACACAAAGCATTTGCATTTTTTTTAGAAATATTCATTCAAAATTTTTGTTCTATATTACTGCAGAAAAAAAAAAGATATGAGCATGTAATGCCTGTTATTGCCAGAAGAGGCATTAATGCGTCATTCCACAACATTCTTTCAATCTCATGGATCTCAGAGCTTGGAAAGGTTCACTATGACTTTTAATGATCTTTTCAGTTTTATAAATAACATCTTAAAGTTGAAGAAATAAAGAATAGAGAGCAGAGCATCTGAGTGTGAACATGGAAAGAAGAAATCTCCGCAGGCAGGAAGGTGTAGGTAGTGCTTGTAGAGTGGAGAAGAGGCAGAGAGGATTCTGGGAGGCGCAAGACAGAGCAGGGGGGATTACTCCATCCAGCAGAAAGTGTAAGACGCAATGTAATGTACAGGCTGGCGTTACAACGCTCCGGAGGAATGTCCTACAGCTTATTGTACACCTTCCATCATCTTGAGGAACTCTGTGAAGAAAGAAGCAAAAAAGCTTTAGAATGTGTAATATCAATTAGGGAAACATAAGACTCTTGTCTGATAAGTTAAAAGCCTGTGCTGTAACAGCACTTGACTATTTTTATTTTTAGGGGGCCATTTGGCAATGTAACATGCAAAACTAGTCATTATGGGGGTTATTTACTAAAATTGGAGCGTGCAAAATCTGGTGCAGCTCTGCATAGAAACCAATCAGCTTCAAGGTTTCATTGTCAAAGCTTCATCGAACAAGCTAAGCGTAGAAGTTGATTGGCTATCATGTACAGCTGCACCAGATTCTGAGTGCTCCAGTTTTAGTAAATATCCCCCTATGTGTCATTATTTACACCACTATTATCTGAAATCTGTTGCAGTAGAGGATGTGCAAAATCAACCATTGGAACTGATTATGCAATATTTTCAATAGGCCGGATAATCATTCCAATCTCCAGTCAGTCATGTGACCTCTTAAAATTGTGCTTTTAAAATGCAATAAAAAGATGCAATGAGGTGTAAGGGCAACCAAGCACTTTACAATACAATTGTACAATCTCTGCACATCTTTTTTTTACATTTAAGAAAATGATGTGCTATGAGGCTAAATCTAAACAATCAGTTCAGTTTATATCCATTGTGCAGGCCCTTGCGTTACATAGTTGGTTGCATATCTAAAGAGATTGTACATTGTAAGATTATTTGTAGATAATGAAGACTAACACATATCTCAAATAAAATAAACTGACACAAGTATGAACTGTCTTTCTGAGCAAGATTGATCATTCCAAGATGTGTGTAGAAATTTGACTTTGCACCCGCTGTAACACAGCAGAACAGATTGCAGAGCCAAATGGAAAGGGGCATAGCTTCATATTAATACCACTGTACAATATTAATTCAATTCCATTTGTTCTTGAGATTCCTTTTTCATAATGGCAGCCTAGGAAACTTTTATACATGAGGCTGAAGTTCTTTCACCAAACTTGCTTATGGACTAGCAGTGCTACTATAAAAGGCAAAGAGACACAAATATGCCACGCCCCTGCATATGAGTGCCAAATTTCATTGTGGAACAAAGCCAATGTCTTATGATGTCATCAATCAGGAAGTTGTATCTGTGCATCTTGTGGGGTGACATATAGATACATGGGACTCACCATCAAAGTCAATCTTTCCATCATTGTTTTTGTCTCCATCCTTCAAGAGCTCCTCAATCTCTTCATCTGTAATGCTTTCCCCTGAAGAGCGCAAGATCTCTCCCAACTCTTCACTATCAATGAATCCATCAGCATTCCTGATTGAAGGGACAGACATTCTTAGTCATAGAGCAGGAATGCTACAACAGCCATGTAAATGGACACAAGTATCTGTGTCCAACCATGTGAAGGGTTACTGAATATAGAAGTGAAGCCAGCACTTACTTGTCAAAGATGCGGAAGCATTCAGCCAATTCCTCTTCACTTTTTCCTTGCGCATCCTCTTTCATCTGGCGCACCATCATGACCAAGAACTCTTCAAAGTCGATGGTACCGCTGCCTGCAAGATATCATGGGTGTTACCTCATATCTTGGCTCAGTACGCAGTACATCTTACCATGTGTATCATACGGCTCCAAGAAACAGGTGGCCATTTAGTTCTAAAATGCCACAGGTTTTGTCTGTGGCATACAGCATGTGTGTCATACTGTACTGTACACAATTACCATACAGTAATCATCAATTATGAGAAAGTGTCATCTTTTAAGGTGACCATACAAAGTATGGTTATTGTAGCATATCAGGACTTTAAGGGCTTGTATAAATGCAGATCAAATGCAGGTCAGCAAATTGCCATTGACTACAATAGAGTAGCGTAGATCAGTGGTTCTCAACGTCAGTCCTCAAGTACCAACAACGGGCCATGTTTTCAGGTTTTTCTTTACTTTGCACAGCTGCTTTAAATCAATATCAATGACATGGTATTGATAAGAGCTATTTTATCTAGGAGAAGTTTCCAAAACATGGCCTGTTGAGGACTGAGGTTGAGAACCACTGGTGTAGATGACAGTGCAGAGGCTGCATTTGACCTGCTTTGCAGAGTTTCTTTGGATGCAGCGGGTCATATTGATATGTGTTTTGTTTGCAGGAAAAGCGGGTCAAAGATGACCTTTTCTTCACAAATGTGTTTTGCCTTCAAACACATGTGTTTGATCAACACTGCACCTGAATGGAAAAGGCTGAGTTTGATGTAAACACCCGTCCACATGCGCCCTTCTCATTCTAATGGGATTGGACATTGGGGAATTTTTTGTCATTTATCCAGATCATATTTGTCATGACTATTTTTTTTTATTCAGATCATCATTGTATTACTAGGCTATGCATTGGGGGGGAAAGGGGAGGAGTGCAAGCAGTGACCCAAACAGTGGCATCATCTTGGCTGAAGCAATAAACATTTCTTATATATAAATTTAAACCAGTTGATTGACTATATCAAGACTATCAGGGTGTGTCTTCTGAAATCATTGAAAATAACGGTTGTAGATTGAGGTGACCAAAGAGCTCAAGTGAGCAATGTTAATCTTATCTACATGGCTACCTTTAGACCTTATTTACTTTTGTAAAATTTATGATTATGGCTATAATTTCATTGTCTTCTTGTCGATGTAGTCAATATTGTCATCCAAGTAACGCAAAAAACTGGCTTGTGTAATTTGCTGTAAGTATGTATGGTGTAAGTATGTATGTGATACACACCCGGCCCTGGGACACGCTGGTTGGTATACCTACCCAAGTGGTCTCAAACCCCTTACTTTCATTGCTGGTACCCCTCAATTGGGTTTTTCCAGCCTTGTCTTTGGTGGCTCCTGCCTATTACCAGTCAGGTCCTAGGGCCCTTAAGCTTTTTGAATATTTTACACAGTCAATACAGATCCTCACCTTGCTGGGGGCATTCCCATCACCACCTTACATCTTGTGTGAGATTTTTGTCTCCACGTTGGGCCTAGGCTCCCCCAAGGAGTGAATTTGTGTTCACAGACCAATATCTCCTGACAAAGCTACCACGAGTAGCGAAACTAGTAGAGATCCTGATCTATATGACCCCCTCCGCCTCATCGCTGCCCGCAAATTAGGGCCTATATACCACCTCTATGATGTGTTGGCTGGTCGTATAATCCATCTGTTTTACACTACTATTGTTGTAATTTTAAAATACTGTGTATTCCTCAATTCCCTTATGCTATGTTTATGTTTTAATAAATTGAACTTCTTTACCTTTACTATACTCTTTTGATAACTGACTTACCTAGTACCGACATAGTCCACTAGCCCTCACCCACCTCCCTTGGTCTCTTTGGGTCTCTGGGGTCCCAAATGAACCCTATTTCTATTCAAATTATGTTAGGATGATGGTACTTTTATGTTATGTTATTTCTTTTTTACTGAGAGGTCTCCATATAAATCATCGTAAGTATGTATGGCACAATTTGTAAAAATCCTGGCCATCACGTAGTCAAGGTTGTGTACAACGCCATCAATACTCCATCCTAAACTCACCATCTTCATCTACCTCCAGAATGATTTCATCCAACTCTTCTTTGGTTGGGGTCTGCCCAAGCATCCTCATGACAGTACCCAACTCCTTGGTGCTGATGTCACCACCACCATCAGTGTCAAACATGTCAAAGGCAGCCTTGAACTCTGTTAACAGAGAAAAGAAAAGTTTTTTTTATCACATCACATTGTAATAGGTAATCCAAACTTCATCTTCCCATGCTAACTTACTTATTCAAAGATCACGTCACATAAATCAATCTCTGCTTCCTGAGATTTTGTGCTATGTTTTTACTTCCACCATAATGAAACTTGCCATTGCATAATGCTTTTATATTATGTTTAAAATGTTGCTTCTCATTCTATCAATATTCCTCTAAAACCAGAACATGGCTGCGAAAATGTTTCCTTATAATCTACATTTTATTGCCCCTATTTATCTCTACAAACGTATTTTCTCCCTTTTTCTAGTGTTATTTGCCCTTTCGCATTTATATACCAATGGAAATTTAAAGGAAATTGGGTCTCAAGAAGACAGTAGGGGCACCTATTTCTGTATTTTTTTTAAATGCTATAAGACTGGCCCTCTCTGACCTCAAAACTTTGATTTGCTGACCTGCAAAACATGGGCAGCTAGAGAAGTCATAACACCTAATCTTGTATACTTGTTCTATGCTGATAAGTTATACAGTACAGAAGCCAGGGGACCAACTTGACGGCCATACAACTAGCAATTTTAGAAAAAGAGGTCAGCAATGGAAACCCCCATATTTTACTTATGACAGGTTACATAATTTTGGTCATGCTACCCAGAGCATAAATTCAATTTTCGGCCAGCAGGGCCCTTCTATTTTAGCCTTTAAGCTACACTTTCCCCTTTCATTTATGATAGATATATTAGTGTTTTATGGTGAAACTTGCAATAGTATCATATTGTACATACTACTGCCCATTACTGTTAAGGCTGCTGGTTGTAGCCTCACTGAATTAAAGGCAAAGTTAATTTAACTGAAGCTAAATAATATCCTGGTTAGTCCAATTTGAGATCTGAAAAATATTGGTAATCACTTACTATTCTATTAGATGCTAATTTTGTAGCAGAGATCTGAAATCGATACACTTATGGACTTGCTTCATAAACAGCCATGGTGGATAACAACTTATACAACTAATTAGAAAGCAGCTTTCTATTAGTCTGCCATTGTAAGTTGCCAAAGTAATAATTCTTGGTATGAAATGCTGCACACTACTATAAAGACCTTGGGCCAGATCCAGAGAGAATTACATCCGCGCAGCGTATCAGAGATACGTTACGCCGCCGTACCTTACCTGGCGGAATTTCGAATCCTCAACGATTTCGCGCCGTATGTTACAGCGGCGTAGTGTATTTCTGGTGGCGGAATTCAAATCGGCGATTAGGGGGCGTGATTAGTTTAAATGAAGCGCGTCCCCGCGCCGAATGAACTGCGCATGCGTTGTCCCGAAATTTCCCGCCGTGCATTGCGCTAAATGACGTCGCTAGGACGTAATTTTTTTTAACTTAGACGTGAGTTACGTCCATCCCTATTCATGGACGACTTACCCAAAAAAAAAAAAAATGTCAAATTTCGACGCGGGAACGACGGCCATACTTTAAGCGGGAGTTCACCCATTTGTTACATTTTTTTTTTCTCCCCTTAGATTCCTGCTCGTTCAGTCTAGGGGAATCGGCTATTTGTATTAAAATATGAGCAGTACTTACCCGTTTTCGAGCTGCATCTTCTTCCGTCGCTTCCGAGTATGGGTCTTCGGGAGCGGGCGTTCCTTCTTGATTGACATTCTTCCGAGAGGCTTCCGACGGTCGCATCCATCGCGTCACTCGTAGCCGAAAGAAGCCGAACGTCGGTGCGGCTCTATACTGCGCCTGCGCACCGACGTTCGGCTTCTTTCGGAAAATCGTGACGCGATGGATGCGACCGTCGGAAGCCTCTCGGAAGACTGTCAATCAAGAAGGAACGCCCATTCCCGAAGCCCATACCCGGAAGCGACGGAGAGGATGCATCTCGTAAACGGGTAAGTACTGCACATATTTTAAAACAAATAGCCGATTCCCCTAGAGAAAACGAGCAGGAATCTAAGGGGAAAAAGTGCCCTCTAAGGGTGAACCCCCGCTTTAACATGGCAAGTCTATCTTTATGCCGCAAAATACCAGCTTTAACTATACGCCGGAAAAAGCAGACTACAGACGACGTTAGAAAATGCGACGGCCGCGCGTACGTTCGTAGATCGTCGTAAATCGCTAATTTGCATACCCAACGCGGAAAACGACGCGAACTCCACCCAGCGGGCGCCGAAGTATTGCATCTAAGATCCGAAGGCGTACGAAGCTGTACGCCTGTCGGATCTTACCCAAATGCCGTCGTATCTTGGTTTGAGGATTCAAACTAAAGATACGACGCAGGGAAATTTGAAAGTACGCCGGCGTATCAGTAGATACGCCGGCGTACTTGCTCTGTGGATCTGCCCCCTTAAGTTTATTAAGCCTTTTTAACACTAGTATATTTATCCTGTGAGACTGATTTTTCTCTTACTCATAAAAAGAATATAAAGATTGAGTTATCTTAAGACTTTCTTTAATGTTCTTGTCCATTACATAACAATCCAAATCATGTGTGAGGATAAGGGGCCTTAAGAGACAACTAGGTGTTCATACATGCCTTTAATCACACATTTAAATCAGATGTACATTATGGTAAACACAGTCTAAGCCTAGCCATACATTATACAATGTTCTTGTACAATTTTTCCTTAGATTTACCAAAATCATATAATATGAGGTCAAACCTAAACGCTTTTAATTTGTATGCAGTCAGGCAGGCCCTTCTTCTACATAATTGAAGGTACATTTAAAGGAAATTGAATACAAAAATTGTATAATGTATGGTCAGCTTAACACACCGATGGTATGCAAAATATAAGTAGCAGTAACAAATGAAGATTAAGAATTTATGCTTAAAGTCTCATAAATGCCAGAAAAACAGGCCCTTGAAATTGTCTTTTTTAAATTAAGTAGTCAAATTGATTGTTTGATCCCAAGCTAAGAAAAGGTTGGACACCGCTGATCTAGGCTCCACCAAATATTACAAAGCATAAAGTACAGGGTACTTACCAGCGATCATTTCTTCGCTGAGGAAGGACCTCGCGTCCATTTGCTGGTCTGTAGGCTGTAAACCAAAGATATGCTCATTATTGATCCATCATCCATTAACTAAAAGACCTAACCCTTAATACACTACTCCACTTTTTAGTCATGCCTTCAAAATAAGTCAGGAGCCAGGCCTGTAAGTGGCGCTTTGCGCAGAGCAAATAGCCCTGGGTATTCCTTCAACCAGCAAAACAAAATCACCGGGGGCTTCAAGTAATAAAGAGTATCCACAAGAGCTGGGAGCACAAATAACATCTTCTGTGGGGTCTGATAGGAGGAATTCCAAAAAGCCCCATTACCCCACACAGGAGCAAACTTTCATAAAAAATAACCAGCAAAAAAAAGAAAAAAGTGAAATATTGTAGGGCACAACAAAATAGAAGATTGGCTGAGTGGAGGATAAGGAGGTATTGGTACAGATGCCTCTATAACGCAGACTGACCTGCGCCATGATGCCTTGGGACACAGAGCTTCGTCACAGCACTATGTCCACGGATGACTGAACCCCAAGAGGTTGCTGCAGGTGTCCAAAAGATAAGAGCTGGTATAATTAGCAGACACTTCAAGGCTCCTTATAGGGAGTGGAGCTCAGAGGGGGATTGGGTTACTCCTCACATATGAACCCCCTAAGGCTGGCAGAGATGGAGATGAACTGAAGCTGCCAAATTACTAAATATACTCTCTGCAGACAGAGCAAGTTTCCCTGAAATAGGCTGAATCCTGAGTGTCCATTATGCTTTACTTTAGCTTCTGTCTGTATAGATTTTCTATGGCCATTATGCTTTCCCGCTTTCTTCCTACACCCCTACATTAGACTTAAAAGTAACACATTCAAGAAATATGTCTGGTATCTGTCACCAAGAACAGTAACAGGCTATTAAAGGGTATTGCAGAACATATATTACTTTTAGACTAGTATGCGCAAAGTGAAAAGTTAAGCCGTATTAAGAAACTGTGCCATACACATATTGGGGTAGATCCACAAAAGAATTACGCCGGCGTATCTCTTGATACGCCGCGTAATTTCAAATTTTGCGCGTCGTATCTTTGTTTTGTATCTACAAAACAAGATACAACGGCATCTCGGATGGATCCGACAGGCGTACGTCTTAGTACGCCGTTGGATCTAAGATGCAATTTTTCGGCAGCCGCTAGGTGGCGTTTCCGTCGAATTCCGCATTGAGTATGCAAATTAGCTAGTTATGGCGATCCACGAACGTGCGTCCGTCCGGCGCATTTTTTTACGTCGTTTGCGTTCGGCTTTTTCCGGCGTATAGTTAAAGCTACTGTTATGAGGCGTACTCAATGTTAAGTATGGCCGTCTTTCTCGCGTAGAAATTTGAAATTTTTACGTCGTTTGTGTAAGTCGTTCGCGAATAGGGATTTGCGTAGAATGACGTCACCGTCGTGAGCATTGGCTTGTTCCGGGTTAATTTCGAGCATGCGCACTGGGATACCCCCACGGACAGCGCATGCGCAGTTAAAAAAAAACTTTGTTTACGTCGGGTCACAACGTATTTACATAAAACACGCCCCCATCACAGAGATTTGAATGGCGCGCCATTACGCCGCCAAAGATACACTACGCCGCCGTAACTTACGGCGCAAATTCTTTGAGGATTCGGAAAAAAAGTTACGGTGGCGTAGTGTATCTTAGATACGCTGCGCCCGGCGGATTCTTGCGCGAAGGTACGTGGATCTGCCCCATAAGATCCGAGGATTCTGCAGGTTAACCCAGTTTCATCTGTTGAATCATTAAAATGTATCTTCAGTCAGATGTTTTATTTCAGTTTTGGATATAGTGGGAAATGTAGGAACCCCTGATAGAATTTTTACTGCTGTCCAAGACTTTATTGGGGAGATTTCTCCTTTCTTCGGGCCCATTCAGACCTTGACGTTGTGGTGCATTGCGCTTTCCTTTTTTGCCTGATTTTGCATTGAGGCTGTCTATTCAAATTAATGGGCTGGCAATGCACCGTGCCCATAAAAAGGACATGCACCATTCATAGCAACACAGCACACTACAACGCCATGGTATTGCATTACCGGGCATTGGAGCTGAACTGCCTTAGTGCTTCTGGGTGCCATTCAAAATGAATGGCACCGCTATGCACTAATGCCCATATTATGGTTTACCTCAACACAGTAGAAAGAGTGTGATTCAAGCCTCGTACACACGACCGAGTTTCTCGGCAAAAACTTGCTGGGATTTTTTTTTTGCAGAGGAAACCGGTCGTGTGTACATTTTTCGACGAGGAAACTGTTGAGGATCCTGTCGAGCCAAAAAGAGAGCATGTCTTCTTTTTCCTCGACGGGAATGGAGAAACTTGCCTTGTCGAGTTCCTCGACAGCCTAACAAGGAACTCGACGAGGAAAACGATGTGTTTCGCCCGTCGAGTTCCTCGGTCGTGTGTACGAGGCTTTAACCCCTCTTGTCCTGGTACCCATGACAGAAACTTAGGAGAAATCTGAAACAGGGACACAGACAGCAATAAAGATTTTTTTTCGCAGACTGTGGGAAGATTAGCACCCCTGTAAAGTTTTTTTTTTTTACTGCTGTAGATTTACTCAAATTTTTGGTCTGGTGATAATGGGACAGATTCAGGTACAAATGCGGCGGCGTAACATATCGTCTTTACGTTACACCGCCGCAAGTTTTTCTCGTAAGTGCTTGATCCACAAAGCACTTGAGTATAAACTTGCGGCGGAGTAACGTACAGACGTCCGGCGCAAGCCCACCTAATTCAAATGGGGCGTGTACCATTTAAATTAGGCGCGCTCCCGAGCCGAACGTTCTGCGCATGCTCCGTTAGTAAATTTCCCGACGTGCTTTGCGCGAAATTACGGCGCCCCGACGTGTTTGTGAATGGCGACGTGCGTAACGTACTTACGTCGAAAAAAAAAATTAAATTTGACGCGGGAACGACGGCCATACTTTAACATGGCTTGTGTAAAGTTAAGCCATGAAAAAGATTGCTTAACTTTGCGACGGGAAAAAACGACATTACGCACGCGAGTAGCTTCGTGGATCGCCGTAAAAGCTAATTTGCATACCCGACGCTGGAAAACTACGCGAACTCCACCCAGCGGCAGCCGAAGTATTGCAGCCTAAGATCCGACGGTGTAAGTCAATTACACCTGTCGGATCTTAGGGCTATCTATGCGTAACTGATTCTATGAATCAGCCGCATAGATACTCTCAGAGATACGATGGTGTATCAGGAGATACTCCGTCGTATCTCTTCTGTGAATCTGGCCCAATGATGTCACCACAGTAGAAAATACAAAGAAAATCTGTCCAATGAGACATCAGACAAGAATAATAATCTGCTCTGGGAATTAGGTAAATGGGACTGCAACCTAAAGCTAGAAATAGGTGATAGCCTCTTGTTCAAATTGCTGTTATTGTTTTGTTAGTATGATCTGTGTGCAGCATCTGATTGGTAGATAGGCCACCGTGGGATCACCACCATAACCCTGGGTAGAGTAGGCAAACCTCTGATTCAGAGATTGAAGCGCCACACTATAAGATCATATTCAAAAAGTAGTTTATTCCTTGTTGGTAGAAGCCAACATGCTTTGGGGGCCCAAGAGCACCCCCTTCATTAGGGCTGTAAAAACTATAGGGTTGAAAGTCCCGTGGCTGAACAGCACTGTGTTATAGTGTGCACACACACACACCAGCTAAATCACCAGATACATATAGATTTAACCACTTAAGACCCCGACCAAAATGCAGCTAAAGGACCTTGCCCCTTTTTGCGATTCGGCACTGCTTCGCTTTAACTGACAATTGTGCGGTCGTGCGACGTGGCTCCCAAACAAAATTGGCGTCCTTTTTTTCCCACAAATAGAGCTTTCTTTTGGTGGTATTTGATCACCTCTGCGGTTTTTATTTTTTGCGCTATAAACAAAAATAGAACGACAATTTTGAAAAAAATGCTATATTTTTTACTTTTTGCTATAATAAATATCCCCCAAAAATATATATATATATAAAAAAAAAATGTTCCTCAGTTTAGGACGATACGTATTCTTCTACCTATTTTTGGTAAAAAAAAAATCGCAATAAGCGTTTATCAGTTGGTTTGCGCTAAATGTATAGCATTTACAAAATAGGGGATAGTTTTATTGCATTTTTATTAATTTTTTTTTTTTACTACTAATGGCGGCGATCAGCGTTTTTTTTCCGTGACTGCGACATTATGGCGGACACTTCGGACAATTTTAACACATTTTTGGGACCATTGTCATTTTCACAGCAAAAAATGCATTTAAAATGCATTGTTTATTGTGAAAATGACAATTGCAGTTTGGGAGTTAACCACAGGGGGGCGCTGATGGGGTTATGTGTTCCCTGAAGTGTGTTTACAACTGTAGGGGGGTGTGGCTGTAGGAGTGACGTCATCGATTTTGTCTCCCTATAAAAGGGATGACACGATCGATGCAGCCGCCACAGTGAAGAACGGGGAAGCCGTGTTTACACGCGGCTCTCCCCGTTCTTCAGCTCCGGGGACCGATCGCGGGACTCCAGCGGCGATCGGGTCCGCGGGTCCCGCGGTCCCGGAGCTTCGGACCGGGTTGCGAGGGCGCGCCCGCGACCCACGGCTGGGTACTAGTACAGGAGGTACCTGTACGTACATGTGCCCAGCCGTGCCATTCTGCCGACGTATATGTGCAGGAGGCGGTCCTTAAGTGGTTAAAGATTGTCTACCCTACATTTTTTAAGCCCTGATAAAAGGGGTTAATTTCAGGCCCCCCAAAACACACTGGATACACACAATTAATAAATTTCTTGCAGCCTTCCAGTCATTGGATCAGAGTTTTACCACAATAATAATCTAACAGAAGTTCTAATCCTTCCCTGCTCTATCTATAAAAAGAAGGTTTTCGTTGGAGTAAACCAAAGGATCAACTTTCACACAAGATTCAGTTAGTCATATGTGTGCATCATGGATGAAAGTTGTATGACTCTTGGGTGGAAAAATTGATAACCAGACCTCTAATGCCCTGTACACACGATCAGTTCGTCTGATGAAAATGAATCGATGGATTTTTTCATCAGATATCCGACGAAGCTGACTTTCATTAGTCTTGCCTACACACCATCAGTTAAAAATCTGATCGTGTCCAACGTGGTGACGTAAAACACAACGACGTGCTGAGAAAAATGAAGTTCAATGCTTCCGAGCATGCGTCGACTTGATTCTGAGCATGCGTGGATTTTTGACCGATGGATTTCCCCACAGACGATCGTTTTTTTCTATTGTTTTTTTAACCATACGGAAATTTTAAAACAGGTTCTATTTTTTTTCACCGATGGGAAAAAACTGATGGGGCCCACACACGATCGGTTCGTCCGATGAAAACGGTCTGTTTTCATCAGGCGAACCGATCGTGTGTACAGGGCATTAGTGTGATTCTTGGGAGACAGCATTTATAATCAGACCTCTGATCAGGGGCGGACTGACAACTCATGGGGCCCCCGGTCAATAGGAAGATTATGGGGCCCCCCCAGGCAATAGGAGATTATGGGGCCCCAAGGCAATAGATTATGGGGCCACACAGTATACACACACACACATGCAGTATACATACACGGCCCGGATTCAGAAAGGAGATACGACGGAGTCCGGCCGTCATATCTATGCGCCTGATTCATAGAATCAGTTACGCATAGATATCCCTAAGATCCGACAGGTGTAAGTGTTTTACACCGTCGGATCTTAGGCTGCAATTCCAGGCCGGCCGCTAGGTGGCGCTTCCGTATTATTACGCAAGGAATATGCAAATATGCAAATATATGAGTTACGCCGATTCAGAAACGAACGAGCGCCGCTTTTTTTTTACGTCGTTTGCGTTCGGCTTTTTCCGGCGTATAGTTACCCCTGCTATATGAGGGGTATGTGCGGCGTATCCTATGTTAAGTATTGCCATCGTTACCGCGCCGAGTTTTGAATTTTTTACGTCGTTTGCGTAAGTCGTTCGCGAATACGGCTTGACGTAATTTACGTTCCCGTCGAAAGCATGACGAGTTGCCGACGTCATTTGGAGAATGCGCACTGGGATTCAGTCGCAGCCGGCGCATGCGCAGTTCGTTCGGCGCGGGGACGCGCATCATTTAAATGATACACGCCCCCTACCTGCCGAATTTGAATTCCGCCGGGTGGATTTACGCTACGCTGTCGCAACTTTACAGGCAAGTGCTTTGTGAATACAGCACTTGCCTGAAAAACTTGCGGCGGCGTAACGTAAATGAGTTACGTTACGCCAGCAGAAAGATCCGCTGATCTTTGTGAATCTGGCCCACAGTATACACACACACACAATATACACACACACAGTATACACACACAGTATACATACACACAGTATACACACACAGAATACACATACACACACTGAAAAGGTACTGGAAAGGCGGGGTTGCTATAATCCTGGGATTTTTAAAAAGACTCAGATTTTTACATACTGTCCCTGGTTTTACTGAGGCTGGGGTCCTCGGGCAGTGCCCGAGTGCCTGAATGGTCAGTCCGCCCCTGCCTCTGATCCCTCCTGTATTGAATTGTATTGTAACTGTACTGTTTGCCCCCATGTTGTAAAGCACTGCGCAAACTGTTGGCGCTATATAAACCCTGTATAATAATAATAAAAATAACCAGACCTCAAAGAGTGATCCTTGGGAGACCGGATTTATAAACAGACCTCTAATGCCCCGTACACACGAACGGAAATTCCGACAGCAAAAGTCCGATGTGAGCATTTGAACAGAAAATTCTGACCGCGTGTTTCCCCAGATCGGACTTTTGCTGTCGGAATTTCCGCCAACAAAAGATTGAGTGCTAGTTCTCAAATTTTCAGACCGATCGTCTGTAGCAATTCCGACGTGCAAAATTCAGACGCAACAATTCGATGCATGCACGGAAGCATTGAACTTAATTTTTCTTGGCTCATCGTAGTGTTGTACGTCACCACGCTCTTGACAGTCGAAAGTTCAGAGAACTTTTGTGTGACCGTGTGTATGCAAGCCAAGCTTGAGCAGAATTCCGTCGGAAAAAACATCCAAGGTTTTTCCGACGGAAAATCCGATCGTGTGTACGCGGCATTAGAGCGATCCTTGGGTGACAGTATTGATAACCAGACCTCGAAGAGTGATCCTTGGGGGACAGAATTTATAATCAAGTCAGTGTACCTGCTACCTCAATCCCAGTAACAGAATGGGGTCCCACTTAGCACAGACTTCATGCTTGCTCTCACTTAACTTCTGCCTCACATACTTAGTGATCAGGCCAAAGATCTCCATAATGATAGTCCGCTACTGGTGACCAGGGGAGACAGACAGCTAGAGAGATTGGCCCAGATTCACAAAGCACTTACGCCGATGTATAACAAGTTACGCCGACGTAAGTGCAAATGTGCGCCGTCGTATCTGTGCGCCAGACTCACAAACTAATATGCGCCTAAAAACAGGCTACACCCCGCCGATCTATCTCGGTTACGCCAGCGTAGAGTGGGCGCACATTTAGGCTGGGAGCATGGTGCCGCTCCCATTGATTAGCCATTCAAAAATGCAAATGAGGGAAATACGGCGATTCACAAATGTGCGTGTGCCCGGCGCATGCTACGCGAGATGCGCATAAGTTGTACGTCCGGCGTAAAGTTATTCCCCATAAAGGAGGTGCAACCCAGCAACAGACATGCTCAGGTCTGCACCAGGGAACACAAGCCAGCGTATTGTGCGTTGGACGTGTGTCTGGCTGGGCATACGTTATGTTCATGGCGTACGCAGTGATCCGGCGTAGCTTAGGCAGTTTTGCCGGCGTGGTTGTGAGCAGGCGCATAGGGGTGCGTCCACGTCACGGCGCATGCCCAGTTCGTTATAAGTACCTGTCTGGCGCTCGGCCCATCATTTGCATGGGGTCACGCCTCATTTGCATGGGTTCACGCCCACTTCCTACGCCGACGTGCGCCTTCAAAACCTACGCCACGCTGGCGCAGCGTTGGGAGCACTGGCTTGCTGAATGCAATGCTCGCCTCTCTGCGCTGCGTTGGCATAGCGTACAGTGTGTGCACTACGGCGGCGTAATGTGCGCCCTGCTCTCTGTGAATCTGGGCCAGAGAGTTGTAACATCGAACCCCCTAGCTACCAGAGGACCCATCACCTAACCAGGTACCACGTAAATGACTGGTTACTGTTTCTTTCTGTGGTTACCCAAGCCAATGTATTTTCCTCTTATGCCTCGTACACACGATCGGAAATTCCGACAGCAAAAGTCAGATGTGAGCTTTTGAATGGAAATTCCGACCGTGTGTATGCTCCATCGAACTTTTGCTGTCGGAATTTCCGCCAACAAAAGATTGAGACCTGGTTCTCAAATTTTCCGACGGCAAATGTGTGTATGACCGTGTGTGCGCAAGCCAAGCTTGAGCGAAATTTTGTCGGAAAAGCTATCCAAGCTTGGCGGTGCTCTAACAGGTCCATGTTCCAGGTTGGTTCCGGTGAATCGGGGTTCCATAGCAGACCGTAGGGCTCAGCAAGTGTATAGCTTAGGTTCCTTGTGAGTTTCACCAAATGTTCCCCAGAGCCCCCCAGAATCCAGACCTCTTCACTTTTATATATATCACAGGAGGAAGGCTGGACCCAAGGGAAAGTCTGCAAAAATGAAATCTTTCCCACTGACCTGGGCAGCCGTGTGCTAACTAAATACATAATAGGCAACCTGCCTACAAACATGTTCATTGGAAACTCCAGTTTATTCCAACTTTCCTGCACATGATCGGCTGTGTATACAACATGAACATTACAGAAGCACAGCTGTTGGCTCTTACGTGTAAAAGTGAATAAGTAACGCTTTTCTCTAATTACCAAAAAGTGCTAAAAACTGCAACGGCTAGCAAAATGCATAACAAACTCCTGATTTAGCAGTACACATCTGAGCCATTTTGATGCCATTACTTAATCTGTAATCAGTGTAAACCGATTCAAATGCTAAAATGAAGAATGAATTTGCATGTTTGCGTGTATTTGCATAAAAATATACATATTTTTTTACCTGCTTTTTTTAAAATAGGAAAAAAATGCTTTAACTTGAGGTGCCAAGCAAAATAAAGACACTTCAAATGCCACTAACACATGTAAAGTATCCTACAACACAGCGGATTGCAAAGGTGTGCATAGACCCTTCGAATTTTAACATTAAAATACATGTACACTTTAACTGAACGACATATACAGTGCCTTGCGAAAGTATTCGGCCCCCTTGAACTTTGCGACCTTTTGCCACATTTCAAGCTTCAAACATAAAGATATAAAACTGTATTTTTTTTTTTTGAAGAATCAACAACAAGTGGGACACAATCATGAAGTGGAACGAAATTTATTGGATGTTTCAAACTTTTTTAACAAATGAAAAACTGAAAAATTGGGCGTGCAAAATTATTCAGCCCCTTTTACTTTCAGTGCAGAAAACTCTCTCCAGAAGTTCAGTGAGGATCTCTGAATGATCCAATGTTGACCTAAATGACTAATGATGATAAATAGAATCCACCTGTGTGTAATCAAGTCTCCGTATAAATGCACCTGCACTGTGATAGTCTCAGAGGTCCGTTTAAAGTGCAGAGAGCATCATGAAGAACAAGGAACACACCAGGCATTAAACATCCCAAGGAGCACTGTGCAAGCAATAATATTGAAATGGAAGGAGTATCAGACCACTGCAAATCTACGAAGACCTGGCCGTCCCTCTAAACTTTCAGCTCATACAAGGAGAAGACTGATCAGAGATGCAGCCAAGAGGCCCATGATCACTCTGGATGAACTGCAGAGATCTACAGCTGAGGTGGGAGACTCTGTCCATAGGACAACAATCAGTCCCTGTATACTGCACAAATCTGGCCTTTATGGAAGAGTGGCAAGAAGAAAGCCATTTCTTAAAGATATCCATAAAAAGTGTCGTTTAAAGTTTTCCACAAGTCACCTGGGAGACACACCAAACATGTGGAAGAAGGTGCTCTGGTCAGATGAAACCAAAGTCAAACTTTTTGGCAACAAAAAACGTTATGTTTGGCGTAAAAGCAACACAGCTCATCACCCTGAACACACCATCCCCACTGTGAAACATGGTGGTGGCAGCATCATGGTTTGGGCCTGCTTTTCTTCAGCAGGGAAAGGGAAGATGGTTAAAATTGATGGGAAGATGGATGGAGCCAAATACAGGACCATTCTGGAAGAAAACCTAATGGAGTCTGCAAAAGACCGGAGACTGGGACCGAGATTTGTCTTCCAACAAGACAATGATCCAAAACATAAAGCAAAATCTACAATGGAATGGTTCACAAATAAACATATCCAGGTGTTAGAATGGCCAAGTCAAAGTCCAGACCTAAATCCAATCGAGAATCTGTGGAAAGAACTGAAAACTGCTGTTCACAAACGCTCTCCATCCAACCTCACTGAGCTCGAGCTGTTTTGCAAGGAGGAATGGGCAAAAATTTCAGTCTCTCGATGTGCAAAACTGATAGAGACATACCCCAAGCGACTTACAGCTGTAATCGCAGCAAAAGGTGGCGCTACAAAGTATTAACTTAAGGGGGCTGAATAATTTTGCACGCCCAATTTTTCAGTTTTTTATTTGTTAAAAAAGTTTGAAATATCCAATACATTTTGTTCCACTTCATGATTGTGTCCCACTTGTTGTTGATTCTTCAAAAAAAAAAATTACAGTTTTATATCTTTATGTTTGAAGCCTGAAATGTGGCAAAAAGTCGCAAAGTTCAAGGGGGCCGAATACTTTCGCAAGGCACTGTAGTTTGCTAAAGCACTGTAGATCATAAACAACTGCTATAGTGTTTCTTTAAAGTTTAACTAAATTCAAAACTTATTTTTTAATTTTGGACAAAGTGGATTGGGATTAGAACACTGATCAGGTTTTTATTGTTGTCTGTGCCCCCATTAGGGAGATTCACCCTCTCTATTTGTCCTGTTTACCATTATCATTAAAAGTGAAATTAAAAGAAAATCCAAAAGAAAATACCAGCATACTGTACATGTCAGCAGTATGCTGGATCTAATGGTATATAGATGATTTTTAGGGTGAACCTCCGCTTTAATGAAAGCTGTAGATTTAAAAATAATAAAAAAAAAAACTTGATATTACACTATATGAGGTTTTAGAGATTGGGTTTATATATAATTTATATGCTTTGGGGTGTTTTTCTGCTAAGGGGACAGGACAACCTCACTGTATCAAAGGAACGATGGATGGGGCCCATGTACCTGTCCGGGGGAAAGGAGAAAGGTGTATACTCACCCGATCCTCCCCTCCACCGGCAAACGGCACTCCTCTGCAATACAGGGGTGGACTTTTCCTTACATCCTCATGTCCAGAGCAAGTCTATTGGCTTGATAATGTCAGGATGGGTTGGCAGGAGCCACAGGGACCGGTCTTGTGTGGTGGAGGATCAGAGGATCAGGTAAGTATGTCTCCATTCTCCAATACTCTAGACCAGTGGTCTCCAAACTGCAGCCCGGGGGCCAGATTTGGACCTTCACTTTCCTTTATAGGGCCCCTGGGGAACTATTTATCCCATGGATATGAGACACTATTCTGCTCACTGACACCAACAATGGGGAATAATTCCTCCCCCTGATATCGAAGATTGGACACTATTTACCTCCACTGATGCCAGAAAAAAAATTATATTCCTGCTGGCCACACAGGCCAGCCACACTGCAAAGGAAAACCTTTTTTTCCCCCAGAGACTTTAAAGTGGATGTAAACCCGAAATGTTTTATTTATTTTTTGCTGTCACAATGTAGAGTATAAGATTTCCTATCATCTGTTCCCAGTCTTGCCACACAGAGTTAATCTAGCTCTGAGCTCTTTTATGGTTCAGTGAAATAAAACGGACTTACAGAGAAAAACCTTAGTCCGTTCCGCCCCCTTGCTGTGAATGACAGGTTATTTACATATCTCATGCACTAGCCTGGAGACAGGCATTATTTTTTAATTCCCACCCCCACTCCTTTTCTGAAGTCATGTGGTTACTTTTCTGGATTTTGACTGGATGTTAGTGATCATTGCAGAATTTAGTGTAAGGAATACACAGGAAAAAGTGCATGTTGACAAGGGGAGTGTAGAGGAGGGCAGGGAGTCTACTGACATCACGACTCCACCCACAGAGCTCCAGACAACAGATCCACCCACAGAATCTGCAGTTTTTCAGTTCTTACAACAGACAGAGGGGAAACATTTGACAGGTAAGGATACATGCAGGAGGCATCTATATCCTTATAGATCAGCACTATGGCAGGAGTTTAGAAAGGATGAGAGTGGGATTACATCCACTTTAAGAAAAGCGAGCCTCTCATGTATATGATTGGATATTGTCATGGGTGTGCCTTTAATTCTCTTCACTTTACCTTATTCTTCATAGTTTGGAATATAAACCTGTGTATGTGAATCTTACTAACTCAGAGATTCACCAGATGTTGGTGATGGATCAGTTCACTGTAGATGACTGCCTCTGGAATATCCACCTGTAGATAACGTTTGTTTGAATGTCAGATTTACTGCTTCACAAATGTGCTAATTATTCTGTTAATTGCTTTCCAGGATCTGCAGTTAAAATGTCAGTTTTACTACTTAGAAATATTTAGTGAAGAAAAAAAAAAAACACCTTTGAAATAATCTCGCTGGTGTGATACAATTTGGTTTCTATGAAACACATAGGGTCAGATTCAGGTAGAAGTGCGGCGGCGTAACATATCGTAGATACATTACACCGCCGCAAGTTTTCATCGCAAGTGCCTGATTCACAGAGCACTTGCAATGAAAACCTACGCCGGCGGCCTCCGGCGTAAGCCCGCGTAATTTAAATGGGCGTGTGCCATTTAAATTAGACGCTCTCCCGCGCCGGACCGACTGCGCATGCTCCGTTTCTAAATTCCCGCCGTGCTTTGCGCAAAGTGACGTCATTTTTTCGAACAGCGACGTGCGTAGCGTACTTCCGTATTCCCGGACGTCTTACGCAAACAACGTGAATTTTTAAATTTCGACGCGGGAACGACGGCCATACTTTATACAGCACATACGTGTGCTGTGTAAAGTTAAGGCACCCAAAACGACGACTAACTTTGCGACGGGAAACTAGACTAGCGGCGACGTAGAGAACGCAAAAAACCGTCGTGGATCGCTGTAACTCCTAATTTGCATACCCGACGCTGGTTTACGACGCAAACTCCCCCCAGCAGCGGCCGCGGTACTGCATCCTAAGATCCGACAGTGTAAAACAATTACACCTGTCGGATCTTATGGATATCTATGCGTAACTGATTCTATGAATCAGTCGCATAGATACTCTGAGAGATACGACGGAGTATCTGAGATACTCCGTCGTATCTCGGCTGTGAATCTGGCCTATAGTTCTGACATGGCTGAGGATCACAGTAATATTATTATATAGGATTTATATAGCGCCAACAGTTTGTGCAGCGTTGTACAACATGAGGGCAGACAGTACAGTTACAATACAATTCAATGCAGGAGGAATCAGAGAGCCTTGCTCGTTAGAGCTTACATTCTAAAAGGGAGGGTCAGGTGATATGAAAGGTAATAACTGTGGGGGATGATTTGATGGAGAAAACAAATATACAGTTGTCAGGTGGAGGCAGAATAGGCTTCTCTAAAGAGAAGGGGTTTCAGAGAAGGCCTAAAAGTGGACAGAGTAGGAGATAGTAGGACTGATTGGGGTAGGGAGTTCCAGAATACGGGGGAGGCTCGGCAGAAGTTTTAGAGGTGAGCAAGGAAGGAGGTGATAAGGGAGGACTTGGGATGAATGAAGAGAGAACGATTTGGTTGGTATTTTTAGACTGGGTCAGTGATGTAGCTGGAGGCCGAGTTGTGGCTGGCTTTGTAAGTTGTTGTTAGTATTTTGAATTTAATTAGTTGGGTGAATGGAAGCCAGCGGAGGGATTGGCAGAGCGGAAAAACAGCAGCCAACAGCTGCGAGCGCTGACCAGTGTGTTCTGGTAGTGGGGGCAGTCCCCCTGTCAGAACACAATAGCTCAGCTAGGAGACCGATGTACTAACATTGCATAGTTAGTACAGTGAGCTCCTCAGTTTTTTTTCATCCAGCTCCCTGGGTTGAATGAAAAAAACTGTCAGTGTGTACCGGCCTTTAGTCTTACGCCACAGACGATCAAGAGCACAGTTATGTTTTTTGAGACTTCTGGTGTCATCAGTAAAGGTTGAGCCTGATTCTCTGTGTAGTGAGGGAGGCAAGCATGACCAGGGAGAATGCACCGAGTGCATAGATAGGATCATACAAGGTCAAGTGTGTCTCCATCAGATGTATCAGTGCTTTAGGTCAAAGGAGGTTAGACGGAGCATTTTAGAAGTAGCAGGAGTGTTAGTACTAACAGGTATGTTGAGGTCACCGAGAATGATTATGGGAATTTCAGAAGAGAGAAAGTAGGGTAGCCAGGCAGAGAAGTCATCAAGGAAAATTGATACCAGTCCAGGAGGCCGGTAGATCACAGCAATTCTCAAAGATACTGGAAAAAGACGAATACAGTGAGCCTTAAAGTGGAGTTCCACCCATAAATAACTACATCAGTAGTTATAAAAAAAATGTCATTAGTCCTTTACGAAAAAATTTTTTTTTTCAGATGCCTTCAAAGTGTTGTTGCTAGGCAGAATAGTTAATCTTCCCACTTCCTGCACTTAGGTGCTTAATGCTTCCTAACCTACACCGCACAGACTCCTGGGAATGTAGTGGGTGTAACTTTCCAGGAGTCTGTGCATTCCCCAGTCTCAAAGAATCATGTGACTTGGACAGCACAGGTGCTGAAACCTTATCTGACACTGCTTGTGCAGCACTGAGTGTAACGGATTATGGACTATTCTGCCTGGACATTGATAATAACTGCAGGACTTGTTACAGTTGGATCTACCACATTGTATTCTGAGCTCAAAGGGTTAATTGGACAAGTCTCTTTTCATTGCTGAATGCTAATGTTCCCTTCACATAGATAATGAACTCTCTCTTGTGTGCAGGTAAACAGCCCCCTGTGAGGTGTATGCTGATGGGGATTATGTGTGAGTGATAATTGTTTTAAAGGTTAATTGAATTCTATTGAGAAAGGAATGTGCCTGGCCAGGAAATGTTAAGTGGGGTGCGGTGCCGAAGCGGCTAGAAACTGGCCAAGTGATTAATTCAAGGAGATGTCATTGTTCTTGTAACAGTTGTAAGCAGATATAAGCAGGTGAAATATGCCAAATAAAGTCAGTCTGCTTGACCCTCCAAACGTAGCACGTCTCGTTTCTTGGAAGGGCGTTCGATGGGATATACCGGCGGTACCTGCATATCGCAGCTTGCCAGGGAAAAGGACGTCTCCAACGGCTGAGACCCTCACACCAGTGGGTAGCCGTTACACTGAGCATGTGCGAGATTTGCAAGGCTGAAATCCAGGAAGTCATACAGTCTGGCTTCATGATGCCCACACTTAAGATGGCCCCAGTCAATTTATATTTTATAAAGTGTCTAAATGCTGTAACAACCTAACAAAACGGACCTTAGTTTACAGACTAACTTTACTAGAATACATTAAGCTTGTGTATTACAGGGGTATTTATATATAAAAAGTGAAATTGTGGCCGGAACTCCGCTTTAAATGATGAGGGGGAGAGAGAGGGGGAAAAGAACCTGAAAGGTGCTTTGTAGGGATAGGATTCCACCTCCCTTCTGTCTGGAAGGGTCCAGAGAAGAGAAGGAACCAGGCTTGAGTATCAAGTAGATTAATAGAGTTGGTGATAAAAAGGTAATGGACAGGGGTGATATTGTTGCAGACAGAGCGGGCATTCCAAAGGGCGTATGAGAAGGGGGGGGGAATGGTTTTGAGAAGAAGAGGACTAGGGAAGCATGGTGGCTAAGTGGTTAGCACTTCTTTATGTCAGCACTAGGGATGTTGGTTTGAATCCCAGCCACAGCACTACCTGCATGTTCTGCTTGTGTGGGTTTCCTCGGGGGAAGTTCCATTTGGATGGCGCCACCCTTTGGGCTGCTTTTGCTGATTTTGTGTTAGTAAAATTTTGGTGAGAGATGATTCGCGCTTTTCAGTCTTCGTGCTTTTTAGCCTGTTACAGCGTGACGAATGTGCTATCTCCATTACAAACGCTAGTTTTACCAGAACGAGCGCTCCCGTCTCATAACTTGCTTCTGAGCATGCACGTTTTTTTCCCGTCGTTAAAGCCTACACACGACCGTTTTTCACGACGTGAAAAACAACAAGAAAAATTAGAGCATGTTCTTAATTTTTAATGCCCATTTTTCACGTCGAGAAAAATGCTCTGGAGCCCACACACGCTCGTTTTTAATGACCAATTAAAAAAATATATATATTTCTCATGGAGCCCACACACGCTCGTTTTTAATGACCAATTTAAAAAATATATATATTTCTCGTCATGAAAAACGGTCGTGTGTACGCGGCATTATAGGTGAGCAAGAAGATTCTATGCAAAACCTGACGGGAAGCCAGTGCATGGACTCTAGGATAGGGGTCACTTGATGATCACTTGTACAAGACCTAGTCAGGATTCTTGCTGCAGAATTTTATACATATTGTAATCAATTAATAGTGGATTTAGGTACACCAGCAAGTAGAGCATTGCAGTAGTGAAGTAGCATAACAAAGGACGCAGCCAAACAATGTTTCTCAAGTGGAATAAAAATGTTCTGACGACATTTTGTACATGTGGATCAAAGTTTAAATTAGCATAAAATATCACCCATACATTTTTTAATTTAGACTGAAGCTCAAGTACATTGCCATTTATAGATAGGCTACCAGGACTGGCCTTACATAATTGATGGGGGGTGCCAATAAGCATGACTCAGTCTTATTGAAGGCAATTGTGGGCCATCCAAGTTTTATGTCACAAATACAGTTAGATAGGATAGAAGAAGCCAAAATAGAATCCGGTTTAGTGTGGATGAATATCTATCTGAGTATCATCAGCATAGAAGTGATAGTTGAGCCTATGTGATCTATGCAGTTGGCCAAGTGGAAACATGTAAATGCTAAAAAGTAAAGGACCCAAACGGTCGGTGAGAAACTCTGAACTGGACTGGACCAAATTCAGACTGGAAACCGCCAAGAGAAACAAGGTAAAAGTGATCAGTAAGATATGACTTAAGCCATTTCGGAGCCAATTCTGAGATTCCAAATATGGTTTCAAGGCATGAAGCCTCGTACACACGACCGAGAAACTCGACGGGCGAAACACATCATTTTGCTCGTCGAGTTCCTTGTTAGGCTGTCGAGGATCTCGGCGAGCCAAATTTCCCCATTCCCGTCGAGGAAAAAGAAGACATGCTCTCTTTTTGGCTCGACGAGATCCTCGACAGTTTCCTCGACGAAAAGTGTACACACGACCGGTTTCCTCTGCAAAAAAAAACCCCCAGCAAGTTTCTTGCTGGTTTTTGCCGAGAAACTCGGTCGTGTGTAAGAGGCCTCAGAGTAAAAGATTGTGGTCTACAGTACCAAAATCAGAACTAAGATCCAGTAGAAAGAATACGTGTAAAGTTTAAGATCAGGCTAGAGTTTAGGCAAAACAATAAAGTACAAAATAAACATTGCAATAAAATGTACAGGGTTACAGATGGGGAAAGCAGCAGCTTACATGAATATTTTACCATAGGCACATTAAAGTAATCAGGCAGTTTCAGTTTTAGGTGTATGTAAGAAGCAGCAGCATAGATGAATAGTTTACCTGTGAAGGGACGGAGAAGAGATGATCAAATGAGGCAGAGCGAGACGAAGTGCCCACTTAAGCAACGAAACCCACTTCAGCGAAAGAAGCCCAGCCTATGCCACATCAGCATCAAATATCACCTCTAGATTTTTCAATTTAGACTGAAGCTCAAGTACATTGCCATTTATAGATAGGCTACCAGGACTGGCCTTACATAATTGATGGGGGTGCCAATAAGCATGACTTCATTAGAATCTGGTTTAGTGATACACTTAAGGTATTTCAGGTCAATGTTTCGCTGGATCCTAAATACTGCCTTTGAGGTATTTTTGGTGATGTGGTAAGTGGGGAATTTTCAAGGGTAGCGCTATCCAGGGCTCTTTTTCAAGCCCATGCACTAACCGTAGGCTGGGTTCACACTCCAGCATGGAGCGTCTCACAGCAGGGGTCCGAGGCGTCCCCGTTCACTGTTACAGGTTCGATTTCAGTCCAAATTTTTGGCTGAATACGGACCTGAAACAGACCAGAAGAAGCAAAGGACTCCTGTGCAATTCATATCGGAGCCGCCTCGAAGATGTGTGAACCGGCTCCATAGAGAGCCGGTCACAATCTCCTAACATGTGAATTGGATGCAGGGGAAGCCGAATCCTACAAGAAAATATAGAGCATGTTGTAAAATTTTAATGGCAATTTTTCTCGTCGATATAAATGCTCTGGAGCCTACAGACGGCCGTTTTTAACGACCAATTAAAAAAATTGTATTTTTCTCTTGGTTTTGTGTATGCGGCATAAGGAAGCTCCTTGTTTTATGCGAATTGGAGACTCAGTGGAGTCAGATTACCTATATGCAGCATTCACATGTAGCATTGCACCTGTTTTATTTAATTAAATCTACTTAAAGACACAATATCGCACTTTGGAGTTTTTTTTTGTTGCATGATTTGCACTTCCTTTGGACATTCGAGACACTTGCTTTGAATATTGCCCGGGATACGGAAGCTCCTAGTGGGAGACGCCCAGGAGACTTGGGACGCCCAGGAGATCTGGATATCCATGGTTGGGGATCTCTGATCCAATTAGCGCTTTGTGACCTCCCTGAGCAAGGGGGGGGGAGGGGTCGCTGGAGTTCCGGTAAGCCTTTCATCTCACTGGGGTGACCCGTTCTCACGAGGTCAAGCATTTGTATCAAGTCACTTTATTTCCACAAGGATTTTTAGTCACTTATATGGACTTTTTATCACATATGTCACTTTTTATTATTGCACTTTATTGTTGCATCTTATTATATGGCACATGGTTTTGCTACAAATCAATTGATATATGCATATTTCATTTTATGTAGTTGCATTTCTCTGCACTTTATCGATACAAGAATATTGATACATGTTTACAAGCGCTGCACTCTTTATCCATATGTTCATACTTGTTATGGAATTGCATGTTCTTTATGGTGTAGTTTTCATGCTCTGGAATTAAACTTTTTCTGATTTAAAAAAGAACCTAGTCTGGCATGGATGTATATAGAAGTGATAATTGAGCCCATGTGATTTAAGCAGTTCGCCAAGTAGAAACATGTAAATGCTAAAAAGTAAGGGACCTAAGATGAGCCCTGAGGAACACCGAACTTGACTAACTTCAGACTGGAATCCGTCAAGAGATTAAAAGGGACAGCAACCCATAAGATACGGCTTAAACCATTTCAGAGCCAACTCTGAGGCTCCAAATATGGTTTCAAGGTGAGAGAATAAAAGATTGTGGTCTACAGTATCAAAAGATCTGGTACAGAGATTCAGGTCTATGCCTACTGGGCTTAAAGTAATGCCAGTTCTTTTGCCAGAAAAAAATGCTAATTTAGAGTGTTTTATACGGGTGTTAAGGAGCGTTTAGCATATTTTGTTCTGCCAGAAAACTCCAGAAGGGTTTTTTGCTGAACTTAAAATATGCCTGTAAACGTCCTAATGTGCATGAACACATAAGCTATCATTGAACTATTTCTACAGTCAAAACGCAGAGTTTGTGTAGAAGCAGCATTTTTTAAGCACTGTGTGGATGGACCCTAATGCCGCGTACACACGGTCGGAATTTCCAACAAGAAAAGTTCGATGTGAGCTTTTGGACGGAAATTCTGACCGTGTGTATGCTCCATCTGACTTTTTCCAAACTGAACTTCCGACAACAAAAATTTGAGAGCTGGTTCTCAATTTTTCCGACGGGAAAAGTTCTTGTCGGAAATTCCGATCGTCTGCATGCAATTCCGACGCTCAAGAAAACACGCATGCTTTTCGATGAGATGGTCAACCAATCAACTTGGAACCAATCAACTCGGAAGCATTGAACTTCATTTTTCTCAGCTCGTCGTAGTGTTGTACGTCACCGCTTTCTTGACAGTCGGAATTTGGTGTGACCGTGTGTATGCAACACAAGTTTGAGCCAACATTCCGTCGGAAAAAAATCCACGGTTTTCTTGTCGGAATTTCCGTTCGTGTGTACGCGGGATAAGGCTTCATGTACACTAGCCTACACTAGCAGCTCCTAAACTTGAGTTTTTTTGGCGTTTTTTGCCAAAGCTCCTAAACTCAACTCCATAAAAGGCTATGTCTTAATGTACACATAGGCTTTTAGCAGAGTTTAGGAGTTGCCACGTTTAGGTGATCTTCAAACCTCCTTCTCCTGAATGCAGAAGAATTGCATTCAGAATAGGAAAGTTTTGACCGGCGGCCGCAGGAAAATGCAAGATTGTGACGCTACTTTTTCGCATCTTGTGTTTTTCGGCAGCTGTGGTAAATGTAGGCCAGTGTACATGAAGCCTAAACGTAAAGATTAAGATCAAACCAGAATTTAGGTAAGACAATAAAGAACAAAATATACATCTCAATCTTGTGGACAGGGTTACAGATGATGAAAGCAGCAGCATGGATGAATAGTTTACCATAGGCACATTAAAGTCATTGTTTTGTAAAGTAAAGAAAAAGTTTTGTTTTACCTGGCATAGATAAATAGTTTACCTGTGAACGGACAGAGAAGAGACGATCAAAGGAGTCAAAGCGAGCCGAAGTGCCCACTTAATCGAAGAAACCCACTTCAGCGGAAAAGACCCATCAGCATGTGTCACAAGTCCTATATCAGCAGCTGTCCTCATAGTTTATTGATATACCAAAAGGCAAAACTTTTTTTTTTTTTTTTTTTTTGGACAGAGGTGGAGAAGATGGACTGGAACCCTTTTTGCTCACTGTATCCCCGTTAGGTAGATTCACTCTCTCTATTTGACCTGCTTACTGTTATCATCAAAAGTCAAAGTATAAAAAAATCACAAATTTTGTCCCCAGAAAAGTAGAGGGAAACAAAAGTAGAAAACTAGAGGGAAAAAAGTAGAGGGAAAACTTTTCAATGGGGACAGTAGTTCTGGTGATATAATAGTAAATAATGTATACAATGGTTACTTTGTATCATATTTACCGTATTTATCGGCGTATACGCGCACTTTTTTGCCCTGAAAATCAGGGTAAAATTGTGGGTGCGCGGTATACGCCGACACCCGCTTTCCCGCGCCGAGTTTGAATATTGCGCCGGCATATACCGAGCGCAGTACACTCGTGTATAGTCGGGCAGGCTCGACTCCTCTCGCGCTCATGTCCTGGACGTACAGGACGTGAGCGCGAGAGTAGCCGAGCCTGCCCGACTATACACAAGTGTACTGCGCTCGGTATATGCCGGCGCAGTATTCAAACTCTGCGCGGGAAAGCAGGGATCGAGCGAGGAGGACGCCGCAGAAGGACGCCGGACCCGACCAAGAGGACACCCGAAGCCGCAGACGGACGCCGGACCCGACGAGGCCGCCGATGGACGCCGTGCAAGACACCAAAACTGTAAGTACTAAAATCTTTTTTTGCAGGAATGTCGGGTCCACTTTAGGGGTGCGCACTATACGCCGGAGCGCGCAATACCCTGATAAATACGGTAAGTCATTCCCAGTTCTAGGTTTTATCTGATTTTCATCTAAATGTTTTATTAGCTTGATTAAAGGGCAGGGGTGGTGCCCGATTAATTGGAATTTAATGAGAAATAAATATCGCTCGCCGTGCTCTACCACAACCCCTCTTTCTTTTGTTTATTTGGTGATTATGAGGAACACGCTTGATGTGTATATGGATTATGCTACTACTTCTTGCTGGTGCTGGCCTTCCTCATATATACTTTTATATTGATATATTATATATGTCATTTATTATATGATTCATATCATTATATACATCATATGTTTTATATAAATATATAATGCTTATGATATATATTTATATATATATATGTCTATATATGTTAAAATTTGACATTAGTGACAATGAAGTGCTAGATAAATTAAAATTATGAAACCCCGACTGAGTGAAAAAAAATTATATCTGTAAATAGGTCTGTGAGACCTCAATAAGATAACAAGAAGGGGTTAATTCCTAAATTAGGTAGAAACCTGAAAATGATCAAGTGAATAAATAGCAGCCCGTGTGAACAAAGCCTTAGGAATACCATTAACAGCATCAAAGGTAAAAAAAATTTGAACATATTAAAAAAATACTAATGCAGAGTGTCCATATAAACTTAAATATCCCCAGTGTTCAACGAATCTAATAGTCCAGGAAAAAGTGCTGACAGGATAGTGCCTCCACCAAACAACAACACTGCCGCTTACCAGATGGAAGTGATCTCTAATTATAGGAGATCAATATGCGCATATGGTTGATATCCCAGCCTGGGGTCACTATTGGTAGTATAAACCCCTCAGTGTAGTTCAATATTGCATAGAAGATGTGTCAAACAACGTAGCAATTCCGAATGTATCACATAAAAAAAAGGAAGGGACTGGCATAGCGTAAAACCCTTAACATTTTTAGTAAGTAACATAAAAATGCACACTTACATCGAAGAAGTGAGATAAGACATATAAAATATAATCGAGTCGGCCAGCTCTTCGATTCAGCACAACGCGGTGACGTCAGAACGTTGTTCCTCGATTCAGCAGCCCGTATCTTCTGGGTCTGGCGCACAACGCGGTGACGGGAGGATCGACGTTCTGACGTCACCATGTTGTGTGCCAGACCCGGAAGATACGGCTGCTGAATCGAAGAGCCAGCGGCTCGATTGTATTTTATATGCCTTATCTCACTTCTTCGATGTAAGTGTGCATTTTTATGTTACTTATTAACATTTTTAAGGGTTTTACGCTATGCCAGTCCCTTCCTTTTTTTTATGTGGTGCATCCTGAATTGCTACGTTGTTTGAGACATCTTCTATGCAATATTGAACTACAATGAGGGATTTATGCTACCAATAGAGACCCCAGGCTGGAATATCAACCATATGCGCATATTGATCTCCTATAATTAGAGATTACATCCATCTGGTAAGCGGCAGTGTTATTGTTTGGTGGAGGCACTATCCTGTCAGCACTTTTTCCTGGACTATTAGATTCGTTGAACACTGGGGATATTTAAGATTATATGGACACTCTGCATTAATATTTTTTAATATATTCACATTTTTTTACCTTTGACGCTACTGTTAATGGTATTCCTAAGGATTCTTTTGGTTTGTTCACACGGACTGCTATTTATTCACTTGATCATTTTCAGGTTTCTACCTAATTTAGGAATTAACCCCTTCTTGTTATCTTATTTAGGTCTCACAGACCTATTTACAAAAATATTTTTTTTTTTTCACTCAGTCGGTGTTTCATAATTTAAATAGATATTTATCTAGCACTTCATTGTCCCTAGTGTCACATTTTAACCTACCACAGCGCAGCTCTTCCTTTGACCATTATTATTAGTGTTGTATAACATTTTCAGTTGCCGCTTTATAATTTATCGAATTAGCGCAGTACACCCCTCTTTTTCATATATCTACATATATATATATATACACAGTATAGTTTTCTGCTTTAGAATGCTAAACGAAGGTTGCATCCTACTGCTTCTTTTCAGAATTCAAGTTGATTGGTTGACCATCTCATCGAAAACAATGCACGCGTTCTGTGGCTGATATCTTATCTCAACACTCCCTCTAGTGGCTAAAATAAAGTATTTCAATGTGAAATGTCATTTTCTACTGTCCAAGCAAACTGAGCTGCCTGGGGATGCTGGAAGTTGTAGTTCCACAACATTCAGAGAACCAAAGGCTGCCTACCTCTAGTCGCTTTTTCAAAAAGTAAAATATTTAAATGTTTTTTTTTTTACTTATAATTTTTTAAAACTTTACTGAAATCTTTGGCAGTCCTGTATTTCCAAAGGCAGTGGAACTACAAGTCCCAGCATTACTGCCTAGCCCAAAACTGACATTAAAAGAATCGTATCCTTGGGCTTAGAATAAATGTGAATTTTACTGGTGCAGACATGGTTACTGACATGTCAGCAAAGCATGCGCTAATTGTACAAAAGTCTGTGTAGGAGCAGCAGGCCAGGAATGGGATGAGTGAGCAAATTTACTTTGAGCAGCAATCACATGCTAAGTGAAAAATGAGGAGACTTCAGCCCTGAGCTGTTGCTGTTTCCTATTTCCCATCCACAAACAGCACTCTGGTGTGAACAGGTGTGGGTAAGAGTCGGGATTTTTATCCGATTCCTTCTAATATCTAACTAGGCAAACATATGTTTTGTTTTTGCTGTGTGATGCACACTTGTAATCTAAGGGGCTGATTTACTAAACACAAATAGACAGCTGCACTCATTTTCCCCAGAGCTTAGTAAATGCGGTTACGCTCTGCTGATTTCCATCATCCAATCATAAAATTCATTTATTTTTATTTTCCTTGCACCTGATTAG
The DNA here is from genome assembly GCF_905171775.1 of Rana temporaria. Lineage (NCBI taxonomy): Eukaryota > Metazoa > Chordata > Amphibia > Anura > Ranidae > Rana > Rana temporaria. The sequence goes on along the minus strand of NC_053500.1, from coordinate 113,799,084 downwards.
GAATTCTTTACAAAGTAAAGCTTTACCACAGTCACTAATCTCTGGGGAAAGTGCACTGCACAGTACAAAGTCTATTTGCCAATAGTAAATCAATGCAGAGGCTGCATTCACACCTGGGCGTTTTTAATCAAATTTTATTTCAAAATGCTCTGGTAAAATGACAAATTGCGCAACGCAACTTTTTTATGCCATTTATTTTAAGGACACCTATAAATGCGTTGTGATTTTGCCATGATTCTCACGTTATAAATTGCTCTACAATCGCAGCAAACCGCATTGCATGAAGCTTGTCACCCAAAAGTAATCTTATTTCATTTTGGAGTAAGGGAGGGTTATAACCCCAGTCAGTTTTATTTGTGCCATCTGTGTCCCATTGGTAAGATTTCCCTCATAGCCGAAACAGGAAGTGAGAGGAAGTCCCTCCAAAGTGGGGCAATCCCCGGTTTCACCAGAACTAGTGTCTTTATCAGGGCCAGATTCCGACATGGCCAACGAGGCCAGGCAGTGGGTGCAGGGGCGGTGCCGGATGTAACACACAGCGGGAGACTGCTGTGTCACAGAGCTCACTGTGAAAAGTCCCGCCCTCCTCCTAGACCAGCTCGTGTGATAGAGGCAATATTCTGTCTATCACACGAGCAAGCTGGTCTAGGAGGAGGGCGGGCCTTTTATCACAGCGCGCCCAAACTTTTCACAGTGAGCTCCATGACACAGCAGGAGTAGGAGATGCCCGATGTGCGTAATGCACACACTGACTGGTGAGGCTACATTGTTTGGCACATGAAAGGCTGCAATGATGGTAAGGGGGGGCTGTAATGATGGTGAGGGAGGCTACAATGAGGGCACAGTAAGGCGGTAGTGATGGTAAGGCGGCAATGAGGGCACAGTAAGGCGGTAGTGATGGTGAGACTGCAATGAGGGCACGGTAAGGCTGTAATGATGGTGAGACGGCAATGATGGGCACGGTGAGGCTGCAATGATGGGCACGGTAAGGCGGCAATGATGGGCACGGTGACGCAGCAATGATGGGCACGATGAGGCTGCACTCCTCGATTCTCATACATTTTCTATGTAGGTTTTTCCGTTAGTATATGTGCGTTTTCATGGTTGGGGGACTTTCATTTTTTTTTGGCGGGGGGGCCATTGAAGGACCCGTCCTTGGGGAGGCAAAGGGAGTAAATCCGGGCGAATTCCCCTCTATTACTGTTCTAGGGACAACCAAAACTTTAGAATTTGCTTTTACTTTCACTTTCGAGGACATTGGTAAACAAGACAACTAAAGAGAGTAATTCTTCATAACGGGGGCACAGACAGCAATAAAAACCTGACAGGTGTTCTAATCCATCTTCACTCTATCCAAAACTAAATAAAGTTTTGCCTTTAGTTCTACTTTAAGGCTCCGTTCACATATGATGTGCCCGCAGCTCACAGCATGGGGTCTGGTGCATCCCTGTTCACCGATTCAGGTATGAGTCAGGTCTGAATTTTTGCCTGAATTCACACCTGGATCAGACCAGAAGACACACCAGACCCTTCTTCAATCCGGACCACGACCACCCTGGGCTGTGAGAACCGGGCGTCCATTGAGAGCCAGTCACAATCTCCTGTCATGCGAATTGGAATGCGGGGAAGCCTGCATCCAATTTGCATATATGTGAACCCGGGCTGAATGTTTGCACCACCGCGACGCAACTGTGTGCATTGCAGCTAAGTGATGGTACTGCCGGACAAATGTTACAGGGGGTATAATTTTGCAGTGTGTGTAAAACCCCGGCCCATGTGTTGGGTTATTAAAGGGGTTAATAAGGGCCATCAGAGGGCAGTAAAAACATGGCTCAACCTCTTTTTACCACCTCCCTGGCCACAAGTGTGCAATATCACAGTGCAACAGATGGCTTAGGTTTGAATGGGCCCTAAAGCAATGTGCCTTGAGCAGAAACCCTTGGCACTTGACTTTAGGGTTGCCACCTTTTCTTCAAGCCAAACCCAAACACTTTGGGCGCCCCAGAAAGCGTGCCACAGAAAAATGTGGGTATGGCCAAATTGCTTTGGCTGACATCATCACCCTGCCCCCCCAGTGATGCCGAACCTGCTCTGTGACAACCGCCCGCAGCTCCTGGATGGCAACAGATTTGTGTGTGACTATCTTGGTTACTTGGGGAGCCACAGCCCAGTCTAAATAATGTGTCCAGGTTTCAGTCCACCTTAAACCCGGACACATGATTCAAAACCCGGACTGTCAGGGTGAATCCTGGACAGGAGGCAACCCTACTTGACTTCTCTCCATTTCAGAGTAGATCAGTTATCCCATAGTGTCTACAGAGGTTGTATACAGATGGTAGCCATATGACTGTCCCCTCAGTGTAACCACACACTGCGGGTACTTAAAGTTAACCTGTGCTTTACCCATGAAGGGCTAAGCAACAGGTTCCCTTGAAGATCTGCCCCATACCTCTCTTCCTTTGCTTTCCCCACTGCTCTGTATGGCTGCTGAGAGCGAGGAGGAGTTATCCCAGTGTAAGCTCCAAGTCATAGGCCTGTGGATTGTCACCACCATGCTGGAGGAACAGGGAAGTGGCTTGCTGTGTGGAAGCACTCGGTGTAGGGACACTTGGCTGCAGTAACCAGGAGTGACATGCAGAGGTGGCTTCATGGGACCCTGCAAGGAGATGGAACCACCATAAAGCAGGAACTGGGGGAAAGTCCTTTTTTAAGGATGGAATGCAATGCAATGAAAGAAAGGCACGGAGCAACGCAGTGGGGGAAGGGCCGCATGACAGGGTGGGACCGTCAGTGCAGATAGGTCAGGGGGAAGTAGGGGATGGGCTGGCCGGGCAGAGGGGGCGTGGTCGGCAGAAGGACAGACGTGGAGGAAGTGACGTGGGTCACTCCTCCATTTTACAGCAGAGGGAAAGCTTGTCAGTGCGGCAGCTCCTCTAAACATGGCGGCGGTTGCGGAGCTAATTGCGCAGTTACGCGCGGCGGCGGCCACGGAGGGGGCCGAGTGGGTGAGACAGCAGGTGGCTGCAGCGTTGGAGGCGCCGGCCGCGGCAACCGCTGAGGGGGGTAAAACATCGCGCGCTCGGCGGTCAAAACCGCCGGAGCGGTACAGTCCGGGGCCTTCCCCAGGCACAGACCGGAATACACGGAGACCCGCCAGGGGCCCTCCAGCTCCATCCCCGCAGCGGTCTACAGCCGGGCCCTCGGGGGGGGCTGGGAGGAATCCGCGTCGCGGACGTTGCGCCGCGGTGGGGGGGTCAGACAGCCCGCCTGGGCCCTCACCACCAGCTCGACGGAGATGCCCGGACAGCGCGGTCGGGACTGCAGGGGACGGTCGTGGCAGTCATGCGACCCAGCGGGTGGAGTCCAGCCAGCGGGCCCGGGGCCACTCTCCCACGGCGGCCAGGGGCCCGGCAGCGAGTGGAGGGAGTTCGGAGCGGAGTATGGGGGCGGCGAGGAGTGAAGGTCGTGGTCGGGGAGCGGAGGCCCGGGCCTGCGGGCGCTCACGGAGCCCATCTGCGGAGGTCGCGAGTGGGTCTGGTGTTCCGGGACAGAGGGGTCGGAGTTCAGCGCAACACAGGCCGTCTGCAGCTGCGTCACGTCAAGACGGTGACCGACAGAGAGACTTTTCGCCAGCGCGGAGTGAGGACCGGTCCAAGGGGGAGCTGTCCGGGTCAGAGAGTGATGATGGTCCGGGACATCGAGCAGCGGTGGATTCCATTCCGGCGGCGCGTGGACCTAGTCCAAGGCGGCCTGGTAAGTCACAATCTACTTCAGTTTGTAATTTATTGCAGGATTTGTTAGTACAGAGTGGTGCGGGGGGGGGCTCTGGGAAAGACAGGGCTCAGGAGACGAGGGGGGTTGCCACGGGCGGGGCACTGTCAGGGGGTGAGGCTCAGGATCTCTGGGCCGGGTTGCGGGACTTGGTTAGGAGGTTTGAACCAGGGGCTGGCAGCACGCCCTCGCCAGCGGTGGCGTGGTCCCCGCTGGGGGGGGGGGTCGGGTCAGACGGAGGGGGTTCAGGCAGCAGGCCCGGTGGGGCAGGAGGGCTCGAGCGCGGGGGCGGCGTCGGCGAGCGGAGCGGCGGTTACGAGTGTGTCGGGGGCGCAGGTGGTTGCGCCGGAGGCGGCAAGTGATAAGAGGGAGGTTGTCCGGTTAGCAGATGCCGCGCAGAGCGAAATGTACACTTGCTTTGAGGCGACGTTGGGGGCTCATCTGAAGCCGGAAGTTAGGGAAAAAATTTGGAAGGGGGAGTACGTGGAGATTTTCACGTTACTTCCCCTCGAGAAATTTAATCTAACCCGGGTGAAGCCAGAATTGAATAAGAAGGAGGACGAGGAGCGACGGCGGTATCGTCTGATACCCCGTACGTTTACCAATTGGCTCCAAGCGTTTTCGATCCTGGCATGCGTGGTGGGGGAGAAAGCGCCTGAGCACTGTTCGGGTTTATTTATATACCAGGAGGCTATCCGGTCGGCGCATCAGACGTATGGCGGGACGGCGTGGTTGCAGTATGATGAACAATTCCGTCAACGGATGTCTTTCCGACCGACACTGTGCTGGAACCAGAAGGACATCAACCTGTGGATGACCTTGATGACAGCGGCGCGGGCTCCACAACAGTTTTTTCAGGGAGGGGTCGGGGGTGCTTCTGCCTCAGGACTACCGGCCGAAAAGAGATGGGGCTATTGTTGGCAATTCAATGAAGGGACGTGCAAATACGGCACAAACTGCCGATTTAAGCACACGTGTTCAGGGTGCGGAGGCACCCATGCGTTGGCAAAATGCTTTAAGCGGAACAAAGGTCGTCCCGGCGAGTCTGGGGGAAAAGGGGGTGACTCCGGTGCGGGTGGCAAGGATGCTTCCCTTCCTCAGTAGGTACCCCGACAGGCGCGCGGCAAAGTTGCTGGAGGAGGGCTTTGCCAGCGGTTTTAGGATACCATGTTCTCTTTCAGTTGTCCCCCCGGAAGCGAGTAATTTGAGATCGGCGGTGCTGCATTCTGAGGTGGTTTCGGAGAAACTCACCAAAGAAGTGCGTTTTGGGTAGGATGGCCGGGCCGTTTGCGACGGCTCCGGTTGATGACTTGGTCGTGTCCCCGCTGGGGGTGGTCCCCAAGAAGGAACCGGGCAAGTTCCGGTTGATACACCATTTATCTTTCCCAAAAGGCGGCTCGGTCAATGACGCCATTGCGCCGGAGGATTGCACGGTGTCTTATACGTCATTTGACGCAGCGGTCTCGTGGGTGCACAAGTGCGGACGGGGTGCTCTCATGGCGAAGGCGGATGTGGAATCGGCCTTTCGGTTATTGCCGGTTCACCCTGACAGCTTTCGGCTATTGGGATGCAGCTGGGATGGGGCATACTATGTGGATCGTTGTTTGCCCATGGGTTGTTCCATCTCTTGCGCGCTGTTCGAGACGTTTAGCTCCTTTCTGGAGTGGGTTGTGCGAGACGTATCAGGGCTCAGCTCCGTCATTCATTACCTGGATGACTTCTTGTGCATTGGCCAGCCCGGGGCGAACACGTGCGCGGTACTGTTGGGCACGCTGCAGTATGTGGCTGAGCGGTTCGGGGTTCCACTGGCGCCGGGGAAGACGGAGGGCCCCACTACCTCCATTGTCTTCTTGGGTATCGTGCTGGATTCGATGAAGATGGAGTGCCGATTACCGGAGGACAAGCTGGAGGCGTTGAAGGCTGAAGTGCGAGGGACCATTGGGCTACGGAAGATTCAGCTGCGCAGTATGCAGTCGCTGTTGGGTAAGTTGAACTTCGCCTGCAGAATTATGCCCATGGGGAGGGTGTTTTGCCGCCGGTTGTCGGGAGCGACAGCACTTTGTTACCCTTACGGGGGAGCACAGAGCCGACTTGAGGGTCTGGCAGGAGTTTCTGAGTTCCTTTAATGGCCGTGCGTTGTGGATGTCCGGGCCTGTGAGCAACTTCGACTTGGAGTTGTTTACGGACGCTGCTGGCTCGACAGGGTATGGAGCATTTTGTCAAGGCAGGTGGAGCGCTGAGGCGTGGCCGAGGCAGTGGCAGGAGGCGGGATTCTTGAAGAATCTGGTGCTCCTAGAGCTCTTCCCGATTGTGGTGGCGCTGGAACTGTGGGGTGAGACGCTGCGGAATTCGAAGGTACGTTTCAATTGCGATAACCTGGGGGTGGTGCAGGTAGTGAATCGTATGTCGGCGGGATCCCCGCCGGTGATTTGTTTGCTGCGCCATTTGGTGCTACGTTGCTTGCACTTGAATGTCTACATGTATGCTGTACACCTACCGGGGGTCGAGAACACCTTGGCTGACGCTTTGTCTCGTTTTCAGTGGGACAGGTTCCGGGAGTTGGCACCAGCAGCGGAGCAACACGGAGTCCCCTGTCCCGCCTGGATGTGGGACATTGTTTTCACAGCGCAGCAGGGTGGATCCAACGGTCGGTGAGCAAGGCGACATGGTCGGCTTACTCCAAGGTATGGCGAGAATGGGTGGAGCTGGCGTTAGGACTGGGTATCTCCCCGGTGGGGCAAGAGGCAGGCATCGCTGTTCTCTATTTTCTCACGTTGAAGATGGAGCAGGGGGTGTCGGTGTCAGCGATCGATCGGGTGTTGGCAGGCTTGACGTTTTTCTTTAAGTGGCACGGGGTGACGGATTGCACAAAGGAATTTTGGGTGAGGCAGACGGTGAAAGGGTATAGGAAGGGCAGGAAGGCGGCCGATTGCCGCCGGCCGGTGTCGTTTGGGATGCTTCAGAGCCTTTTTCTGCGTTTACCAGCGGTGTGTTCAACGGCATACGAGTGTGCACTGTTCAAGGCTGCTTTTGCAATGGCCTTTTTCGGAGCATTGAGGGTGAGTGAACTGGTCAGTTCCTCGCGAGGGGTGCAGGGTGGTTTGCTGATTCAAGATGTGGAACTATCCGGGGGAAGTCTAGGAATCTGGGTGCGCAGGTCTAAGACGGACCGAAGGGGGAAAGGAATGCGGCTACAGTTGTTCAGGGTTCCGGGAGCGGCAATTTGTCCAGTGCGGGCGGTGGAATCGTTTCGATCCATGCGTCCTGGGGCGGCAGGGTCCTTCCTAATGCATCAAGATGGGTCAGCATTGTCAAAGTTTCAGTTCGTGGCGGTGTTCCGGAGATGTTTGAGGGACGCAGGGTATGACCCGAAGGATTATTCGGCGCATTCGTTCCGGATCGGGGCGGCTACCGAGGCCGCCCGGGCCGGTTTGGCTGCGGACGTGGTGAAAAAAATCGGGCGGTGGGATTCGGAGAGGTTCAGGATCTACATCCGCCCTCATTTGATGCAGGAGTAAGCTCAGGGCAGGGGAGTTATCTGGGGGGCAGTTGTTTGTACACAGTGAGAGTGGGAATGGGGATTGCTGTTAGAAGTTATATGTGTTTTACTTGATGTTTTTCAGGTGGTGAGCCTTGCCTGGTATGGATACTAGGTCACTCATACGTGCATTGGGGGGCCAGACAGGTGGATGGTCGGCCGAACGGCAGGCAACTGGGCATCCCTTTTCAAGAAGCCCTGGTCAGGTGGATTGGGTTCCCGGGGTTGGTGTGGAGCAGGGTCATGCCGGAGGTGCTGAAGTTTGTGCGTTTAGATAGGGCTCCGGACGTCCTGGTACTCCATGCAGGCGGGAACGACATGGGTTCTAGGTCCATGCATCAGCTGATCCGGGACATAAAGTATGATTTTCTTAGGTTGCGCTCGTTGTTTCCAGACATGATTATTGTCTGGTCGGAGATGGTTGGACGCACAGCGTGGAGATGGGCCTGGTCGGTGGAGAAGGTCAACAAGGCGCGGGTTAAAGTGAACAAGGAGGTGGGGAGGTTCTTTATGCGCAATGGGGGAGTGGTGGTGAGACATAGAGAGTTGGAAGTTGAGACATGGCGTTTTCTGCGTAGGGACGGGGTCCATCTCAACGAGGTGGGCATCGCCCTATGGGTGCTAGGGCTGCAGGAGGGAATCCAGAGGGCCCTGAGGGTGTGGAGGTGCTCGCAAGGGTAAGGCTTTATCCTTGTGAGCGGTGGCGTGTTTTTTGGGTCTCGGTAAGACTAAAAGTCTGGCTAGTTGGGGTAAGTTAAAGTTGTACCCATACGTGGTATGGGAGGTTATGGTGTACCTTGTGGTTGGCGGGTGTTAACCAGGAAGGGGTTAAAGGGTTAAGGTCACTGAGGACGGTTACACTGCCTCCGAGTCAGTGTCTTGCGGCTGAGGCCTAGTTTAGAAGTATTTGTCCCAGTGTCCAAGTTCGAGAGGGGTGGTCCTTTTGACCACCAGGGGGTTGTTGATAGGGTTATATAGTATTTAAGAGTTATTTAATAATGTTATTGGTTTTAATAAATAAGGCCTGATGGCCAATTTTACTCCACAACGTGGTCTTTGGCTTTATTGGGGTTAGCAGGGTGGTACGAAAGGGGGTGGTAACATGGGGGGTTTAAGGTATTAAGTGGTCACTAAGATCGGTCCTTAACATGTCAAGAAAGGCACGGAGCAACGCAGTGGGGGAAGGGCCGCATGACAGGGTGGGACCGTCAGTGCAGATAGGTCAGGGGGAAGTAGGGGATGGGCTGGCCGGGCAGAGGGGGCGTGGTCGGCAGAAGGACAGACGTGGAGGAAGTGACGTGGGTCACTCCTCCATTTTACAGCAGAGGGAAAGCTTCCCACCCACCCTCCCTAGTTTTAGGCAGGCTAGTGGGGCGTGTTTTTTGGGTCTCGGTAAGACTAAAAGTCTGGCTAGTTGGGGTAAGTTAAAGTTGTACCCATACGTGGTATGGGAGGTTATGGTGTACCTTGTGGTTGGCGGGTGTTAACCAGGAAGGGGTTAAAGGGTTAAGGTCACTGAGGACGGTTACACTGCCTCCGAGTCGGTGTCTTGCGGCTGAGGCCTAGTTTAGAAGTATTTGTCCCAGTGTCCAAGTTCGAGAGGGGTGGTCCTTTTGACCACCAGGGGGTTGTTGATAGGGTTATATAGTATTTAAGAGTTATTTAATACAGTTATTTATATAATGTTATTGGTTTTAATAAATAAGGCCTGATGGCCAATTTTACTCCACAACGTGGTCTTTGGCTTTATTGGGGTTAGCAGGGTGGTACGAAAGGGGGTGGTAACATGGGGGGTTTAAGGTATTAAGTGGTCACTAAGATCGGTCCTTAACATGTCATGGCTTTTGTTCTGCATATAAAAAGCACAGGTTCACTTCAAGTGTGTGGCCAGATTTACAATCTTATCCTGTTCAGGTCCACAGCGGGGTGCTACTCTGCAAGCTTAGCTTAGATGGAGGGTGAGCAGAGCCAGTCCTAGTAATGGCTTATTGGTGTTAGGGCAGCAGTGAGTGTGGCGGGTTCACTAAACAGTATCACTGTATCTTCAGTGCTTAGACAATAATATATACTATACAACTAAAAGTGGTTGTAAACTCAGATGAAAAAAAAGTATGCAATGCAACTATTCGAATATACCTCATGGAGTGGGATTGTATAGGCAATTTCTTACAACTTACCTCCCAATCTTGGTGATGGTACTGTATGCCGGACAGTATTTGCATCGTTTATGATTTGTATATTGTACATTTATGTAATTTTTGAGATATTTTTGTATATGCTTAATCTACTTTTGTAATAAATTGATATAATTTTTTATATATATTTTGAAACTTTTTGGTGTGTTGCCTATACAATCCCACTCCATGAGGTATATTCGAATATTTTCAAGTACTATGGGATGATGGCAACTACATGCTGTCATATATGAGTTGGTCCTTTTTCTGTATGCAATGCAACTAGAATGATTCTGCCAGTATTCATCACTTCAAAATATTGTCCTGCATTTCTTTTACTGACCTGTAATCTATCATTCCATAATAATAATAATAATAATAATAATAATAATAATAATTAATTATTAATATTAATATATTACAGCAACAACTATTTATTATCTAGGCTGCAGTAGACCTTATAACCACAAGGTGGCAATATATGCACAATACATTCTGTAATTACTTGTAAATACCATATACCTCCACTAGAGGCATTTGTCTGCATTCATAGGAGGAAACAGTGAGGCCTCATACACAAGAAAGCTGATAAACTGACGTTTTTGGGAGTTTTTATTTATTTATTTTTAAATGCCCTCTATGCTATCCTATGCACACATGGAAGTTTTTTGAAGTTTATCAGTAAGGTAGTTTATGGGCTGTTGTCTGAACGCCCTAAAATCGCATTCAAGAGCAGTTCTTCTGACCACAAAAAAGCTAAAAAATGCACATAAACGCTCATAATCTCGCTTTTATCAGCCTGTATGTAAGTAAAAAAAAAAAAAAGCACTGAAGCTGAAAAACACGCATTAACGCCGTTTAAAGCGCATTTTTAAAGAAGCGTTTTCCTGACAGCAATCCACCGTCCCAAAATACTTTTTTTAATTTTCCGTGTACATGGAGCCTTAGGGCTCTTTCACACGTCCGCTCAGTTTTTTAGATCATTTTTTTTTTCATCAGTTGATCCGTTTTTTCATCCGTTTTTCGTACGTTTTCCGTCCGTTTTTCCATCCGTTTTTCCATCCGTTTTTCGTCCGTTCCGTTTTTTTGACGGAAGACAAATAGGGTTTTCTTCCGTTCAAAAAAAACGGAGCTTAACGGAGACGGATGTTAACGGACGTTAGCGGGTGCTCATCCGCTAACGGACGCTAACCCATAGGAAAGCATTGCGGTCCGTTAACGGACGTCCAAAAAACGGACGAACGGAACGGATGTGTGAAAGAGCCCTTAGGGCTCATGCACACAGGATATTTTAAAAATGCCAACACTAAAAACATCTTTTTTTTTTCACATTTAGCAATGTTTTTACAATAGTGGTATTGCGCATTTTCCCAGGTTTTTTGGCGTTACAGTTTTTGGGCATTTTTTCATTAACAACACTCGCTATAATGCAAAAAACACCTAAAAATGCCAAACACGGCTAACAGCTTGTTACAGCGTTTAGGGGCATTTTTTTATTTTTACAGCTGGAAGCTCCTGGAAGCACAGGTTGTCCTTTTTTTCTACTGCCCCTAAACCAGGGGTGTTCAAACTTTTTTTTAAAGAGGGCCAGATTTGATGAAGTGAACATGTGTGAGGGCCGACCATTAAAATTAAATGCAAATTAACAAATACACTGCCCAACAAGAATTCTCTTGCCTTTGTGGCTGTGTGTGGTAAAATAAAATAAACTGTGAAGCAAAATAAGGGTCACTGCCCATAAGTGCAGCCTCACCAGTGCCATCAGTGCAGCCTCACCAGTGCCATCAGTGCAGCATCACCAGTGCCATCAGTGCAGCCTGATCCATGTCCATCTGCAGCCTCGGAAGGGACAGGGAGGGCGGGCGATACAAGCACAAACAGATTATATAGGAGAATCTCCTGTTCGCTCGGCGGCCTCTTTAATACAAAGTCCCGCCTCTTATGATAGACAGAACAGTCGTCCAATGCCAGCCCAGGAGACGGGACTTTCCATTACAAATGCCGTCGAGTAAACAGGAGATTCTCCTGTATGTAATCTGACAGGACTCGTCTGGCCCCCCTCCCTGTCCCCTCCGAGGCTGCCAGAACGATAAATACGGTATATCCCCTGCGGCGCTCAGGGATTCATTGGGGGCCACAAAAGATATATATATCCAAATTACCAGTGGGGCCACATTAAACTGGAACGAGGGCCACAATTGGCCCACGGGCCGGACTTTGGACATGCCTGCCCCTAAACGCTTTATGCCTCCAAACGCCTCTGACAGGTAATGTGTACATGGACACATAGGCTAACATGGAGAGGCGTTTAGAGGCAGTTATAAAACAACGGCAGACGCCCCTAACAGCAGCTGTGAAAACGCCCTGTGTGTATGGATTCCAGGTTGGCCCTGAGGAACAGTGCAAATTATTTTTATTTTAAACGGTTACCGACCGGCGCGCGACGATGTACGTCGTCAAAATGGCACGGCTGCGCAAATGGACGTACGTCCTCTTTAATTTGCGAGCCTGCCGTGAGCTCCGTGACCGCGCCCGCAGGACCCGATCGCCGCCGTTGTCCCGCGATCAGGTCACACAGCTGAAGAGCGGGCAGATGTTAGTGTAAACACAACATCTCCCCGTTCTGCCTAGTGACACTTTCACTGATCGTGTTCCCTGTCATCGGGAACAGCAATCAGTGACGTGTCACGGCAAAACCACGCCCCCTAACAGTTACAAGCATTCCCTAGGACACACTTAACCCTTTCAGCACCCTCTACAGGTTAACCCCTTTACTGCCAGTGTAATTTTTTACAGTAATCAGAGCATTTTTATAGCACTGATCGCTGTAAAAATGACAATGGTCCCAAAATGGTTTTAAAAGTGTCTGATGTGTCCGCCATAATGTCGCAGTCACGATAAAAATCACTGATCACCACCACTACTAGTAAAAAAAATAAAAATAATAAAAATCCCATAAAACTATCCCCTATTTTGTAGGTGCTATAACTTTTGCGCAAACCAATCAATACACGCTTATTGTGTTTTTTTTACCCAAAAATATGTAGAAGAATACGTATCGGCCTAAACTGAGGGAAAAAATGCCTTTTTATGTATTTTTTGGGGATATTCATTATGGCAAAAAAGTCAAAAATATCGATTTTTGTTCTTTGCGCAAAAAATAAAAACCGCAGAGGTGATCAAATACCACCAAAAGAAATCTCTATTTGTGGGAAAAAAAGGACGTCAATTTTGTTTGGGAGCCACGTCGCACAACAGCGCAATTGTCAGTTTAAGCGGCGCAGTGCCGAATCGCAAAAAGTGGCCCGGTCATTGACCAGCAAAATGGTCCGGGGCTGAAGTGGTTAATGGAAAGCTCCCACACCTTTTCGGTTGACACGGTTCTTTACCCCACATTTTGACACGTTTGGTACTCATTTTGCCACACAACACGTACATTTGCTAGATGGGTTTAGGAGTGCCATTAACAATGAATGGACCTGCAAGCACGACGTGCGTTATTTGCACAGACATGAAGATGTGAATAGGCCCTATATCCTTATTAGATATTATTATATACAGTATATTCTATGTGTGACTAGGAGTGTTCAGGAACAAGTGAAAACATGAAATATATAATATTTGTATCATTTGTGGAAACACAATCAGTGTGATATTCAATGTGTGTGTCAATGATGCCGCGTACACACGATCGGAATTTCAGATGAAAAAAGTCTCTTTTTTCATTGGAAATTCCGATCGTGTGTGGGCCCCATCGGACTTTTTTCCGACCATGTTTAGAAATAGAACATGGTTTTTTTGTTTTTTTTCGATGGAAAAAAAAAAAAAACGATAGGAAATTCCTATCATCTGTGTGCAACTCCAATGGAGAAAAAACCCACGCATGCTCAGAATCAAGTCGACGCATGCTCGGAAGCATTGAACTTCATTTTTCTTGGCTCATCGTAGTGTTTTACGTCACCGCGTTTTGGACGGTTGGAATTTAGTCTGACAGTGTGTATGCAAGACTGATGGAAGTCAGCTTCATCGGAATTCCAAAGGAAAATTCCATCGGATTTTATTCCATCGGAAATTGCGATCATGTGAACGTGGCTTTAGAGTTCGAACTTCCATTCCAAGTAATGTTTAAAATGTTTCAAGGGTAATGAAAAAAAAATAGCAAATAAAGAAAAAATAAAATAGTGTGTACAAGTCTTATTGTAATTATTATTTCAGGTACTTATATAGTGCTGTCAATTTACACAGCGCTTTACATATATACTGTACATTCACATCAGTCCCTACCCTCAAGGAGCTTACAATCTAAGGTCCCTAACACACATTCATATATTAGGAACAATTTTAGACAGGATCCAATTAACCTACCAGCATGTCTTTGAAGTGTGGGAGAAAACCGGAGTACCCAGAGGAATCCCACACAGGCAAAGGGAGAACATGCAAACTCCAGGCAGGAAGTGTGGTGGTTGGGATTTGAATCAGAAACCCCTTTACTGCTGGTGAGAGTGCTAACCACTACACCACCGTGCCGCCCTGTATGTTTTTAAAATTACTAGGGTTGTCCCGATACCACTTCTTTAGGACTGAGTACAAGTACCGATACTTTTTTTCATGTACTCACCAATACCGATTACCGATACTTTTAAAAAAAATGTGTCCATGTGTCCCCAAATGCAGCCACGTGTAGCCTTGTGTTCCAAATGCAGCCTTGTGTCCCCAAATGCAGCCATGTGTAGGTTCCCAGTGACCTACCTGTGTAGGCAAAGAGAAAGCCCCCCGCCACCGCCATCTGGTTGAGTTCAATCCTGGGACGGGTGATCTGTCCATCAAAGTGCCCGGACAAGGGGGAGGGGCTATATATGACGATGCGCGGCGGGGAACACACAGCTATTGAAATGAAAGCAGTTATGTTCCCTGCGCGCTTATCAACTAGACGGCGGCAGCGGCAGCAGCTCTCCTCTCTCTTCCCCATTGACATTCTATTTTACTTACCCGAGGACTGCTCTGCTCTCCGCCCCCTCTCTGCCCGCTCGCCGCCCCCTCTCAGCCCGCTCGTCACTCACAAAAAAAATATCGGGTGAAGCATCGGGAGCATTTGCGCGAGTACAAGTATTAACTCGTATGCTTGTGACATTCGTCCAGTTAATTAATTATTAGATAGATCCGAAAGTCTGCTGTTAAGGCGGAGTTCCGCCGAAAAATAAATAAAATAAAAGTCGCAGCTACAAATACTGCAGCTGCTGACTTTTAATATATGGACACCTACCTGTCCAGGGTGCCCGCGATGTCGGCACCCAAAGCCAATCTGGCCCTTGGCTCTCGGGTGGAGGCGCCGCCATCTTCGGTAAGGGAATCAGTAAGTGAAGCCTTGTACTCCTGTGTATGTTAAAAGGTGTTAAATGTTTTCACGTGCCGATATCAGTTGTTAACTCAGAACGGTAATACTGGTGGCAAAATCCATCCCTATTGCTAATATAACTTTAAGCTTATGGGTCACGCTACACACAGTCAGTAACAAGCCTGCCTTTGATTAAGCAAGCGTGAGTAATGCTTCATCACGGTGGAATGCTGCTCTCTGCTACCGTGTAGTTTCTAGGAGCGTACAGTATACTGTCATTGTTTTACTTTCAGCTGATGTCTGTTGGCAATCAATACCGATCCCTACTGTGATTAACAACACTGGCATCTGCCATTCAGCTATGGTCATCCTTTCATCTGCCCCCTCCATTCAGGGCTGGTGCAAGGAATTTTCACACCCTAGGCAAAACCTAATTTTGCAGCCCCCCTGACCCCACCCCCTTTTTCCAAACAGCACCTTTTTAATGAAGTGTCCATTAGAAATGCAGCCTCACCAGCGTCCATCAATGCAGCCTCACCAGCACCAGCACCCATCAATGCAGCCTTCCAGCACCTATCAAATGCAGCCCCACCAGCACCCATCAAATGCAGCCTCACCAGTGCACCATCAAATGCAGACTCACCAGTGCACCATCAAATGCAGCCTCACCAGCACCTATCAAAAGCAGCCTCACCAGCACCCATCAAATGCAGCCTGCGCATGCTCAGAATCAAGTAGACGCATGCTTGGAAGCATTGAATTTTGTTTTTTTCAGCACGTCGTTGTATTTTACGTCACCGCGTTCTGACACGATCGGTTAATTAACTGATGGTGTGTAGGCGCGACGGACCATCAGTCAGCTTCATCGGTTAACCAATGAGAACGGTCCGTGGACTGATCGTTTGTACAAGGCCTGTTTCCCTTAGTCAGGATGGAGGAGCCAGGACCGAGCGATCACCGTCGGGGGCCCATCATCGTGGGCACCCTGGACAGGTTAGTGTCCTTATTAAGTCAGCAGCTACAGTGTTAGTAGCTGCTGATTTAAAAAAAAATAATTGCGGATGGAATCTCGCTTTAACTTAAAAAAAAATATAGTTTCTGTCTGTGTTGCTGTTGGAGAGATTTCCCCTCACTTCCTGTCCCAGGGACATCCTTTTTAGCAGACAAGAAGTGAAGGAATCTCCAATGGCAGCAAAACAGGGCAAAACATGAGCTCTAATCATTCCCCACTCTATCCAAAACAAACTAAAAAACGTTTGGGCTATAGATACATTTTGGGGTTTATTTATACAACATAGTCTGAATGTCAGAAGCATTTGTGCAAGCTGAACAGCTGAACAAAAAAATCTATTTTTTTTTCTAGCAGATCAATTCCGGTATCATCAGCTCCATCTAGTGGCCAAAATGCAATATATTTTTCCATTGATGTATTTCAGAAAACTATATTGCCTTTAGGCCACTAGATGGAGTTGATGATACAGGAATTGATCTATTAGAAAACATATTTTAGATTCTTACACTCGTTCCAGGAATGTTACACAATATAAATAGACCTCTTTAAAGCCTAACTCCACGTTTAATGTCCTCTTAAACAGTGGCGGCTGGTGCTTCATCCTTTGGGGGGGGGGGGCGGTCCTGCTTGTAAGCCCGCCGGGCCACGCACTTACGCCATCCAGGTCCCGGCCGGCTTCAACGGCTTCTCCTCCCAGCCAATCCGGACGCTTCTCCTTCTGATTGGCTAGGAGGAGAAGCAGGAAGAAAATAGCAAATGTTGATTTGCTATTGTCACAAGTGGATGGGCTCAGGGAACAGTGCCTCCGGTGACTTGTCCTTAAAGTTCCCCCAACGTGAAAGATCCTTCTAGGACTGCGCAGGCGTTAACCTTACCGACGGAAATCTCCGAACCTCGCCCGGCATCCAGGCTCATTCTTTAACACCCCCATGGATTGAAGGATGTTAAAAAAGAGCCAGGAGGCCGAGCGAGCGGAGCGAGCCGTCCGAGCGAAGCGAGGTCCAGGGCGACTTTCCTCAAAATCCACGTCGCCCTGGATGCCGGTCGAGGTTCGGAGATTTCCGTCGGCAAGTTTGCGCCTGCCCAGTCCTTAAAGGAACTTTCTCGTTAGTCGAAACCATATCGGCAGATCAGATTGCGCCTGTGCAGGAACTTTCACGATAGCCGGAACCATATCGGCAGATCACCGGCTCTAATCACGTGCTTCGCAAAAACAAAACAAAAAAAAAAACCCTGTAGAACTTTGTGTCCAGCGCCTCAGCTATGGAAGGGCCACCGCTTCTTTTAAATACTTTCTTTGTGCAAAGCTGGCCCAAACAAACTATTTACTGCAATAACAGGTGTGCTTGTGGGCCATGCTGTATAAACTGTATGTAGGCTCAGCTTCATACAATATACAATGCTGTGTTTTGGCAGTGGAACGGGTACTTCCTCTCCCACCCCCAGAACAAAATAGAGTTGGGTTAAGCGCTACAGTCGAAAAGGCCGCCAAACCTATCCCAGAATGAATGATGCAGCCGGGCGAGTAGAAACTGCATGGCCACGTTCTTTGCAGATTGTGACAGACAGAGGCGTATCTAGTAAAAATGGCGCCTATGGAAAGCACTGAAACTGCGCCCCTGTCAAAACAATTGAAACCCGTCTCTTAGATAACCTAAAGGGGGTGTCGTTAGAGTCTGAGATGAAAGAGGGAAAGAAAGAAGGATGGAAGGACAGCGAGCCCAGATCCTACACCACAATAGCAAGTTTTGGCGCTTGATCGTTCTCATAGGCGACGGGAGGAGACGTCCCCTCCTCCCGCAGTCATCCGGTGCTTCTCCAGGCTTTCTCGTGCCATCGGAGGCCCGGAGATGGGGAGGATAGAGATTTCTCTATGACTGTCGGAGGCCGTCACGCCTGGGTTACCTGGAAGTAAACAAAGCCGCAATCGCAGCTGAAAGCATGAGATCGTGAATTTTTTTCCCAATCTCATGCTTTCCAGCCTGGAAGAGAGATGTGGGGTCTTATTGACCCCACACCTCTCCATAAAGAGGACCTGTCACATACTATTCCTATTACAAGGGATGTTTACATTCCTTGTAATAGGAATAAAAGTGATCAAAAAAAAAAAAAAGTGTAAAAATAAAAAATAAATGTATAAAAATAAAATAAAACACCCCTGTACCCAGTAGCTCACGCGTGGAAGCGAATGCGCATGTAAGTCCCGCCCACATATGTAAACGCCATTCAAACCACACATGTGAGGTATCACTGTGTGCAACAATTATGGCCCTAGACCTCCTCTGTAACTCTAAACTGGTAAAAAAATTAAAGCGTCGCCTATGGAGATTTTTAAGTCCTGAAGTTTGGCGCCATTCCATGAGTGTGCGCAATTTTAATGCGTGACAAGTTAAGTATCTGTTTACTCGGCATAACATCATCTTTCACATTATACAAAAAAATTGGGCTAACTTGTTATTTTTTAATTCATGAAACCATTTTTTTTCCAAAAAAAAAAGGCGTTTGAAAAATTATTGCGCAAATACCGTGCGAGATAAAAAAAGTTCCAATGACCGCCACTTTATTCCCTAGGGTGTCTTCTAATATATATATATATATATATAATGTTTGGGGTTACGAGTCATTTTCTAGCAAAAAAAATATGATTTTTACATGAAGGAGAAAAGTGCCAGAATAGGCGCGGTATGGAAGTGGTTAATCACAGAGCGAAATAAAAATGATAAGCGATTCTGTCATTGCGTTTATGCTGACCTTATACCTGTAGAATTTTATTTGAGAAAGAAAGAATACAAATTTATCTTCTGACCATTTGATGGTGGATATTTATCCATTACGTTGGATAGATCATCTGCCCTTGTTTAGACATCTTAAAGTTAACAATGGTGACCTCGAGATAAGTGGTCTCAAAGACCTCTCAGCGTGAGTCGGCCATCTAGCCGGTGAGCGGCGGGCTCTATTGACAGTGCATAGGTTAATAGCCTTAAGATGAGCCCCTGCCTGCTTCTATATAGTTATAAATAGGATAAACAGCAGACACCTGTTCTTCTCCAGCCTTGTGCAGAAAGCAGCTGTCCCTCACTAGGAATAGAAGTGACAGATATCAGACACAGCTTCCCCTTCATCCCAAACTCCAGTCCCCCTCCTGTCCTGCACAAACATATCAGGATCAAAGCGCTGAGCTGATCCCACTATTTCGCACAGGGGCGATCGTATTGCTGCTAGAATGCACATGGACGCAGGGACATTAAATGGAGGCACATTAGCTCACATTCTCTCTCTGCACCAGTAAACAATTGCTGTGGTCCATAATGGGTCCCGGTGTAGGCATTTGCGGCAGCATGAGTTTTGTGATCAAAAAAGACAATAATGACAGGGTGTTGTTTGTGGGTTGCTGCCCCTGGTTGTGCCAAACTGTGTAGCTGTCTTGATGTGGTCTGTGCCACTGGTTGCTTCATTAATCTCATGTCCTTGTATGTTTGTCCCTCGGTGGTCCTCGTGTGTGGTCCTTTCTATTTTGTATTTGGTTTCCCCTTATTGGCCTTTGTTTGAAAATACGACTTCTGGTTTGGGCTATAACAGGCACGTGAAATGTAAATAAAAACTGAATGCCTACATTATATGCACAGGGGACCACACCTACTTCATTCCAAAGATTCTAGCATTCCCGTACATAACATTTTAGTAACAACTGCAACATATAAAGTTTTACCCAAAGAATGGGGGTCTTAAATTGTATGTGAAGCCCAAAACAATTTTCTTATTTTTGGATAGTTTGGGAAAGGATCAGAACACCGCCCCCACCCCCCTACCCTGTACGCTTTTTACTGATATCTAGATTTTCCCTTGCTTCTTCTCCTGCTGACTGTTTTAGCAGACAAGAAGTGAAGGAAATACTGCAACAGGGCTACGGGAAAAAATGAAAGTCTTATAGGGGTCCTGGCCTTCCCCTAAAGAAAAATGGAAAACTGTATCAGATAATTACCGCAATTTTCCTTTCCCGCAACCAATCCATGTCAGCATACATGTGGTAGTATGCTAACATGTTGGCCCCAGGAAAACGGAAAATTGTATAAAAAAAACTTACTGTAATTTTCCTTTCCTGGCACCAATCCATGGAAGCATACATGTGGTAGTATACTGCCACGTTGGTGCCAGGCAAACAGAAAATTATATCAAATACTTACCGTAATTTTACTTTCCTGGCACCAATCCATGGTAGCATACATGTGATAGTATGCTGCCACGTTGGTGCCAGGCAAAGAGAAAATGATTTCAAATACTTACTGTAATTTTACTTTCCTGTCACCAATCCATGGAAGCATACATGTGGCAGTATGCTGCCTTGTTGGTGCCAGGAAAATGAAAAATTGTATAAAAAAACTTACCATAACTTTCCTTTCTTGGCACGAATCCATGGCAGCATACATGTGGTAGTATGCTGCCATGTTGGTGCCAGGCAAACAGAAAATTATATCAAATACTTACCATACTGTTCCTTTCCTGTCACCAATCCATGGAAGCATACATGTGGTAGTATGCTGCCTTGTTGGCGCCAGGGAAATGTAAAATTGTATAAAAAAACTTACCATAACTTTCCTTTCCTGGCACGAATCCATGGCAGCATACATGTGGTAGTATGCTGCCATGTTGGTGCCAGGCAAACAGAAAATTGCATGAAATACTTACCGTAATTTTTCTTTCCTGGCACCAATCCATGGCAGCATACATGTGGTAGTATGCTGCCTTGTTGGCGCCAGGGAAATGTAAAATTGTATAAAAAACTTACCATAACTTTCCTTTCCTGGCACCAATCCATGGCAGCATACATGTGGTAGTATGCTGCCATGTTGGTGCCAGGCAAACAGAAAATTATATCAAATACTTACCGTAATTTTACTTTCCTGGCACGAATCCATGGCAGCATACATGTGGTAGTATGCTGCCATGTTGGTGCCAGGCAAACAGAAAATTGCATGAAATACTTACCATACTGTTCCTTTCCTGTCACCAATCCATGGAAGCATACTTGTGGTAGCATGCTGCCTTGTTGGCGCCAGGGAAATGTAAAATTGTATAAAAAACTTACCATAACTTTCCTGGCACGAATCCATGGCAGCATACATGTGGTAGTATGCTGCCATGTTGGTGCCAGGCAAACAGAAAATTGTATGAAATACTTACTGTAATTTTTCTTTCCTGGCACCAATCCATGGCAGCATACATGTGGTAGTATGCTGCCACGTTGTCATCAGGCAAACGGAAAATTGGCCCCAGAAAAGCATTTTTTTATCAGTGTTGGTGAGTTTTCCCCACTTCTTTTACAATAAAATGTTATCAGCAGAACAGAAAGGGAAATCTCTTTAAAGCTAGCCATAGATGGCTCAATTTTCTCTCTTTCAACCCGAAAAGCTGAACAAGTAAAAATTAATTGATTCCCCCATCTATGCCAATAGCATGGATGGAGAAATCTCCACTGCTGACTGTGTAAATAAAGTGTCGCTGAACAGCCACTGCCATCTGATTGGGTTGGGCGATAACTTTCCACTGAGCTCATCGCTGTTGTACCGGAGCAGTATTCTCACCGAATGGTCACGGTGGAGAATCGGGAAACTTCAGACGGTGATCAAGTCAGTGACCCAGCCAGCCGAGGTGACACTTGCAGAGCAGCCTTGTGTGTCAAGCCAGGGACCGAGCAGGCCAGCAGGGATGAAGCTTGAGAAGTATCGGGAGTGCCAAGCTAGGGACCCAGCAAAGAGGCGAGGGGTGACACTTGAGGAAGATACCACCGTGAAGATTGGAGGAGCTCAAAAGATTCAGTGGCAGTAAATACGTGGGTCTAGTGAGAGACCGGGAGCTCAGTGGGCTGAAGAACTACAAGGAAAAGTTATAGTGAAGCTGAAAGAACTGTTACGTTTGTGTTAGGAACTGCTAAAGACTGTTGCCAAAGGGATCAGCACTCCTGCACGTGCAGATGTGGCACCTTGCTGGGGCCTTTCCCTGCACGACTTTCCTATTGAATTCTCAAAGTCTGCTAATTGAACTTGCAACTATTCAAGGGTGTCCTGGCCCTAACTGTCTTTCACCGATAAAAGTTTGTAAGAGAAATAAACATCTCTTTTGCATTTAAGAAGTGTCTGGTGCCCAATAACTTTCACCTTGCACCCAATTTTCCCTTACAACCCACCACATACAGAAGGATGTCAGCTATCGCTGTCCCTCAAGGTTCTCATTAGACTGAAGGAGACCTTGCTGCATCATGAATGACTGAGGCCCGGTCATTCTGCGCATGTGTGGCCGCTGATTATAGACTGCTGTGCATCCATCACTGTAAAGATGTAAACACTGGGATGTGCAAGGAGATCCAAACAGCCACTGTACCTCCCAGCCTGTCATTGAGTTTTTACAGGCTGGCTACATGCGGCTGCACAGAACACCTGTGGCTCTAAGGACACAAAAACACCACCCTCTGTATGGATGTATGGATATACGCACCTGTGTGAATAAGATCAAAAAGTTATCTGCTGTTGAAAGTGCTAATATTTTTTTTGCACTGTGCGGCATGGCAGCTGCTTGACATGGGACCCGGAACAGAAGACAACAAGGATCACTGTAGCAGTGATTCTGTGCTTTCACAGGGATTGGCCAGGTATGGAACATTCATGCTTACATTCGTCCAAGCTGAACCAATGTAGCTATGCAAAAAAAAAATATCTAGAATTCAGGTTTAACCTATCAAATTATTTTCTAGTGAATGAAAAATGAAAACTTTTTTATTTTCATCCTTTTGTTCTCTAGTCATCTGTGTTCAGGCTTTAGAAGTAAGTTGCAATGTTGACACATAGAGCCCAGAGTTCTTATGTCAAAATGGTTTACCATCCTGAGGCACACGACCGTTTTCCTCGACAGAATCCATCAAGAAACTTGGTGGCAGAGCTTTTTTGCCGAGGACAGGTTGTGTGTATGTTTTTCATCGAGGAAACTGTCGAGGAACTCGACGAGAAAAAAAGAGAATAAGTTATTTTTCCTCGAGGGGAGTCTCAATTTCCTCGTCGTG
The DNA here is from genome assembly GCF_905171775.1 of Rana temporaria. Taxonomy (NCBI): domain Eukaryota; kingdom Metazoa; phylum Chordata; class Amphibia; order Anura; family Ranidae; genus Rana; species Rana temporaria. Next base: position 113,776,200 of record NC_053500.1, on the reverse strand, counting down.
TTCCTCGTTGGGCTGGTTTTCGACGAGAAACACGTTCGTGTGTATGCGAAGAAACCCACGCTTGCTCAGAATAAAGTATGAGACGGGAGCGCACCTTCGGTAAAAGTAGCGTTTGTAATGGAGATAGCACATTTGTCACGCTGTAACAGTCTGAAAAGTGCAAATTGTCTCTTACCAAACTTTTACTTGACACGCAGTAACATGAGATGCAAAAGCAGCCCCAAGGGTGGCGCCAGTGGAATCGAACTTCCCCTGCCGTTGTATGTGTTGTACGTCACCGCGTTTGAGAACGAGGAGATTTTGTCTTGACAGTGTGTACGCAAAGAAAGCTTGTCGAGTTTCTCCACAAGCCTGACAAGGAACTCGTCGAGGAAAAAGATGTGTCTTTTCCGACGAGTTCCTCGGTCGTGTGTACGAGGCCTTAGTCTAGGTCTGGTCATTACATCTCTGTAGGCTGGACTTTCTGAATTTGTTACATTTTTGCCTGAAGCATGATATTCACCAGGCACAGATCAGTTGTGCTTCTGTTTGTTGAGAGATTATACATACAACAAGTATGGAGCTGTCAGATCCATTGAATCCAGAATAGAAGAATCACATAGGGGAACTTGGCAAATTTACTTATAGAGCACTGGTTACAATTGGAATATTTACGTGTATGGAGATCTTCAAAGTGGTATACACTATATTACCAAATGTATTGGGACACATGCCTTTACACACACATAAACTTTCATGTTTCAATGGTTTTTATTGAGAGTTACAAAACATGTTTGACATTTTGTCATAAACTGTTTACCATAACTCACTATAAGCATATAATGTGGTCTTTACAGAAAAGCAAGTTATTTACTTCTGCCTAGCACATCTGTTATTGTATTATTGCAATTCCGGAAAGAACGAAACACTGAGGCCCCGTACACACGACCGAGTTTCTCGGCAGAATTCAGCCAGAAACTCGATGGGAGACGTATTCTGCCGAGGAAACCAGTCGTGTGTACACTTTTGGCCGAGGAAACCGACGAGGAACTCGTCGAGCCAAATAGAGAACATGTTCTCTATTTCCTCGTTAGTCAATGGGGAAACTTGGCTCGCCGAGATCCTCGGTGGCTTCACAAGGAACTCGACGAGCAAAACGATGTGTTTTGCTCGTCGAGTTTCTCGGACGTGTGTACGGGGCCTAACACAACCAATTAACATTTCTGTAGTCTAGAAGGCACTTATGAATATCACCCGGTCCCCCCAAGGGGAAGACCAAGACAACAAATGACTCCAGAAGAAGAAAAAGGCAAAGAATAGAAGTAAGAAAAAAGGAATATCAGAGAGTAAAGTGCACTCCCTAAGGTTGGTTTGGTGAATCCCTGATATCTCACAGGGGGTCTGACAAGTATTTTATCCAGGGTTCCCATACCTTGTCAAATTGGGCTCATTTAGGATCGCTGATCCATGATCCATGTCAACTTATTTCTAACCAAATCGAAAAGGGATCATGGGTGTCTTCCATGATCTGGCAATTGCTATTCTGGCTGCCATAAAAATGAAAGCTACAAGTCTCTCTGCTTCTTTAGGTGTGACTTCTACCGGGCATCCCAGAAGAGCTTGTTGCAGGGATTTAATTAAATTCACCTGTGTAAACGAGAAGATAAAATTGTAAAGGCGGATCCAAAAACGTTTCACCTTGGGACAGGACCACCATATATGAAACATCGTTCCTTCCAATCCGCACCCTCGAATGCAAGAGGAAGAGGCCCCTGGAACGAACAAGGCTATTCTTGTCAGTATCATGTACCATCTAAGCAAAACCTTGTAATTTGCTTCAATTAATAAGATATTTATGTATGATTTGGACGCGCACTGTGACGTTGTGGACCACGCACACATGAACTTTAATGGCATCCCAGTCTTAGTCCGTAGGGTTCAATATTGAGTTGGCCCACTCTTTTCAGCTATAACAGCTTAAACTTTTCTGGGAAGGTTGTCCACAAAGTTTAGGAATGTGTCTATGGGAATGTTTGACCATTCTTCCAGAAGTCCATTTGTGAGGTCAAGCACTGATGTTGGACGAGAAGTCCTGGCTCAAAGTCTGTGCTCCACCCCAAACTTGCTTATCCATGTCTTTATGGACCTTGCTTTGTGCACTGGAGCACAGTCATGTTGGAACAGGAAAGGGCCATCGCCAAACTGTTCACACAAAGTTGGGAGCATAAAATTGTTCAAAATGTCTTGGTATGCTGACGCCTTAAGAGTTCCCTTCACTGGAACTAAGGAGCCAAGCCCAACCCCTGAAAAACAACCCCACACCATAATCCCTCCTCCACAAAATGATTTCAACCAGTGCACCAAGCAAGATGTATTCTTGTCCAATGGTGCAGTTTTGAGATGCCATATAACTGGATAAAAGGGCAACACAAGCGTTTTTTAGTCTCAAAGGCTGAATAAAAAAACATTAAAGCTGGCCATACACATTTCATTTTTGGTGTCTCAAACTTTTAATTTCCTATTTTTGTCACAATTGTAGAAAACAAATGGAGGTTTCTATTAACTGTAAGGACAAACAGACAATTTCTTTCACCGCTCCAGGTGAGTCTCGTAGATCATCAAGGGTAGTTTGAACCACCAGGGTGCCGGCAATGCTGATTGTAGCAAAAACGAAAAGAACTCTGGACAGCCGCACTCCAAAATGACTTAAAATAAAGTTGGTCTTTTAATGTAAAAAGTACATACAGGCACTGCAAACAATAGATACAGATTGGCCGACGCGTTTCACGCTGCAATTCAGCGCTTAGTCATGGCAGCCATGACTAAGCGCTGAATTGCAGCGTGAAACGCGTCGGCCAATCTGTATCTATTGTTTGCAGTGCCTGTATGTACTTTTTACATTAAAAGACCAACTTTATTTTAAGTCATTTTGGAGTGCGGCTGTCCAGAGTTCTTTTCGTTTTTGCTATTAACTGTAAGGAGATGGGATTAAAAATGCCCAAACAGAACTCAAAGAAAAAAATCTGCTCACTTTGGAAGACATGATTTGATCTAATCTTCCAATAAACTATTATGCCCGTACAATCGGTTTGTCTGATGATAACGGACCGACTGGACGAACCGATCGTGTGTGGGCCCCAACATGGGCCCCATCGGTGAAAAAAATAGAACCGGTTTTAAATTTTTCTTATGGTTAAAAAACCGACAGAAAAAAACGATCGTCTGTGGGGAAATCCATCGGTCAAAAATCCACGTATGCTCAGAATCAAGTCAACGCATGCTTGGAAGCATTGAACTTCATTTTGCTCAGCACGTCGTAGTGTTTTACGTCACCGCGTTCTGACACGAATGGATTTTTGACTGATGGTGTGTAGGCAAGACTGATGAAAGTCAGCTTCATCGGATATCTGATGAAAAAATCCATCGGATTAGATTCCATCAGATATCCGATCGTGTGTACAGGGCATTAGAAGTTGTCAATGTAATGCCACATTTTGACTTTAATATCTGTTAATTGATCAAACCTGATGCCGCGTACGCGCGGTCGTTTTTTGTGACGCCATTTTTAAAAACGTCATTTAAAATGACCGTGTGTGGGGAAAACGTAGTTTTATGCCTCCTGAAAAACACCCCAAAAAAAAATTTGAGCATGCTTAAATTTTTTATGTCGTTTTTCAAAACGTCGTTTTTTGTGTCATAAAAAATGACTGTGTGTAGGCTAAAACGACGTTTAAAACGACGTTTTTAAACCCGCGCATGCTCAGAAGCAAGTTATGACGTGAGCTTGAATGGAACAGAGTGCCGCCGTACGTGCTGAACGTAACCGCGCTTTGCTAGAGCATTTTAAAAAAAAAGATGGTGTGTAGGTAACGTCGTTTTTTAAAATGAAGTTTGAAAAACGTCGTTTTTTTCATGAGAAAAAAATACGTATTATTTTTATCACAAAAAACGACCGTGTGTACGCGGCATTAGTGTTATGGCATAAGATTATTGGCAGACTATTAAGAGATTAGTCTCATGAGATCAATCTCATAGGGTGTAAACAAATGGGGGAAAATTACGAATGAGTGACTGTTAAATGATTCATCTCCAGGTTGTTTAATGCAGAGAGGGGATCAATCGGTCAATACTACTCAACTTTTTGTGACTGCGGAAGAGTGATTGCTCAATTATGCTACTGAGTACATTGTGTGTAGCAGCTGGCTTTTAAAAATAATTTTATACAAACAAAGAGACTGATCTCATGCTATTTTGGTAGGAATCAACCTAATAGTCGAGCCTAGTTGGCAGCTGAACAGCTCACAGACAAATGGATGAGAATTTCTTTTGTAAATAAGTGACAGCTAGGACACTTCCTAACAGATGATCTAAATCTCTTAAAATAACACAATTGAATAGCTATTATCTGAAACTAAGAGATATATCATCTCCTCTTAGAGCAGGGATATTTAATCCAACAACAAATTTATATGTTCTACAGAAGAAGACATTTTTGGTGGCATGGTGGATTTAGCCATTTGGTAGTTTTCTTGTGTTTAAACGCTGTTTGACAATAGTTGAAAGAGCCTGAAAGCTGCCATATGGGTGACCACAATTAGGCTACATATAGAACTGCAATGTTAAAGGAAACCTATGGATGAAGTATGAAGCTCACCACTTATGAGTTGAGTTGAGTGGCATCGTGATATAGCCCGGTCATTTATCCCGTAGGATCGCGATACGCTTGACCTGGTTGTCCAGTAGCTTCAAGTAGTTATGGAGTCAACCATCAGGATTCAAATAAGGAGATTAGGAGTTAAGATGGCATTCCAACTTCTATTGATGAACATCATCAGAAATATCTGTAGGGCTTGAGTTTTTTGGCCATTTTCTATTGGATGAACAATCTTTTTTTCCTTGTCCACTTTTCCTTCATAAGATTGTACTTAGTACATATGAGAAATTCCTGTAGCTTAACGCATTGTTCTAATATTGTATACTTTGGCACCCTTTCATATGTATTTTGAATGTATGATTTATTTTTTTATGGAGAAAATCATGATTGCTATCTTTTGTACAAATGTTTGTTAGTGCAAGGAATCTACCACAATTCTGGTAAGCACTGTCTGATGCTAGCTACACAAATTTGGATCTTCTTTCAGACATCATCTGTTAGATCCACAAAATGTATTACTCTACAGGATTTATATAGTGCAGCACTTTACAAAATAAAGGGAGACAGTGCAGTTACAATACAATTAACCCCCCTGGCGGTGTTCCCGAGTCTGACTCAGGGTTACATTTTTTTGCTGCGATCGGTAACCCCGAGTCAGACTCGGGCTCGCCTCGCTGAATCCACAGGCAGTGTTTACTTACCTTGTCCCTGGATCCAGCGATGCCACCGCGCTGTATGAGCGAGCGGGACCTCGCTCGATTCACACAGTGCCTCTGTGTGCCGCCGATCTCCATTCCCTGCGACGTTACGACGCACGGGGGCGGAGAACGGCGCCAAATTCAAAAAAGTAAACAAACACTATACATACAGTATACTGTAATCTTATAGACTACAGTACTGTATGTAAAAAATACACCCCCCTTGTCCCTAGTGGTCTGCCCTGTGTCCTACATGCACTTTTATATAATAAAAACTGTTCTTTCTCCCTGCAAACTGTAGATTGTCCATAGCAACCAAAAGTGTCCCTTTATGTCAAAAGTGGATTTAGAGCAGCTAGAAAACAGCGATAATAAATTATAATCACTTGCAGAATTGTGCGATAGCGATTTGTGGGAAAATTCGTCATAAAAAAATAAAAGTAATGACAGCGACAATTCTGCAACTGAGCAAATTTCAGTGATTTTGAGTTGATTACATTATTGAATAATTTTTATTATAATTATATTATTATTTGTTATAATTATTTATAATTATTTATTATATTATAAGGCCCCGTACACACGGCAGAATTCAGCCAGAAACTCGATCGGAGCCATATTCTGCCGAGAAACCCGGTCGTCTGTACACTTTCGGCCGAGGAAACCGACGAGGATCTCGTCGGGTCAAATAGAGAACATGTTCTCTATTTCCTCGTTAGTCAATGAGGAAACTTGGCTCGCCGAGATCCTCGGCGGCTTCACAAGGAACTCGACGAGCAAAACTATGTGTTTTGCCCGTCGAGTTTCTCGGACGTGTGTACGAGGCCTGATTTATAATTTTGTTTTTAAAAAAAATTTCATACCCGGGATGCCTACTAGACTCTTGTTTGAGTGAGTGAGTGAGTGAGTGAGTGAGTGAAAAACTTATATAGCGCAACACATGCGAACTAAATCGCCTCTGGGCGCTCGTTGTTCCTGTCTCTCTTGATATCAAAAGAGATGAGTTTTGATCTGTCTTCTGAAGGCCAAGTGGTTCTCCTCCAACCGAATGCTGGTTGGTAAAGCGTTCTAAAGTCTTGGACCCTGGAACGCGAATCTTCTTTCTCCTTTGGAATTGTATCTGGCTTTGGGTATCTGGAGCAGAATTTGGTCGGTGGATCGCAGTACGCGATTGGGGTTGTAAGTTTTTATTTTTTCGCATAGATATTGAGGGGCCCTTCCATGGATGCACTTATGCGTCAGACAGATATTTGGTCAGATGTTTGGTCAGATTTAAGTGAGTTATTCCTAAGAATTACAGGCCTACAGTATAAAACGCCAAATTTCCTTGCAAATAATGGTTCCGCTTTCAGCACCTAAAATCTGAAATAATCATACCGCCGGGGAGGTTAAGACAAGAGAGTTAGGAGGGCCCTGCGCGTGAGAGCTTACGAATTGTGGACAACAGCTCTGACGGGTGAAGGCCTACTTAAACAAACATTCCAATTATATCCAGTCACACTATGCCGTTGTTGGTAAACTTTGCTGATCTGAAAGGTCAAACCTGTAACAAAATCCTTAGATGATCTGAAAAACCAAATTGGAAGCTAAGTCTGCATGTTTGTGACTGGCATTTTGTCTACAGGTAATGATCCGATATGTAAGCGGCCGATGTTAAGCTGTGACAAGACCTGTTGCGGGAGATGTGGTATGGAAAGCAGAGATGTGAAGTGGTGAGAAGAGATTATATAAATAGTGAGAAAAGACTTGATGATGTAGTTAATAGGATCCCAAAAATCATCGAGGAGATCTGAAGTACTGAGGAAAGATCTAAAGTGGCAAAGAGAGATCTCCTATGGTTAATGGCACCCCAGAACGTAGTGAGGATTGACCTAAAGTGGTGAGGAAAGATTAGAGATGAAAAGCTGTGTTTTGAAGCGATGCTGAACGTTCTTTGGCTCTGTAGTCATCTTTGTGTCACTGTCTTGGCAGAGGTCCCTGTGGAATGTGGCAGAGTAGGGAGGGCCTATAAAGTGCAGCTGTGCTACTTGGAAAGCGTGAACATGTCTGAATGGAAGATGATACCTCCCAGAACCTTCACACGGAACCATCAGCTTCTCACAAAGCATTCACATGTATCTCTCAGCATCTCATTGAACCTTCCCCCATGCAAAAAACAATAATCCCTTAAAATTCACAACTCTGCAATACCAGCCTGCTTATCACAATCCTTCACAAACACACCACACCAGCTACCTAGAAAGCTTCGTGGTCCATCACATCTGCATATCATCTATCCGAGGAGATGCTACCTTAGAAGATATCTAAAGGCTGCTGTTGACTTCTTCTTCTGAAAATATTAGTTGCCAGACTGTCATGTGGATCTGACACCTTCAGTTTTTTACTGTCTTTGCTGCATGCTTGTTCTGCATCAGTGGCTCAGAAAGCAAAGCCAGAAACCGCCAGACATTTAGCATTTTTAGGAGATCGGCAATGACAGCCTGCATGTTAATCTTAAGCCCTGTACACATGGGCCAGAATCTCGTGAGGAAAAAAGTTGTTTTTCCCGACGATATTCTTAGCAAGAATCTCTTGCCACCCGAGTGTACAGACTCTCCTTTCAAAAGAACCGCAGTTCTTTTGGAAGGCAAGAACGCGGTGACATCATCGCGTACGACGAGCATGCGCTCGTCACATTCGATGCCGTCGCCGCCATCTTTGCTGCACCCTACCTATGCCTAGGAAGCTACCGCACATGCGTTGAAGTCATTTTGAGAATGCGCGGGTTTCCACAGCGACAGGTAAGTATAAACACTCTCAGGTTTCTCGGCAGGTAAACACTGCCGAGAATCACAACGAGAAAATAGAGAACATGTTCTCTATTTTACTCGTCGAGATTTTAGGCAGTTTTCTTGACGAGAAACCTGAAAGCCTCATACACACGCTCGGTTTACTCGGCCAGCAGTTTTCTTGCTGGTTCTTGCCGTGTATGAAGCCTTGTACACACGACTGAGGAACTCGACGGGCGAAACACATCGTTTTCCTCGTCGAGTTCCTTGTTAGGCTGTCGAGGGACTCAACAAGGCAAGTTTCTCCATTCCCGTAGAGGAAAAAGAAGACATGCTCTCTTTTTGGCTTGACGAGATCCTCAACAGCTTCCTCGTCGAAAAATGTACACACGACTGGTTTCCTCGGCAAAAAAAAAATCCCAGCAAGTTTCTTGCTGGTTTTTGCAGAGAAACTCGGTCGTGTGTACAAGGCCTGAGGCTTGAATGTAGGCTTCCTTTAAGGGCTTGTTCACAATGGTCAATTGAGCTGTGTTTTTCTGCACATAACTGCACTGCACATGTATGGTGAAGACACACAGAAAACAATTTTTTTTTTATGTTCTCTGTGTACACCATACATGTACGATGGTGTGCAGAAAAAAGCAGACATGGGGGGTTATTTACGAAAGGCAAATCCACTTTGCACTACAAGTGCAAACTACAAGTGCACTTGAAATTGCACTGGAAGTGCAGTCGCTGTAAATCTGAGGGGTAGATCTAATATGAGGGGAAGCTCAGCTGATTTTATCATCCAATCATGTGCAAGCTAAAATGCTGTTTTTTATTTCCCTTGCATGTCCCCCTCGGATCAACAGCGACTGCACTTCCAAGTGCACTTGGAACATTCCCGTGTGTTCCAAGTGTGAACAGGCCTGTGTTCCTATTCCTTATCTGTTCACTATTATTCAACATTCTGCAACAGGCTTTTTCAATATTTAAGTGTACGTAAAGGTAATTTTTTTTTACGTTTTGGATTGAGTGTGCAATGGTTGGAACCTCTATCAGGTTGAATCCCCTCTAAGGCCTCGTACACACGACCGTTTTCCTCGACAGAATCCATCAAGAAACTTGGTGGCAGAGCTTTTCTGCCGAGGAAAACGGTCGTGTGTATGTTTTTCATCGAGGAAACTGTCGAGGAACTTGACGAGAAAAAAAGAGAACATGTTCTCTTTTTCCTCGACGGGAGTCTCAATTTCCTCGTTGTGTTCCTCGTCGGGCTGGTTTTCGACGAGAAACACGTTTGTGTGTATGCTAAGAAACCCGGGCATGCTCAGAATAAAGTATGAGACGGGAGCGCACCTTCGGTAAAAGTTGCGTTTGTAATGGAGATAGCACATTTGTCACGCTGTAACAGTCTGAAAAGTGCAAATTGTCTCTTACCAAACTTTTACTTAACACGCAGTAACATGAGATTAGCAAAAGCAGCCCCAAGGGCTGTGCCAGTGAAATCGAACTTCCCCTGCCGTTGTATGTGTTGTACGTCACCGCGGTTGAGAACGAGGAGATTTGGTCTTGACAGTGTGTACGCAAAGAAAGCTTGTCAAGTTTCTCCACAAGCCTGAAAAGGAACTCGTCGAGGAAAACGATGTTTCATTTACGACAAGTTCCTCGGTCGTGTGTACGAGGCCTAAGGATATTCACTAATTATTGTTCCTGGTGACCATTACCATGAAGACAGAAAATTAGGGGGAAATTAAACTTTACAGTTGTCACCAGAGTAAAAAAAAGTGAGGATACATCATCCAATGGTGACAATGGCTTTGGAGATATCTGTCTAAAATAAAAATAAAAACATTTTTTGTTGCGTTTCCAGGACAAGAAGTGAAATTAAATCTCCCCTGTGGGACACAGACAGCAAAAAATAACTTGATTGGGGTTTTAACTCTTCTCTACTGTATCCAAAACCAAATCATGTTTAGGATATAGACACAATTAAAGTATTTATTTTTTTGGCTGATCAGACAATGTAGCTGGCTAATAGGTATTTCACCCTAAAAACAAACACAAAAAAAAACAAAAACAACAAAAAACAATATATAATATATCATATCCAAGCTAAACTGTTGTCATGCTATTGCCATGTTGTGCCCAGGCTGACTCTCATAAACTACTTTTGCCACTGTTTTACTGGAATACCATATCTATCACGTGTTTAACGATATGCTAAAACCTGCTCTTAAAGTATTTTCGTCCACATACTTTCCATATAAGATGACAGTCATGTCAAACTTGTGTCACCCTATATTTTAAAACAGAGATTCAATATCCTCTTGCCCAATTTTTTTCTACCTCATTCCTCCATCTCTTCATGCCCCCCTTGCTTCCAAAGTCCACCTGTTGCTAAGAAAGCATCGGCCCATGTGGCTTAATGACCTCATTGGCCTAATGATTGGGGCTGTAAACACACAGAAACACAGACAACTGTATCACCCTACCCCATATACATCTGCTCTGTCACCGGCCTGTCGTGTTCTAGTATTACACTCACTATGTCAGTTATGCGGATCAGCCCCTCTACATTGCACATTAAACAGCTTCATTTGTACCATGGGTTGGTCTTTCCATAGTTACAGCCGCACCCCAATAAGAAACTTCACACAGCTTACACGTCAGTCCTGCTGCTCTTGCTCATATAATGTATCCCGCAAATTAGCCTACCGCTCCGTATCAAGTCTGTATCAAGATTAGACACATAGCAACTGAACTGACAAGCTTATTGGCTGAACATGGAGATTAATTGTCTAATACGATCGTTTTTCGGCATGAAAAAAACAACGTTTTTAAAAACGTAATTTAAAATGATCGTGTGTGGGCTTCACATCGTTTTTCATGTTCATGTCGTTTTTCGGGTTGTAAAAAATGATCGTGTGTGGGCTAAAACTACGTTTTAAACCCGCGCATGCCCAGAAGCAAGTTATGAGACGGGAGCGCTCGTTCTGGTAAAACTACTATTCATAATGGAGTAAGCACATTCATCAGGCTGCAACAGACAAAAAAGCGCAAATCGTCTTTTACTAACACGGAATCAGATAAAAGCAGCCCAAAGGCGAATAGAACTTCCCCTTTAGAGTGCCGTCTTACGTGTTGTACGTCACCGCGCTTTGTTCATCATTTTGCGAAAACGATGGTGTGTGGGCAACATCGTTTTTAATGATGAAGTTGGAAAAACTTCGTTTTTTGGACATGCTGAAAAACGACGTTTTTTTCCATGCCGAAAAACGATCGTGTGTACGCGGCATTATGCTTAGTGACCAATTGCAACCAATCAGAAGACACTATGCTAAAGTCAGACTGGAACAAAATTGATTCTGCTTGGTTGCTATGGGTTACTGCACTTTCAGTTAGAACTAGAATAAAACTTTGTTTTTAAGGCCAAAAAACTGCACAATTTCAAGATGTCTTCCATATACAAGTAAGTGAACATATTTGACAGCACACCATGGATCAATACTTCCGTCCAAATGTTCCTGTTAATGAGAAAGATCACATCACAAAAATAGGTGTAATGTTTTGGAGCCGCACAGGACCCCTTCGTCAGGCATGTGGTCACATACCTGACAAAGGGGTGCTGCACGGCAACGTCATACCTGGCGAAAGGGCCCGACGCAGCTCCGAAACGTTGCACCAATTTTTGTGATGTGATCTTTCCCAATAAAAGAAACCTTTGGACGGAAGTGTTGATCCATGGTGTGCTGGCGAATATGTTCACTAGCTTGATGTTTCCAGGACCCAACTGGTAATCGCTATAGCACCCACCATTTTAAGAGCCATACTTTCCAGGAACGTGTGCGATCGGAATATTGACATAAAACTGTTCCATATACAAGTGACAATTGACCTAAAAGTGACCATAGTTGAGACACCTTGAGTACAATGTAAACTGTAATAATGATAAGAAGTGTTTGCTAGGAAATGGGGTAATTATCCGAGAGTCTGATTATTTTATATAATAGTAACCCTCCATGTATGGCCAGTTAGTTTCGAGAGCTTTCCACCTTAATCACCCAATAAAAGTCATCATTTGGGTGCTGTATTTTCCTATATCCATAGCTAACACAATTGAAATATTCAGTTGTGTGGCATCATTGTGATATACAAAAACAGCTCAGACTCTGGCTTCTTTAAAAACTCATATTTACGGTAACTCTCGATTAATGGAGGGAACACATATCAACAGTTGGATGCGGTCATAAATCACATCCTTTATTCATGGCAGCCAGTGTCATGTTCTAAGTTGATTATATGATGCATTTGATGATTGTGGATGCTATTTGCACACCTGATGTGTACCAGTTTCCTTCTCTAGCTGATTCTGTACCCCCAAAACTGTTACTGTCTATCTTTGTTAAATGAAAACAGATTAGATAAAAACAATATTCATACACTCCACAATTTACTGTCACCGGTGACTGTTGCCCGCAACTGCAGCTGAAGTTGTATGTATATTATAAATCTCAATAAAAATACTTTACAACAAAAAAAAATATTCATTTATATCTTTACAAGATATACAGGAGCCTACGTTTATGCATTATTAAGGATAAAGGGTGACATATCATCATTTATACCAAGCAACCCTATTAAGCAGATATGTAATTGTGTAGCAATAAGAGTGCAATTGACAATAGTGGAGACACAGAATGCACTTCTATTGTCCATGAGGCAAATAAGTCCCAGTGTTTCATGAGGCAAATATGTCCCAATATTTCATGAGGCAAATACGTCTCAGTATTTCATGAGGCAAATACGTCCCACTCCCAATATTTCATGAGGCAAATACGTCTCAGTATTTCATGAGGCAAATACATCCCAATATTTCATGAGGCAAATACGTCTCAGTATTTCATGAGGCAAATACATCCCAATATTTCATGAGGCAAATACGTCCCAATATTTCATGAGGCAAATACGTCTCAGTATTTTATGAGGCAAATAAAGTCCCAGTATTTCATGAGGCAAATATGTCCCAATATTTCATGAGGCAAATACGTCTCAGTATTTCATGAGGCAAATAAAGTCCCAGTATTTCATGAGGCAAATAAGTCCCAATATTTCATGAGGCAAATACGTCTCAGTATTTTATGAGGCAAATACGTCTCAGTATTTCACAAGGCAACTAAGTCCCAGCATTTTATGAGGCAAATGAGTCTTAGTATTTCATGAGGCAAATAAGTCTCAGTTGAATACAGTTTTTTTTAGCCGTGGTGGGATTCTAAATTGTAAGACGCCATACAAAAATACAAATCACTATTTAAACCAGTGCCACGATTAATATCACAGCTCCCTTACGAAGACATAAAACCATTTGCCTCAGAGACACAATTCATAGAATTTGAAGGTTATATTACAGTAGATTAAAAATCACCATTAAATAAACACTCTCCGATCATTTTTACAGCCCAGGAATCATATAATGCCCACCCCCCATTTAATTCAATAAAACATGGTGGATGACAAAGCCATCCATCATGAATGGGGACAGGGCGAAACTTCCGGTGACAGCTCCTTTCAGTGATGACTAATGAATGAGCGTGCGTATGTGTGACATTCATCTCTCATACTGTTAGGGAATGTGCTTAGTCGTATCTCTAAGCAGCATGATTCCTGAAACCTGGAAAAGACACATATCGCTGTTGCCCTTAGTCACGTTTGGCATTTCCAGTTCAGGGTGCAGAATGAAAGCTGAATTATAATTAATTGCTATGAGCAATGAACCGTATTTTTCTATTTGCTCCAGATTCTATAAAACATCCCTGTGTGTAGGTGACACGTGTCCGGTCTGGAAACTAGAGTTGCCCGCTACGACACAAGGTAAAAATCCATTGGTTTCAGTTCACTTACCATTTTGGCGGTTCACCTCAACGCCTGCGGAAAGAAAGGACAAGCTGGAGGTATCTGCTAGCTCCTTGGTACAGACACTCAAAGATTTCTCTTTAAAGAGTTCCCTCCAATTTGTACTGTGCCCATTCACACACCTGCTCCCACTTCGGCCCTGATTGGATGCCACTAACTACAACACCCCCCCAGTCCCAATCCCATGCCAGCTAACCCCTGATTGGATAGACGGGCATTTTACCAAATTTAGCCTGTGACTTGGGAGGGGGGCCAACACAAAAATAAAAGACCAGGTAAAGAGGGAGGGGTCAGTGACATGTATGAACACATGGCACTCTTCTCCCTGTATATAGTTAAAGGGAATTTCCAGCACTTGCCATCCCCCCTCTCTCCAAGCAACCCCTCCCTGTGAAAGTGCTGGAGCCCCCGGATTTACGACAAGGTCTGGAAGGGCCGGAGAAGAATAAGTATCAGATGACTTCCTCAGCCCCTACCATCAGGGAACAGATTAGAAATAGAAGCAGCTGCAAACGTGACTGGCCATGGTACAATCTATGTCGCGAGGTGCAGGCAAACAGACTATTTACATTCTGAGAAATGTCAAGTAAAAAAAATATAAAGAAGGAGACTGTTCATGTCATGGAATTTGCTACAAATACGCATAACACCATAGCAGTCGTTTAGTTATCAGTTTTGAGTCTGAATGCTCTATGCAAAATTTGTTAGGGCTAGAGCAATCTACGTACATAAACTATATTGTCAAAAGTATTGGTACGCCTGCCTTTACAGGCATATGATCTTTAATGGCCTCCCAGTCATATGCCCCGTACACACCATCACTTTATGTGATGAAAAAAAATGACGTTTTTAAAAACGTCACTTTAATTGACCGTGTGTGGGGGAAAACGTCGTTTTATGTCTTCTAAAAAACGACCAAAAAAAATTGAAGCATGCTTCAATTTTATGTGTCGTTTTTCAAAACGTCAACTTTTACTTCACAGAAATTGACCATGTGTAGCAAAAACGTCGTTTAAAACGACGTTTTTTCACCCGCGCATGCCCAGAAGCTACTTATGAAGCAAGCTTCAATGGAAAAACGTGGTGAACGTAACCTCGCTTTGCTAGAACATTGTGAGAAAAACGATGGTGTGTAGGCAACTTCGTCTTTGAAAATTGAAGTTTCAAAAACGTCACCTTTTACTTCACAGAAAATGTCGTTTTTTTTCATCACATAAAGTGATGGTGTGTACGCGGCATTAGTCCGTAGGGTTTAATATTGAGTTGGCCCACCCTTTGCATTTATAACAGCTTCAACTCTTCTGGGAAGGCTGTCCACAAGGTTTAGGAGTGTGTCTATGGGAATGTTTGACCATTCTTCCAGAAGCGCATTTGTGAGGTCAGGCACTGATGTTGGTTGAGAAGGCCTGACTTGCAGTTTCCGCTCAAATTCATCCCAAAGGTGTTCTATCAGGTTGAGGTCAGGACTCTGTGCAAGCCAGTCAAGTTTCTCCACCCCAAACTCGCTCACCCATGTCTTTATGAACCTTGCTTTGTGCACTGGTCCAAATAATTTTGTGGAGGGGGGATTATGGTATGATGTTTTTCAGGGGTTGGGCTTGACCCCTTAGCTCCAGTGAAAGAGCGTCAGCATACGAAGACATATTGGACAATTTCATGTTTCCAACTTTGTGGGAACAGTTTGAGGATGGCCCCTTCCTGTTCCAACATGACTGCATACCAGTGCACAAAGCAAGGTCCATAAAGACATGGAAGAGCGAGTTTAGGGTGGAGGAACTTGGCTGGCCTGCATAGAGTCCTAACCTCAACCCAATAAAACACCTTTGGGATGAATTAGAGTGAAGACTGCGAGCCAGGCATTCTCATCCAACATGAGTGCCTGACCTCACAAATGCGCTTCTGGAAGAATGGTCAAATAATCCCATTGACACTCCTAAACCTTGTGGACAGCCTTCCCGAAAGAGTTGACGCTGTTATATCTGCAAAGAGTGGCCAACTCAATATTGAACCCTAAATACAAAGACTGGGACTCCAGTTGGGAGGAATAGTGCCCCATCTTTGGTGCCAGTGGGGGGAATAGTGCCCCATTGTTGTTATCAGTGGAAGGAATTGTACCCCACTGTTGGTGTCAGTCGGAGGGATTGTGCCCCAAGGACCAATTACCCTTTTTTTTGGCTGCTAGCGGGGGGTGAAAAGTGCCGCAAAATGACGGTAAAGCGCCACTAAAGTGGCCCCAGTGTTAAAGTAGCTGGAAAAATGTGGAATAGACTCCCTCCAGAGGTTCCGGCCACCTCAGTAGATTGCTTTAAAAAAGGCCTGGATTATTTCCTAAATGTACATATTATAACTGGGTACTAACATTTATAGGTAAAGTTGATCCATGGAAAATCTGATTGCCTCTCAAGGGATCAGGAACACATTTTTTCCCCTGCTGTAGCAAATTGGATCATGATTTGCTGTTTTTTTTTTTTTTTGCCTTCCTCTGGATCAACTGTGGGTGAAGAATTGTGTATATGGGATTGTATGATTTATTTATTTTTTTGGTTGAACTAGATGGTCTTTTTTTAACCTGACTAACTATGAAACTATGTACACATGATAATAATATTGGACAAATGATCATCCATTTTTTTATGCATGCTGGTTTACATATCGAAAATGAAGAGGTTACTCAATTTACGAAAAGTCTCATCTGACAGAATACAACTTCAGAAGCGATGTAATGTATTGTATTTTTGGATTAAAACTGTACTGATAAAACAAAAATTGTGCTATCGGGTTTCATAGGAGAAAAATGTTTGTGTTTGTCCCTTCGAATAGTTTCCAAACTGTTGTTTCCAAACTGTTGTGATCGGCTCTCGAAAGCTGTGTACTAACGATCAGATTACCGTACGATTACTTTGAAAGTGGTATTGTTCATACGATTTTCTGATCTTGTGTATTATGCCGCGTACACGCGCTCATTTTTCGTCATGAAAAAAAATATGTTTTTAAAAACCTCATTTAAAATCATCATGTGTGGGCTTCACATTGTTTTTCAGCTTCTGAAAAACGACAAAAAAAATTATTCGAACATGCTGCATTTTTTAACGTCGTTTTTTAAAATGTTGTTTTTCGAGTTGTAAAAAACGATCGTGTGTGGGCTAAAACTACGTTTTAAACCCGCCCATGCTCAGAAGCGAGTTATGAGATGGGGCGCTCGTTCTGGTAAAACTACCATTCATAATGGAGTAAGCACATTCATCACGCTGTAACAGACAAAAAAACGCGAATCGTCTTTTACTAACAAGGAATCAGCTAAAAGCAGCCCAAAGGCGAATAGAACTTCCCCTTCAGAGTGCCGTCGTACGTGTTGTACGTCACCGCGCTTTGTTCATCATTTTTCAAAAACGATGGTGTATGGGCAACATCGTTTTTAATGATGAAGTTGGAAAAACTTAGTTTTTTGGACATGCTGAAAAACAACGTTTTTTTTCATGCCGAAAAACGACCGTTGCACACAGAGGGAACTTTGGGGAGCTGAGCAACCTTTTAGGTAATTTTACAACTTTTTCAAACCAGAGAGACACATGCTCATGCAGAAGCCACTCCAGTACAGACATAGAGAATTTTAAGAGCTGACAATTAGGGATGAGCCGATGTTCAAGTCGAACGTAAGTTCGACTCAAACATTGGGTGTTTACCTGTTCCCCGAATAGCAAACAATTTGGGGTGTTTGCGGCAAATTTCAAAGCCATGGAACACCCTTTAAAAGGGAGAAATCAAAAGTGCTAATTTTAAAGATTAATATGCAAGTTATGGTCATAAAAAGTGTTTGGTGACCTGGGTCCTGCCACAGGGGACATGTATCAATGCAAAATGTTTCTTTTAAAACAGACATTTTTTCGGGAGCAGTGATTTTAATAATGCTTAAAGTGAAACAAAAAAAGTGAAATATTCCTTTAAATTTCGTACCTAGGGTGTCTATAGTATGCCTGTAGAGCATTTTTCCTGTGTTTAGAACAGTCCCTGCTCAACATGACATTTCTAAAGCAAAAAAAGTAATTTAAAACTACTCGCGGCTATAATGATTTGTCGGGTCCCGGCAATACAGATAAAAGTCATTGAAAAAAACGAACCAAAATTAAGGTCTGGTATGGATATTAAGTGGAACCCTGCACCAGTCTTTTTTTTTTAAATGGCGTAGGGGTCCCTCTCAAAATCTATATTTTAAGGGGATTTTAAGGGGAACCCTGCACCAAAATAAAAAAAATTGCGTGGGTTCCCCCCAAAAATCCACACGACCCTTATTCAAGAATGCATCCCGGCAGGCCGCAGGAAAAGAGGGGGGGTGAGAGAGCGCCCCCGAACCATACCAGACCACATGCCCTCAACATGGGGAGGATGTCCCCATGTTGATGGGGACAAGGGCCTCATCCCCACAACCCTTGCCCGGTGGTTGTGGGGGTCTGCTGCGAGGTGATTATCGGAATCTGGAAGCCCCCTTTAAAAAAGTGGACCCCCTGGATCTCTCCTGGAATACGCTACAGGGACGTGGCTCTACGTCCACTTCTGGACAAGTAGACACATCTTTTTTTTAACATAAAGACAAGTAGACACAGCTTACCACCAGGGCCGCCATCAGGGGGGTACAGGCATTACACCTGTAAGGGGCCCAGAGGTCCCCAGGGGCCCGGATGGCAACCCCCTTTAAAAAAAAAAAAAAAAAAAATTTTTTTTTTTTTTTAGGGGTCCGGAGGTCCCCAGGGGCCCGGAGGCCCACAGGGCCCCATATGGCAACTCCCCTTTTTTTTATTATTTTTTTATAAAAAAATATATATATATTTTTTAATATATTTTTATTTTATTTTTTATTAAAGGGCCAATTTTTTTTATTTTTTTTAGAGGTCCGGAGGTCTCCAGGGGTCCGGAGGTCTCCAGGGGCCTGAAGGCCCCCAGGGCCCCGGATGGCAACCCCCCCTTTTATTTATTTATTTTTTATAAAAAAAAAATAATAATTCTAATATATTTTTATTTTATTTTTTATTAAAGGGCCATTTTTTTAGGGGTACGGGGGGCCCGGAGATCCCAGGGCCCCGGATGACAACCCCCCTTTTTTTTATAAAAAAAATAATATTTTTTTATATATTTTTTGTATTTATTTATTTTATATATATATGTATATATATATATATATTTTTATTATTATTATTATTATTATTATTATTATTATTATTAAAGGGCCCAGAGGTCCCCATGGCCCAGGATGGCAACCCCCCTTTTTTTTTAAATAAAATACATTTTTTTTATATTATTTTATTACTATTTATATATATATATATATATATATATATATATATATATATATATATATATATATATATATATATATATATATATAATATTATTATTATTATTAAAGGGCTAAGAGGTCCCCCCTTTTTTTTTATAAATGTTTATTTTTATATATATATATATATATATATATATATATATATATTTTTTTTTTTTTTATTAAAGGGCCCAGAGGTCCCGGATGGCAACCCCCCTTTTTTGTAATTTCTTTTTATAAAGAAAATTAAATTATTTATATATATATATATATATATATATATATATTTTTTATTAAAGGGCCCAGAGGTCCCCAGGGCCCCGGATGGCTACCCCCCTTTTTATTTTTTATATATTTTTTATTTTATTTATTCTTTTCTTTGTAAAGGCCCCCCCCCCGCGTCTCAATTCGCAGCAGCCCCCCCCCCCCGCTTCTCAATTTCAGGCGGCAGCACCCCCCCCCCCTGGTTCTCTACTCCAGGGGGCCCATGCCTGAAGCTGTGTAAGGGGCCCCATAATTCCTGATGGCTGCCCTGCTTACCACTAGCAAACAAAAAGGAAACCATCAATTGGTGGCAGGGACTTATTAGAGTACCAAATGAACCAAGCAGATATACATAAAATATATATTGTTTTATTCATTAAGTGCTGAAAACATGTCCTTCAGGCCATCTGATTTATTCCATATTGCATCTCTAAAAACATATTTCTAACAGTGGTGTGCATAACTCTTATAATGGGTTGTATTTCCCCCCAACCCATGGGGTAATTTTTCAACCCAGAATCAACTGAGCACAAACCATGTAACACTGTACACAAATGGCGTCTACAAACCATGGTATATATACACTGGAATTTTGATTTATTTATTTATTATACTAGCAATGGTGGCGATCAGCAACTTATAGCGGGACTGTGATAGTATGGCGGGTAGTCTGACACTAACTTATACTTTGTGGGAACCAGTGACACTAATACAGTGATCAGTGCTAAAAATATGCACTGTCACTGCACTAATGACACGTGGCTGGGAAGGGGTTAACATGTAGGTCGATCAAAGGGTTAAATTTGTGCCTAATAGTGCTTGGTGTGTTTACTGTGAGGTGCGTTTCCTAGGCATCTTCCGGTTTTTACTTCATATATATATATATATATATATATATACTCAATTCTGCACAGCTGCCCCACACTGTAGCAGTAAAGCCATAATACGTGATCGGCAAGTGGATAATATTGTTTTTTTAGAGGGTTGTGCTGCATTTTATTTAACTTAATTAGTTTACATAGCTGTAGGAACACTTGCCAATGCTAGCAGCAATAAATTAAGTAATCTATTCACTAACTGAGGTATTATATATTATCCATTGCACTGTTTTTTATATTACTATTTTGTCCTAAGGACGAGTTATTACCAATATACTAGTCTGAATACACCAACTAGAAACCCTCCATAAACAAAAATGAACAGTTAATGTCTTTATGCTACTGGTCAGTTGTCGTCTTCAGCTTCATACCCTCTGTTTTGAAAAGGTAAAAGCGACACTGATCAAGTGCCATCAAGTGCCATTTGAAAATCAATGTAGTCGTTCCCTAGCCAATACACTTTGGCAACAATGAGCAAGAACACTTGTTCCCACTGGCCCAGATTCAAGAAGCACTTGCGCCCGCGCAACCATAGGTTACGCAGCGCAAGTGCTTACTTGCTCCGGTGTAACGAGTGCTCCTGATTCAGGAACCTCGTTACACCGACTGCAGGCTATGCCTCGCAGATTTTAGGCTGCATTCTTGCGGGGGCCGCTAGGGGGCGCTCCCATTGTGTATCAGCGTGTAGTATGCAAATTGCATACTACCACTGATTCACAAGCTTGCGCGGGCCCCGCGCAAGCCAGGTACGGAGTTTCCGTACGGCTACTTTTAGCGCAAGGCTGCCCCTTCTAATAGTAGGGGCAGCCAATGCTAATGTATAGCCGGCCTTCCCGCGCCGTGAAATTTTAATTTCACGGCGTTTGCGTAAGTGAAACGTGAATGGCGCTGGACGCCATTCACGTTTACTTAGAAGCAAATGACGTCCTTGCGACGTCATTTGCCGCAATGCACGTCGGGAAACTTTCGACGGAGCATGCGCTGTACGCTCGGTGCGGGAGCGCGCCTAATTTAAATGATTCCCACCCCCGGCGGGATCATTTAACTTGCGCGCGCTTACGCCGGGCAAATTTGCCGGCGCGCCCTCGCAATTCACGGAGCTACTGCTCCGTGAATCGAGGGCAGCGCAAAATATTTGCGGGGGTGCAGCGCAAAATCGTTGCCCTGCTCCCCCGCAAATATCGCGCAATTCTACTTGAATCTGGATCACTATCCACACTTCCACGGGGTCCAAATCTGCCTCTACCTTGGGAGATCATGGCAGCATCAGAGATTACTACGCAAAATTATAGAGCCTTCATTTAGACAGTCCTCTCATCCCAACAACCACACACATTGACAGTAATAAGGACTATCTTACAAGACCAATAGACTTTTAACTTGTCCTTAAGTCCACTAACACTGTCAATGCAACCGGCTTCATTCACTTATTATAAAACATTCCAACACCAACGGATCCCATATTCTGTGGAAACATTAAATTCCGTATGGCAGAGACAGGACATTCATCCCTCTGCCTTAAAGTGGAGGTCTGCCTAAATTTTTTTTATGAAAAGCCAACAGCTACAAATACTGCAGCTGCTGACTTTAAATATATGGACACTTACCTGTCCAGGACGCCCACGATGTCAGCACCTGCAGCCGATCATTCACTCGGCTCTCGGCTGCCCCTGCCGCCATCCTTGGTGAGGGAATCAGGAAGTGAAGCCAGGTGCGGTGCCATCTGGGGTGGCAGTGTGTCCTGTGGTATGGTATGTTTATGTTTCTGCTTTCATTGTTATATTTGGTATACATGCTCGGAGGAACTTCGGGTATTGAGTGATCAGGCTCACTTGGGTAATGGTTAGTCACCATGATTTTGAAAAAACAGGAAGACAAGTATTGGAAGAGCTGGACTCTCTATTTTTATTATAGGAATCAGACATCATTGGCCTCTTAGCCGAATGGAACATCAGGAAAGGTTTTGGCTATGTGGGGTGGTTTCCCCACCCCCACTCTTTTTTAATTTGTTTTATACTGTTATTTTACCTCTCTTGGGTTCGGTCCTTTCGACCGCAAGTTTCTCGCTTTTTCTATAGGCAAATAATAAAACTGTTTGGGAAATGTACAGGGCGATGCTGAGTACCATCCCACACCGTGTACTGTGATAAGCAGTTGCCGGTGGTTCATTTGATAGCTGACCTAGCAGTCGTTTGTGTACTAGCTTGGATGGGATGTGCTATTGTAATTCTTGATAATGCTTGTTTTTTGTAATGATTGGCTCAATGCCCTATGTTAATTTCCTTGACTGCCAAATAAAGAATAAAAATCCCAGCATATCTGTGTCTCTGGGTTGCAAAGTGGTATTTGGCTTGTTACCTTCACACATAAGTATAACTAAGTACTAAGGGCCAGATTCACGTAGAAGTGCGGCGGCGTAACGTATCGTAGATACGTTACACCGCCGCAAGTTTTCATCGCAAGTGCCTGATTCACAAAGCACTTGCAATGAAAACCTACGCCGGCGGCCTCAGGCGTAAGCCCGCGTATTTCAAAGGGGCGTGTGCCATTTAAATTAGGCGCGCTCCCGCGCCGGACCTACTGCGCATGCTCCGCTTCGAAATTCCCACCGTGCTTTGCGCGAAGTGACGTAATTTTTTCGAACGGCGACGTGCGTAGCGTACTTCCGTATTCCCGGACGTCTTACGCAAGAAGGAAAAATTTTCAAATTTCGACGTGGGAACGACGGCCATACTTTATACAGCACATACGTGTGCTGTGTAAAGTAGGGGAACCAAAAACGACGACTAACTTTGCGACGGGAAACTAGACTAGCAGCGACATAGCGAACGCGAAAAATCATCGTGGATCGCCGTAACTTCTAATTTGCATACCCGACGCTGGTTTACGACCCGAACTCCCCCCAGCGGCGGCCACGGTACTGCATCCTAAGATCCGACAGTGTAAAACAATTACACCTGTCGGATCTTAGGGCTATCAATGCGTAACTGATTCTATGAATCAGTCGCATAGATACTCTGAGAGATACGACGGAGTATCTGAGATACTCCGTCGTATCTCTGCTGTGAATCTGGCCCTATGTAATGCTAGCTAGTTTTATTATAGATACATTCCATTCTGGCATTCCATAAATTCCATGGCAAACTAATTTAATCACATGGTGCTCTAAAGATGCAAAAATTATGCTAAAATGCCAACATAGATAAAGATACTTAGTTGGACCATAAAAGCTACCAGTGATGCTAATTCCTAAATGATGGTTGTTTCTGCTGATGGTTTCTGGCTTCTATCTGGCAAGCAGCACTGATTGCTGTAGAATGATATAGAAAAGTCATCAACACTAAGCTGGTGCCAAATACATTTCAACCTGTGTGTGGGTGTTACTGGGGTCAAGGCAGAGTGACATAGTTGCTGCTAAGTGGATGCCAGGCTTGTATTACAGGAGTGTGGTATCATGCTTCTTGCCAAATACCAGTCTCTTGTCACTATTAACCAATCATCTTAGAATTCATACATGTTTCTGAGTATAATAAATGCACAGTGCATTTAGAAACACATACAGTGCCTTGCAAAAGTATTCATACTCCTTGAAATTTTCCACATTTTGTCATGTTGCAATCAAAAATGTAAATGTATTTTATTGGGATTTTATGTGATAGACCAACACAAAGTGGCACATAACTGTGAAGTGGAAGGAAAATGATAATACGATTTTCACTTTTTTTTACATATAAATATCTGAAAAGTGTGGCGTGCATTTGTATTCAGCCGTTTTACTCTGATACACCTAACAAAATCTAGTGGAACCAATTGCCTTCAGAAGTCACTTAAGTAGTAAATAAAGTCCATCTGTGTGTAATTTACTCTCAGTATACATACAGCTGTTCTGTGATGCCTTGAGAGATTTGTTAGAACAAACAGCATCAAGAAGCCCAAGGAACAAACCAAACAGGTCAGGGATAAAGTTGTGGTGAAGTTTAAAGCAGGGTTAAGTTATAAAAAAATATCCCAAGCTTTGAACATCTCAGGCAGCACTGTTCAATCCATCATCCAAAAACGGAAAGAGTATGGCACAACTGCAAACCTACCAAGACATGGCCGTCCAACTAAACTGACAGGCTGGGCAAGGAGAGCATTAATCAAAATAGCAGCCAAGAGGCCCATGGTAACTCTGGAGGACTTACAGAGATCCACAGCTCAGGTGGGAGAATCTGTTCACAGGACAACTATCAGGCCCCGTACACACGGCCGAGGAACTCGACGTGCCAAACACATCGAGTTCCTCGGCGTGTTCAGTCCTGTAGCCGCCGAAGAGCTCGGCGGGCCGAGTTCTCCCATAGAACAATGAGGAAATAGAGAACATGTTCTCTATTTCCTCGCCGAGGTCCTCGTCGGCTTCCTCGGCCGAAAGTGTACACACGGCCGGGTTTCTCGGCAGAATTCAGCTCTGAACCGAGTTTCTGGCTGAATTCTGCCGAGAAACTCGGTCGTGTGTACGGGGCCTCAGTCGTGCACTCCACAAATCTGGCCTTTATGGAAGAGTGGAAAGAAAAAAGCCATTGTTGAAAGAAAGCCATAGGAAGTCCTGTTTGCAGTTTGCGAGAAGCCATGTGGGGGACACAGCAAACATGTGCAAGAAGGTGCTCTGGTCAGATGAGACCAAAATTGAACTTTTTTGCCTAAAAACCAGATGCCATGTGTGGCAGAAAACTAAAACTGCACATCAACCTGAACACACCATCCCCACTGTGAAACGTGGTGGTGGCCGCATCATCTTGTGGGGATGCTTTTCTTCAGCAGAGACAGGGAAGCTGGTCAGAGTTGATGAAAAGATGGATGGAGCCAAAAACAGGGCAATATTAGAAGAAAACTTGTAGTCTGTAAAATACTTGAGACGGAGGTTCACCTTCCAGCAGAACAACGACCCTAAACATACAGCCAGAGCTACAATGGAATGGTTTAGATCAAAGCATATTCATGTGTTAGAATGGTCAAAGTCCAGACCTAAATCCAATTGAGCATCTGTGGCAAGACTTGTAAATTGCTGTTCACAGACGCTCTCCATCCAATATGACAGAGCTTGAGCTATTTTGAAAAGAAGAATGGGCAAAAATGTCCCTCTCTAGATGTGCAAAGCTGGTAAAGACATCCCCAAAAAGACTTGTAGCTGTAATTGCAGGTAATATGAAGCTGCAAAACTAGCAGCAGTGGTAAAAGAAAAATGGAGGCAGTATTGGGAACACCATCATTACTTTCCCCAAACATAAGGCTAAAAGTGCTGTGCACAAGAGCAGCATCACTGCTCTCACTGCTCTCTTTCTCCTCACTGGCTCAGAGGCAGCAGTGGGAGACATTAGTTCTTCTTGCTGTCAATGACAGCTAGTGAGGAGAGAGCAGGGGACACACAAAGCATGGCTCGGGAGCAAGCCCACATAAGTGCCCCCATAGCAAGTGGCTTGCTATGAGAGCTCTCAGCAGGGGGGAGGAGCCAAAAGCACCAGCGGGAGAACAGATAAGAGAACCATTGCACAGAGAACAAAAGTAAAATATGTTATTTATTTAAAAAAAAATTATATATATTTTTTCCTTCACAATCACTTTAACCAATTAAGGACCGGAAGGATTTGCAAATTGCCTGAAAAACGCCTTCCCTGCAGCCCCAGTGTAAAAGCCTGAGTGCTTTCACACTGGGGCAGTGCGCTTGCAGGACATTAGAAAAAGTCCTGCAAGCAGCATCTTTCGGCCGATCCTCTGCCGCCCCTGCCATTGGAATCAATGGGCACCGCTACCGCGGGAACTTGCAAAGCGCTTTGGCAGCGGCACTTTGAGGGTGCTTTTAACTCTTTTTAATGCTAGCGGCCGAAAAGCTTCGCTATTACAACATTTATAATGAAATAACCACAAATGTCTTTTCTGTGCTCACATCATTATCAGTTTTATTCAACCCCCAATTGACATTCAATCTTAGTACTTAGTACAACATCCTTTTACAGTTATAACAGCTTTTAAACTTGAAGCATAGCTTGACACAAGTGTCTTGCAGCGATCTACGGGTATCTTCGCCCATTCGTCATGGGCAAAAGCCTCCAGTTCAGTCACATTCTTAGGCTTGCGCACTGCAACTGCTTTCTTTAAGTCCCACCAGAGGTTCTCAATCGGATTTAAGTCTGGTGACTGCGATGGCCACTCCAAAATGTTCCAGCCTTTAATCTGCAACCATGCTCTAGTGGACTTGGAGGTATGCTTGGGATCATTGTCCTGTTGAAAGGCCCAACGTCTCCCAAGCCTCAGGTTTGTGACGGACAGCATCACATTGTTATCCACTATCTCCTGGTACTGAAGAGAATTCATGGTACCTTGCACACGCTGAAGCTTCCCTGTACCTGCAGAAGCAAAACAGCCCCAAAGCATGATTGACACCCCGCCATGCTTCACAGTAGGCAAGGTGTTCTTTTCATCATAGGCCTTGTTCTTCCTCCTCCAAACATAGCGTTGATCCATGGGCCCAAACACTTCTAATTTTGTTTCATCAGTCCACAGAACACAATCCCAAAACTTCTGTGGTTTGTCCACATGATTTTTGCATACTGCAGTCGACTCTTCTTATTCTTTGGAGACAGCAAGGGGGTGCGCCTGGGAGTTCTGGCACGGAGGCCTTCATTACGCAGTGTGCGCCGTATTGTCTGAGCAGAAACTTCAGTACCCACATCTGACAAATCTTTTGTCAGTTCCTCAGCAGTCACACGGGGACTTTTCTCCACTCTACGCTTCAGGTAGCGCACAGCAGTCAAAGTCAGCATCTTCTTTCTGCCATGACCAGGTAGCGTTTCAACAGTGCCCTTTGCCTTGAATTTGCGAATGATGCTTCCTATGGTGTCTCTTGGTATGTTTAACATCTTTGCAATCTTCTTATAGCCATTGCCCTTCCTGTGAAGAGTAATCACCTCTTCTCTTGTCTTCCCGGACCATTCTCTTGACTTCACCATGTTTGTAACCACACCAGTAAATGTCTAGAAGGAGCTGAGTATCACAGTCATTTTAAAGCTGCCTGATTGGTGCTTATTAGGCTTTATTGCTGCTCCCTGACATCCACAGGTGTTTTCAATACCTGATTGAAAACACTTCAATGAACCTCTGTTCTTCAGAGTGGTAGTCTTTAAGGGGTTGAAAAATTGTAAAAGAAACATTGACTACTGTATTACAAAACCAATTGATGTCATTTTAGTTGCATATGGTTCTTTAAGAAGTCCTTGTAGGATTTCATTTTGAATACAATTACAAATGTACACTAAATTCCCTAAAACCCTTTACAGCATTGGGGGGGTTGAATAATTTTGAGCACAACTGTACATATTTTTGGTTAAAAAAAAAATCGCACTAAGTGTAAATATTGATTGGTTTGTAAAAAAGTTAGTGGGCCAGACTATCAGTGGAGATACGACGGCGTATCACCTGATACACCGTCGTATCTCTGCGTTGTGCCGTCGTATCTATGCGCCTGATTCTTAGAATCAGTTACGCATAGATATCTATTAGATCCGACAGGCGTAAGTCTCTTATGCTGTCGGATCGTAACTGCATATTTACGCTGGCTGCTAGGGGCGTGTACGCTGATTTACGCGTCGAAATATGTAAATCAGCTAGATACGCAAATTCACGACCGTACGCCTGGCCGACGCAGTAAAGTTACGCCGTTTACGTTAGGCTTTTCCCGGCATATAGTTACCCCTGCTATATGGTAGCGTAAGTGCGGCGTACCAATGTTAAGTATGGCCGTCGTTCCCGCGACGAAATTTAAAAATTTTACGTTGTTTGCGTAACTCGTCCGTGAATGGGGCTGGACGTAATTTACGTTCACGTCAAAACCAATACGTCCTTGCGGCGTATTAGGAGCAATGCACACTGGGAGATTTCCACGGACGGCGCATGCGCCATTAGTGAAAAACGTCAATCACGTCGGGTCACAGAACATTTACATAAAACACGCCCCCCTGTTCCAAATTTGAATTAGGTGGGCTTACGCCGGCTGATTTACGCTACGCCGCCGCAACTTACGGAGCAAGTGCTTTGAGAATACAGCACTTGCCCGTCTAAGTTGCGGAGGCGTAACGTAAATCGGATACGTTACGCCACCGCAAAGCTACGCCGCTGGACGAGAATCTGGCCCATAGTGTCTACAAAATAGGGGATTGAATTATGGCATTTTTATTATGATTTATTTTTTTACTAGTAATGGCAGTGATCAGCGATTTTTTTAAACATTCCAAAGTTTATTAGTGTTCCAGTCAAGAACAAAATATAGTGCAATTATCAAAACAGTACAGCATGATAATGACATTCGTACATAAAAGTCTCAAACAACAAATTTGACGTCTGTAAATTCTCAAATCACGTAAGACTAACAGGTTCACAAATTAGCGACTAAGCTTGAGACGTTACTCTGCTGTCTTTAGAGTGTGGCCCATTCCAAAGAAGCTGTCGTTACATATAACCTCTTGCTGCGAGAATAGGCCTTACCTCTACCACCTAAAGCCGTCTGACGTTATATTTCGGCTAGATTATCCATCGCTTTTCATGTGTATTTTCACTACCATACCATAAAGTGGGGCTTAGTATTCCCACCATCTAGCGATGGTCGGATTGGGGGGGACAGGTGTGGGGAAAGGAAGGGGGGGGGGACAGATATGAAAAGAGAAAAGGAAAGGTAAAGGGGGGTAAGAAGGTGAATGCAGCAGTGTAATGAGTGAACAAGACAGTTCTGTGACTCAGGGTCTAATCATATCGTCACGAAGTGACGGGCGGGCTCTCAGTCAGCGCCCATAAGCGTCTCATAGGTCTTCGAGAAACGAAATTCAAACCAGGGCGACCAAGTCTTGTGGAACTTATCCACGTTTTCAGAGGCTTGTGCAAGTGTGTCTTCCATTTCTCGAATTTCAGAGATTTTTCCGAGCCATTGTGCAATAGTGGGGACCCTAGAGGTCTTCCAGAGGCCAGGGATCAAGGCCTTCGCGGCATTCAACATGTGTTTCGTCAGTGAGTTCTTATATCTCTTCAGGGAGAAGGAGGAGATGTGGAGAAGGCAGCACGCTGCGTCAAGAATCAAGCTGGTCTCTGTGATTTGTTTAATTAAATTTGTGACCTGGCGCCAATAGTTAGCCAGGCGAGGGCAGTGCCACCAAATGTGTATCAACGTACCTACTCCCTCTCCACATCTCCAACATTTATCAGAGGTCTGAGCATACCAGGAGTTTAACTTAGCAGGCGTGGCATACCAGTCCGTTAGCAGCTTGTAGGACGTTTCTTGCATTTTTGTGCTAATAGAGCATTTGTGTGCCAGCACACAGGCGTTCCGCCATTGTTTCTCTGAGATGTCCCTCTCAAGTGCCTTGGACCAGCCTTTCTGAAACCTATCAACCGTGGAGGTAGAGGGCTCCTGTAGCCATTGGTATATGACCGATGTCGTTCTCTGCAGGAGCTCACCCTTGATACAAACTTCTTCTAAGTCGGTTAGTGATCAGCGATTTTTAGCGGGACTGCAACATTGTGGCGGACAGATCGGACACTTTTTTGGGACCACTGAACTTAATACAGTGATCAGAGCTAAAAATAGCCACTGATTACTGTATCAGGCCCCGTACTCACGACCAAACATGTCTGCTGAAATCGGTTAACCAATGAAGCTGACTGATGATCAGTCGTGCCTACACACCATCGGTTAAAAAAACGATCGTGTCAGAACGCAGTGACATAAAACACAACGACGTGCTGAAAAAAACGAAGTTCAATGCTTCCAAGCATGCGTCGACTTGATTCTGAGCATGCGTGGATTTTTAACCGATGGACGTACCTTCAAACGATTGTTTTTTTTTATCGGTTAGGTATCCATCAGTTAAATTTAAAACAAGATTGATTTTATTTAACCTATGGATAAATAACCGATGGGGCCTCCACACGATCGGTTTGGTCCGATGAAAGCGGTCCATCAGACCGTTCTCATCGGTTTGACCGATCGTGTGTACGCGGCATAAGTATAGATCTATATTTGTCCCAAGCATGTTTGAAAACACTTACTGTTGACTGACCCCCTGCCTCTGTTGGAAGTCTATTTGAAGCAACAACTACACTCTTTCAGTAAAATTATACTTTCTAAGATTAGTTTTGAACTTTCCTCGTTCTAGTTTGAGGTCATGTGCCAGTGTTCTTGATCTTAGCTTCATACTTAAAATACTGGCCTCCTGAACCTTATTCACATCTTAATGTGTTTAAAGGTTTCAATTGCGTCTCCCCTTTCTCTTCTTGACAACAAGCTCTTGAAAGATTTTTTTTTGAAGTTTTGTCGTCACGCATCTGGACATGTAGCCAACCCAGAATTCCAGTAAACATGCTGACTTTTTTAGAGCCAATGTTTCTCACCGTTGTCAGTACTGAATGTCCTTTTCAAACTGCCCTGGACCATGTAAACCTGCCTATTGTTACAGGATACAATATTGGCTGGAATAAACATTAACCACTTGCTTACTGGGCACATATACCCCACATATACCCCCTTCCTGTCACGCTTTAAATGACAATTGCGCGTTCGTGCGACGTAGCTCCCAAACAAAATTTACGTCCTTTTTCCCCCATAAATAGAGCTTTCTTTTGGTGGTATTTGATCACCTCTGCGGTTTTAATTTTTGGCGCTATAAACAAAAAAAGAGCGTACATTTTGAAAAAAAAACACAATATTTTTTACTTTTTGCTATAATAAATATCCCATTTTTTTTTTTTTTTTATATTTTTTTTCTCAGTTTAGGCCGATATGTATTCTTGTACATATTTTTGGTAAAAAAAAAAATCGCAATAAGCGTGCGTGCCCCCCAGTGGCCAGAGGCCGTAAAAAGACAGCCTCCCGGCATTGTAGAGCCACCTTGTGGCCGTCTTTTTACTATGACCCGGATCTGGAGAAGTTAAGCAAGGTATCTTCATCCCCTCTGGAGCAGCATGGACACCAAACAGGTAGAAGGCCGCCATTGTCAAAATTGTGCATTATTCAAACTTGGTAAGTATAACAAACGCATGTCTCAAATAAAATGTTCTTCAAAAAAAAATGGCACCTAGATGATTATGATGTGGCAATATAGTTTAAAAACATAAAAAAATATTTTCAGAGTACAAAAACACACACAATTTCAATTGGCAATACAATTTAGAACTTGTACCTTA
Organism: Rana temporaria; assembly: GCF_905171775.1. Lineage (NCBI taxonomy): Eukaryota > Metazoa > Chordata > Amphibia > Anura > Ranidae > Rana > Rana temporaria. The sequence goes on along the minus strand of NC_053500.1, from coordinate 113,744,551 downwards.
ATTCGCTTATGATCGATGATTAACCACCTCAATACAGGGCACTTTCACCCCCTTCCTGCCCATGCCAATTTTCAGCTTTCAGCACACTTTGAATGACAATTGCGCAGTTATGTAATGCTGAACCAAAACACGTTTTTATAATTTTTTTGAGATAGATAGAGTTTTATTTTGGTGGTATTCAATCAATGCTGAGTTTATCTTTTGCTAAACAAATGAAAAAAGACCAAAACTTTTGGGGGGAAAAAAAGGTTTTCTTTGTTTCTGTTATAAAATTTTGTAAATAAGTATTTTTTCTTCTTCACTGATGTGCGCTGATGAGACTGCACTGATGAGCACTGATGAGGTGGAACTGATAAGTACTGATGAGGAGGCACTGATATGTTGCACTGATAGGGTGGCACTGATAGGGTGGCACTGATGGGCAGCCTTAATGTGGACTGATGGCAACTGATAGGCGGCACTGACAGACATCATTGATGGTCACTGAAAGGCAGCACTGATTGGCATTACTGATGGGCACCACTGGTGGACACTGGCAGGCATTTCTGATGGGGCTGCACTAATAATCATTGCACTGAATATCAGTGCAGATCCGCGTTTGAGGAAAGCAGCTTACCGACTGTCAGCGTGAGCAGAGGAATGCCGATAACCGTCACTTCCTATTTACACTGTGAGCAACTGTGATTGGACACAGCTGGTCACATAGTCATAGGCTCTTTACTGTGATCGGAAATGCGATGTGTCCGAGCGACACACCACACCATTGATCACCGCCCCCTTTCACACATGCTGACCATTTGTCCTTTTTTCATTCATCCGTTAATGGTTGAAAAATGGACATCAATGCATCTCTATGGAAAAATGAATATAAACGGATGGTCATCCATTTACATCTGCTTCTGTCAACATCTGTATTTTGGAACGGAACAAAGCCCTATTTTTCTTCCTTTAAAAAAAAATGGATCAAACAATAAATGGATGCAAACGGACAAACGATCCATTTTTGCATGAAAAAATGGCTCCGGAACTCAAGTGGTTAGGGACTCTAGCTGGTGGATGTAAAAAATTGATGTAAAAAGGGATGAAAAACTAATGTAAAACTTCATCTGTTTTTTTTTTTTTAAAGAACTCATGAAAAGGAATGGTCCACACGTGTGACAGGGGTCTATTGGCCCCTGTTTTTTGATGATCCAAAAAATAAATAAATAAAACACAGGTTGCCGAGTTCTCTAAATAGTGTTATACTTTCACAATATTTTCCTGGCAAGGGCCAGCGTTTCACCCTCAGCTCTCCACGTGTGTCTTAAAAGGTCTATAGATAGTGCCTCCAAATCTGTTGCCAACCAACCTGTTCCTAGTTTATAAGTCTACACTATACACATGGACATTTTATTTATCATATGATATGATTGGGAGGATATATATATATATTTATATACTGTGATTCTGTACTTGCCAAATATGCTGCAGAAATCTCCCTCCATTGAGTCCGGCTGCAACCATTTTAACTGTGGGCAGCTGCCTGTTCACTTCCTGGATTTACACAGACACACACCTCCAGCTCTGCAGCTCTCATTGGCCCTCTTATGACTCATCTCCCACTCCCTTCCTCGCAAATTCTCACTAGAGAGAGAGAGAGAGAGTTGTGCATGATGTCATAAGTCTAGGCTTTTTACCAAACAAGAAACAGGAAGTGGGCTGTATAAGGTATTTACTGGCAAAATTATATTTTTCTTTTTCCAAGAAACTTTATTGGGTTTTCCAAATGACAAATTCAAAAGACTTGGCCACAATGACAAGCACTAGAGTTAGTCTAATATAAAGAAGCAGAACATAACATAAGGAAAAGGCAAACTGGGTTATGCCGGTGTGAGGGGGAAAGGGAAAAGGGAAGGAAGTGGGGGGGATAGGAAGTAAGAGGGGGAGGGAAGAGAGGGAAGGGGAGGAAGAGGGGGAGTAAGAAGAGCGGAAGAGGAAGGATTCAAATATCTAGGAGTTATCATGATAAGAGCCAGCAATGGGCTCAGGCAAGGCAATGTTAACCATTAACCATAATAAGGGTAAACCAAATAGGGAGGTAACAGCATGACATAATAATGCATACAAAAAATAAATTTAAAACAAGTTGGCTTTTTTTTAACCGATGGATAAATAACCGATGGCGCCCACACGCGATCGGTTTGGACCGATGAAAACGGTCCATCAGACCGTTCTCATCGGTCTAACCGATCGTGTGTACGCGGCCTAATACTAAGTGGTCCTTATTCTTCTGCTATAGAGTGACAATGCTATGCCCTGGCCTTCTAATTGTGTTTATCCGTTGTCACCCAGTAACTTGGGCTTTCAATGCAGACTTCATGTGGCTATTTTAAAATGGTTATAAAGATAAAAGGTTGTTTACCTGAATACATTCTCTGCATTATATTACAAAACCTTTCCATGTCAGTTTTCCCCAGCCCCCCACCCCCCCCAAAAATACTTAGGTGAGCCTAATCTCAATCCAGCGCTGTGCCCCTCTGCAGCTGCACTGTTCTTCTCACAGGAAGCTCAGCAGCAAGAACCATTGGCTTCTGCTGCTGCCAATCAAATCCTGTGAGCAAAGAGAGTGCGTGGGGTTAAGCTGCACTGTGTGTGTCAATAGATACACACAGTGTGCTTGGGATCGAGCCTGCACAAGTGCCCCCACAAAAATGGCTTGTTATGGATGCACTCAGAAGGCAGGAGGAGCACCATTGTGGAACCCCAGAAGAGAAGGATCAGGGATGCTCTGTGCAAAAATATTGGTTACATCTTCTGCCAAATTGTAAGGTAAACCAGACCTCCACCACTAAAAGGCCAGTGCGCATACTTGCTCATGCTCGTACACATTGCACTCGTGCTAATATTTGTGAGCAAAAGACCAACATCATTTCCACAATGGCAGTTCATCGCGCATGGATATGTGTGCATGCGCACATCTGTGCACGATCGCGAGCGCGCGAAAGCGTGCACGCACACACCAATTAGCATTTGGCACCTAGTGGACTATTTAAACTGGTCTGTCACTGTAAACAGTGCTGGATGATCTTCAGCTTCTTCCTGACTTACCAAGACCTGATCTGCGGCTCCTGTTTGCTCGTGTATGACCCGGCTCGCCTTTGGACGTCACCTCTGCTTGTTCCTTTACTCTGTTACCTGGTATCCTGACTTTGGCTTGTTTACTGTACTTGATCTGCCTACTGATTTGGTACCACATTGCCCGGCTGTTACCGACCCTGGCCTGCTTTCTGGACTTGCTTTGCCTGCTGATTCGGTACCCTGCTGCCTCGTTGTTGCTGACTGCTGCTCTTCTCCTGGTTCCGCTCCTGTCCATGCTCTGGTGCCAAGCTGCTCCTACTTCCTGCTCCAAGGACCGTGACTGCCAGCTCTACCCACCTACAGAGGGAACATCATCAGCCAGCTACCCAGCACTCATGCCGCTCGTTGCCTTTACACTTTCTGTTCACACCTTCAGGAGTGTAGGCGGGAGGAGCAAGGGAGGCATCCATTACATTCCAGTCTCCACCAGGTACGTGATACTAAGAGGGCTTAAAGCGGGGGTTCACCCTATATAAAAAAAAAAAAAAAAATTTTCCCTCTAGCATTAAATCTGGCATAGTAGCGGGAGCTACACTATGCCGGTCTTAATTTTTTTTCCCCCGTACTCACCGTTATATCCTACATAGAAGATTCCGGGGAATGGGCGTTCCTATGGACAGGGAAGGTGATTGACGGCCGGCCGTGGCACGTCACGCTTCTCCGGAAATAGCCGAAATAGGCTTGGCGCTTCACGGCGCCTGCGCATAGCCTGTGCGCAGGCGCCGTGAAGAGCCGAGACCTACTCCGGCTGTCTTCGGGGAGCGTGACGTGCCAGAGCCGGCCGTCAATCACCCTCCCACTTGCTAGGAACGCCCATTCCCCGCGGCAGACGGAATCGTCAATGCACGATATAACCGTGAGTACCGGGATAAAAAAATTAAGACCGGCATAGTGTAGCTCGCGCTACTATGCCGGATTTTATGCTGCATTGTTCTTAAGGAGGGTGAACTACCGCTTTAAGCAGGAGGAGAATTTGTAACACAGAAGTGAGAGGAGATCTCCCTACAGGTGACACAGGCTGCAAATAAAGAAACACCGTAAATAATAATATGTGCGCATTCCCACAAAACAAATCGGTAACAACAATGCATATAATGCATATAATATAAATATGTGTAGTAATATATTAAAAGTCCAATAGTGGAAATTTGTTCTCATGATCTCATCAAACAATGGGTAACAAACACCAAGCGTCCCTTTAGATTATAAAAGTCCAATAGTGAAATATTTCCTCATCAAACAATGAGTTTTTGCAGAACTCCAAGTGTCCCTTTAAATTAGAATATGCACCATCCACTGATGAAGTGACTTGATCTTGAATCAAATGGATCTTGCCCACCACTGCAGATACAAATGGCCTTTTACCAAAAGGAGTTGATCAGAGATCATACCAGCATGTCTCAACCAAGCTTCCTGACAACTAACGGTATTCGGAGCAAACTCCCACTAGTAGGATTCAGCGACTCCAGAGGTCAATGAGCCTGGCCAGCACATCATGGTTTATGAAAAAGAACAAATGCCGCACAGTGTGAAACAACGAAAAACTCTTTATTAAAAATGTAAAAGGCATTTATAGAGGTAATTCACAGCAGCGCATAAAGCAAGCGCCGCACCACCATCCACTCATCAGGCGTGATGACGTCATCTGTTAGGCTCCACACAACGTGTTTCATATCGAACAATGTTGTAAGACCTCAATTCTTGGTTCTGTAATGGTTATGATGGGTTATGCATATGAGAACTCTGTTGAACCAAAGCCGGCCATACATTGTTCAGTTTTTTTCGTTTAGCCCCCTGTAAACTGAACTGATCCCCCATCCACATATTCGATAGGGGAATCCTCCTCGCTGCGCTATTGTATTCTGACAGTGGGGAGACTCCCCCCCCCCCCATCAGAGTGCACAGATAAGCACTACAGTCTATTGCCGGTGTCTTGTCGAGATGGTTCCCCTATCGGATAGGTTCCGACCTCGACTGCGCAGCCGCCGCACTTGCGAAATCGGATGCTACGGAAATCTCGGAGCCTGAAGAGCTGTTTGTCAGCTGTAAATGGAGCATGTGCAATGAACACTGCGTTCGCTCCCGACCCAATGCTTGGGGCTGGTTATACAAGCCCCCTCCGCTCGCTGGTTATACAAGCCCCCTCCGCTTGCTCTATACAGCAAGGGCCAGTGGTTATACACGCCCCTAGTTTACTGATAAAGCCATGGCCCCAAAAAACACTGCTCAATATCACATCCGACCCTTTGACAAAAGCACTGGCCATCGAGCGGAGGGGCCGTGTATAACCACTGCCCCGTGTTGTATAGAGCGAGCGGAGGGGTATAACCATCCCCAAGCATCGGGTCGGGAGCGAGCGCAGTGTTCATTGCACATGCTCTGTTTACAGCTGACAAACAGCTGGTCGGCCTCGAAAATTTCCGTAGCCTCCGGCTGCACATGCGAGGAACCATTTCGTCAGAACACCGGCATTGCTGATTAAGTGGCTTTTATCCCACAGGGTGGTGTAACAGAAGTCGCCCAGAAGATCGACTTCTGTTCAACTGCAATGGCCACACATGGATTGAAATCCAGCCAGTCCCAGTTGAACTTCAAACCATGTATGGCCAACTTAAGTGACTGACTCAACCCGTCAGCATCCATCTATAATGAAAATATCAGTTTTGTGTGCTCTTATACTTCAATGCAGATGTCATGACTAAAAATGCAAAACAGGAGCAGGATGTGTCCCTTTATTCTTTCTGAAATAGATTACAGCTGCAGTGGATTCTAAAATAAATTGGAAATTTGTACACGTTGTCATGTTTACCTATCCAAGCTGTGTACAACCCCCTCTCTGCAAATACATCTCTGCTGATGAATGGTGCCTGCAGGATCAGCATCCTCTCTCATGGTCTGATCGCTTACACCCAACAAATTCTCTGGGTATCAACTGGACATCTGTCACCAGAGCTTCCTGTAAGGCAGGCGGTGACAGCCGGTGAAATCTGTCATAAAGCCAGTCCAGAGCAAAGTGCAGATATTCCACACAGCTCATCTTCTCTTGCTTGTCTTAGAGGTTAAATGTTATCATGTTGTGACCTGTGCCACTTTTGGTGGAAATCATTCATAGGCGGATGGGGATATACCCATCATAAGGACACTTTTGAGTCACAATCCCCCAGATCCCCAGTTCTTCCAGCTTCTGGAGTGGTTTGTGCTGTAGATACTTGTCGTAAAAGTCTCTGTAGAGCAGGGTCAGCTGCTCCCCTGTGTCCAGCAGTGCTTTGGTATACATTCCTTCCACTTATATAAGTGACATAACAGGTGATGGGCCTACCAGCTTGTCTGGAAACCTGTCTGGGTTGGGCTTGGCAGTTGTAATTTGGGCTTTTCCCTGCCATGGTACTCTATTCTTTGGGGGGTTCCCTGCAGACTTAGAAGAGGGGTTTTTACCCACTTCCTGTGCCTGAGAGCCTGCCATTGGAGTTGGAGGGTAGCATCTATCGGGAGGAGTTTGAGTAGTTTTAGATACCCAAGTTTGAGAGGTGGAGCATTGGATTATCTTGGGTCCTTAGTTGGTTCTTTCACTAAGTCCCCTTGAAGTATCCTGATGGCTTTGAGAGAAAACATTTTCCTTAAGGCTTTTACCATCTCAGCTGGGAGGTCAGTCATGGTACCCCCACTTGGACATGGAGCTCTGAAATGTCCCGGTTCTCTACACTGATAGCTGCAGCTCGGCCCAGGCAGCTGAGTTTGAAAAAAAAAAAAAGTTTTAAAAGTGAGGCTGATGCCATTTAATAGATCAGAGGATCTGAGGCCTGTTGATTAACAGAGGGTATACTGCCAACATCAGGAAATGGGGTAACGAAGTTCTTACACAGTGTCTGCTCAAACTGCCACCTTTTGGGCTATCTCTGGAATGGTGGCTGTAGATGGGCCAATTTACCATTGTATCAGAGTCCTAGGGTGACCACCCAATTGTGGCCCATCACTTTTATGACCCAAATTCACCACAAACTGCCTGCTGAGGGCAACTCAACAATCTCATCCCTCTCATGTACAACTTGGATCATGCTTTGCTGGGGGTTTTTGCCTTCCTCTGGATCAACTTTGGGTATAGAATTGGGTATATGTGATTGTATGATATTATTATTATTTTATTTCTTATGGTTGAACTTGATGGACTTGTGTCTTTTTTCAACCTGACTAACTATGTAACTTCAGGAGTTTGAAATCTCTCATTTGAAGCCTTCCTCATTTCTTCCTCCTCGCCGCCAGCATCCCGACCTCCTTCCTCATGTTCGTTCTTTGCCTCTTACTGCCTCAACCCCACAGGGATAATACACTTTGCCTCATAAGAAAAGGACCCTGCTGGTCCTGAAAGCAAGTCCTCCTCTTCCTCCAGCTAGTGGAACACTCATCCACCAGTGCCTGGTCTACTGGGCCAGAGAGTGTGTGCTCCAGGAGGAACACTAGAGAGAACCTCTTCAGAACGTACCAAAATGCATCAAATGTCCTGAATATAGAGCCACTGACACTCCAGTGGTGGAGAAGGACCTGGGTGTTCTGGTAGATCATAAGCTTGATAATAGCACATAATGGCAAGCAGTGTTTTCCAAAGCGAGCAAAATCCATGGACAGCAGGTAGAAAGTACGACCTCATCTAGAATACTCAGCTCAGTATTCGGGATTTAGCTGAACTGAATTTATTCACTTGAGAAGAGGAGATTAAGCGGGAACATGATCAACATGTACAAATATATAAGTGGTCCATGTAGTGAACTCGTTGAGTTATTCACATTAAGATCATCACAGAGGACAAGGGGGCACTCTTTACGTATGGAGGAAAAGAGATTTTTATCTCCAAATATGGAAAGGCCTCTTTACAATTAGGCCTCGTACACACAACCGTTTTCCTCGACAAAATCCATCAAGAAACTTGGTGGCAGAGCTTTTTTGCCAAGGAAAACAGTCGTGTGTATGTTTTTCGTTGAGAAAACTGTCGTGGATCTCGACGAGAAAAAAAGAGAACAAGTTCTTTTTTTTCTCGTCGGGAGTCTCAATTTCCTCGTGTTTCTCGTTGGGCTGGTTTACGACGAGAAACACGTTCGTGTGTATGCTTAGAAACCCACACATGCTCAGAATAAAGTATGAGACGGGAGCGCACTTTCGGTAAAAGTAGCGTTCGTAATGGAGATTCATCACGGTTTAACAGACTGAAAAGCGCAAATCGTCTCTCACCAAACTATTACTTAACACGCAGTAACATGAGATTAGTAAAAGCAGCCCCAAGGGTGGCTCCAGTGGAATCAAACTTCCCCTTTATAGTGCCGTCGTACGTTTTGTACGTCACCGCGTTTGAGAACGACGAGATTTTGTCTTGACAGTGTGTATGCAAAGAAAGCTTGACAAGATTCTCGACAAGCCTGACAAGGAACTTGTGGAGGAAAACGATGTTTCTTTTACGACGAGTTTCTCGGTCGTGTGTACGAGGCCTAAGAGCTGTGAAAATATGGAATAGACTTCCTCAAAAGCTGGTTCTGGCCAGCACAGTAGATTGTTTTAAGAAAGGCCTGAATACTTTCCTAGCTACACATAATATAACTGGATACTAATATTTATAGGTAACGTTGATCCAGGAAACATCCAATTGCCGTAGCAAATTGAATCATGCTTTATTGTTTTTTTTTGGCTTCCTCTGGATCAACTGTGGGTATAGGATGATATAATTTGTTTCCCTTCTATTGGTTGAAGTTCAATGCTTCCAAGCATGCGTCGACTTGATTCTGAGCATGCGTGGATTTTTTTAACAAGTTTCAAATTTTTTAACCGATGGATAAATAACCGATGGATAAATAACCGATGGGGCCCACACACGATCGGTTTGGTCTGATGAAAACGGCCCATCAGACCGTTCTTATCGGATTGATCGATCGTGTGTACGCGGCATAAGCCAACTGTTTAATGCATGCAGTGCCTTATGGTTACAAAAAAAAAATTCAGTCTGCATTAATTCACTAGAACCATATACCGCAAACACACAGGATTTTCCACAAACCAATAAAGGGGCGGATCTGAACCTCATCACAAACAAGGACTATGGAGACAAGCCAAGGTGAAATATTTGTAAAAATATGGACAATTCCTCAGTTGTTAGTTACTTTAAAGTGTACACTGAAATGTAGTTGTTCAAATGCCAATTTAAAGTGTGTTTATCTGGATGGTAGCTGGTCAGTAAGGCATTACAGATGGCTTTCAAAAGAACTGGTGTACATGGTAACAATTTAACATTTAGCCTGGCTGCTTCTTCAAAGTAAACCATGTGCCAGAGACAAAACACGGATCACCCTATTCATAGCCTCTCTAGACGTAACACAGTAGGTGCAGTCATTAACACATACTGCTACAGCTTCGTACTGAGTGAAGAGTGAAGTGCCACATGTGGGTTACTGCTACGGAGCTTTGTGCCCAGTTCAGTCTGTGCAATAAAAGCAAGGCAAACCATTGCAAGAACATCACTTTGGTTTAAACACTTATGCCGCGTACACACGATCGGATTTTCAGTCGGAAAAACCTTGGATGTTTTTTCCGACGAAATTCCGCTCAAGCTTGGCTTGCATACACATGGTCACACTGAAGTTCTCTAAACGTTCAACCGTCAAGAACACGGTGACGTAAAACACTACAACGAGCCGAGGAAATTAAGTTCAATGCTTCCGAGCATGCGTCAAATTCTTTCCGAGCATGCGTCAGAATTTTGCGCGTCGGAATTGCTACAGACGATCAGAAATTTTCCAGTCGGAAAAAATTGAGAACCTGCTCTCAATCTTTTGCTAGAGGAAATTCCGACAGCAAAAGTCAGATGGAGCATACACACGGTCGAAAAGCTCACATCGGACTTTTGCTGGTGGAAAATCCGATCGCGTGTACGGGGCATAACAGTTTTATGCACTGGCATACACAATATTTGAAACCCACAATAGTAAATTTTGGCTACATTGTAAAATAATATCACCCTAAGGGTGCATTCACACCACGATTTTATCATCCTACTTGTTCTCACGATTCTTAGGTTTGAAATCGTACAAATCTGTATGGCAAAACGTATCCATTCACTTCCATTCATTAATGTAGGTCCCCAAGTGCATCCGATTTGATCCGCATCAGATTTGATACGATTTAAAATCGCATCAAAAATCGTGTTTGACCACGATTTTTGGTCCTAAATGGAAATCGTATTAAAATCGTGTCCGATTTCTTTTATATTGTTGTCAATCTAAAATCGTAATAAATCGGATGACTGTGCGTTTTTATCCGATAAATCGTACCCGATTTTTTATTACGCATGCGCACTAGACACTGGAACGAGCTAGAAACTTCAAGAATCTTCTTTTTCCCAGAAAGCCAGACATTATTTAAAATCAGGATCCGATTTTTTAGTGAAAATTTTTGACATACGATTACATACGATTTTGTCATATACGATTCCATCCGATTTAACGGTCCAATTATCGGATGTAAAAATCGTGATGTGAACCTAGCCTTAGATTGTTAGGATTTGAAAGGGACCAAACAATCAAATTCAGTTTGCTAAATTAAAGCGTATTTAAACCCAATGACAAAAATAAAATACATTGTAGCTCACTAGTGGTGTGGTGGCTGCATTTGTTTTTTTCCAAGCTTTTTTGCTTTATTTTCTAGAAATTCTGCAAATAACCCCCATCCTTACAAAACGAATGCAGCCAGCACATCTACGGGCTGTTAGCTGCAATATAATTTATTTTTGTTCTTTGGCAGGACTTTAATGCAGAAGAGAAATACTATGTTTCTCCTGCATTAATATTCCATTGCCTACCTATATTACCTGTACCAGCTGTGAATGTGCATCTCAGTGTACAAAATCCAGCAATGCCAAGATTAACTCATGTGCATGCACCGGAGTGACGTCATTTCATCCGGGCCAATGAGAATGACTGAAGATCGATACCTGGAAGCTGATCCAGTCAAAGATTACAGCGGCTGGAGTAGAGCTCCAGGAGACCGCAGCGCTAGATAGTTTTGCTTTAAATTCTTTAAACAAGAGAAGAAGCGCTCTGCACCAGGGGTAGGCAACCTGGTACCCTCCAGATGTTGTGGAACTACATTTCCTATGAGGCTTTGCAAAGCTGGCAGTTACAATTACTCCCAGAGGCATGATGGGATTTGTAGTTCTGCAACAGCTGGAGGGCCCCAGGTTGTCTACCCCTGCTCTACACACCAAAAATGTCACACAAGGCTATGGTTTATTGAATCTGACAGTCAATACAACTACTCTAGGAGTCAGCCCTTTTGGGTGAAACATGTTAGTGGGAGGTCCCAAAATTGTTAGCCACAAAATATTGGAATAAGAGCCAGCTGCTGATACAATGGAACTCTCCTGCACATGTGTGGGAGTTACTGTACATTATCAGTGCCCCATCAGTAGCTGAAATTAGAAGACTCCACACCTGGAAGAAGAATGGGAGAAGTTGGCAGCTGCAGCGACTGAGGGCTAGATTCAGGTAGACGGGCGCATTGTTACGGCGGCGTAGCGTATTGTATTTACGCTACGCCGCAGTAAATAAGAGAGGCAAGTGCTGTATTCACAAAGCACTTGCCTCCTAAGTTACGGCGGCGTAGCGTAAATGGGGCCGGCGTAAGCGCGCTTAATTCAAATGAGGATGAGGGGGCGTGTTTTATGTAAATGGGTGGTGACCCGACGTGATTGACGTTTTTCACGAACATGCGCCGTCCGTGTACATATCCCAGTGTGCATTGTTCCAAAGTACGCCGCAAGGACGTATTGGTTTCGACGTGAACGTAAATTACGTCCAGCCCTATTCGCGAACGACTTAGGCAAATGACGTAAACAATTCAAAATTTGACGCGGGAACAACGTCCATACTTAACATTGCGTACGCTTCATAGAAGCAGGAGCAACGTTACGCTGGAAAAGCCTTACGCAACTGACGTAAAAAAATTCCGCCGGGCGCACGTACGTTTGTGAATCGGCGTATCTAGGTCATTTGCATATTCTACGCCGAAAACGACAAAAGCGCCACCTAGCGGCCAGCGTAAATATGCACCCTAAGATACGACGGCGTAAGAGACTTACGCCAGTCGGATCTTAGCCTAATTTCGGCGTATCTTGCTTTCTGAATACAGAAAGAAGATACGCCGGCGCAGCTTTGAATTTACGCCGGCGTATCTATAGAAACGCCGGCGTAAATTTTTACTGAATCCGGCCCTGAGTGTGGACCCTACATCAATACAGGAGGTAACTCTGCCATAATGTGCAAGTGTGCTGTGAAAATTATGGCATGAGACCCTGAGACACCATGGATACAGTACCGCTTTAAGTTCCTGAAGTACAGTGCTTTGAAAAAGTATTCATATCCCTTGAAATTTTCTACGTTTTGCCATATTACACCATCACCACCAAAAAACATGGTGGCGATAGCATCATGTTGTGGGGATGCTTTTCTTCAGCAGGGAAGCTGGTCAGAGTTGTTGGTAAGATGGATGGAGCCAAATACAGGACAATCTTAGACAAAAACCTGTGAAGCCTCATACACACGGCCGGTTTTCCCGACGGGAAAACTGCGAGGAGGGAAGATGGGAAAACTGCCCAAAAACCACCGGACAAAAAAAGAGAACCAGCTCTCTTTTTTCCCGCTGGGAAAACTAGCAGACTTTTACCCTGCGGTTTTTGGAAGTTTTCCTATGGGGAAAAACTGCGATGGATCATACACACGGCCGGGATTCCCAACCAAAGCTCCATCGCAGGTTTCCTGTCGGGAAAACCTCACGTGTGTAGGGGGAAAGACTGACCAAGCAGGTTCTCGGCTTTCCCCTTGGGATTTCCATCGGAAATGTTCCCGTCGGGAATCCCGCACCTGTGTACGGGGCATGAGAGTCTGCAAAAGACTTGAGACTGGGGCAGAGGTTCACCTTCCAGCGGGACAATGACCCTAAACATACAGCCAGAGCTACAATGGAATGGTTTATATGTAAGCATATTCATGTGTTAGAATGGCCCAGTCAAAGTCCAGACATAAATCCAATTGAGAATCTGAAGCAAGACTTGAAAATTGCTGTTCACAGACTCTCTCCATCCAATCTGACAGAGCTTGAGCTATTTTGCAGAGCAGAATGGGCAAAAATGTCCCTCTCTAGATGACAAAAAGACTTGCAGCTGTAATTGCAGCGAAAGAGGGTTCTGCAAAGTATTGACTCCGGAGGGCTGAATACAAATGTAAGCCACACTTCAGATACTTATTTGTAAAAAAAAAGAATGAAAACGACAGTATTTATCAGCACATACCGCGCGCCAGGGTATAGCGCGCACCCCAAGCTGAGAAGGGAAGTTTAGAGAAAAAACTTACATTTTGGATGTCTTGCCCAGCGTCCATCGGCGGCCTTGTCTGGCGTCCGTCTGCGGCCTTGCGCGGGGTCCGTCCAGCCTTGTCGGTGTCCGTCTGCGGCTTTGGAGGTGTCCAGCCGCACCTTGCCCGGGGTTGCGTTCCGTTGTGTTTGAATTTGGCGCGCTGTGCAGAGCCGGATTTTCTGCGCTCTCGGCTTCTCTCAGCTCCTCTCGCGTGGCTGTGGGCGGAGCCGAGTGCGCAGTACACTCGGCTTGTCTCGGACAATGCTTGGACAATGTCGGAGACAGTGGGGATCGGCGTATATCGCGCACCCACGATTTTCTGCTTATTTTAAGGGGAGAAAAGTGCGCGGTATACGCAGATACATTTTATAATTTCCTTCCACTTCACAATTATGTGCCACTTTGTGTTGGTCTATCACAGGGGTCTTGAATTAAAATTCAAGGAGGTCCGGTCACTAAAATTTTCTTTGGGCCGAGGTCCGAATCTCAAGTCCCCATTTTTCCCCATCACAGCGCCCCTTTATATCAGGTGCCCCCATCACAGCGCCCCTTTACATCAGGTGTCCCCATCACAGCACCCCTTTACATCAGGTGTCCCCATCACAGCACTCCTTTAAATCAGGGGTCCCCATCACAGCATCCCTTTAAATCAGGGGACCCCATCACAGTGCCCCTTTACATCAGGGGTCCCCATCACAGCACCTCTTTACATCAGGTGTCCCTATCACAGCACTCCTTTAAATCAGGGGTCCCCATCACAGCACTCCTTTAAATCAGGGGTCCCCATCACAGCACCTCTTTACATCAGGTGTCCCTATCACAGCACTCCTTTAAATCAGGGGTCCCCATCACAGCACTCCTTTAAATCAGGGGTCCCCATCACAGCACCTCTTTACATCAGGTGTCCCCATCACAGCACCTCTTTACATCAGGTGTCCCTATCACAGCACTCCTTTAAATCAGGGGTCCCCATCACAGCACCTCTTTAAATCAGGGGTCCCCATCACAGCACCTCTTTACATCAGGTGTCCCCATCACAGCATCCCTTTAAATCAGGGATCCCCATCACAGTGCCCCTTTACACCAGGTGTCCCCATCACAGTGCCCCTTTACACCAGGTGTCCCCATCACAGTGCCCCTTTACACCAGGTGTCCCCATCACAGTGCCCCTTTACACCAGGTGTCCCCATCACAGTGCCCCTTTACATTAGGTGTCCCCATCACAGTGCCCCTTTACATTAGGTGTCCCCATCACAGTGCCCCTTTACATTAGGTGTCCCCATCACAGTGCCCCTTTACATTAGGTGTCCCCATCACAGTGCCCCTTTACACCAGGTGTCCCCATCACAGTGCCCCTTTACACCAGGTGTCCCCATCACAGCACCCCTTTACATCAGGTGTCCCCATCACAGCACCCCTTTACATCAGGTGTCCCCATCACAGCACCCCTTTACATCAGGTGTCCCCATCACAGTGCCCCTTTACATTAGGTGTCCCCATCACAGTGCCCCTTTACATCAGGGGTCCCCATCACAGAGCTCCTTTACATCAGGTGTCCATATCACAGTTCCCCTTTACATCAGGTGTCCCCATCACAGCACTCCTTTAAATCAGGGGTCCCCATCACAGCACCTCTTTACATCAGGTGTCCCTATCACAGCACTCCTTTAAATCAGGGGACCCCATCACAGTGCCCCTTTACATCAGGGGTCCCCATCACAGCACTCCTTTACACCAGGTGTCCCCATCACAGTGCCCCTTTACATCAGGTGTCTCCATCACAGTGCCCCTTTACACCAGGTGTCCCCATCACAGTGCCCCTTTACATCGGGTGTCCCCATCACAGCACCCCTTTACATCAGGTGTCCCCATCACAGCACCCCTTTACATCAGGTGTCCCCATCACAGTGCCCCTTTACATCAGGTGTCCCCATCACAGTGCCCCTTTACATTAGGTGTCCCTATCACAGCACTCCTTTAAATCAGGGGTCCCCATCACAGTGCCCCTTTACATCAGGGGTCCCCATCACAGAGCTCCTTTACATCAGGTGTCCATATCACAGCACTCCTTTAAATCAGAGGTCCCCATCACAGCACCCCTTTACATTAGGGGTCCCCATCACAGCGCTCATTTACATCAGGCATTCCCATCAGAGTCCCTCTTTACATCAGCTGTCCCCATCAGAGTCCCCCTTAACATAAAATGTGCCCATCAGCGTGCCCCTTAACATAAAATAAGGGTCATACTGATGGGCACATTTTATGTTAAGGGACACTCTAATGGACAAGTTTTATGTTAAGGGACATCCTGATGGGCACATTTTATATGAAGGGGCACTCTGATGGGCACAAGAAAATGTGCCCCTTAACATAAAATCTGCCCATCAGAGTGCTCCTTAATACAAAAAGGGCCCATCAGTGTTGCTCTTAAAATAAAATATGCCAATCAGAGTGCTCCTTAACAATAAATGTTCCCATCAGCATGCCCCTTAACATAAAATAAGGGTCACGCTGATGGGCACCTTTTATGTTAATGGGCACTCTGATGGGCACATTTTATTTTAAGGGGCATGCTGATGGGTATATTTTTAATGTGCACACTGATGAGCATATTTTGTTAAGGGGCACACTGATGGACACATTTTGTTGTGCCCATCAGAGTGCCCCTTAACATAAAATATACCCATCAGCATACCCCTTAAAATAAAATGTGCCCATCAGAGTGCCCATTAACATAAAAGGTGCCCATCAGCGTGACCCTTATTTTATGTTAAGGGAAATGCTGATGGGAACATTTTTTGTTAATGGGCACTCTGATGGGCACATTTTATTTTAAGGGGTACGCTGATGGGTATATTTTATGTTAAGGGGCACTCTGATGGGCACAACAAAATGTGTCCATCAGTGTGCCCCTTAACAAAATATGCTCATCAGTGTGCACATTAAAAATATACCCATCAGCATGCCCCTTAAAATAAAATTCGTCCATCAGAGTGCCCCTTAACATAAAAAAAAGGTGCCCATCAGCGTGACCATTAATGACAGCACAATTACAAACAAATCTGCCCATTCGTGACAACTAATTAACTTGTCACATACCTTGCATGCTGCGCGATAAGGAGAGCCCGGGAAATGCGAGCAGCAGGGGGGCGGGGCGCGCGCGTGACGTCACGCCCCAATCTCGCAAGGAGAGCCAGGAGTGGACCCGCATGCAGCAGGGGGCGGGGCACGCACGTGACGTCACGCCCCTACCTCGCGGCCCGTGACTGCTTGTCTTCTCCGCTCTCAGCGTCACTGGTTGCTGGGGAAACCCGCGGCCCCAGCAAACCAACGCTGAAATTTAAAATGATAATGGCGGTCCGGGCAGAAGCGCCACCCGGGCCGGACTCGGACCGCGGGCCGCCATTTAGTGACGGCTGGTCTATCACATAAAATCCCAATAAAATACATTTATGTTTTTGGTTGTAACAAAAATGTGGAAAATTTCAAGGATGCTTTTTCAAGGCACTGTAGATATTTGCAGAACAGAGTGCCCAGAATTCCATGCAAGCTATATGTCAGCACATTAATGCATCACTGGGTTCATTTTTAGCATGAGGTTTCAGTTGAAAATAAACTTTCCACACATCCCTGACCTGTAACCTTATCCTGATGGTTTACTTTGACACTTAAAACGTAACTCTTTTCCAACTCTTATGCCACGTACACACGACCGTTTTTCATGACGAGAAAACTGCCATTTTTTAGATTGGTCGTGAAAACCGGTCGTGTGTATGCTCCATAGCAGTTTTCTCTGCGAAAAAACTGCTCACAAAAAAATTAGAACCTTCTCAATTTTTTCCCGTTCTTTTTCTCGTCGCAAAAAACGCTTGCGTGTATGCTTTTTCGAGGGGAAAGTGCATGTTCAGAATCAAGTATGAGACAGGAGCGCCCGTTCGTAATGGAGATTAAAGTTTGTCCGCTGTAACGGACTGAAAAAGCACGAAGACTGAAAAGCGCGAATCGGCTCTCACCAAACTTTTACTAACACAAGGATCAGCAAAAGCAGCCCAAAGGGTGGCGCCATTTAAATGGAACTTCCCCTTTATAGTGCCGCCGTACGTGTTGTAAGTCACCGAACTTTGCTTAAGCGTTTTTTTTAATGAACGTGTGTATGCAAGGCAGGCTTGAGAGGAATCACGGCGAATCACGTAGAGAAAAACTTTGCTTTTTTGCATGACAGGAAAAACGGTCGTGTGTACGCGGCATTAGCCTCAGTTCACACCTATGTGAATTGAATGCGTGTTTCTCCGCATCCAATTCACATAGCAGGAGCATGTGACTGGCTCTCAATGGAGTCGGTTCACATATCTCCGCAGCAGGGCCGGTGCGGTGTGCAAGAAAAACTCATGCTTTTTTGGTGCGTTTCAGGTTCAAATTCAGCCCAAAATTTGGGTTGAAATCGGACCTGAAACAGTGAGCCAGCATGCAACGGACCCCTGCTGTGCGACAGATGCGGCGATAGTGTGAGCCGAGCCTAAATCTTAACAATTAACCAAATGTTAAAAATTAAAGAAAAACTTAAAGTCTAAAGGAAACTTTAAATATTCTCCAAATTACTGCCCTGCACCAAGCATGCAGATTAAAAAGTCAGAAATTATGATTTGCGTACTTTTTGCGGGTCAGTGGCTCAAAAGCAAAGACGCATCGGGATCTATGTGAAACAACTAGGAAGGTCCCAGCAAAGGCAACCTTCACATTTTCTCAGTACATATTGTCACAATTGCCTGTTTGTATTTCCATTGTGTTGCCCATGTTTGGCCAGTGTGTAGTGTGTAGTGTCTGTTTGTGTTATATGCCCTGTACACACGATCGGTTCGTCTGATGAAAACGGACCGATGGATTTTTTTATCAGATATCCGATGAAGCTGACTTTCATCAGTCTTGCCAACACACCATCGGTTAAAAATCCGATCGTGTCCAACGCGGTGACGTAAAACACAACGACGTGCTGAGAAAAATGAAGTTCAATGCTTCCGAGCATGCGTCGACTTGATTCTGAGCATGCATGGATTTTTTTGAACGATGGATTTCCCCACAGATGATCATTTTTTTCTATCGGTTTTTTAACCATAAGAAAAATTGAAAACAGTTTTTTTTTTTCACCGATGGGAAAAAAAAACGATGGGGCCCACAAACGATCGGTTCGTCCGATGAAAACGGTCCATCGGTCCGTTTTCATCAGACGAAACGATCGTGTGCACAGGGCTTTAGTGTATGACCAAGAATGCATTTGTTTTGGGGGCCAAATTACCAAAATGTATCATGCCCCACCCCTGCAAAGCCCTGTCATTCACCACTGATTCAGCATTGCCCCCCCCCCCCCCCCAAATAAATATGTACAGTTTTACTAACACATGTCAAAGTTGAGAAACCGTGCTTATGGATTAATATTTGTTTTATAAAAAAAAAATGGTGGTCCTGGGAGCCTTGCAATCAGTGGCGGCCGCTCATGCAGGGAGCAGGGACGCCGCCCCCCTGGCTGGCTGGGGTGGCTGCCTGGCAAAAAAAATTGCACCAGCCACCACTGCTTGTAATAATTCTAATAATTTGAGTTGGTGCTCCCCTACATTACATGGAGGGTGTGATCACAAACATCAATTATCCAAAAAGACAAAACAAAAAAATAAACATATATACACCCAAAGGCTACCTCCTCAAAGTTTAATGATTTACAAAAAAAGTGTAAAGTACAGGGCTCAAGTCCTGCTGGAATGCATGGGAACGGAGTTCCTGCACTTTTTTCACAGCAGGAACTCAGTTCCCTTTGCAGGACTAGAGCAGCCGAGCCGCCCGAGCCAATCCTTCACTAAGCGGCGATGCCCAGCTTGAGTCACTGTCAGGGGCAGGCGAACCTTAGTAATCCTTTATGTTACTGGCCGCTTCCTGTATATGGATTCATCAGGTAGTGTGCGGGTATTCCGTCACTTCCTCGATGCCGCAATGTCTCCTGGGAGCTTTTGTCATTGTTCCCAGGAGACATTGCGGAGGTCTGCCACGAGTGATCGCAGGATTTAAGGCTGGAAGATTCGTTAAACTGATTGTAAAGGTTCCATTTTTTTTAAAGTTAAGTTCCCCCCAAAAGTGGAACTTCTGCTTCCCCCCTCTGGAGCCACATTTGGGACCTTTCGGGGGGAGTCAGTACCTGTTTTTGACAGGTACCCTGTCCCCACTTCTGTCGGACCTCGCCGGGGCACGTCAAAAGTTCAGCCCCCCTCCTCCTTTCGCTGCTGCAAATGTGCAGTAGGGAACTTGCTGTGAAGCTTCACTGCTGGGTTCCCTTACCGGCAATAGCGGCGGTAGCGGGTGAAAACTTCACTGCCAGGTTCCCTTATCAGCAATAAACATCAGCTGGGGTGACAGGTAAGTGTCCTAATTTTTTAAAGTCAGCAGCTACAGTATGTGTAGCTGCTGACTTTTAATTTTTGGAGGGGGGGGGGGGGGGGGGGCGGACCTCCGCTTTAATTAAAATAGTAAATATGCCCGCTGAGTACCCCCATAGAAAGCCACTTCCCATGGGGGCACTCATGTGTGTGTGAGTCCTGAAAAAAACAACCGTTTTTAAAACTTTTTTTCCATTGATACATGTTCCCTGGGGCAAGACCCGGGTTCTCAAAGACGTTTTCACAGGCATACTATAGACACCCAGCAGGTACAATATTTAAAGGAATTTTTCATTTTTTTTTATTTAAGCATCATTAAAATCACTGCTCCTGAAAAAACGACCGTTTTTAAAACTTTTGAATTCGAACGTTCGAGTCCCATAGACGTCAATGGGGTTCTAAATGTTCGCGCGAACGATCGGTCCGTTCGAAGGTTCTGGTGCGAACCGAACGGGGGGTGTTCGGCTCATACCTAATAGAGAGAGATAAAAGGGAAAGAAAGAAGAACAAAGAGTGGTACATCCTAAAATGCGGAGTGGAAGGGACTTAGGGAGCATTAAATGTCCGTGGGTTAAATGGCGCAAACTTGCCTTGGGTGCCGACAACCCACGCTACGAAAATAATTTTACTGTTAGGGGTCCCCACAACTTGGGAAATTTTATCAAGGGGTCACGGCACTAATAAAGTTTAGAAACACTGCCTTAGAGAATAAAACAGTAGTTCCAATTTTTTGTGTCACGTGATATTAGGGCAACAGTTAATGAAACGCAAAATTTCAGGATTCATAGCGCACAGTTGGCCCTAATCTAGCTGCCCTATACACAAGTTTTTTGGCAGAGGACACCCTCCCTTCTTCCATGAGTGAAACACATACTATATTGATCCACAACAGCCCCAAAGACCCATCACTGTGTGCCTCCTACAGGCCTATAGCGTTATTAAATCTAGACTTCAAATTTCTCACCAAGCTTCTCACACGTAGACTGAACAGTATTCTTCCCACAGTTATAGATTCCAACCTCTCGTCTACAAGTTGTCCAGAACACTGCAGCCAGACTGGTAACAGGTAAAAAACCTTGGGAACCAATCTCCCTGGTCTTGAGGTCCCTCCACTGGCTACCTGTAAAGGATCGGGTGACATTCAAGAGTAGACCCTCTGCCTCACCCACAAGTGCACACAAGGAATCACGCCACAATACTTATGCGAGAAAATAAAACACTACACCCCAAATCGGGCCCTACGATCAACTAATCAGAACCTCCTCCACATCCCCAAGTCCAGCTACAAATCTAAAGGAGAACGAAGATTCGCAGTCCAAGGACCGCGGCTATGGAATGCTCTACCGACAGACATTCGGATGGAAGTGAACCATCAGGCCTTCAGAAAAAAACTTAAAGACACATCTATTCTGAAGCGTGGCTGGACGACGACATCGGATACAGCGCCTTTAGGCGATTTAGTTAACATTTGTAGCGCTATACATATACTATACTATATAAGTTACTCACTCACTCAACTAAACAGGTTTTATGTCCGGTAAGTCTACAGACAAAAAACATTAGTCAATTTTTAACTCAAATCCATACCCCACATTCCAACCGTGGTGCTCAAGTAAAAGCGTCTCTAGATATTGAAACAGCGTTTAACACAGTGGAGTGAGAATACCTGTGGGAGGTCCTTAGGTGTATAGGGGTTCCCACTTATTTTTATCCACTGGATGTGTACCCCATATAAAAGTCCCACTGCATCTATTAAATTAGGAGGGCGCCTATCAGAGCCTTTTTCACTTTTCAGAGGTACGCGACAGGGCTGCCCCCTTTCTCCGGCCCTGTTTGCCATTGCCATGGAACCAATAGCAGAGGCCCTTCATATTTTCCCGGAAATTAAGGGCTTGCGTGTTGGCTGGCTGGAGGAGAGGGTGGCCTTGTTTGCGGACGATGTTCTCTCCACATCCTTGACACTTTTTCGGCGATCACAGGCCTCCAGTTTAACTAGACAAAATCACAGGTTTTTCCGGTGGACTCTGAGGTTAAGAGGTGTGCACAGGTCAATATTGCTTTACAATGGGTAGAACCATTTAAATACCTGGGCATAATCATCTCTAGATCTGCCCAGGAATATATGCAATTAAATTCTAACTCTTGCCGCTGTCACTACTAGGTCGTATAAACCTTGTAAAAATTTAAATTTTGCCTAAATTCACCTACCGTATAACTCCCCCCAGTGGCTCCCCCAAAAGTTTTTTAATATTTAAATCAAATACTGACCTCCTTTTTGTGGGTTCCCCAGTCAGCCCGTTACAAGATCTCTACTTTAATGCACCCATACTCTCAAGGGAGCCTAGCCATACCGGATATTTTTTGGCGTTGCAGCTAGTGACAACTCACTGGTGGTGTCCAGATACCTCTAATACGGCAACAGCCCTGGAGACAGCATTGCCCTCCTCTATGGAAGATTTGCAATTATTACTATACCGGGGTAACAAGGTCCAATATATTTTTATGTCTCTTATGGTTACCAACTGTTAAAGCCTCGTACACACGCACGGTTTTCTCTGCCGAGTAAACCGTGTGTGTGTACAAGGCTTTCAGGTTTCTCGTCAAGAATCTAGATGAGAAAAATAGAGAACCTGCTCTCCATATTCTGGTCGTGATTATCGGCAGTGTTTTCCTGCCGAGAAACCTGAGCGTCTGTATACTTACCTGTCACCGTGGAAACCCGGGAAAGCTCGAAATGACTTTGGCACATGCGCGGTAGCTTCCAAGGCATAGGTAGGGTGAAACAAGA
Source organism: Rana temporaria (assembly GCF_905171775.1). Classification (NCBI taxonomy): domain Eukaryota; kingdom Metazoa; phylum Chordata; class Amphibia; order Anura; family Ranidae; genus Rana; species Rana temporaria. The sequence continues at coordinate 113,721,837 of NC_053500.1, read as the reverse complement.
TGGCGGCAACGGCATCGAATGTGAGAAGCGCATGCTCATCATAGTCTAAGACTTCACCGCGTTCGTGGCAATTTAAAAGAACAGCGGTTCTTTTGAATGGCCCGTGTTTACACTCGCCCAGCAAGAGAATCTTGCCAAGTAACTACGTTTTTTTTCCTGACGAGATTCTGGGCAGTGTGTACAGGGCTTAAAGCTTGGAAAGTAGGCTTGAGCTTGTGATGGGGAACGGTCATCAGTCACGTGTCACGCCCCCTAACAGTAAGAATCACTTCCTAGGGAACACTTAACCCCTACAGCGCCACCTAGTGGTTAACCCCTTCAATGCCAGTGTCATTTTTACAGTAATCCGTGCATTTTTATAGCACTGATCGCTGTAAAAATGACAATTGTCCCAAAATAGTGTCAAAAGTGTCCGCCATAATGTCGCAGTCACGATAAAAAAAAAAAAAAAAACGCTGATCGATGCCATAACTAGTAAAAAATATTTATTACTAAAAATGCCATAAAACAGCCCCCTATTTTGTAGAAGCTATCCAATCAAACGCTTATTGCAATTTTTTTTAACAAAAATAAGTAGAAGAATACGTATCGGCCTAAACTGTGGAAAAAATATGTTTTTTTTATATATTTTTTGGGGATATTTACTACTTTTTTTTAATTGTCGCTTTATTTTTGTTTATAGCGCAAAAAAATAAATCGCAGAGGTGATCAAATACCACCAAAAGAAAGCTCTATTTGTGGGAAAAAAGGACGTAAATTTTGTTTGGGAGCCACGTTGCAAGGCCGCGCAATTGTCAGTTTAAGCGACGCAGTGCCGAATCGCCAAAAGTGGCGCAGACTTTGACCACCAAAATGGTCCCCGGCTGAATCGGTTAAAAGCCCATACAGGTCATCAGTTTAGAGTTAACCAAGAATAACGGGGCTGGAATTATTGCTCTTATGCCGCGTACACACGACCGTTTTTCGGGTTCTAAAAAATGACGTTTTTTTTTAATGTCATTAAAAACGATCATGTGTGGGCTTCAGAGCATTTTTTGGGTTCTAAAAAATGAGCAGAAAAAATTTGAACATGCTCTATTTTTTCACAACGTTTTTAAGGTTGTAAAAAATGGTCGTGTGTGGGCTTTAACGACGTGAAAAATCCACGCATGCTCAGAAGCAAGTTATGAGATGGGACCGCTCGTTCTGGTAAAACTACCGTTCGTAATGGAGTAAGCACGTTCATCATGCTGTAACAGACAGAAAAGCACGAATCGTCTTTTACTAACACAAAATCAGCTAAAGCAGCCCAAAGGGTGGCGCACATGAAACTTCCCCTTTATAGTGCCGTCATACGTGTTGTACGTCACCGCGCTTTGCTAGAGCATTTTTTTTCCACGATCGTGGGTAGGCAAGGCCGTTTTAATGATCGGGTTGAAAAAAACGTTGTTTTTTTCTAGACCCTTAAAAACGTCATTTTTTAAAACCCGAAAAACGGTTGTGTGTACGCGGCATTACTCAGACATAATGTGTATCGATTGATGTTTTTGTGCATAGGTCCCCTGACACGTTCATTTTTGTTCATACATGCTTGCATGTGGAAATGTTGTAGCATGTGACCACTGCCCTGTCCTGAGCCACAGCAATGAGAGAGAGAGAGAGCATCTGAAGGTCTATAGCAGCATTTACAAATGTAAAAAGTTGAGCAAGGTTGGTGGGGCTCCTTGTACTAATTTGTCACAACAACAACAACAACCTTTCTAGCAGCCCCAAATATTTAGACACACTGAGTGTAGCATAACGATGTTGAGGTGGCCTAGTGGGAAAAAATTTGCTTTGACACTGCATACGTCAGTCTAATAGGGCATGTGCAGCTGTCCTGAGCTAATTTCCTCTCCTTCGGTGTGTAACGTTTGGAATGTCCCTAAGCAAGCATGCGTTATGCGGAAGGTAGCGGTGAACAGGTGGTATTGTCGTCTTACATGATGGACCAGAAAACAGGGAAATCTGACAGCTACATCCAGGCCAATTTTCTGTACAGAGACTTCTACGATAAGTACAGTTGTATTCAAAATTATTCAACCCCCACTGAAATTGATTGTTTTGCCCAGTTTGACATTGATTTTGATCATTCAGTCATCCTGCTTACAATTAAATCAAAGAGGCACGTGTAGGTCAGACAAATATAACATAAAATTTATAATGAAATAACCACAAATGTCTTTTCTGTGCTCACATCATTATCAGTTTTATTCAACCCCCAAGTGACATTCAAGCTTAGCACTTAGTACAACATCCTTTTACAGTTATAACAGCTTATAAACGTGAAGAATAGCTTGACACAAGTGTCTTGCAGCGATATACGGGTATCTTCGCCCATTTGTCATGGGCAAAAGCCTCCAGTTCAGTCACATTCTTAGGCTTGCGCACTGCAACTGCTTTCTTTAAGTCCCACCCAAGGTTCTCAATCGGATTTAAGTCAGGTGACTGCGATGGCCACTCCAAAATGTTCCAGCCTTTAATCTGCAACCATGCTCTAGTGGACTTGGAGGTATGCTTGGGATCATTGTCCTGTTGAAAGGTCCAACGTCTCCCAAGCCTCAGGTTTGTGACGGACTGCATCACATTGTCATCCAATATCTCCTGGTACTGAAGAGAATTCATGGTACCTTGCACACGCTGAAGCTTCCCTGTACCTGCAGAAGCAAAACAGCCCCAAAGCATGATTGAACCCCCGCCATGCTTCACAGTGGGCAAGGTGTTCTTTTCATCATAGGCCTTGTTCTTCCTCCTCCAAACATAGCGTTGATCCATGGGTCCAAACAGTTTCATCAGTCCACAGAACACAATCCCAAAACTTCTGTGGTTTGTCCACATGACTTTTGGCATACTGCAGTCGACTCTTCTTATTCTTTGGAGACAGCAAGGGGGTGCGCCTGGGAGTTCTGGCATGGAGGCCTTCATTACGCAGTGTGCGCCGTATTGTCTGAGCAGAAACTTCAGTACCCACATCTGACAAATCTTTTCTCAGTTCCTCAGCAGTCATACGGGGACTTTTCTCCACTCTACGCTTCAGGTAACGCACAGCAGTCAAAGTCAGCATCTTCTTTCTGCCACGACCAGGTAGCGTTTCAACAGTGCCCTTTGCCTTGAATTTGCGAATGATGCTTCCTATGGTGTCTCTTGGTATGTTTAACATCTTTGCAATCTTCTTATAGCCATTGCCCTTCCTGTGAAGAGTAATCACCTCTTCTCTTGTCTTCCCGGACCATTCTCTAGACTTCACCATGTTTGTAACCACACCAGTAAATGTCTAAAAGGAGCTGAGTATCACAGTCATTTTAAAGCTGCCTAATTAATGCTTATTAGGCTTTATTGCTGCTCCCTGACATCCACAGGTGTTTTCAATACCTGATTGAATACACTTCAATGAACCTCTGTTCTTCAGAGTGGTAGTCTTTAAGGGGTTGAATAATTGTGTAAATGAAGAATTCACAAAAGAAACATTTACTACTGTATTACAAAACCGATTGATGTCATTTTAGTTGCATATGGTTATTTAAGAAGTCCTTGTAGGATTTCATTCTGAATACAATTACAAATGTACACTAAATTACCTAAAACCCTTTACAGCATTGGGGGGTTGAATAATTTTGAACACAACTGTATCTTTCTCACGTGCCACTGCAGAAGTTAGAAGAGCTGGAAATATGGGGCATTGGAACTCAGAGTTTCCCTTATGATGGGTATCTGCCAATATGCCTGACCTTTGATGCCTCGATAGCTGGAGTTGCAGAGACCTTTGACACCTTGGCAATCGTCTGCCCTCGGCCCCCAGGGGCCCATAAAAGCTCTCTCATCATAGGAACAAACACGGCCTTGGTCCGAAGACTCCTGGCCCCCTTAACCAAAGCAACGGGGCCTCAGCTCAGAGGGTCCATCCAATGTTAAGAAGGGTGTTCCACCAGCTGGTGATGGAAAGAAATTCTCCTGAAGAGGGAGTGGGAAGGATCTGGCATTTAGGGAAAACCATGAGGATCCTGCAGCCTGGAGAGGTAACCTGCCTCAGGGCCTCAGTTAAACTGACCTGGTCTCAGCCAGGTCTGTTTCTTGTCCTTGAACCCAACCTGGGAGGACCCTCAGAGGGATTGGAGGTGATACCTAAAGTGATCCCATTGAAGGTACTGGAGAAGAATCGTGGATGGGTATCCATCAACATCCGGAATACCACCACCAACCCTGTGAAAGTGCCAGCCAGGGTACTACTAGGCCTGGTGCATCAAGCCACCCCCGTTAGTCCTTCCAATCAGATGGAAGAAGATGGAGCACTCAAAGAAGAGCCTTCCGCCTGATGGCGCTGAACTTCCCCCAGGATGGAAAGAGAGAATAGAAGCTCAACTTGGTAGGTGGCAGAAGATTTTCTTGAAGACTGAGTTTGATGTTGGATGTGCAAAAAGTGCCACCCACAGGATCCGACTGAGAGAGGACAAGCCTTTTAGATAACGGGTCCGAAGAGTCCCCCTGACTGATTTAGAAGATCTCAGGGAGCAGCTTGCAGAATTGAAAAGGACCGGAACTATCCGAGAATCCAGGGGCCCTTACGCTTCCCCCATAGTAGTAGTAAAGAAGAAAAATGGCTCTTTAAGGTTGTGCATCGACTACAGGACCCTCAACAAACGGACTATTCCTGACCAGTACACCACCCCTCGGATTGAGGATGCACTACAGAGTCTGTCAGGAGCTAAGTGGTTCAGTGTTATGGACCTGAAGAGTGGTTATTATCAAATTCCCATGCACCCAGAAGATAGAGAGAAAACGGCTTTCATCACCCCAGTGGGTTTCTTTGAATTTAATCGTATGCCCCAGGGGCTGTCGGGTGCCCCGGCAACCTTCCAGAGATTGATGTAGAAGTGTTGGTGTATCTGGATGATGTAATTGTGTTTGGGAAAACTCTGGAAGAACATGAACAGAGATTGGAAAAGGTGCTGAAGCGGTTGCATGATGAAGGCCTGAAGCTGTCCAGAGAGAAATGTCAGTTCTATCAATCGTCTGTCCACTACTTTGGGCACATAGTCTCTGCAGAGGGAATATCCACAGACCCAGAAAAATTGGAGGCAGTTACCTCCTGGCCTAGACCCACCAATGTGACAGAGTTGCGGCCATTCCTGTGGTTCTGCTCTTACTACAGGAGATTTGTGGAGGGGTTCGCAAAAATTGCCAAACCCCTGAACGAGTTACTTAAAACAGAAGATGAAGATGACTCCTCTGAGTCTGTGAAACCGGTGAAGCTTCACGCGGGCCCCCGAAAACCCAAAGAATCCATTCGTGATCAATGGACTCCTGAATGTGAAGGGGCGTTTGTTCAACTCAAGAAGAACCTGACCACTGCCCCCGTTCTGGCCTATGCAGATACATCAAAACCTTATGAGTTACATGTGGATGCCAGTAGATAGGGGCTAGGAGGAGTGTTGTATCAAGAGTACAGCGGTTGTCTATGCCCAGTAGCTTATGTGAGTAGGAGTTTAACCCCATCGGAGAAGAATTACCCTACTCATAAACTTGAATTCTTGGCTTTGAAGTGGGCTGTCGTAGATAAGCTGAGAGATTATCTATATGGAGCTGAATTCGAGGTGAGAACCGACAACAATCCGCTCACCTACTTATTTACCACCGCCAAGCTGGATGCAATGGGACATCGATGGCTGGCAGCCCTATCAGGGTTTAATTTTGGCCTGAAGTACCGCCCAGGAGCGGGAAACAAGGATGCTGATGCCCTCTCCAGGAGACCCCATGGATCAGTTGCTCCAGAGATGGAATGGACTCAAATATCCTCTGAAGGGGTGTGGGCACTGTGCCAAGGGACTGAGCTACAGACAAAAGGAGGGTCCCGGGCTGAAGAGATAGGAATTCTGGCAGCAGGAGTGCCCAAGTTATATTGTAATGTAACCCAAATGAAGAGTGGGGACTTGCCTCAGCTATCAAAGAAAGAACTAAGGCAAGATCAAGAGGAAGATCCCCTTGGTAAACTGGTATTAGAGGCTTTGGAGAATCGAAACCCAAGTATGCTCCTTGCCAGCCCTTCAAAAGAAGCATGGCTGGTGCATAAAGAGTGGGACAGGTTGCAGCTCCATCAAGGGGTGGTCTACCGAAGAGAAGTGGCAAATGTTCCTACCCAGTAAGCATCAAGAGACTGTACTAGCTGCGCTTCATGACCAGCATGGCCATCTGGGCCCTGAGAGGACTTTTCAGTTAGTCAGAGACAGGTTTTACTGGCCTGGCATGAGGGCTGAAGTTGAAGGGTACTGCCATTCTTGCATCCGGTGTATCCAAAGAAAAACTTTACCTCGGCAAGCTGCCCCAATGGGCCATCTTCAAAGCCAGGGCCCATTGGAGTTAGTATGCATAGACTTTCTCTGTGTGGAGCCGGATCTAAGTGGAATAGGAAATGTTCTGGTAGTGACTGGCATACCCAACCAAAGATCAAAAAGCCTCAACAGTAGCGAAAGTCCTGGTGGAGAAGTTTTTTGTGCATTATGGGCTACCACAACGAATCCATTCTGACCAAGGGAGAGACTTTGAAAGTAAATTGATACGAAAACTGTTGGCTCTGCTGAACATAGACAAGACCAGAACCACTCCCTACCATCCTCAAGGAGATGCCCAGCCTGAACGATTCAACAGGACTCTTTTGAATATGCTGGGGACATTGAGTTCAGAGAAGAAGCAACACTGGAGCAAGCACGTAGCAGCCATTGTGCATGCATACAATTGCACCATGAGTGACACAACCGGGTACTCGCCATACCGACTAATGTTTGGTCGAGAGGCTCGATTGCCAGTTGACTTAGCCTTTGTAATATCTTTGGATCATACTTCCGCAGCCTCTCACAAAGGTTACGTGGACCGCTTGAGAAGAAGCCTGAAGACAGCTTACGAGAAGGCACACATTAATTGCGAAAAACGAGAGCTAAGGAACAAAAGAAGCTTTGATTTAAAAGTCCGGATCCAGGACCTACAGCCAGGAGATCGAGTTTTGCTACGGAACCTAGGTATTCCAGGAAAGCACAAACTGGCTGATCGCTGGAAGTCTCAGCCATACATCATATGCAAAAAGCTACCTGACCTTCCTGTATACCAGAAGGAAGTGTGGGCCCTCTAAAGACCTGGCACAGGAATCACTTACTGCCTCTCACTGAAGCTGTTCGGATACCCTCAGTCTCCGACCCCCTGGATCTGCCCTCCACGTCCAAATCCTCTGGGCCAGTCACTAGGTCTCAAGCAATACTCCCCGATTCGGAAGATGAAGAGCCCACAGATGAATGGATAGGGTCAGAGTGGTTATGGTCCTCTCAACAACCAGAGCCTGGTACTTCGTTCCTGCCCTCATCTGAAGTGACAAGTAGTGGGACACTTCGGCCAGAGGCCCCTGAATTCATACCTCAAAATGTGCTTAATGAAGAATTGGGAGATGATGTTGATTTGTACTCTACAGAAGGTTTCCCGGAGGCCTTAAGCCCGCCTCATAGAGACTTAAAAGATTCTGGAGATGTGGAATCTGTTGTGTCAGAAACAGAGGATGATCCTGCACTTCAGAATAGTGAAATAGACCCTGTTCCTCCTAGCTCCTCAATGCCGGAAGAACCAAAGGAAAGAAGAGTCATCCATCCTCCAAAGAGACTGACCTATAGCCAATTGGGGGAGTGCTTTGAAGAAGCTGTCCTCACCTCAAAGAGGTCCAATGTTTTGTGTGATCCTCCAACTGCGAATTTAGTGGAGGATAACCCCCGCTCACCCTCTGACACATCTGAATCTAATACCTTAGCGGTAGTAAACAGTGGACAGAGTAGCCTGCCCATACTCAACTATTGGTGGGAGGAACCCCTGTCCACCCTATGTCAGTCAATGAGCTGTTTAGCTTTAAGCAAAGTTAGAGAAAATGCACAGTGTTTGTTACCTTGCATGATCTAACCCATTTTTTTCCGCTTGTATTTTGAGAAGCATGTATCAGGATGCATACTTTCACCCTCTTTGGGGACCAAAGATTTCAAGTGGGGGGAGTGTGTAGCGGGGTCATCCCGTCAGGATTTATTGACAGGCCTGAATCCCGCTGGAACTTTGCTTACGTTAGTAAATATGTAAGATACCTTTAGGAAGTTATGCATTGTGGGACTGCAAGTAGCAGGACATATAGACTCCATTGACTCTTAGGAGAAACAGACTACACCTCCCACAATGCCCTGTGTTATTGGAACATGTGACACCTCCGCACAGACTTATGGGGGAGGTTACTTAAGGAAAGGGAGTGGCTGATCTCTCTCGGGACCTGCATCTTCTCCTCTGCGGAGCTGCTGACGATAGCACAGCCGTGCCGTTAGGCCTGAAGCCTGGGCCTAACCTTTCCGGGAGACCAGCCATCCAGAAGGAAGCAAGACCACTATACCGAGCTTGTGTTCCAGGAGATCGGAGAGGCCGCCCAGCTGACAACTGAAACAGTGGAGAGCCTGATGCCGGGATCCTTGTGCTGTGGAGCAGTAATCTGCCATCACACCGTCTGAGAAGAACTCAGGCGGATCGGGCCTGTTGGGTGAGAGAGCACATGCTCAACTTCCAATCCTCCCTTTCAGACAGTTAACTTAGTGTCACCCTACAGGCCGGAGACACGTATTTGGCCTCCGGCTGAGACTTGGAGGCCCTTTACTTTATAGTTATAATACAGAAGTGACTGATGCTAACGAGCGATCCGTTCACCAACGTTGCTGTTCAGGATCCTTTATTTGACTAACTTCTTTTCATCGTTTAACATTTGCGGATTATAAATTAACGTGCACCAACCGGCCGCAAAGTGGTCCTTAGTCTCGAGACGTTCTTTAGCTGGTTTGTAGGCCTGCACGCTAGAGGGAGCTCTCGGGCCTCGATTGCTTACACTAGTCTAGTTTAACTGAATGGTACCATTCTTAGCGCAGTTATCTTCATTATTGTTATCTACTGATTCCCGCAAGGGCCCTTGCAGAATCATATTGTGTTATTGCATAACAATTGTTTACTTATGTTTCAAACCCATATTTGCTTTCTCTAACCAATATAAAGTAAACCTATCTTCTTTGGTTTAAATATATTGACTGGGGGAGATTCAGATAGAGATACGACGGCGTATCTCCTGATACGCCGTCGTATCTCTGAGATCCGACGGTCGGATCTATGCGGCTGATTCATAGAATCAGGTTCCGCATAGATCTCCCTAAGATCCAACAGGTCTAAGTGACTTACACCGTCGGATTATAGGCTGCAATTCCCCGCCGGCCGCTAGGTGGCGCTTCGTTTTTTTACGCGACGAATATGCAAATGCCGATTTCCGCCGATTCAGAAACGAACGCCCGCCGCTTTTTTTTTACATCGTTTGCGTTTGGCTTTTTCCAGGGGATAGTTACCCCTGCTATATGCAGCGTATCCTATGTTAAGTATGGCCGTCGTTCCCGCGCCGAGTTTAACATTTTTAAGTTGTTTGCGTAAGTCGTTCGCGAATACGGATGGACGTAATTTACGTTCACGCTGAAACCAATGACGTCCTAGAGACGTCATTGGGAGCAATGCACGCCGGGAAAATTTGTGGATGGCGCATGCGCAGTTAAATCGGCGCGGGGATGCGCCTGATTTAAATACTACACTCCCTCTAGCCGCGGAATTTGAATTCCGCCGGGGGATTTACGATATGCCGCCGCAAGTTTTGAGGTAAGTGCTTTCTGAATACAGCACTAGCCTCTCAAACTTGCGCCGGCGGATCGTAAATCAGATAGATTACGCGGATCTAAAGATCCGCTAATCTATATGAATCTACCCCACTGTGTGGAGTGTATTTTTCTGACCTGGAGGGACCATCCATAATAGCAGGAAATACTGTTGATATACTGTCATATTTATGTTGTGTGCCTGCTATTGTGACCCCAGCCAAGCAGAGGTCGAAATATACCCACCAGGTTTCTGATGTGTCAAGGGAGGGTTCGAGACAGTTAAATGGGGGTGAGCTAAGCAAAGAGAGTAGATCCCAAATCAACCAGCGGCTCCTGAGGGGGTATCGTTACACACACGACCGGTTTTCCCGGCAGGAAAATTGCCAGGAGAGCTTTTGGCCAGGAAAACCGGACGTGTGTATGCTTCCTCACAGTTTTCCCGTCAGGAAAACGGCCGGGAATCCCATCGGGAAAATAAAGAACCTGCTTGCTATTTTGCCGTCGGGATTCCCGGCGTTTTTTTCCCGCCAGATCTACTACTTACCTATGGGAAAGACTGCAAGGCAGTGCTGATGGAGAATACATACGGCCGGGATTCCCGGCCAAAGCTCCATGGCAGTTTTCCTGCCGGACTATTTTTTTCATTTATGATATTTATTATAGCAAAAACTACAAAATATTGTGTTTTTTTCCAATATTTTCGCACTTCTTTTGTTTATAGCGCAAAAAATAAAGGTGATCAAATACCACCAAAAGAAAGCTCTATTTGTGGGGAAAAAAGGGCATACATTTTGTTTGGGTGCAGCATCGCATGCCCGGGCAATTCTTAGTTTAATCCACGCAGTGCCGTATTCCCAAATAATTTCCTGATCAGGAAGGAGGCAAATCCTTCCAGGGCTGAAGTGGTTAAATATGGGTTTATGAGATTTGCAAATCTTTGCATTCTTTTTTTATGAAGATTTTACCCCGCATCCTAACTTTTTTGGTATTGAGGTTGTATCAAACTACCAAAAAGGGCTCTCTGCATAGAAGGTAGTTAAAGTAGAGTACCAGTTGTTTTTATGTTTACTAAGGCTGCATTCACACCTCGGCGTATATACGCCTGAAGCGCGACGCTCGTGCCGCTGGAGGGGCGAATTTCCATTGATGTCTATGAGATGGTTCACATCTCACTCCGAACGCCGTACGCCTGCCGCCTGAAAACAAGTCCCGTACCCTTTTTTTCAGGCGGCATTGGCGTTCGGGCATAGACATCAATGGAAATTATTTGTTTAAAAAAAAAAGTAAACAAATCGTGGCAAAATACGCCGCGTACGCGGCGTTACAATGTGAATGCAGCCTAAAAGTCAACAGCTACAAAAAGTGTAGCTGCTGACTTTTAATAAACAGACACTCACCTGTCCCACGGCCCAGCGATGAGGCTGGACGAAGCCTCGCTCTTCTCCGTGGCGCCGGCATTGCAAGTCGTGCTGTGCTTTTTCAGTGGCCAGGCAATCTTCTGTGACATGTACCAGAAGATTGCAGGGAGGGAGGGGGAGAGGGCGAGTCGCTTGGGCGGTGAGAGCAAAAGTTTGAGCTGGGTACCTGTCAAAACCAGGTACCCCCCCCCCCCCCCAAAAAAAAAACAATGTCATGCCAAATGTGGGATGTAAGGGGGCGAAGAGTGGAAGTTCCACTTATGGGTCGGAACTCCACTTTAATACCTCTCCTGGCACCCGTGCTGTCAATTACCACTGTAATAAAGAATCTGACACTTACATGAGTGTCCATTTCCTGGTTCCCTACTGCACTCAGTGATTCCTTCAACTGACCCCTAAGTCAGGACACAATAGCGACATTGGGGTCAGTGGAAGGAACCACTGATTGAAGTAGGTACCAGGGATTTGAAACACCAAAAAAAAATGGCAGTTTCTCTGCAGTTGGAACACTCAAAGCTTGTTGATAAAAAAATAAAACAAAATCTTTGTAAAGTGCAAAAACACCTAAATCACATGTGAGATCACAAAGTAAGCGCCTCTGGGTACTTAAATACCAGGTTGACAGTTGTTGTAACCTAACCACCCAGGGTGCCTGGATGCTGTGATATGTAAACTACATACTCCCTGAGTCGAGAGCTTGGACCTTCTCCCTTCCATCTGCTAAGCCTGGTTACCCGCTACTAAGGCCACACATGGGGCTTAGATGCAGGTGGGGCCAAGCATTTCACCAATGTTACTCAGGGGGCTTCTGGAAGCATCTCAGTGCATAACAAAGCACCATCTATGCAAGACACCTGAGAATGTCTAAACTGAAAAACGACCTGACATGTGGGTCCCAGAGGTGCCTGCTGAGTGTTGACAGCTCTGGATTAGGTAAGTATTTCACACTTCAGGTTTATTTTACAGAGAGACTGTCACCTTGCCCATGTGTCTCAAAAAGTTCCCCCTTCCCCAGTCCCCCATACTCATCATGCCAACTTTCCTTCACTGCTACTTCCTTCGCAGCTGGCACTGAAATAACTGGCATCCATGACCTAGGGGAGGAGTAAGGTCACTTTGTTTTTTTACAGCGTTTGGGCCTAGCAATTGGCTGCTAGACTTGAGCACAGTCACAGGGGAAAAAGTTATATGCTCCTCTATACCAACAAGTGACACTTATTGTGGATGGCTGCAGAGAGAAAGTACTGTATATACTCAAGTATAAGCCAAGTTTTTCAGCCCTTTTTTTAGGGCTGAAAAAAAAACCCTTGGCTTATACTCGAGTCAGTGTACCTGAAGGGCCGTGAGCGTCCATTGTTCAAAAGTCGCGGCTTCCCCCTGGTCCCTTCCGTGATAGGCGTTTCCCAGCAGACACTGTTTTCATTGTTCCGCCTATCACTGATGTCCTCTCATCCTCGGACTCGGTTTCCCAGCAGACACTGTGTTCAGTGTTCCGCCAATCACGGACGTCTTTTCATCCTCAGGCAAGAGAACGTCCGTGATAGGCGGAACACTGAACACAGTGTCTGCTGGGAAACCGAGTCCGAGAAAGAGAAGACGTACGTAATAGGCTGCTGGGAAACGCCTATCACGGAACGGGACCAGGAGGAGACCGCGACTTTTAAACAATGAATGGACGCCTGCAGCCTGTAAAAATTTCAGGTACACTGACTCGAGCATAGGGAGGCTGCAATGGGCACAGTGGCAATGGGCACAGTAAGGTGGCAATGGGCACAGTGATGTGGCAATGGGCACAGTGGCAATAGGCACAGTGAGGTGGCAATGGGCACAGTGGCCATGGGCACAGTGAGGTGGCAAGGGGCACAGTGATCTTGGGCAGAGTGAGGCGGCAATGGGCACAGTGAGGCTACAATGGGCACAGTGAGGCGTGCAAATGGGCATTGTTGACCCTCTTTCCGCTTACAGTGGCTGCTGCATTCTCACCCTTGGCTTATACTCGAGTCAATACGTTTTCCCAGTTTTTTGGGGGTAAAATGAGGTACCTCGGCTTATACCCGGGTCGGCTTATACTGGAGTATATACGGTAAGTGATAGGGAAACCCTGGTGAGGTTATTATAATGATATACACATTTAGCAATTTTGCCAAACTGGAAAAGGCAAATTTTTCAATAAATTTCTGCTAACATAATCTGTCATTGGGTGGGCTTTTATTAAAAGCATATTTTGCTAGTTTAGAGCAGATATAATGTCCTGATGGTAATATATTGGCAATCCTAGAGCTGGTCTTGTTACAAGGTTGGCAAGGGGGAAGTCAGCATACTGGGCTTTGAGGTTCTCTCAATATGCCATCCAAGATTGGAGAGCATATCGGATTCAGCAGCTAATTCTCACAGAATACTTATAAATGTTTTATAATCCCTGGGTAATGTAAAGTTCTATTTAAATGGCTATAGGGTTTTATAGTGCTTTGTTTATATTGCTTTGCCATTGTTCATTTTGTCCTTGTATTAAAAAAGTGGCATAGAAATCTTAAGCAATCAGGCTTATCCACTTAAAGACTGGCACACAGAAATGTATAGCTAAAGGGGTACAGCTGCTGTCATGGGAGAAGCTGACAAACGGCAGCAAATGGCTCCTTGAGGTATTAATAGACATTCCAAGTAAGTGCTTGCCAGCAGACTCAGCCCGATTCCTAAATATGGAAGCACAAGCTGAACTTAGAAAGAAGGCAAAAAACGTTCAGCCCTCATCAACATTTTCCTTCAGCCCCACTAAGTGCCTTCAGACAAAAAGGAAGTGCCAGGGTTCCGCAGTGGAGTTCACAGACGATTAAGATAAAGAGCCTATTCATGCTTCGTCCATATTATGGCAGCAAAACTGAAAATGCATATCAAATAGATAGAAATCCCATTCTTTCCTATGTGGCTTCTTCATATCTTTGTACGGCAGGTTAGTGTAAAAGAGCAAGGTAAACTCTATGGGGCAGATCCACAGAGAAATAGATCGGCGCAGCGTATCAGAGATACGCTACGCCGCCGTACCTTACCTGGCGTAATTTTGAATCCTTAAAGATTTTGCGCCGTAAGTTACGGCGGCGTAGTGTATCTCTGGCGGCGGAATTCAAATCGGCGATTAGGGGGCGTGATTCATTTAAATGAAGCGCGTCCCCATGCCGAATGAACTGCGCATGCTCCGTTTCTAAATTTCCCGCCGTGCATTGCGCGCCACCCAGTGGACGCCGAAGAATTGCATCTTAGATCCGAAGGCGTACGAAGACGTACAACTGTCGGATCTAACCCAGAAGCCGTTGTATCTTGTTTTGAGGATTCAAAACAACGATACGACGCGGGAAATTTGAAAGTACGCCGGTGTATCAGTAGATACACCGGCGTACTCGCTCTGTGGATCTACCCCTATGGGACCATTTGCACCGACATACGTGTGTGTGTTAATGTGCACACTGCATGCACATGGAACAGTTTACACCAAGGCTAAAGTACTAACAGATGGACCAACAACAGCTAGAGCAGGGATATGCAATTAGCGGACCTCCAGCTGTTGCAAAACTACAAGTCCCATCATGCTTCTGCCTCTGAGTGTTATGCTTGTGGCTGTCAGAGTCTTGCTATGCCTCATGGGATTTGTAGTTCTGCAACATCTGGAGGTCCGCTAATTGCATATCCCCGAGCTAGAGGATTGAAAAGTGCAAGTGTAGCAGGGTATCCAACTTCCTTCAGTCTAATGAGAACCTCCAGAGCCAGAGACAAACTTTCATGGGGGGAAAGAGGGTTAGGGCCAGGACACCCTTGAGTAGTTGAGTAGTTCAATTTAGAGACTACAAGACTTCAATAGGAGGACAGCCGTGCAGGGAAAAGCCTCCAGCAATGCTGTCTCCTATGGCAACAGTCTTTAACAGTTCCCGCTTCCGGGTATGGTCTTCGGGACTGGGCGTTCCTATTTGATTGACAGTTTTCAGACAGGCTTCCGACGGTCGCATACATCGCGTCACGAGTAGCCGAAAGAAGCCGAACGTCAGCGGGTCTATACGGCGCCTGCGCACAGACGTTCGTCTACTTTCGGAAAATCGTGACGCGATGTATACGACCGTTGGAAGCCTGTCAATCAAATAGGAACGCCCAGTCCCAAAGCCCATACCGGGAAGCAGCGGAGAAGATCGCTCTCTAAAACGGTAAGTACTGCTTAGATTTTTAAAAAACTACCCGATTCCCCTTGACAAAATGAGCCTCAATCTAAGGTTAAAAATTTACTTTTCGGGTGAACCTCCACTTTAATGCAAACTGTTAGAAGGATAATTTGGTTGTATGCAGGTTGGTTGGTGAGTGGAGCTGGGAATTTTCTTTGGTTTTGTCATGCGTTGCCCTTTCATGTGTTCCTTGCTGCGAAGGCCAATTATAGGTGGGGGCAGTGGCCATTGGTTTGTACTATGGTATAAAGAGGATCTGTAGGGGTAACTTAACTGCTTAAAAAAAAAGGTCTCCTCCCTGGCCAGGCAGGACTGTTCTCTGTGCCAAAATGATGTAAATTTCAAGACTGGATCAACGGAAATACAAATACTTTGGCAGGAAATGAAAGATTTCTATTTCATTCTTGTATGTACCTGTTTGCCTGGAGTTATGTTTTAATTTGGGCTATACACAGCAGGTACCCAGAAGTGCTTAAAAAGGTGCGATTTTGGCCCTTGAGGACTGTGAATGGAAAAAGTGTCAGGCCCCGTACACACGACCGAGTTTCTGGGCAGAATTCAGCCAGAAACTCGGTTCAGAGCTGAATTCTGCCGAGAAACCCGGCCGTGTGTACACTTTCGGCCGAGGAAGCCGACGAGGACCTCGGCGAGGAAATAGAGAACATGTTCTCTATTTCCTCGTTGTTCAATGGCAAAAGTCGGCCCGCCGAGTTCCTCGGCGGCTTCCACACTGAACTCGACGAGGAACTCGATGTGTTTGGCACGTCGAGTTCCTCGGTCGTGTGTACGGGGCCTCAGAGCAATATTTCTTTCCTTAGGGTAAACCCCAACTGACAGTAAACATTGTAGATTCCATTGCTTATAACTCCTGAAAATGGTGGATGCTTGGTTGTCATGCCGATTCGATGGCTTTGAGACTTTCTGAGACACGGAAATCATATTCAGATTGAATTCTAACTTTGCTTTGCCTGAGGAGATGCTTGTTTACTGAAGCCAGAAACAGCCAGGTAATTACTATTTCCAGCTGTCCCACAATGACAGTTTCCATTTCTCTTTCACGTCTGTTAAAGGGTTTTTCCACATTTGGTCCATTGGGTATTTTTTGTACTTTTGAGACACCGACATATACAAAAAAAACCCTCCTCTATTTTTTACTATGACAATTTTGACAACAAATGGCAGACTTGGAATGGATAATCTACAATTTATTAAGCCCTTTGGGCCAGATTCAGGTAGATCTGCGGCGGCCTAACGTATCGCATTTACGTTACGCCGCCGCAAGTTTTACGGGCAAGTGCTTGATTCCCAAAGCACTTGCCTGTAAAGTTGCGGCGGCGTAGCGTAAAACCCTCTGGCGCAGGCCCGCCTAATTCAAATGATCCGGGTAGTGGATCATTTAAATTAGGAGCGTTCCCGCGCCGAACGCACATGCTCCGTTTTGAAATTTCCAGCCGTGCTTTGCGCGAAATGACGTCGCACCGACGTCATTTTTTGAACTTCGACGTGAGTTACGTCCTTTCCTATTCACGGACGACTTACGCCAAAAAAATGTTTTAAATTTGACGCGGGAACGACGGCCATACTTTAACATGGCAAGTCTATCTATACGCCACAGAATAGCAGCTTTAACTTACGCCGGGAAAAGCCGACTAGCGACTACGTAAGAGAATGCGACGGCCGCGCGTACCTTCGTGGATCGACGGAAAAAGCTAATTAGCATACCCGACGCGGAAAACAACGCGAACTCCACCCAGCAGGTGTCGAAGTATTACACCTACGATCCGAAGGCGTACGAAGCCGTACGCCTGTCGGATTGAAGCCAGAAGCCGTCGTATCTTGGTTTGAGGATTCAAACTAAAGATACGACGCGGCAAATTTGAAAGTACGCCGGTGTATCAGTAGATACGCTGGCGTACTTCTTCTGTGAATCTTGCCCTTTGTTCTTATCGCCTTATCCTCCATTTTCCTCTTCTCCTAATTAATCATCAATTCATTAATAATCATCATTAACCATCAAATACAAACCCTCTCATACCCTTTACAAGTCAACCTTTCCTGAAAGAAATATGAGCACTGTCACTGCTGAGCACCTTTTAAAGATTATTCCTGTCTGGCTGTTATACTAACTCACTTTAAAGCCAATCTGAAAGTAGATAATATGCTAAGGAAAATCTAGATCTTCCGGAACGGA
This sequence comes from Rana temporaria, assembly GCF_905171775.1. Classification (NCBI taxonomy): domain Eukaryota; kingdom Metazoa; phylum Chordata; class Amphibia; order Anura; family Ranidae; genus Rana; species Rana temporaria. Next base: position 113,704,316 of record NC_053500.1, on the reverse strand, counting down.
AAAAAATGTAGATGGCAGCTGCCTAATGCTTGATCAAAGTCTTATCCCAGAAAACTCCCACAAGGTACTTTTTCAGTAGTAAATTACTTCAGCACGTATCGTCAAATTTGTTCCTGTGGCCTTCTCAAACTGCTACAGAGGTTGTAACACCCAGACTCCCTTTTTTACATTTGGTGAATACCCCATAATGTCAAAATGTTATGGTTACAGGTCTATAACCTCATAATGTTAGTACTAAGCAACTCTTCCCCCAGAAACCCCTGGAAAGCTCTGCTACAAAAACTGGCAATACTGTAGATCATAGGTGTCAAACACAAGGCCCGCGGGCCGAATGCGGCCCTCCAGGCCATTTAATGTGGCCCTCACACCTCTCCTGCAGCTCCAGCCCTCCTCTGGTCCTACTCCAGACCCTCACTTCTTGCTTTCAAGCAATGCATCCAGCTTCTTCCCAGCAGCAGCATAAGGAAAGGGGGGTGCACTGTGATGTAAGGGAGAGTGGGGGACTCAACATCTGATGGTGGTGTGGCTCTTGACATCTAATGTTAGGGGAGGGGATGCGCTGGACATCTAATCTTACAGATACAACCAGCCCTTTTGAGGGCAATCAAAATGCTGATGTGGCCCACGATGAAATCGAGTTTGACACCCCTGCTGTAGATGGATTAAAATTCGGCCGACTCAGCGAGGACCAGGCGAATTTCGATCAGTGTGTGACCATCTGTTTGACAGAACTAATTCGTCAGATCAACTTCTGTTAAATAGACAAGTTGGAACACTTTTGTCGATCAGCAGCTGAAGCCGATGATCGGTGCATTCTGACTGCATTGGGTGCCGCTGTCAGAATACATTGTCCGGGCAGAAAACATTTCTCCAGTTGCCTTGTTTTACATAGTTGGAAAAATAAAGGGGGACGCCAATCGGCGCTTTGGGACTTTAAATGAGATTACATCAAAAATGTATCTCCATCCCGTATTTGAGAGAAGAAGAAAAGGGAATTTGGGACTTTAAATGAAACAGTGGACTGATGGGGTAAAAAAAAGAAATAAAACACTTAAATATTGCATGCGTATATTGTGGTAGTAAAAAAAAGCACATAGCATGACCAGGATTACATACATATACAAATGTTGGTATAATAATGCATGACAGATTAGTTGAAATCACTGGTATTGAAGTAGAAAAACTAGAGGTGCACCGAAATGGAAATTTCAGAACTGAAACGAAACCGAAATAAAAAAAAATGTCAGGCCGAAACCGAAAATGACCCATACCAAAAATGAAAGTATATATTTTAAATAAAATGTATCAAGGCTTTTTACCAGTGACCTAAATCAAATCCACCCTGATGACAAGTCGCAGCCTATTGCCGACAATCGCACTGTTCAAATTGGTGCGACACCGACTTTGTGGCGGCACACCAATTTGAGAAAATAGTTCCTGCAATACTTTTGCCGATTTCGGGTTACAGTTACACAAAAGCATTTTTTTTTTTATTTAGCACTTTTGAAGAATATATATTATAATCAACACCATAAGGACCAGTAAAATTGTATGGACATACAGAGTAAAAGCAGGGAAGGCACATCCTGACCTAATTTTTATAGGTAAAAATACCAGGTGAGCATACAGTGGTGAAGGAAAGGGCACATGAGGTGATTCACAGTCTTAAAAGGTGCTCCGATGCTCATCTCCTCCCCTGACCCTCTTTAGCCCATGGGCATGTCTCCCCCCAGGTGGTGGAGGACAGTCGGGTCACACTTGGCTCCTATGATGGGGTGGAGGGGGGATACACTGAGTGTGGGTGTTCATACCTCCATATGTCTGTCACACTCCATGCAGCCCCAGACATGAGCTGAACCTCACCCACCAGGCTGGTGTTATGTGCCCTCCGCTCCCCCTCTCCTTCCTGAGAAGTAAGCAATCCCCCTTGGGAGTTAAATTCTACCATACCTACACGACCCCTCACACATGGAGCCACACATGGAGCCTCACCTGCCGCCACACATGGAGCCTCACCTGCCGCCACACATGGAGCCTCACCTGCCGCCATGCACCGCCCCCCCCCCCCCAGCTTCTCTCACAGCTCACCGCGGGACAGTCGCTCACATGCCTCGGCGTCCATCACTCAGCAGTTATCCACGCTGGGGGAGTGGCCGGACACGCCAGAAGGTGATTGGCTGCGGCGCACATTTTGTGTATAACAATCGCGGGTTAAGAAGGAGGTGGGGCGCACATGCTGTAACGGCTGATACAGAGTGCGAGCAGAGCGAAGTCTATTTCAATGTCAGCCGTTACAGCATGTTTTTCAGCACCATTATCGGCAACATTTTCTATTTCGGCAAAGGGTGGAAAACACAATTTTCGGCCGATATGTTTCGGCGGCCGAAATTTCGGTGCATCCCTAATAAAAACACACAGAGGCTGGACAGCACACAACCATGAATGATGTTAAACATGCAAGATATAAAAGAAAAAAAATCATAAAAAACGAGTAAATGTGAATAGAGTCCCATTGGCACATATAGCTGCATCCATTCAAAGCCTGACACATTTCGTGTAGAAAACCCACTCCTCAGGGGCGGATGCAATGGGGCATCTGAAATAACAGAATAAATTCTAATCAGGGTATTAACTTGGTTTGACCAGAGAAGACAAAAAAGTCGATTCTGGGTACTTACAAGATGTACCAAGTTGAGGTGCATAAGGGAAATGGGCCAGGAGGCTGTCCATCCTGGGAGCTGAGGTGGCAAAAGATCCAGCAGCCAACAGGGCACAGAGGCATCATTCCCAGACAACGAGTCGCCATTGCAGTAGTGAGGCCAAATATTCCGTGATAGTGCGGAGTAGGCATCTGTAATGGATGGGTAGGTCCAACCGAATCAACCCACAATGCTGGGAATAAGTATTGAAGTATTACTGAGTATAAAGTCACAGAGTATTACCTTAAGGAAATGCAAAACCTTGTCAGGGCTGTGGCGTCTGCATAAGAATGGCAACAAACTGAATGTGTTTTACATAGTTAGTCAGGTTGAAAAAAAGACAGTCCATCTAGTTCAATCAATAAAAAAAAAAAAAAAATACAATCCCACATACACAATCCTATACCCACAGTTTATCCAGAGGAAGGTGAAAAACCCCAGTAGAGCATGCTCCAATTTGCTACAGCAGGGGAAAAAATTCCTTTCTGATCCTTTGGGAGGCAATCGGATTTTCCCCGGATCAACTTTACCTATAAATGTTAGTACCCAGTTATATTGTGTGCATTTAGGGAAATAATCCAGGCCTTTTTTAAAGCAATCTACTGAACCACCTCTGTTTGTTTGGAATCTGTTTAGGTTATTTTTTTATTTCTTGTTCAATATGTTTATTCAAAGGTATTTCCATTTTCCATATAAGAAAAAGTACAAAAGAAAGTGTACAAACATTCAATAAGGACATATGCAGTAAAAGATATACACTACAGGGATCGAAAGCTGATAATTTTTAAGCAACATCAACAATCGGTAACTTTCCAGATGTTGGTTATAGTTTATGTTACAATATCTATTAAATATGTCTCCATGGATTTTTTTTTTTATTTCATTCAGCCAGCGTTTATCTACCCAGCTTTAAAGGGGTTGTAAAGGTTTGTCTTTTATTTTCTAAATTGGTTCCTTTAACCACTTCATTACTGGGCACGTAAACCCCCTTCTTGCCCAGACCAATTTTCAGCTTTCAGCGCTGACGCATTTTGAATGACAATTGCGCGGTCATACAACACTGTACCCAAATTATATTTTTATCATTTTTTCCCCCACAAATAGAGCTTTCTTTTGGTGGTATTTGAGCATCTCTGCGATTTTTATTTTTTTGCACTATAAACAAAAAATGATAAACATCTGCTGACACCCGTAATCACCCGCCTCAGCAACGATCCGATTTTGCGGACGGAAGAAAACCCCTTTTTTTTCTTCTGTCTGCGAATCGGATGAACGCGGACACACGGTCCTTGTTCATCCGATCCCCCATTGGGGAGAGCGGAGAAAAAAAAGGGTGGTCCCCGCAGCGGGGATATACGGAGCGATCCCCGCTGAGCTGACGGACACACGGAGGCGGATCATTACTGAAAGGGCCTTTATGGAGTTTTAGTTCCCCCAGCCAAGTTCTATCAGTGACCTGCTCCATCCAACCCCTCACCCCATCTCCCCTAATAAACGTCTTCTTCCTTCTCCCTCCCACTTTTCTTTTTCCATCTTTCCTCTTCTATTGTTCTTCTCTGCCAGTGGTTCTCAACCTCAGTCCTCAAATACCCCCAACGGGCATGTTTTGGGAACTTCCCTTAGATAAAATAGCTCTTATCAATACCATGTCATTGATATTGATATATTTAAAGCAGCTGTGCAAAGTAAAGGAAAACCTGAAAACATGGCTGGTTGGGGGTACTTGAGGACTGAGGTTGGGAACCACTGTTCTATGCTATACATTTTGGCCCAATCTCTGGACACCTTTCCTTATTTTCCCCTCTCTATACCACTTTGGGTTCTCTCCTCTCCATAACTCTAGTTAAAACGTCATGATCTGTAGTTTATTCCTTTCTAACTTTCATATTATTGATAGTTGAGCACCTCTAAATATTTTTTATGCAGAAAAGAAAAAAAAGATACATCCATTTATACCACAACATGTTATATCCCCTATGTACTTTTTGACCAAAATATTTGACTGGTAACCTATCATACTTAAATGTATTGCTACATCCCTACTTTTGAAAACCTAAAAAATATATAATTTTTACAGAAGTGGAGTCTCTGAGTATGGGGGGTGCAAGTGTCCTCTTTTATCTGAATGGCCAATCAATAGGCCCAAACATGGTGAAGTTGGGGGGGGAGAGGGCCGTGATTTTATTCACCTACATTTTTAATCCAGTCAACATTGAAGCTTATACCAGCAAGGATGCTGCAGTGAGGAGGCAGCAAGGAGGACGGCTGGGTAAGAATAAATGCTTGGGAGGAATTCAGGCCAAGATGACAGTGGGGTAGATTCACGTAGCTGCGCTTCTTCTTACGGCGGCGCAGCATATCGTCTTTACGCTACGCCTGTGTAACTTACAGGAGCAAGTGCAGTATTCACAAAGCACTTGCTCCGTAAGTTGCGGCGGCGTAGCGTAAATGGGGCCGGCTTAAGCGCGCGTAATTCAAATGTGGAAGGGGGGGCGTGTTTTATGTAAATGTATGATGACCTGACGTGATTGAAGTTTTTTACAGATGGCGCATGCGCCGTCCATGTACATATCCCAGTGTGCATTGCTTCCAAGTACGGCGCAACAACGTATTGGTTTCGACGTGAACGTAAATTACGTCCAGCCCTATTCGCGAACGACTTACGCAAACGACGTAAAAAATTAAAATTTCGAAGCGGGAACGACGTCCATACTTAACATTGGCTGCGCCTCCTAATAGCAGGAACAACCTTACGCCGAAAAAGCCTAACGTAAACGACGTAAATAATCTGCGCCGGGCGTACGTACGTTTGTGAATCGGCGTATCTAGGTAATTAGCATATTCTACGCCGACAACAACGGAAGCGCCCCTAGCGGCCAGCGTCAGAATGCACCCTAAGATACGACGGCGTAAGAGACTTATGCCAGTCGTATCTTAGGCTAATGTCGGCGTATCTAGCTTTCTGAATACAGAAAGTAGATACGCCGGCGCAGATTTGAATTTACGCGGCGTATCTATGGATACGCCGGCGTAAATTCTCTCTGAATCCGGGCCAGTGTCTCTTTGCTTTTTTCTTATATATATATGCCTGGAGTTCAACATTAATTTTCTTAATCCCTTTAAGACACCTCTGTTGCTTTGTGTTTGATGCACAGCAAAAAGCAACAACTTTTTTCCGTTCTGAAATAAAGCAGAGATATTGCTATAAGATGTTCTGTATCAAAAGGAAAACAAACTTGATCACACCTCGGCTTGCTGCATTCTGCTGTGCTTCACTTAGCTGCTGTCAATCATCCTGAGAAGCAGACAGTTTGGAATGGGCACCCAATCTGTCACAATGTTGGAAATCACAGGGCTGCTAATCTGCAATTAATCAGATCTCGCCAGCACATCATATATAATTAACATACAATTATATCCGGAGATTTTAACAGCTCATTTTATTACAGGCTTTGTACAGATTATCATCAAGCCTGAAACTGCACAGAAATTTCCTTGACTGAATCATGTAATTGTTCTGTAAAGTTTTTGAAAAATGTATTAAAAAATCAGTGTAGATGTTAAAAAAAAATCTCTAAACTAACTGGGGCTCCATTATCTAGATGGGGTGGTATTGCTTGAAATCGGCTGAGATCCGCAGACAGGGATCCTCAAACTACGGCCCCTCCAGCTGTTGTAGAACTATACATCCCATGAGGCATTGTAACACACTGACATTCACAGATATGACTAGGCATGATGGGAAATGTAGTTCCTGAACAACTGGAGGGCCGTAGTTTAAAGACCCCTGATCTATGACTATAGAAGTGGTCAGCCCTATGTCCTATAGCAGTGATGGCGAACCTTGGCACCCCAGATGTTTTGGAACTACATTTCCCATGATGCTCATGCACTCTGTAGTGTAGATGAGCGTCATGGGAAATGTAGTTCCAAAACATCTGGGGTGCCAAGGTTCGCCATCACTGTCCTATAGTAGCAGATAGAACCACAGTACGCAGAAGGGGACCAAGCATCAGACACTGCTGTCTGTTTAAAACAAATGTAGAAGATGCGCAGCCAATGGTCACCACTAAGGCCCCTTTCACACTGGGGCGGGTGGCGCGGTGGCGGTATAGCGTCGCTAAAAATAGCGGCGCTCTGCAGAGGCGCATTGCGGGCGCTATTACCGTGGTTTCCCATTGTTTTAAATGGGAAGGAGCGGTATACATACCGCTCCTCTCACGGCTCCAAAGATGCTGCTTGCAGGAGATTTTTTTCTCTCCTGCCAGCGCATCTCCTCAGTGTGAAAGCCCTTGGGCGTTCACATTGAGAAGGCTGGGCAGGAGTTTTTCAGGCGGTATTTAGGCGCTATTTTTAGCGCTGTACCGCCTGAAAAACTCCTCAGTGTGATTTTATTACTGACGTCCTGTATAAAACATGACCAAATGTCCCCTTTATTAAGATGATACAGAACAACCCAGTGGTGGCTGGTGCTCAATATTTTGGGTGGGGCTGAAAACAAACCTGACCCCCTCACTCGCACACCCTTACAACAGTGAGGGGTGGGGGGGGTATCGTGCTGCTCCTTAACCCGTGCGGTGCTTGTGTGGAGCAGGCCAGCTGTCACAGGGTTAGGCGGGTAGATGTCAGGGGGGGAGGAATGCCCATACCTTGTCTATGGTGCCCGGCAGCCTGCACAGCAGCACTTTGTCCTTCAGAGGCGCCTGCAGAAAGCCCTCCGGGTCAGAGATCGTCTTCTTGGAGAACTTCAGTGCCGTGAGTGTGATGAGCCATGTCACTGTCTGCATGGCAGAGCAGAGCGAGGGGGACAAGGGTCCCCAAATCTAGCCCCTTCCCCCCCTCTAGCTATAGACGGGTGTAGCACTGCCTGGGCTGTCCCTGCGGTTACATTAAGCTCCGGTTCTGCTGTTAGCCGCTGCCACTGCTGATCCCTCTTTTCTTGGGTAGATGCTGTAGTCTCCCAGCCAATTAGGAAGAGGGTCCTGAGACCCGATTGGCCAGGAGGTCTAACACCCTTTGGCCAAGCAGGTCTCAGGACCCCCTTCCTGATTAGCCGGGAGGTGAAGCGGGAAGACATTAGTGAATATTAATTCACTATTGTCACATAAATGGGTAGGCTCAAGGCGCAGTACTCTGCACCCTTAGGCCCCTTTCACACTGGAGCGGCGTCGGCTGTATTTTTAGCCGTGCTTTACCATCAATTTTGCGGCGCTATCCGGCCGCTTGCGGGTCGGTTTTGCCCCCCCCCCCCCGCTAGCGGCTGAGAAAGGGTTAAAAACCACCGCAAAGCCTTTCTGCAGAGGCGCTTTGCCGGCGGTATAGCTACGGAGCCCCACTGATTTCAATAAGCAGGAGCGGTATAGACACCGCTCCTTCACCGCTCCAAAGATGCTGCTAGCAGGACTTTTTTTTTTACCGTCCTGCTAGTGCACCGCTTCAGTAGAATTTTGGATCTGTTTTGCCTACTCTGGGGCACAAACAAAAAATAAATACTGAACAGGTAAATGTTAGTAAAACATTCTGAGGGTTGAGTAATATAAGCTTACCTGCATGGTACAAGGACACCTACCTGGAAGGATGGTTAGAGAGCTGAAGTCTGCACTCCGATAACCAGATGTGACTTGCTATTATGCATGTGATCCATTGCCCTTGGAAGTTGTCGGATGCTGAAGATCTTTCATCCTTCACTGCTCTGCAAGAAAGGGAACACTGCCTCCTATCTCTAAACCACATGTGTCAAACACAAGCCCATGGGCCGAATCTGGCCCATTTCAGGGTTGCCAACCTCCTGCAGCATTTTTTACTGCCCAGCGACACCATAGAGAGAGCCACGTTGCCCAGCGACACCAGAGAGAGAGCCACGTTGCCCAGCGACACCAGAGAGAGAGCCACGTTGCCCAGCGACACCAGAGAGAGAGCCACGTTGCCCAGCGACACCAGAGAGAGAGTCACGTTGCCCAGCGACACCAGAGAGAGAGCCATGCTGTCCAGCGACACCAGAGAAAGAGCCATGCTGCCCAGCGACACCAGAGTGAGAGGCACGCTGCCCAGCGACACCGGAGAGAGAGCCATGCTGCCCAGCGACACCAGAGAGAGAGTCACGTTGCCCAGCAACGCCAGAGAGAGCCACGCTGCCCAGTAGGGGTGCAACGGATCACAGTTGATCCGTGAGCCGAACGGGTCACCCCCTTCGGATCGGAACACACTGTGATCCGCGGATTGCCACGGCTCCGGAGCTAGGCCGAAGCCGTGGCCTATCCTAATGTTACGGCGGCGGCTCCGGAGCTAGGCCGAAGCCGCAGCCTTTCCTAATGTTATGGCCTAGCTCCGGAGCCGCCGCCGTAACATTAGGAAAGGCCGCGGCTTCGGCCTAGCTCCGGAGCCGCGGCCATCTTGGTACACCCGGAGGCGGCCCTCCTCTGTTTACACCAACAGAGGAGGAGCCCGCACTCGTGGGACACACCGCTCGGGGAGTGTCTGTAGGAACTAGCTGGGGGGGTAACTGTACTGAGGAGGGGGGATCACTGTACTGAGGGGGGGATCACTGTACTGAGGAGGGGGGGGTCACTGCACTGAGGGGGGGGTCACTGTACTGAGGGGGGGATCACTGTACTGAGGGGGGATCACTGTACTGAGGGGGGTCACTGTACTGAGGAGGGGGGGTCACTGTATTGAGGAGGGGGGTCACTGTACTGAGGGGGGATCACTGTACTGAGGGGGGTCACTGTACTGAGGAGGGGGGGTCACTGTACTGAGGAGGGGGGTCACTGTACGGAGGGGGGTCACTGTACTGAGGGGGGTCACTGTACTGAGGGGGGGGGTCACTGTACTGAGAAGAGGGGGGGTCACTGTACTGAGGGGGGTCACTGTACTGAGAGGAGGGGGGGTTACTGTACTGAGAGGAGGGGGGGTCACTGTACTGAGAGGAGGGGGGGTCAATGTACTGAGAGGAGGGGGGGGGGGGTCACTGTACTGAGAGGAGGGGGGGTCACTGTACTGAGAGGAGGGGGGGGTCACTGTACTGAGAGGAGGGGGGTCACTGTACTGAGGGGGGGATCACTGTACTGAGAGGAGGGGGGGTCACTGTACTGAGAGGAGGGGGGGTCACTGTACTGAGAGGAGGGGGGGTATCTGCACCGAGGGGGTACTATGGGGGGGGGACATGTGGATATTACAGTGGGGGAGATTTTTTATTTTTTTTTGCCGATCCGAAAAATGATCTGATCCGTGACTCCTGATCCGAGGAACGATCCGAACCGTGAGTTTTTTGATCCTTTGCACCCCTACTGCCCAGCGACACCAGAGAGAAAGCCACGCTGCCCAGCGACACCCGAGAGAGAGTCGTGCTGCCCAGAACCACCAGAGAGAGAGAGCCAAGCTACTTAGCGCCAACAGAGAGAGCCACGCTGCCCAGCCACACCAGAGAAAGAGCCACGCTGCCCAGCGAGAGCCACACTGCCCAGCCACACCAGAGAAAGAGCCACGCTGCCCAGCGATACCAGAGAGAGAGCCATGCTGCCCAGCGACACCAGAGAGAGAGCCACGCTGCCTAGCACCACCAGAGAGAGAGAGCCACGCTGCCCAGTGCCACCAGAGAAAGACTGAGCCACTGCCGGGTACAGACATGCTACACTACTGACCAGAGTCACCCCCGGGAAACCCAGAGTGAGTGATCGTCCAGCCAGAGGGACTGTACTTTACTGCTCCTAGGGACTCTACTACGTCTGCAGTCTCTGACCATGATAATGTGATCAGGGCCGCCATCAGGGGGTTACAGGCAGTACACCTTAAGGGGCCCGGAGGTGCCCTGATTGCAACCCCCTTTTTTTTGTAAGGGGCCCCGGATGGCAACCCCCCCTTTTTTTAATTATATATATTTTTTTGTTTTTATTAAAGGGCCCTGAATGATAATCCCCCATTTTTTTTTTTTATAAAAAGTATTTTTTTTCTTTTTATCTTCTTATTAAAGGGCCCAGATGGCTACCCCCCCCCTTTTTTAATATATTTTTTATAAGAGGCCCAGAGGTCCCCAGGGCAACCCCCCCCTTTTTTTTTTGTTCGTCAGCACCCAAAGGCCCCCGACGGCACGGCGGCAGCTTCTCAATTCGTGGCACCGCCCCCCGCTTCTCGATTCGCGGCAGCCCCTCGCTTCTCAATTTGAGGTGGCAGCACCCCCCCCCCACACACACACGTTCTCTGCTCCAGGGGGCACCATACCTAAAGGTGTAAGTGGCCCCATAGTTCCTGGTGGCGGCCCTGAATGTGATAATGACATTGTCGAAAACAGGCGGCGCATGGGTGACCCTAAAATGATGCCCCCCCGAAAAAAGTTCTGCGGACGCCCATTCCTGTAAGTATCCATTTCAGGTATGGGTGCATTTGTACGAGTACCAATACTTGTGCACATGCTCAGTATCCCCCGCCCCCCCATACCGATATCCTCGGGCTAGATTCAGGTAGCTGCGCGCATTATTACGGCGGCGCAGCATATCGAATTTACGCTGCGCCGCCGTAAATTATAGAGGCAAGTGCTGTATTCACAAAGCACTTGCCTCCTAACTTACGGCAGCGTAGTGTAAATGGGGCCGACGTAAGCCCGCCTAATTCAAATGAGGATGAGGGGGGCGCGTTTTATTTAAATTAATGTTGACCCCGCGTATTTTACGTTTTTTACGAACGGCGTATTTGCCATTCGTGAAAGAATCCCAGTGCGCATGCTCGAAATTCCGCCGCAAATCGTCATTGCTTTCGACGTGAACATAAATGATGTCCAGCCCTATTCGCGAACGACTTACGCAAACGACGTAAAAAATTCAAAAATCGAAGCGGGAACGACGTCTATACTTAACATTGGCTGCGCCTCCTAATAGCAGGAGTAACCTTACGCCGAAAAAGCCTAACGTAAACGCCGTAACTAAATTGCACTTGGCGTACGTACGTTTGTAAATCGGCATATCTAGGTCATTTGCATATTCTACGCCGAAAACAACGGAAGCGCCCCTAGCGGCCAACGTAAAATTGCACACAATTATACGCCGCCGTATTCAAGTTACGTCGGCGGAGGAAGCCTATTTTTTGAACGTATCTGCCTTTGAGAATCGGCGTAAAGATACGACGGCGCAGATTTGAAATTACGGCGGCGTGTCTGGAGATACGCCGCCGTAACTTGTTGCTGAATCTAGCCCCTCGTTTTTATGTAAAAATGTAAATTACTTTTAGAGTAATGTGAGCAAATAACAAAACAAAGCAAAGAGGTTAACTACAAACCTGCCCTGACTAGTGGTAAGTACCCATAAAATCCCTCCCACATTCTCATTACTCAATCACCCCGAGTATCATCGTGTCACCGCCACCAATTAGGTGTAATTATATGATTTGCTCATCTATCAGAGGGTGAGATCCGCCCTGTCAGTCCGGGCGGGGAGCGGAGAGTGGTGGTCAGCAGAATTCTATAGAGCCCGGACCAGAGCCATCCCCTCCTCCCCCCCTCTCTCTACAGCTGGATGAGAGAACCGGAAGTAGAATTACAGGAGAAGCCAGAGAGAGTATCGGAGGAGCGGAAGTAAGTACGGGGCAGCGGGCTGTACCATGCAGGGTTAATGGGGGGGGAGTGTGGTAGCCGGGGGGCAGATGAGTTTTTTTTTAAGCTGTCCGTTCTCTGCACAGGGCGATACAGACTCGCACAGAATTGCTTTTATAACTAAATAGACTCACACAGAATTGTGCCCATCAATATACAGCGACAGGCTGCAATTAGAAGTTCATCAAGCTGTAGCGATCGTTATTTGCTGCAAATAAGGATCGTTATGGGGAATATCCTGCGATCTGGCTTGTTTACATTTCCCCGTTGGTGCCTCCTGGTTGGGCTTGTCTCCCACCGCTTGTCATAAACTTTATAAAAGAAAAAAAAAACAACAAAGTAAAGTAGCAATTTGTGGTCAAATTCAATCTGATTTTTCCTTGTTATTGAAACCGAATTGTTAGATTGCCCAATGAATGTAATCGCTGAATGTGACGTCACAGGATTGCCATATATAGAGGTCCCCTCTGTCTAGGGTGGTGACATATGGGTTTAATATAGATGGAGATGTTCCATCAGATTCAGGGCCGGCCCTATGATGGGACCGGGTGGTACCAGGCAGCACTTTTAGGGGGGCAGCATACTGATGCCCGCCAGCCCGTTCCGCTACCCAAATTAAATTGACGTCCTTTTTTTTTCCCTACAAATAGAGCTTTCTTTTGGTGATATTTGATCACCTCTGCGGTTTTTATTTTTTGTGCTATAAATATATATATATTTTTAACTTGCTATAATAAATATCCCCAAAATTTAGAAAAATAAACTCTTTTTTCTTCAGTTTAGGCCAATATGTATTCTACATATCTTTGGTACCAAAAAAAACCAACACAATTAGCGTACATTGATTAGTTTGCGCAAAAGACATTGTGGCCGCCGGCAATTCACAGGTCCCTTTATACTCCTGGATACAAGTATAGAGCCATGGCAGGTTCTTTTATATGCATGTATAGAGCCATGACAGGCCCTCTTTATACATCTATAGAGCCATGAAAGGCCCTCGTTATACTCCTTTATACATGTATAGAGCCATGACAGTTCCTCTTTATACTCCTATATACATTTATAGAGCCATGACAGGTCCTCTTTATATTCCTTTACATGTAAAGAGTCTCGACAGGTCCTCTATATACATGTATAGAGCCATGACAGGTCCTCTTTATACTTCTTTATACATGTATAGAGCAATGACAGGTTCTCTTTATACTCCTTTATACATGTATAGAGCCATGACAGGTCCTCTTTATACATGTATAGAGCCATGACAGGCCCTTGTTATACTCCTTTATACATGTATAGAGCCATGACAGTTCCTCTTTATACTCCTATACATGTATAGAGCTGTGACGGGTCCCCTTTAGTTATCATGATATAAAATAATGAATGTGGGGGCCTTTTGGTTGGCGTGATTTTTTTTTCTGGGGGGGCAGCATTTCATTCTTGGTCCCAGGCAGCACAATGTCTTGGGCCGGCACTGATCAGATTGGATTGTATTGTACAGCCTCAGGAGCTCTATGGATGTGTATAGCGAGTGTTAGATCTATGATATGAGCACCTGCCTAGTACAGACGATCGTACGAAAAATACTGCTTTCAACACGATCGTGCGATAATCTGTACACGGCGATCACGAGGGACAAACACGAAAATCTTTCTCCTACGATACCAGATTGTACAATTTTAGTTTAATCCTTAGAGCCGGTTCACACTGGGGCGACTCCCGCCTGACGAGTTGCGTCCCATTCAATGCAATGGAACCGTTCTAATAGGAGCGACGCAAGTCACTCCGACTTAGAAAAAGGTTCTTGCACGATATACAGAAGTCGTTTTGCTAGTCGCCCTCGAAGTCGTGCCGCGGGAGTGTGAACCGGCTCTTACAATATACATCCGAAGAAACAAAAGAATACATTACAACACATTACGTCACTGTTGTATTCTTCTGTTGTACGATCATTTTTGTAAATTGAGTAACCTCTTCGTTTTCTGTATGAGCCTAGCATACAAAAAATCTGGACGATCGTTTGTCTGATATTCTCATCATGTGTATGAGTTTGACATGTCAAATTGCATGCCATATCAGCGGCAATTGCCAGCAATGGCGCCGTCCAATCTGTGCGGCGCCACACTGAATCCCAAAAGTGTGTGTGTGTTTGTTTGTGGTTTTTTTTTTTTTACGCTGTCTGTGTGATTTGCAAAGGCTTCTCTCCCATCGTTTGTTATTTAAAAAAATATATATATATTATACTGGCCCTCTCTGTGAAAGGGTTTTGCGCAGAGCGGCCCCGATCCTCCTCTTCTGGATTGCACGGTGGTGCTCCTGGCTCATCCCCCATCACTGAGTGCCCCCCACGGAGACCTGCATTCCATGGGGGCACTTGTGCAGGCGTGCTCCCAAGTCCTGCTGCTGCGTCCATTGACACAGACCGAAGGACACGGACCCGCCCCCGACTCCCGTGCCACTGGATTTGATTGACAGCAGCGGGAGCCAATGGCTCTATCCAATGAGGACCAGAGACCAGTGAAGACGCGCAATGCGGCTCGCACATGCGCAGTAGGGAACCGGGAAGTGACGCCACAGCGCTTCATTTCCTGATTCCCTGGCAGGGGGCAGCCAGGAGCCCAGCGATTGCTCTGCTTCGGCTGCCGACATCACAGGCACCCTGGACAGTGTGTGTGTGTGTGTGTGTGTGTGTGTGTGTGTGTGTGTGTGTGTGTGTGTATATATGTATATATATGTGTGTGTGTGTGTGTATATATATATATATATATATATATATATATATATATATATATATATATATATATATATATATATATTAGGACCTCCACTTTAACAAGGTGGAAAAAAAGGTGAAAAACCTTGAGACTTTACAGCTCCTTTAAGCAGTCTAATCCATTTACATCTAATCAGGTTGGTTTTGGCACTGATTTCATTGGGAGGGCACCACAACCATGCGCCAAAGTTGCTTTTTTATTTGTTGGTCTTACTACAAATTTCCCTTTTGAATCGAAGGGTAAAAAAAAGTAGCTGTTCAGGAGGCAGTAGGACCGCTGCTATACCAACCCTCTGAAAAGCAATCCACCGCAGATTGCTTTTCAGGGGGCCGCCAATGTGAAAGAAGCCTTAGGCTAGGTTCACACTTGCACTAGTTGGGGACACTCGCAAAATCGTATGTGTTCCCAACCCGCACGCAAAAGGCGCTGCTCTGTAGCAGACACAAAGGGTTGCAATCAATTCTTATTGGCATCCCCACGCCAAAACACACGCAACTCAGTGCAGTGAGATTTGGGGGGGGGGGAGACGGGTGCCTTTTTCCGCTGTTTCTGCAGGTCATTGAAATAAACTGGTTGCCTACACGCAGGTCAGATGTTTGAACCTAGCCTTGGGGCTCCTTCAAAGCTTATAGGCGCGGTCCACCATGCATCTTCCTGCTAGTTTCCAGCAGCCTATTCACTTTAATGTGCTGCCAAACATGTGCTATGATTCTTTTTAAATTGTGCTGCATAAACCAGTAAAACACCTGTGTACTGGGCAGGGGAACATAGTGAAGACAATAAACAAGACAAAAGATAGGCTTCTGTGGTGTTACTCCCTGATACAGCCCACTCTCCTCTATGGGCGATCGGATGTAAATGGACCTTTGAATTCGCTTTGATATACAAGTGCTTTGGATTACAAGCATGTTTCTAGAACAAATTATGCACGCAATCCAAGTTTTATTATGTGTGTATGTGTGTGTGTGTGTGTGTGTATGTATATATATATATATATATATATATATATATATATATATATATATATATATATATATATATATATATATATATATATATATATATATATATATATATATATATATATATATATATATATATATATATATATATATATATATATATATATATATTGTGTGTGTGTATATATATATAAATAATCTCACACACTTTAGCAGAGACCCTAGAGAATAAAATGGCGGTTGTTGCAATATTTTATGTCAGCACTTAAAACGCATCTATCACTGAGCTAGACATCCCCCAATGTCACACGTTTGTTAAAAAAAAGGAGACTTTGCAATTACTTTAACTTAAAGCGTATCTCCACTCTAAAGTGAAGTCGCGCTGATCGGCACCCTCCCCCCCCTCTGGTGTCACATTTGACACCTTTCAGGGGGGAGGGGGGTGCAGATACCTGTCTACAGACAGGTATCTGCACCCACTTCTGGCCACATGATACGGGCAAAAGACGGGTTTTTTCCTTACTTCCCGTCCGTCCCCCGTTGTATGCTGGGAACACTCGGCTCCCAGCACACAGCGGGAGCCAATCGGCGGGCGCGCATGCACCGCGCATGCACCGTAGGGAACCGGGCAGTGAAGCCGGAGCGCTTCACTTCCTGGTTCCCTCACCGTGGATGGAGGGGGGAGCAGCAGGGTGACGAGCGATCGCTCGTCCTCTGCTGCGGACGCCGCTGGACTCCAGGACAGGTAAGTGTCCTTATATTAAAAGTCAGCAGCTGCAGTATTTGTAGCTGCTGGCTTTTAATATATTTTTTTAGTGGCACATCCGCTTTAAAATGTGGTTTGCTCTCTCTCCAGCCTGTAACTGAGTTACAGATTTTGGTATAATTTATTTATTTTTTTTTCATCACATGTCCCACGAGATTGCAAATTCATTCACTAATCGCTGGGTCAGCTCGTGCATGCACAGTGGGAAGCTGGTTGTGGTTCCTCAGGAAGCCACAGTCGGCTTCCGCATGAAAGCTGGTGGTTCCTGCGAACTGTAAAATAACTAACTGGCTGCTGGAAGAATGTGCTGAACCCCAGGCACTGGTAAGTACCTGATTTTTAAGTCCGCGGCCACAGTATTTGTAGCTGCTGCCTTAACAAAAAAAAATAAAAATCCTGAAGTTCCCCTTTAAGGTTCAGAAGGTGGTGGGAGGGAATTCCTTGTTATTAGGCAATTGATTGCGCTCAGTGCGTACAGGGGAAATCCGCGCAGTTCCTTCAATATGAGCAATAATAAAATCAAAAGTATTATTGTCCTTCCTGAAATTTTCACTGAGCCAGCAGATGTGTGCAGTGTAAGGGACAAAACATTTCCCTTTATGCCAAACAAGTCGAAGAATTCTGAAATTGTAAATAACGGGCTGCTTTGGTTGTGTAAGATGGCATACAACTTTCCTGTATAAAATGAATCTCTCGTGTTATGGTGAGTATGTGGATAAATGTGTGGAGGTACAATAAGTAACTAAAGCTGCTGAATCTTGTAACGTTCACCGAACATAAAATAGAAATGTGTAAATAAATGATTAGCGCTAAAGTAAATACATATAAATAGTGCTGACACCAATAAATCTAGCAAACAGTATAATACAAACGTGTAGAATCAGATATACATAAATAAATAAATATAAATTACATATGCAAAAATACTCCTGTATCAGACAGTGATTTAAACATAAATGTGAACTGTTGTTGCATATAACAACTCTATAATAAAGTGCAAAACGTGAACTATTGCTGAATGCAACTCCTCTATAGTAAAGTGCAGTCCGTGCTTCCTAAACCATAAGGCCCCATGCACACGAGAAGCAAATGCAAACACATGTAAACTCAAGTTTTCAAAGGCAAAAACCGGCGTTTAAAACGCCCGTTTTTGCTGCGAATTTCGCGGCGTTTTGTCACGTTTAGCTGCGTTTTACCGCGTTTGCGGCTATCAGCGTTCATAACAAAGACATTGCAGACCCTCCCAAAGCTTTGAAACGCAAAAACGTTTGCGTCTGAACCCAAAATTTTGCGTCTGAAAAAACGAGCCTAAACCCAACTGCTTTAAAACGCCAACAAACGTGAATGTGTGCATGGACGCATAGGATAACATTAAATGTGTTCAGGGGCAGTTGAAAAAAATGCCCAAATGCCTCTGAACTCGAGTTTACCAGTGTCTTGTGTGCATGGGGCCTAAATGTCCGTGATAAAAATGGTTCAATAATGCAAAAAAGTAAAATGCATAAATGTCATTAATTCCATGGATAAGAGGCTCAAAAAACCTCCTGACAGTCCGAATTTCAGATCCTCCCTTGGTTTAGTTGTAATATTGAACCATGCTGGTCAGGGCTGTCTTAATGAGAGGGCACACCTGTGCACTGCCCAGGGGCCCCAGCTGCATGAGGGGCCCCTGCACTTTCCCCAAAGCAGCTGGTCTTTGAGCCCACGCTGCCCCGAAATTGGGGGGGCCCATGATGGCACTGAGTGTGATAGATACACAGGGGAGGCAATCTGCCTCCTACCTACTTGATGTCTGTTTACCTGCACTGTCATCATTGTAGGGGCCCCAGAGCATTACTTTGCCCAGGGGCCCATGATGCTATTAAGAGGGCCCTGATGCTGGTGCTCCTCCACTTGTCTCCCAAAACTCTCACCTCCCAGATCTTTTTGTTAGGCACATAGATCCGGCGTAACTTAATTTTTTCCATTTAAGTTACACTGCCTTAAAATTTCTACCCAAGTGCCCGATCCACAAAGCACTTACCTAGAAATTTTTGGCTGTGTAACTTAAATTCCGCCGGCGCAAGGCGTTCCTATTTTCATGGGGGCGATTCCCATTTAAATTAGGCGCGCTCCCGCGCCGGCCGTACTGCGCATGCTCGTGACGTCATTTTCCCGACGTGCATAGCGCGAAATTACGTTACGCCGAGCTTTGTGGATTGCGACGGGTCAATAAAGTTGCGACTAAAAAAAGATACGGCGCGAAAAAAAAAATTCAAATAAAAAAAAAAAATCGCGTCGCTGGACAGAAGGGTCTGTTTTTACAAGGTGTAAACAGTTTACACCTTGTAAAAGCAGCCCTAATTTTGCGTTTGCAAACTAAAACTTACGGAGAAAAAACGAAGCTGAAAAGCTTCGTGGATCTCCGTAAGTGCTAATTTGCATACCCGAGGCGGCATTTCGACACGAAATGCCCCCAGCGGCGGATGCGGTACTGCATCCTAAAATCCGGCAGTGTAAGTCCCTTACACATGCCGGATCTTCTGCCTATCTATGGAAAACTGATTCTGTGGATCCCTTTTGAGGATCTGGCCCATAGGTTTAATGACCGCCTCCTTGTATCTGTGGAGTGTCCAAACGAATGGTCCACTGTAATCCACGATCCGGTATCCTGAAATAAGTAGCTGGAATAGGGGGAGGGGAGCGGCGGGGGATCGCTCCCGCCCAAGCCCAGCAAGAGAAGAAAGGCCACTATAGTGTAGTATTCTCGGTAAAGTGTTTAATGATGCAATAAAAATCGGACTCTTACAATTATAATAAAGCTAGCAGGGTATGTTTGCAGTGTGTGCACACTGTCTTACTGTGACCTCCGCTGCTCCTGGTCTGCGCTGTCGGCCTCGATTTCCCTACGGCGTTACGTCACAGTCCACGTGACTTCTTCCCCCTGAAGACGTCACAGTCCACGTGACTTCTTCCCCCTGAAGACGTCACAGTCCACGTGACTTCTTCCCCCTGAAGACGTCACAGTCCACGTGACTTCTTCCCCCTGAAGACGTCACAGTCCACGTGACTTCTTCCCCCTGAAGACGTCACAGTCCACTGCGACTTCTTCCCCCTGAAGACGTCACAGTCCACTGCGACTTCTTCCCCCTGAAGACGTCACAGTCCACGTGACTTCTTCCCCCTGAAGACGTCACAGTCCACGTGACTTCTTCCCCCTGAAGACGTCACAGTCCACTGCGACTTCTTCCCCCTGAAGACGTCACAGTCCACTGCGACTTAACGCCGTAGGGGTACAACTAAACCAAGGGAGGATCTGAAATTCGGACTGTCAGGAGGTTTTTTGAGCCTCTTATCCATGGGATTAATTACATTATTTATGTATTTTACTTTTTTGCATTATTGAACCATTTTTATCACGGACATTTATGGTTTGGGAAGCACGGACTGCACTTTACTATAGAGGAGTTGCATTCAGCAATAGTTCACGTTTTGCACTTTATTATAGAGTTGTTATATGCAACAACAGTTCACATTTATGTTTAAATCACTGTCTGATACAGGAGTATTTTTGCATATGTCATTTATATTTACTTATTTATGTATATCTGATTCTACACGTTTGTATTATATTGTTTTCTAGATTTATCAGCAACACGACAGCACTATTTATACAGTATGTATTTACTTTAGCGCTAATGATTTATTTACACATACAACTTTACTGATTTCTTAGGGTTTCCTTGGTGAAAATTCCAGGCACGATTTTTTTTTTCCCTTTAACCACTTAAAGGGGTTGTAAAGCTACAATTGTTTTTTTTTTTTTTTTTGCCTTTTTCCCACCTAATTAGCTTCCTTTACCTTAGTGCAGTCCTCCTTCACTTACCTCATCCTTCCATTTTGCTTATAAATGTCCTTATTTCTTCTGAGAAATCCTCACTTCCTGTTCTTCTGTCTGTAACTCCACACAGTAATGCAAGGCTTTCTCCCTGGTGTGGAGAGTCGTGCTCGCCCCCTCCCTTGGACTACAGGAGAGTCAGGACGCCCACTAACACTTAGCCTCTTTTCTCGATCTGAAATGTAGAGAGTGTCCTGACTCTCCTGTAGTACAAGGGAGGGGGCGAGCACGACACTCCACACCAGGGAGAAAGCCTCGCATTACTGTGTGGAGTTACAGACAGAAGAACAGGAAGTGAGAATTTCTCAGAAGAAATAAGGACATTTAAAAGCAAAATGGAAGGATGAGGTAAGTGAAGGAGAACTGCACTAAGGTAAAGGAAGAAAAAAATTACCTTTTACAACCCCTTTAAGGACCGAGCTTCTTTTTGAGATTTGTTGTTTACAAGTTAAAATCTTTTTTTTTTTTTGCTACAAAATTACTTGCGTGTGCTTTCGTAAGCTCGGCGGGATGGCTTATTCCTATTATGCCCTGTACACACGATCAGATTATGTCGGAATAAACTGTCGGACCCGGTCCGAAGCTCCGTGACCCGCAGACCCGATCGCCGTTGGAGTCCTGCGATCGGTCCCCGGAGCTGAAGAACGGGGAGAGCTGTGTGTAAACACAGCTTCCCCGTTCTTCACTGTGGCGCTGTTATTGATCGTGTGTTAACTTTTATAGGGAATCACAATCAATGACGTCACACCTACAGCCACACCCCCCTACAGTTAGAAACACAGATGAGGTCATACATAACACCTTCAGCGCCCCCTTGTGGTTAACTCCCAAACTGCAATTGTCATTTTCAAAGTAAACAATGCAATTTTAAATGCATTTTTTGCTGTGAAAATGACAATGGTCCCAAAAATTTGTCAAAATTGTCCAAAGTGTCCGCCATAATGTCGCAGTCACAAAAAAAAATAGCTGATCGCCGCCATTAGTAGTAAAAAAAATAATAATTAATGAAAATGCAATAAAACTATGCCCTATTTTGTAAACGCTATAAATGTTGCGCAAACCAACCGATAAGGACGCCAATTTTGTTTGGGAGCCACGTCGCACGACCCCGCAATTGTCAGTTAAAGCGACGCAATGCCGAATCGCAAAAACTGTCTGGGTCCTTTAGCTGCCTAAAGGTCCGGGTCTTAAGTGGTTTAAAAAAGTAACACTTTGTTTAAATTGCATTAACTTGGTAAGTATCATAAGAGACTTTAGTGGAAAGGTTACATGTACCTAAAATGAAAGTTATACTGAGGGAAATGCAGGGCACACGTTGCGGTCTTCTCTTGGAAAATGCCAGCTGTCTGGCTGATTTTGGTTTCAGGGGCACGGACTTGAAAAAAAGCATGCAGATACGAAATTCCAAATCGTATCAGCACTTTTGTTTCAATCCCCTCCCCGTGTGTGTGTATATTGTGTGTGTGTGTGTGTGTGTGTGTGTGTGTGTTAACAAGTGGTTAACATGCAAAAGTTTCGCCCATGCAGAGGTTAGCATTGAGGTTGTAAAGGAAGGCTAACACAACATCAGTAAATAGAAAGTGTTCATGAGGACCAAGGGGTCCCAAAGAGGTTCCCCACAACTACAGGGCATCCCCTGGGCCCACCAATATCCAAAAGGTGGTGCAATATACAGCCTAGACTGAACTGGAAAGGGAGGGGGGAGCCAAAGGCAGTTGGGCAGAAGGGTGAATCTAGAGAAAAGGAGCTTGCGCACCTACCGAATAGGGAGTTGGAGAAAGAAGGGATAACGGAGTCTGGGAAGAAAGGGAGGCTATAAGGATAGAGGCAAAGAGATGGGTAGAAGGTAAGGGTTCCGCATCGGGACCATTCCTCACAGGCGAGCCAAGCTGTCAGGGGGGAGGGTATGAAAGTCATGACAGCCATAGTTCCCAAATTTTGAGAAACTTGGCATAAGAGTCGTTGTTGATGCTCGACATCTGTTCATTAAAGGGGTTGTAAAGGGATTTTTTTTCATGATAAGCATCCTTTACCTGCAGACATTCCTCTTTTCACTTCCTCATTGTTCGTTTTTGCTCAGAAGTTGCTCTATTTCTTCTCTGTTCTGTTCACTTCCTGCTTGTCTGATTTTACTGACCACCGTGAAGGGAGGCTTTACTGCGGTGGTCAGTAACGTGCTCGCCCCCTCCTGGGAACTACATCTGTGTGGCAGGACGCTCTCTACGTGTTAGAGACTTCAAGGAGGTGTGAATTACTGGGCGTGCCGCAATGCATACTGGGAAATGTAGTTCTTACATGAACGAACACCGCAAACCAGGAAGTGAATGAGAGAACAGAAACTAGAATGCCGGAGGTGATATAGATGAAGGAATTTAATAGGTATTTACTCGTTTTTTTAACAGAATCATTACACTATTCTGTCTATTCTATCTACCTTGCAGACATTAATTTTAGGCAACCTTTTTTTTTCCTTTAGTGACCCTTTAAGCATCAACGTGGTCATGCGATTTCTCAACCCCTGAGAGGGGACGGATGTTTTTTTCCAGGCTTGGGCAATCGTTTTTTTGGGTGGTAGAAATGGATAGCGGGCAAGCTTCCATTGTAGAATTCCAGGCCTGTTCACTTATCAATGTAATAAGGCAAACTTGCCTTCTTTTGGTATGGGCAGATGAAAACAACGTAAAAAGGAGACCAAATACATGAAACCAAAAGCCAATAAGCTTAGGACCCTTCCACCATATACAGGTGCAGCTCAAAAGATTAGAATATCATCATCATTAACAAGTTTTTTTATTTCAGTAATTCAATTCAAAAAGTGAAACTCCTATAGATTCATTACACATGGTAATATATTTCAAACATTTATTACTTTTAACTTTAAATATGGCTTACAGCTGGTGAAAACACAAATTCAGTATCTCAGAAAACTATAATATTACATAAGACCAAAAAAAAAAACTGCATCAATGCGGCGTGGCATGGAGGCAATCGGCCTATGGCACTGCTGAGTTGTTCTGGAAGCCCAGGTTTCTTTGAGAGCGGCCTTCAGCTCATCTGCATGGTTGGGTCTGGTGTCTCATCTTCCTCTTGACAATACCCCACAGGTTCTCTATGGGGTTTAGGTCAGGCGAGTTTGCTGGCCAATCAAGTACAGTGATATCGTGATCACCAAACCAGGTATTGGTACTTTTGGCAGTGTGGGCAGGTGCCAAGTCTTGCCGGAAACTAAAATCCGCATCTCCATAAAGCTGGTCAGCAGAGGGAAGCATGACATGCTCTAGAATTTCCTGGTAGAGGGCGGCACTGACTTTGGACACATATGTACATCACCCGATGGCCACAACCCCAGAAACAGCGGTCACTATAGGATAGATTTGCATGGGCAATGTGAGCAGGGACCCAATACCAACGTAGGAGCACCTTCTATGCTGCCTCCAAGGTGGGTGTATTAAATGAGCATTTGGCCATAGACAGGCCCTGCTCCAGTCCACCAAGTCTTTCAGTCACCAAGTCTCATCCCTACTGAGCATGTCAGAACTTCTAATCTGTAAACCCAGGGCTCGACAAAATCTGGGCGCCTGGTCGCAATTGCGTCAAGAAATTGTGACCTGGCACCCACGCCTGCCGGTAATTGAGGCTAAAAGCCATGGCCTCAGTTACCGGCCATTGTGGGCCCGCCGCGATCGCGCAGCGGGGGAGGTGGGGGTGCATAGAGGCACATGATCCTGTGTCTCCGTACACCCCCACCTCGCGCGGCGAGCCCACGACGGCCTGTAATTGAGGCCGCGGCTTTGCAGCCTTGTGAAGGCCCAAGCTTACTTCTGTGACCTGGTGCCATCTGGTGGTGGCCGTTGGCATTACAAGTAAAACTGCAGTTCTTAAAGTGTTTTTTCACTGCCATCTCCTTCCCTCTAATTAGAACTCCCAAACATATTTATATATATATATATATAATATATATATATCACACCCTAGAGAATAAAATTGCGATCTTTGCAATACTTTCACACCGTATTTGTGCAGCGGTCTTACAAGCGCACTTTTTTTTGTGAAAAAATACACTTTTTTAAATAAAAAAATAAGACAACAGTAAAGTTATCCCAATTTTTTTTTTTTATATTGTGAAAGATAATGTTACGCCGAGTAAATTGATACCCAACATGTCACGCTTCAAAATTGCGTCCGCTCGTGGAATGCCGACAAACTTTTTACCCTTTAAAATCTCCATAGGCAACGTTTAAAAAAATTCTACAGGTTGCATGTTTTGAGTTAGAGGAGGTCTAGGACTAGAATTATTGCTCTCGCTCTACCGATCGCGGCGATACCTCACATGTGTGGTTTGAATACCGTTTACATATGCGGGCGCTACTCAGGTATGTGTTCGCTTCTGCGCGCGAGCTTGGCGGGACAGGGCGCGTTTTCTGGCTCCTAACTTTTTTAGCTGGCTCCTAGATTCCAAGCAAATTTGTCAAACCCTGTGTAAACCTGTTCACGGGATCAGCCAGAGAATTCAAATTTTTAGAAGGCGAGATCAGGAATGGCCGCCTTCATGCTCTCGGTTAAAGTGTGCTTTTTGAAATCGCGTCTTGCATTAAAACATGCTTCCTAAGTTGTCATAATGTGTAGGAACTTTTTATAGAATACTATACACAGTCTTTTTATTGCTGTAGCTAGAGGTTTTTGTTATTGTTGGCCTGGATGTGGCACAAACCTGCTCCTGGGATTCAGGTTTAGCCAGTGGACCCATCCGCTCTCCAGTCCCAGTGAACACAATCAGCCTCCACATCTAAATAAATAAATGAACAAGAAGGCATTGTATTTGTCAAGATTTGCACGGCACACAGCCACATAAAAAGCTGCATTCATAAGAATAGGAGAAAAACACGCCGGGATAAATTCTTGTATGCTTCCATAATTTCTGGTTATGCATGTCTGACATTTCTATGGGAGCTTTGGATGTACAGTATCTGAACTGAAGATCACAAAGCCGTCCGCAGAAGGTGAGTGCAGACTTACAGCACTTAGATACTGTATAGTAAGGGCAAACATTCGTAGATCGGAAATTGGGTGAATTGGACTGGATGAATTTAGATCCAAGTATGGGCAGGCTGGTTGTACACAAGTCGATCTTTCTGTGTTTTTTTATATATATATATATATATATATATATATATATATATATATATATATATATATATATATATATATATATATATATATTTGTGTGTGTTTTCCTGTATGATGGTACTGGCTATAGTTGGCAACACACCGATCGGTGTATTTGGGTGACAGGGAAGGCTCCCACTGTTGGAATACAAAGGCACAGTAGGAGTGATTTCCACATCGATGCATGGATGGGGGAATCTGAGTGTGTGTGTGTGTGTGTGTGTGTGTATATGCATGTCAAAAGTATTGGGACACCTGCCTTTACACGCACAAATGGTGTGGATGAGGTAATCTGGCGCATGGGTGTGTTAGGTTCCCCCCCCCCCCAAACACGCTATTTGAACAAAAAATAAATGTAGAATGTATGGCCAGCCTAAGTTTAAAACTCCTCCTACACGGTATATTAACCACGTCATTACTGGGCACTTAAACCCCCTTCGTGTCCAGACCAATTTTCAGCCCTGACGCATTTTGAATGACAATTGCGCGGTCATACAACACTGTACCCAAATTATATTTTTATCTCCCCCCCCCCCCCCCACAAATAGAGCTTTGTTTTGGTGGTATTTGATCACCTCTGCGGTTTTTATTTTTTGCGCTATATACAAAAAAGACAGAAAATTTGTTTTACTTTTTGTTATAATAATATCCCAATTTTTTTTTTTAAATATATATTTTTTCCTTGGTTTAAGCCAAAACGTATTCTTCTACATATTTTTGTTAAAAAAAATCGCAATAAGCGTATATTGATTGGTTTGCCCAAAAGTTATAGCGCCTACAAAATAGGGGATAGATTTATTATTTTTTTTTATTTTTTACTAGTAATGGCGGCGATCTGCAATTTTTTTTTTCTTTTTTTTTTTTTGTCAGGCCTGCGATGTTGCGGCGGACATATCGGGGACTTTAAACACAATTTTGGGACCATTCACATTTATACAGCGATCAGTGCTATAAAAATGCACTAATTACTGTATAAATGTGACTGGCAGGGAAGGGGTTAACTGTATTCCCTGGGTGTGTTCTAACTGTGTGTGGAGGGGGCTGACTGGGGGAGGTGACCGATGCTGTGTCCCTATGTACAAGAGACACAGATCGCTCTCCTCTCTCCCTGACAGATCCTTCAAAATGTTTTACTATTTTTTTTTTTTTTATAAAATAAAACCCAATGCTGATCAAGTACCACCAAAACAAAGTTTGTTTTATGTGGGGGGAAAAAATGATCTTAATGTCATTTGGGTACAGCATTGCATGACCATGTAATTACCAGTTAAATCACAGTGCTAAATGTCAGAAAATGGCCTAGTCATGAAGGTGGTAAAACCTTCTGGACCTGAGGTGGTTAAATTTAGCTAATGTTAATACAATCAACTATTGTTAAGCTGGACATACCATGATTGAAAGTTGGTTCTGTCAAAGCGACATGCTGGAAAGCCTTTGTTGATCAACCACTGATCTGTGTATTTTGAAAGCTCTGCATCCTGCTTTCAGAATACAATTACCTCATGTGGGGAATCCTCCATTCACTTTGTTTGTGCACATAAGAATCCTTTTTTTTTTTTTTTAACCAGTCTGTCTATGGCCAGCTTTAGTCAAAGAAAGTTGTGTGATTGCCATACGTTTATAGGCAGAAACTAAAGGGAATTTACAAATCTAAATGGTCTTATTCACATTGAACATGTCTTGCAACAATGCATGGGAAAGAGAATCCATTCTCTTCAATAGGACATGTCAACACAAATGCATTGCATTAGGGAGAAGTCGTGCATGTTATATTTTTTGGGGGGTAATAAAGTGCACTAAACTATATATCCCCTTTTTCAAAAAATATTCAATACACATCCACTACTTTTATGGCCCTGTAATCTCTTCCCCCTTCTTATTTCTGCCTCCTTGTAACAGCTCTTGAACCGCTCCTATCCCCCTTTTCCCCCCACTTCTGTTTTGAACCAGCAGTATTAGTTGCGGTCATGTGCACTGTTCTATGCATGCTACAAATCCCATTCTTCATAGTCTATCTTGGGAGTGAGCAACGGAGTGTAGCTACATTCTACATACCGTGGGGCCATGGAGAGCAAATGTACAGTTTCCTCCCCGAAAATAAGACCTATTGTGATTTTCTAGGATGGCTGCAGTATAAGTACTACCCTAAAAATAAGCCCTAGTTAAAGCCCTTGTAAAATCACGTAATCAGCGCTAACTTTAAGAGGGAAGTTTCAGGGTAAAAAACTTTCCACAGCCCCCTGCATATAACACGCAGGCGCAGTTTACCCTCCATTTTCAGGGTAAAAATGTGAGTGTTATACGCCAATAAATACAGTATATAATGTCCAGCGTGTGTCTTTATGTAGCATTATTGTGGAAAATGCCTCATTTACAGTGCCGCTGGACGTTCACGTGACCTGCTGGAGCTTTCCGCCTCATCTCACGTCGGCGGCCCCTCCCTCTGCAATGCTCGTAGTGGAACTGACGTCGGCGGGGATCTCGGCCCCTCCCTCTGCAGTGCTCGGAGCGGAACTTATGTCGGCGGGGATCTCGGCCCCTCCTTCTGCAATGCTCAAAGCAGGGAAGGAGACACCGGCAGGCCATGTAAGCAACGCTGTAAATAAGGGATTTTTCCACAATATTACATAAAGACACACACTGGACATTATATAATCCTTTTACAAAGGATTTTAAATAGGGTTTATTTTTGAGATTGCAAGATTTTCATAATGCTGATGGGGGGGCTGGGAGAAAAGACAAGGGACAGGAACTTTTTTGCATACCGTAAATAAGACATCCCCTGAAAATAAACCCTAATGTTGTTTAATTTTAGCTATGAAAAAAAAATTTAACTTTTTTGGGGAAACCTGGTAGTAACCCCATAAGAGGATAATGGCAGCAACAAATAAATAAACAATTACAATTTGGAGGAGGCTGAGATCCATGCAAGAGACTTTTCTGAGTTGAGAATACATTTACTTTTTTATTTTTTTCAAGCCAGATAGGGTCTCATTTGCCATTCAAGTCCGTGCTTTAGAAGTTGCAAGTTTAATAGAGCCTCATTTCCTGGCTGGAAAACATCCAGCATCACCTGACTTTCCTCACAAGGCTAATGCCCCGTACACACGGTCGGATTTCCCGTCGGAATAAACTCCAATGGGTTTTTCCGACGGCATTCCGCTCAAGCTGTCTTGCATACACACGGACACACCAAATTCCGACCGTCAAAAATGCGTTGACGTACAACACTACGACGAGCCTAGAAAAATTAAGTTCAATGCTTCTGAGCATGCGACGGATTGTTTCTGAGCATGCATGTTTTTTTCTCTGTCAGAGTTCCATACAGACGAACAGAATTTCCAATGTTTTCCGTCAAAAAAAAAAAGTACATGTTCTCTTTCTAAAGCCTCGTACACATGGTCGGACATCCGACAAACTTTCCCTTGGATTTTTGTCTGAATTGAGTTGTCCGATCACACCCATAGCATACACACGCTCTGACTTTTCTGAAAACTTTTCTAAAACTTTCCCAACATCACATGGTTTTTCTGCTCTTTACCGCCACCCTTTGGGTAACTTCTGCTATTGTTGGTTGATTTTAACATTGGTTCTGAGCATGCGTATTTGCACTTTGTACGAAAGTCCGATGGCTTGCTGTACACACGGTCGGACTAGGCACCATCGGACTTTTGTTGTCGCAAAGTTTGTCTGTTTGCAGACCGAACTTTTTGTCTGATGAAACCCGAAAAAGTTGGTCCGATGGAGCGTACACACGATTGGACAAAATTAAAAACTTGCAGATTTTGAAGTTTGTTGGCCGAAAGTCCGACCGTGTGTACGGGCTTTTAGTCCGTCGGAATTTCCGATGGAAAAAGTCCGATGGGGCATACACACTGTCGGAATTTCCAATGAAAAAAATTCCGTCTGACTTTTTCCATCGGAAATTCCGACCGTGTGTACGTGGCATAAGTGTCCCTGACCCACCCCTGTTCAAATTTATATATTGCCTAGGAACACCCACTCCTCCAGACTGATCCACCCAGCAAAACATTTTTGATATTTGCAGAACTCCTTCCAAGACAAAGCTCGCTGCTTGCGTCCAGGGTTTGAGGGCTGAGTACGGAGGCAGGCTGCTATGTTTTCAGGAAGCTATGTACAACACCCTGCTGGCCCCTCATCGGTCATGATCCTGCCTGCATTCATTGGAGAAGCACAGAGACCCAGTAAAACAACTGGGTCTACAATAGTGTAGGTATGAAAATTGTAAAGAGTGTTATTTTTATTTCAGTAGCATGTTTTTGATGAACCAGGGAAGGCAAAAATCAAGGTTGAAGTGGTCCTAAAATCAATTTTTTTTTTTTTTTAACCTGACTTCAGTCTCTGAATTTGGGTAATAAACTCCCTACTATCTACCTCCATCTTCTGTTTCCCCTGCAGGACTTGCTGCTTCCTCCAACTGACTGACATTTCTCTACAGAACACGGTAGTGAAGTCAGCAGGTGGAACAGAAGATTGACACTCCAGGAAGTGTCAGTTTCTTAAAATCCTCAGCAGGACTCTTCATCAAAACTGTGTTCAGCACTGTGGGCAGTGGAAGAGGTAAGTATTTAGAGTTTTCTATACAGGTATAGCTTTTCAAATGTAAAGTTTAATTGTTATGTCTGTCATTAAGGAATCTTTTTATAATCGGCCTAGACTGAGATGTTTAAATCTCATTCCAGATGGCATCCAAGTTTCTTAAGCATCTCCGTCCTTCCACACTTAAAGATCCAAGAGGCCCCGGACCACCTGAGGAACCGCCAGAGACTGCAGAGTTGGTGGATGATCCAGACATGGTAGTACGGCTGAGTGGGACCCTTAGTTTGAGTGAAGACAGCCTGGCCTCTGAGGAGAGCGATGGAACAGGTACTGAATTACTGGACAAGAAAATTGTCATATCAAATTACAGCTCCATAAATACTACTGTCGGTGATGCATTTTTATTTACACTAGCATCCAAGCTTTCAGGGTGTGCCCATTTCTTCAAGGCCTCAAGCAATGTCAATATATAAATAGTTATGTTGGTACATTCTGTTGCCTCTGCTGTGATGGTGGAGCTTCAGCTTGTGTTAACCATGCAAAACTGGAAAACTAGCTTACCGTCATGTGGATGTTCTTAACCGTTTAGGACACCCTTCCTGACTCAGCAGTTGGGTTGCAATTGACAAACATGGAAAATGCATATCAAGCTCCTCATTTTATTATTATTATTATTTATTATTTTAGGGCTGTTACTGATTAAAATTTTCATGTTCAAGTAATCGTTTTTTTTTTTTTTTTTTTATCGACTAATTTAGATTAATTATATCGCACATACATTTTTCGGATCACCACCATATAGTCCCCACTGTAATATCCACAGACATCTCCCCCACTGTAATATCCACAGACATCTCCCCCACTGTAATATCCACAGACATCTCCCCCACTGTAATATCCACAGACCTCTTCCCCCCCCCCCCCCACTGTAATATGGTCCACATCTCCCCCACTATATAGGAAGATTAGTGCTTGCTTAGTCTTACCAGACAAGCCGGCCGAACACGAGCAGTTGAGGCCGGGTGATGACGTCAGCGCACCGCTCCAGGCTCACCTAGGCCGTCGCTGGGTGGACCAAGATGATCACCGCTCCGGGAGCTAGACCAAAGCCGCGGCCTTTCCTATGGCCGAGGCAGCAGCAGAGCTCTGGATCACGGGGTGTGACAATCCGCATATGGTGACCCGTTCGGACCACAGATCATTTACCATCCGTTGCACCACTAGTACCGATCAAAAGAATTTTGATTGATCAAAAAAATGTACGATTAATCGAGGAATTAATCTTTAATTTCCACAGTCTTATTATTATTATTATACAGGATTTATATACTGTGTAGCGCCAACAGTTTACGCAGCGCTTTACAATATAAAAGGGAGACAATACAGTTATAATACAATAAAATACAAGAAGATTAAGAGGGCCCTGCTCAGAAGAGTTTACAATCTAATAGTGTGGGGCAGGTGGTACAAAAGGTTGTAACTGGGGAATGAGCTGATGGAAGTGGTAAAAGATTAGTTGGAGACATGATCGGCTTCCCCGAAGAGATGAGTTTTCAGGGATCGCCTGAAGGTAGCAAGAGTAGGGAATAGCTGGACAGGTTGAGGTGACGAGTTCGACAGGATGGGAAAGGCTCTGGAGAACGAGCATGGGAGGAGACAAAAGAGCTTGCCAGTAGGAGGTCTTGAGAAGAGCAGAGAGGACTGTTTGGGTGATGTTTGGAGACAAGATTGGTAATGTAGCTCTGGGCAGAGTTGTGGATGGCTTTGTAAGTTGTGGTTAGTATCTTGAATTTAATTCGCTGGGTGATCGGGAGCCAGTGTAGGGATTGGAGGAGAAGGTTGGCAGACACTGATCAGTTGGTAAGGTGCATAAGTCTGGCAGCAGCATTCATGATGGACTGAAGAGGGGAAAGCCTATGGAGAGGCAGGCCAATGAGAAGGGAGTTGCAATAGTCAAGGCGAGAGATTACAAGGGAGTCAACGAGGAGCTTGGTGGTTTCATTTGTTAAAAAGGGGCGAATTTTAGAGATGTTACGAAGGTGAATTCTACAAACTTTTGACAACGATTGGACTTGAGGCTGAAATGACAAGTCGGTCTAATATTACACCCAGTACCCTGGCGTGAGGGGAGGGACTGATGGTTGCATTGTTGATTTTGATTGGGAAACGTCATGGAGCGGGGCACGGGCAGGGGGGAATATTAGTAACTCCGTTTTATAGAGATTTAGTTTAAGGAAGTGTGTGAATTTTAAAACAGCACCTCTATACTTATTTTTTTCTACTTTGCTGCAATGTACCTATCATTAAAAGTAAATAAAAAAAACCCAGCTTTTTCTGCACTATTCATCCTATCCCCAGGAATATCAGCCCTGCATCAGCTGCTTATTTCCTGGGTCTAATGAAGGTTGGCATCATCCAAACCATCTCCTGCGGTACCAGGCTGGTGCTCCATATGTAACCTGGACTCGCAGTAACCATCCTTGTGTATGGACAAGGACCAAGTAAAAAGAGGAAGGACCTGTGACCTCATTGGATGGTCCTGAAGATTGCAGATAAAAATGGATGTATAGGGCTTTTTCCTTTTTAATATGAAAAAAAAAAAGGGGTTCCTTTATCACCAGATTAATAAATGAAGGAAATTGTGATTTCAAGTGAGCTATGATCTCAATTCTTTTCCATAATCAGTTCTTTGCAGTTTTTTTTTTTTTTTACACATCAATTTACAGGCATACCCCGCTTTAAGTGCACTCTCACTTTACATACACTCGCGAGTAAGGACATACCCACAAGTGTATGTAAAGTACCTTACAAGCACTGTACAGACATTTTGCAGCCGCAATAGAAGGAGCTGAAGCTCCGAGAGCATAGCCTGCCATGTTCCAGTGTGCCCCTGACACCCCCACTACAGCCCCTGAAAACTTAACTACAGCTCCTAACACCCCACTACACCCCCTGACCCTCCACTACACCCTATAAGTCAAAAAAGGTATTGTTTCTCTCTAAGTACATTTTCGTTTTGCATACATGCTCTGGTCCCATTGTGTACTTAAAAGTGGGGTATGCCCAGTGCTTTAAGTGGGCCGGAACGCGGCGGTACTCAGTACCGCCACTTCCAAAAATGGCCCTGGAGAGTACCAGCACCTCTCCGTGCACCCAGTACGTGGGTTTCCGGTACCGGAACGCAGCGGAGAGCTAGCTACAGCATTGTAGTCAGGGGCGTCTCCAGGGTGGGGCCTGAGCGGGCCACGTCCCCCCCAATTTTACTGTGTGCCCCCCCAAGTAATGTTGTCTGTTTGTATTGCAGACAGACCGCGAAACAATAGCCGCCGCGGCTGTCCGCGATCTGTCTGCGGCGCTGAATGACGGAATCATGACTGTTATTGTCATGTGACGTCGCCACAGTGCCGCTAATTATCATGGGAGTTGTAGTCTCCGCGGCCGTGCGGGCGGCGTCGGCTATGTGCTTGAGTCAAGCTCAGCCTGCTCCCGGGGGGTGGAGACGAGTCAGTCAGTTACTGTGAGAGCAGCGGACCAGACCTGCTAGACCAGACCTCCCATTTGCCCGCCGACTTCAGTGCCTGCCTCGCTCTGCTGCCACAAGGTAGGTCAGGAAAAAACGTAATTTGATGGCAATTGGAAATACCATTTTATTGGTGGTGATGGACAATTTTCATTTCTGTTAGCTCCCTCCCTCCATGTTACCTCCATGAGAGCTCATTATAATCAATATTGGGGGGGGGAGCACCGGCGCCTAATAGAGTACCGGCACCTCTTTTGGCCCACTTAAAGCACTGGGTATGCCTGTATATGTAATCGGTTAAAATAGATAACTTAAAGTGGTTGTAAACCCACTTTTTTTACTTTTACCTATAACAAGGCTTACCTGTAGGTAAGGAGAATATCTCCTAAACCTGCACGGTTTAGGAGATATTCCCCTCGCAATGCGCCACTAATTGCAGCGGCGCATGCGCAGGGGGGATCTACGGCGAAAGGACCGGCCGCCGCCGGACCTTGCTGAATTTAAATCTCCCGCGCGCATGCGCAGGAGTGACGTCATCGCCGCTCCAGCCAATCACAGCGCTGGAGCGGCGATACCCGGAAGACACGCCGAGTCAAGA
This sequence comes from Rana temporaria, assembly GCF_905171775.1. Classification (NCBI taxonomy): domain Eukaryota; kingdom Metazoa; phylum Chordata; class Amphibia; order Anura; family Ranidae; genus Rana; species Rana temporaria. The sequence goes on along the minus strand of NC_053500.1, from coordinate 113,669,817 downwards.
TGATATCTCGCTCGGCGTGGACCAGATAAGTTCTACACACCTCGTTCCGAGGTAAGTATTTCATAATGAGCTAATTTTGATGCAGGTTTACAACCGCTTTAAGAGGTTGCTATGAAAATAAATAAAGGGGCTTAGATAAAGGAGATTTAATTTGTTTAGACTGGATTCACATACAGTACTTTAGGGTTAAGGCCCGTACACATGATCAGAAAATCGTACACAAAAATATCGCTTTTAAAGGGATCGGACGATAATCTGATTGTTTAGTACACAGCTTTTGTGCAAAAATTTTCAAAGGGACGAACACGAAAATGCCGATTTTAAATCTCCCGCACGCGCGGGAGTGACGTCATCGCCGCTCCAGCTGGAGCGGCGATACCCGGAAGACACGCCGGAGCAAGATGACATCCTGCTCGGCGTGGACCAGGTAAGTGGTACTAGCCTATTATGCCTTTTGCATTGCAGGTTTGGGAAAAAAAAAAAAGTTTATGCGGTTTACAACCGCTTTAAGATAGGAAGACCGGGCAATGCCGGGTATTCAGCTAGTGAAAGATAAAATAGATTGAACATGTATGGCCATCACATTCAGATTGTGCACTAGAGGTTAAAAACCTCTTTCGACTTTGTTCTCATTTACTGTATTTAAACATTCTCGCTCTCTTTTAGAAGGTAGAGTGCTGGAGGAGCCGAATGCCCGTCCTCTTCTAACACAACAACTGAGCGAGATGTGGGCACATACTCAAGAACACAGCGTGCCCATCAGGTTGACGTTCGAGGTGACGGAGGCTAATATTGTGCGTGACATTCATGCCAAGTATGTGGTGAGTACTGCAGAATGTATTTTTCCTAATGACCTGTATAATATCAACGAATAACTGGTGGGGTGTGTATATGTATATATAATATAATAAAAAAAAAATATATATATATATATATATATATATATATATATATATATATATATATATATATATATATATATATATATATATATATATATATATATATATATATATATATATATATATATATATATATATATATATATATATATATAATTATTTTTTTTTTAAAATCTTCTGTTGAAGAGCTCTGGTGGCTGAAGAATGTTTTTCATCTAACACTTCCGGGAATGTCTGAGGCATGATCTCCTGCTATGGTACCATTTGCTGGTCCCTACATCACTGCAGGACACAACATTGCTGTAGGTGTTGACAGATGGAATTACACAGCTGGGGACCAGGCATTCAACATAGTTAGAAGTGTTTGTTTGACACAAGGGTTTTCAGCTTCTGTAGAGCTTTCAGAGCGTACACTGGTACATTTGGTCATGCGATTTGACAGTGAAATATCGCATGACAAGTTGCTTCCCATTGCCAGCAATGGAGCCGCCCAAATTGCAGAGACTTTGAAAAAGGTTCCAGCCCTACTTTTTTGGGGAATTCATTGCGACTTGCATAGACTTCTGTTAAATGAAGTCTCAAGCTGCAATGAAGTTTGGAGGCCCAAAATGGTAATCCATGGCTTTAAAGTAGCGCGATTTCAAAGCTGCACTGATGTGAACCAGGGCTATAGATTGGCAGCAGGTTATCCGATACTTCCAGGGGTTATGGGATGCCTGGTGCCCCGCTGCATGTTGTGGTATTCTGTAAGAGCCAGTGGATAGTACTGTAGTGATTTAGAAGCTAGTGAATGGAACCACACAGAACTGTAGATGAACCGGCGGACCTGGTAGCATGGGTCCAGGCATCCGACTTACCTGGAAGTGTTGCAGAATATATTTTTCAGCTGTAGTTTTTTAAGGCCTTGTTTGTACCAGCCCTTTGCTGCCCGTGTGTGTGTGTGTGTGTTTTTGTTATAACTACCAAGCTCCCCCACCGTCGACTGCCCACCTAAAAGCTACCATGGCAGCTAGAGGGGTCTGTAAAAATGCCACGGCAGCAGCAAATTTCAACATGTCAAGTTTGACAGGAGATGGGACCACACTGGACAAATGGTTGCAGCATGGTATTTACATGCGAAAAAATCAAACAGGCATTCAGGAGGTGGCAGTATCTTTGTCTAAAAAGGATTAAAAGTCATTCATCAAAAACGCACTGGAACGCACAGGTGTGGTGTGGGTTTTTTTTTATTATTATTTTTTTTTTTTTCATCTTCATGCATTCTATGCAATTTTTAGATTAAAAAAAAAAAAAATTCTGTGTGGCGGCCTCCCCAACATCTCTGGGCCCCATTTCTCTCCATTAAATGTCTAAGCTGTCCAGGACTCTTCTGCTGATTTGGAGAGACGCAACAGCGCCATTGGCTGCTGCAGCTGTCAGTCAGTAGGCCAATCAGGGGAGGGGGCGGGGCTCTGTCTGAATGGACACAGGAAGCTGTGACTCGGATTGGGTGCCCCCATAGCAAGCTGCTTGCTGTGGGGGCACTTGACAGGAGGGAGGGGCCAGGAGCGGCGAAGAGGCAGATCTGAGCTGCTCTCTGCTAAACCAACTGCACAGAGGAGGTTTGTTGTTTAAAAAAAAAATAATGAAAAATGAGTTCTCTTTTTTCTTAACTTTTAAGAAATTGTAGAGGAAAATGTACTGGACTGCATGAAAAAATGTGATCTGGAACACATCCAGACTGCATTACTATGGTGTAAACTGGCCTTAAAACTAGTTTTCGTATGCTATTAGAATCTGGACTTCGGGGCTAATCCTTGCCAAGTTCAATTTCCCTGTCTAATGACATGGCGTTGGGTAGTTAACAGGAATTGGCCCTTATCCTGGGGATGTAACCCTGGGAAGTCCCACGTCAGGCTGTTTACATTGACTGGGTTCCTTGGTCAACAGCTGTCTAGAGAGGTAGAGGGGTTGCTGACAACTACATTCTCCTTTCCAATACTACGAATATCCTTCTGACTAAAAATGCAAACTCGGTTTGTAGTAGTGGATTAAGCCTATCTGTATAGGAATGTGGCTTGCATGCTTCTACAATTTAACATCACATGTACCCTACAGCCTTTACCACCCAGCAGCTCATCATATAGCATTAGAACCTAATATACATTTCTGTACACACTTCATCAGCCCTCGTGAGTCTGGTTCATCACAAGTCACTGAACCTGTAGCACTAGAAGGACAACTACAGACTTTATACACCCAGTTGCTGAGGAAGCAAACTAGATCCAATAAAACTTTTTACAAGAAAGGAAGGACACATTTCCTGTTTAATAAAAATACACACACACACAACTTTAAATTATTTGAACACTCCATTAGGAACCTATTGGATTACAGCAAATAGTATTTTATGACTCGCAATGCATTTACTTAAAAAATCACATAGCTGCACAGCCTGATTCACATCGTTCTTCCCCATAGCGGGGTGAGCAGAGTATATCTGACTAGCCAGTGCAGCTGCTATACTTGCTACGAGTGTCTGCAGTTTCATAGTGAGGCTCCTGCTGGGAACCATTGTCAATCAACTTAAAGTGGCTGTGCCACTAAAAAAAAAAATATATATTAAAAGCCAGCAGCTACAAATACTGCAGCTGCTGACTTTTAATATTAGGACACTTACCTGTCCTGGAGTCCAGCGGCGTCCGCAGCAGAGGACGAGCGATCGCTCGTCACTCTGCTGCTCCCCCCTCCATCCTCAGTGAGGGAACCAGGAAGTCAAGCGCTCCGGCTTCACTACCCGGTTCCCTACGGCGCATGCACGTGTGTGTGTGCTGCACCGACGTTTCTGGATTCTGAGTCATGGGGAAAGCAAAAGAATTGTCAAACGATCTGTGGGAAAAGGTAGTTGAACTGTATAAAACACATATAAATAGATATCCAAAAAAAACCCCACAAATAACTTCAGGTAAAATACAAGACTCTCTAAAAACGTGGTTTGGCTGTTTCAAGATGCACAGTAAGGAGGCACTTGATGAAAGATGGTCTGCATGGTGGCGTTGCCAGAAGAGAGCCATTACTATGCAAATGTCAAAGCCTCAAACCTTCTGGCACAAAGTGGAGTGATGAGACCAACATTTAAGCTTCTTGGCCACAACCATAAACGCTACATTTAGAGAGGAGTCAACAAGGCCTATGATGAAAGGTACACCATTCCTACTGTGAAACACGGAGGTGGATCGCTGATGTTTTGGGAAAGTGTGAGCTACAAAGGCACAGGAAATTTGGTCAAAATTGATGGCAAAATGAATGCAGTATGTTATCAAAAAATACTGAAGGAACATTTGCCTTCATCAGCCAGGAAGCTGCGCATGGGACGTACTTGGACATTCCAACATCACAAAGATCCAAAACACTAGGCCAAGTCAACCTGTCATTGGCTACAGCAGAATAAAGTGAAGGTTCTGGAGTGGCCATCTCGGTCCCCTGACCTCAATATCATTGAGCCACTCTGGGGAGATCTCAAACGTGCCGTTCATGCAAGATAGCCCAAGAATTTACAGGAACTGGAGGCTTTGAGCCAAGAGGAATGGGCAGCTTTACCATCTGTGAAGATAAAGAGCCTCATCCCCCCCCCCCCCCCAAATACCACAAAAGATTTCAAGCCGTCATTGGTGCTAAAGGCGGCAATACATGGTCGTCAAGAACTAGGGTATATAAACTTTTGATTTGGGTAGTTTCTGTTGCCATTATTATTTAAAGAGTAAACACAGTTGATTGATAATAAATGGCTTCGGCCAAAGAAAAGTTTTTGTTATTCATAGTCTCTGAAAAATGGCCAAGAAATCATAATCTCTGCCAGGGTATGTAAACTTATGAGCACAACTGTATGTAGCATTCGTATACAGCACTGTGTTGTGGCAGTGGTATGGGGACTTCCCGTCCTGTTCCCAGAACAAAATATAAACGCTGCTTAGCCATTCACAGGAAGCTTTGTATTTTATTAATGAATACAATGCTTCCTAAAATTAGCTGAGGTAGAGATTTTGAAGTTGCTTGTCTGCCTCTCCATGCCAATTGGAGAGCCTTGTATTCATTCATAAAATGCAAAGCTGTCTTTTGAATGGCTGTCTGAGCAGCACTTGGCCTGACTCCATCTTGTTCTGGGAACAGGACGGGAAGTCCCCATGCCGCTGCCAGAACACAGCACTGTATGTAGCTGATGCTACATATAGTTTATACAGTTCTGACTGCAGCCACATGTATTGGTGAAAAAAAAAGGAACCTGTTTGGTCCAAACAAAACTATTGCAAAGTAAAAGTAAACCTAGAGTTTGGCTGTAATTCGCAGCAACCTGTTTTTAAGCTTCTTTCGCTTTCCAAATGACTTGTATGGGAAAAAAAAGCAGGCCCTCAGTGATATGGCTGAAAATCAGGGGTCAAGTCCTGGGGAAAAAAGTGTGGGAACTTCCACCCAAGATCCACTCCCCCACAACAAAAAAAAAAAAATGATACGCTCATATGCATAATTACTAATCCGCATGTTTTTTTTTTTTTCGTTCCACTGTACCTTAGTAATACTTTATGTTACTGGCCGCTTCCTGTATATGGATTTATCAGGTAGTGTGCGGGTATTCCGTCACTTCCTCAATGCCGCAATGTCTCCTGGGAGCTTTTGTCATTGTTCCCAGGAAACATTGCGGAGGTCTGCCCCGAGTTATCGCGGGATTTAGAATGAACTTTAAGCAAGTTCTTTCTAAATCCCGCGATAACTCGCGGCAGACTTCCGCAATGTCTCCTGGGAACAATGACAAAATCTCCCAGGAGACATTGCGGCATTGAGGAAGTGACGGAATACCCGCACACTACCCGATGAATCCATATACAGGAAGCGGGCAGTAACATAATGTATTACTAAGGTTCGCCTGCCCCTGAGAGTGACTCGAGCTGGGCATCGCCGCTTAGTGAAGAATTGGCTCGGGCGACTCGGCAGCTCTCGGCTGCTCTAGTCCTGCAAAGGGAACTGCGTTCATGCTGTGAAAAAAGTGCAGGAACTCCGTTCCCACACGTTCCCGGAGGACTTGAACCCTGCTGAAAATCCTTAGGCTCCATGCACACTGAAGCTGATAAACTGAAGTTTATTGGCATTTTGGGCTTTTTTTTTTTTTTTTTAAAAGCCCATAAACTGAACTCTATCTAGCTAAAAAACCATACACTGAAAAACGCTAATAAACGCTATTGCAAAAACACTAAAAAATGTTGAAAGGCTCCCTGCAAAGCTACTGGCGTTTTTTTTATAGTGTGTGTGTGTGTGTGTGTGTGTGTGTGTGTGTGTGTGTGTGTTTTTTTTTTTTTTTGTTTTTTTTAGCTTCAGTGTGCTGTGTACAGCTTTGTGAATTGAACCCAATTTATGAAAAGTATGGAATTTTTATGTTTAGAAAAATCTTCATCGTTCTAGACGTTCTATAGGAATTGCACAGAGATCACTCCTTTTGAACCCTTCACTTTGCATGAATTCCACAATATGAATCTCACACTGTCAGGATTATATTACTTGTTACATAAGCTGGGGACTTGCTGCAAGCTTTGCTTAGTGATGTAACCTGCAAGGAAAATTAAACATTAATGATGGGAGATTTTTACATTAGTAAGTAGAGAAGTGTCAGTGTAAACTACAGGAAAAGGCACTGACCGCAATGACAACTGATAATGGCACAGGAAGTTATCAGCTCACAAGATTTCTGGCAAGATCAACAGTTTTTTTTCTTGCACATATGAGAATGGATATAAAACCCTTTTATTGATCTATTTAACAGACCAAAAGGAAGCCAATAAAATACTGAATATACTCAAGTATAAGCTGAGGTACCTAATTTTACCACAAAAAAAAATGGGAAAACTTATTGACTGGAGTATAAGCCTAGGGTGAGAATGCAGCAGCTACTGTAAGCAGAAAAGAGGGTCAACAATGCACATGTGCACGCCTCACTGTGCCCATTGCAGCCTCACTGTGCCCATCGTCGGTGTACCTGAAATTGACAGGCTGCGGGCCTCCATTCATTGTTCAAAACTCACGGTCTCCTCCTGGTCCCTTCCGTGATGAGTTTTTCAGCAGACACCGTTCCACCTATCACGGACGTGCTCTCATCCTCGGACTCAGTTTATCATCTACAAAACAAGATACGACTGCATCTGGGCTCGATCCGACAGGCGTACGTCTTGGTACGCCGTCGGATCGTAGGTGCATTTTTCCGTCGGCCGCTAGGTGGCGTTTCCAAATTGGCTAGATACAGCGATCCACGAACGTACGTCCGCCCGGCGCTTTTTTTTTTACGTCGTTTGCGTTTGGCTTTTTCTGGCGTATAGTTATAGCTGCTATAATGAGGCGTACTCAATGTTAAGTATGGCTGTCGTTCCCGCGTCCAATTTTGAATTTTTTTACGTCGTTTGCGTAAGTCATTCGAATAGAGATTTGCGTAGAATGACGTCACTGTCGTAAGCATTGGCTTGTTCCGGTTTAATTTCGAGCATGCGCACTGGGATACCCCCACGGACGGCGCATGCGCAGTTAAAAAAAAAAGTAATTTACGTCGGGTCACAACGTATTTACATAAAACACGCCCCAATCACAACGATTTGAATTGTGCGCCCTTACACCGCCAAAGATACACTACGCCGCCGTAACTTACGGCGCGGATTCTTTGAGGATTCGAAAAAAAAAGTAAGTTGCGGCGTAGTGTATCTTGGATACGCTACGCTTGGTGGAAATATGCGCCGCTGTACGTGGATCTGCCCCACTGTGTTCAGTGTTCCGCCAATCACGGACGTCCTCTTGTCCGAGGATGAAAAGGCGTCCGTGATTGGCGGAACACTGTGTCTGCTGGGAAACCCGAGGATGAGAGACCATTCGTGATAGGCTTTTCTCAGCAGACACAGTCCGGCCAATCGCGGAAGGGACCAGAAGGAGACCGCAAGTTTTAAACAATGGACGCCCGCAGCCTCTCAATTTCAGGTACACTGACTCGAGTATAAGCCGAAGGGGGTATTTTCAGCCCTAAAAAACAGGGCTGAAAAACTCAGCTTATACTTGAGTATGTACGGTAAGTTAATTGTTGGGGTTTTTCATACATTTCAAACCTAGCCAGAACAAGCCAAATCACTGCTGTTCCTCCGACATCTGGATTTACAGTACCAGCCATGTGAAATGCAGGCCTTGGCAACATTGGTCATATTTTTATAAAAAGGTCAGTCCTACGTTTAGCATGCCCAGCTTCTTTTAAAACCTCCTGATTTTTTTATTTTTTTAAATCCGATTACAAATGTCATCAGACTGTGCGCGTGTAATGTGGGGTTACTATGGCTGCAACAAGATGTTACTGTCAGGTCACCTGAGGCCAGGTGACAGATGCACACCATTGGGGTCAGGAGTGCACCACTATTGTAGTGGATCCTATGGCTGACTGCTGCGGATGGAACTCTGGGTGGTTCAGAAAAGCAGGTCCACTGGAGCACCAACATGGATCCCACTGGGAGATAGAGCATAAGATTCCCCAGGGCGCGGAGTCTAAGAGCCAGCAGGTGTTCACCGGAGCCTCTAGTGGTGAGGATGGACTGCGTTCCAAGTGGCTCCAGGTCGCGGCCCCCAGGGTCTCCAAGCTCATGCTCACGGTAGGCTACAGGGGGATATAGGGGAAGCAGCAGGTTAGGACGACAAGGGATAGTCAGATAAGCCAAAGGTTGAAGCAACCAGCAGACAAGGATAAACTGAGAATACGCCAAAGGTCAGGGTAACAAGCAGACACGAATAGTCAAAGAACAAGCCAAGATCAGTAACAGAAACGGATGTGGAACACACGGCAAGCAGGAGATGGGGAAACCAAACACACAATATTGCTCGGGCAAGGCAGGCTTGGACAGCAGTGTTTAAATAGTGTATCCTGTAGAGCAGGGGTCTCAAACTGGTGGCCCTCCAGCTGTTGTGAAACTACAAGTCCCATGAGACATTGCAAGGCTGACAGTTACAAGCATGACTCCCAGAGGCATAATGGGACTCGTAGTTTCGCAACAGCTGGAGGGCTGCCAGTTTGAGACCCCTGCTTAGAGGCTAGGGTGGAGCCACGCTGAGGAAAGATTACTTAACCATGCAGGTGTGAGAGTGCAGCCCAAGGCTGACACACAGACCAGGTAAGCAGACAGACGGCATGAAGGTATTATTGACGATTCATGACTGTTACCTATACTTCCTATAGGTTGGATAAAGTATTACTCCACCGCTTTTTGTAGTTCTTATTCTGATAGAGCAGCTAACTGCCTTCTTTTTTTTTCTTTTTTATAACCCTATGGATGAGATTTCTGTCCCTATTACAAAGGGACAGGAAGTTGAGGTAATTGTCCCCATTAATGACACAGATGGCAATAAACACTTAACTGAAGCTCTAATCCGCCCCCATTCTTTTTTTGTTAGTCATCCTAAAGTTCATAACAAAGATAAGCCGGCAACCCAAAAGCTTCTTCTTTACAGGATTTATTAGCACAACAGTAATGAAAAATTCCAACATAACGCGTTTTAGCCTCCTTACCTGACAATAGAGAAGTGCCTGTAGGTGATCTGACCCTCCAAGTTAGTTCATATGAGTCATGTTCCTTCAAATATTGTTAATTACGTTGTTATTTTTTCTACAGTTTTTCTATTGTCCTGAAGTGCTAGTTGTGATTTGTTACTATATTGCAGAGTGGTATAGTACATGCTTTGGGACTATTCACCTCTAGTATCTGAAGCTCTGTTACAACAGATAACCTTTTTTCAGGACACGTTTTGCTGTATTACTATTTCATACTGCATATCCATAAATAAAGAATAAAAAAATGGGGGGGGGGGGGGGGGGGGGGTTGAAGAAGCAGCTTTTGGGTTGCCGGCTTATCTTTTTTTCTGGACTTCTAAGTGAATGCTACGACCACTGCACCTACTCTGCTCATCGACTATCTACATAGTGGTTGAGTCTCCTTGTGTTTCTATGTTAGTCAACCTGAGCCTGAGAGAACTATGTGGTTCTGAAAAACAGTAACTGCGTGGTTAAACCAGTGGATACAAAATTGTCCGTGCTGGAGCATTTCATAAACAAGTCATCAGGGTTTCTTTTTGAAGCTTTACTTCAGGCAGATATAAAAAGCACAAATTTTTGCAACTTTGTAATCATTAAAGAGGAGCTTCAGGCTCCTTCAGAAGAAATGACAACACTATAGCTGCTGACTTTTAATAAAAGGACACTTACCTGTCCAGGGATCCTCACCCAAGCCGATTCTTTAATTGGCTTTGGGTACAGGCACTGGCATCTGTAGTAAGGGAAACAGGAAGTGAAGCCTTGCGGCTTCACATCCCGTTTCCTACTGTGCATTTGTGAGTCTTGGTGCGCCTTGTGACTGGTCCTGTAGTCTTCTGGAACCTGTGATGTGTTCCAGAAGATTGTGAGGGTCTCGATTTGCCGCAGGCAGATCTTTTCGCCCGCAACGATTTCGCCGGTGATCAGCTGTAAATGGAGCCTTTCCATCTGGGTAGAAGCCAGATGTTGGGTGTGCTGCAGTGCAAGAAGCCATGCTGATCGGCAGGAAAAGCAGAGTGACAGAAGTGAGCTAATCAGTATGCTGCTTCTCTTTTCACTTTCCAGTCTCAGTGTAGGTAGATTTGTAAATTAAAGTAAAAACTGCGGCAGAGAAAGTTCAAGTACCTGAAAGCTATTTTTAAGGGTTCCCCTGTGTTAAATATACAGGCCCAGATTCAGAAAGGAGATACGACGGCGTATCTGGCCGGTCGTATATATGTGCCTGATTCATAGAATCAGTTACGCATAGATTTCTATTAGATACGACCAGCGTAAGTCTCTTACGCCGTCGGATCTTAACTGCATATTTACGCTGGCCGCTAGGGGCGTGTACGCTGATTTACACCTAGAATAAGTAAATCGGCTAAATGCGCGAATTCACGAACGTACGCCCGGCCGACGCAGTACAGTTACACCGTTTACATTAGGCTTTTTCCGGCGTAAAGTTACCCCTGCTATATGAGGCGTATATGCGGCGTACCAATGTTAAGTATGGACGTCGTTCCCGCGTCGCATTTTGAAAAATTTACGTTGTTTGCGTAAGTCGTCCGTGAATGGGGCTGGACGTCATTTACGTTCACATCAAAACCAATACGTCCTTGCGGCGTACTTTGGAGCAATGCACACTGGGAAATTCCACGGACGGCGCATGCACCGTTCGTGAAAAACGTCAATCACGTCGGGTCATGGTTAATTTACATAACACACGCCCACCTCTTCACAATTTAAATTAGGCGGGCTTACGCCGGCCTATTTACGCTACGCCGCCGCAACTTTCTTTTGAGAATACGGCACTTGCCTGTAAAAGTTGCGGAGGCGTAACGTAAATAGGATACGTTACGCCCGCACAAACATACACCATTCTACGTGAATCTACCCCACAGTGTAGCTTTACACAAGCCATGATGATCTACCATATTTTTGTTTTTCCTTTTCAGATGTACACCATTTACCTTCTACACTCGGGACAATATGATCCTTCACCCGCCTTTGTCACCTGTCGATACTCTGATCTGGAGCGACTGAGGAAAAGTCTACGCTCTCATTATCCTGAACAAATGAACAATGTGTCTTTTCCTCGTAAGCGTCTCCATAAGAACTTCACAGCGGAAACCATTGCAAAACGCAGTCGTGCCTTTGAGCAGTTCCTCTGCCACGTGTCTTCAGTACCCACTCTACGATACTCTCCACAATTCCTGGGATTCTTCTACTTGAGCGACATGCAGAAGGCCCAGCAGTTTACATGTACAGGATTATATAATCTAGCACTCCCAAAATGGACAAATTGTTGGCGTCTCCAAGAAAAGCTTTGTCCGACGTGGGCGTCTACCCCCAGACTGATTGTGCTCGCTGGGCTGGTGGTGTGCCACCAAGAGCTGGATACTCTGGCAGATGCACAGGCATACAGCGAACAGGCAGTAGCTCTTCTGCAGGAATCGCAAGAGCAAAACATGACTTTACTTATTGCTTTCCTGCAGGCCCACATCCAGTTGTCTTGGAGAGTGGGGAGAGACAAAATGGCCTCTGAGGCTGCCTTGCTGAAGCTGAAAGAGGCTGGACACAGTACAAGCAACGCTCCCACCCTAAAGGAAATTCTAATTAAAGAGACCATAAAATGAACACCTAAGGCATCTTGCAGATATGCACTACATTCTATACATTTCTATTTTTGCTCTTGTTCAGGTACGTGGTAAAACTGCAGTCAACCTCCCTAGTTTTACTGCCCCCCTAGCACGTGTGAATGAACCCCCAATATTTAGGAAGCCCTGTGACCCACACTCTTCTGCCAGACAGGTCCTAAAACTCTAGCTGAAGGATAGTGTAAAATGTGCCAAACCTACCTTCTGCCTAGTTCAGCTTAGAAAATTGTAGCCATTAATATATTCTACACATTTTTTTTCTTTTCCTTTTTTTTATTTTCTTTTATTTCAGTTTTTATACAGATCATTTTTACGGAGCTCCTCTTCACCAGTTTCAGAGGTAACAAGTATAGAAACCTTAGTCTCGAAACATGGTAACTACACTAACCCTTCTAACCTCACCGGATAAAATAAATTAAAATTGACTAATTATTTACAATTTTTTCAAGTTAAGGATGATGGGAAAACATTAGTGCAAAGATGTCCATAGACGGGGTGAGATAAGGGAAGGAATGCAATGGTCAGGTTTGCGGGAAGGGAATGCAATGATCAGGTCTGCGGAAAGGGACTGCAATGATCAGGTCTGCGGAAAGGGACTGCAATGATCAGGTCTGCGAGAAGGGAATGCAATGATCAGGTCTGCGAGAAGGGAATGCAATGATCAGGTCTGCGGGAAGGCAATGCAATGATCAGGTCTGCGGGAAGGGAATGCAATGATCAGGTCTGCGGGAAGGGACTGCAATGATCAGGTCTGCGAGAAGGGACTGCAATTACCAGGTCTGCTAGAAGGGACTGCAATGATCAGGTCTGCGGAAAGGGAATGCAATGATCAGGTCTGCGGAAAGGGAATGCAATGATCGGGTCTGCGGAAAGGGAATGCAATGATCGGGTCTGCGGAAAGGGAATGCAATGATCGGGTCTGCGGGAAGGGAATGCAATGATCGGGTCTGCGGGAAGGGAATGCAATGATCGGGTCTGCGGGAAGGGAATGCAATGATCGGGTCTGCGGGAAGGGAATGCAATGATCGGGTCTTCATTCAGATAGTCATGTGATCAGCATGCTTTTGGTTAATGTTTGCTTTTGGGACAATCTGCATACACCGGGAATACACCTTCCTGGGCACATGTGTCAGCCAGGACACCATCTTTTCTCCATAAGTGGCCATACGCTAGCCTATAACTGTTACCTGGGTATGGAAAGTAACAAAGAACTGGCTACAATTCGCATTTACCATCTGAAATCCCCCCAACACAAGTTGTTAAAATGTTTTTTGCACAACTACTTCTAGGTATTATAGATCTATGGCCTAGGATGCCCAAGAGTCTCATCAGATGTGTGCTCTTGTCGCCAGCACCAGTTAGCTAATGGGGGCAAACTATTCATCATTAATTAAAATGCTAATGATAAAACTTAACAAACAATCTAAAAAAAGATCAATTCATTGATCTGTATTACGACTAGTTCTCCACCACACAAGCAGAGATTTATATGAGCGATTGATAACAACATTTTGTTGCAGTCAAGAATTGGCAAAGTACAAAATGATCAAGAGCTCCCAAAAAAAACGATCAATGAGATGGTCTTTCATTTCAGTGTGTTATTGTTTTTTATTTTTTTTGTTTTTTTTCGATCAGTTTAGATGAATTGTTTCATGTGGCCACCATACTTTTCCCTGTATGTAGTATATAGGTGGGATTTTAGCTACCCCTCCAATGAGCACAGACTACATCAATTATATAAAGTATGTACAAATATTTATTTTATCCAATAAAATATTTTAATACATTTTCTCTTGTGTGTTTATTTTTTTTACATCGATACCCTCAACCATTTTCCACCAACTGGATATAATCCATGGTTGTTTCTAGCTGATACGGGGGAGGGTTGACGTGTTTTGTGGGTTCACCACTTCCTCAGGACCTTCTGTCTCTTTTGTATAGCTACAAGAGGACAACGTATGCTCTAAAAGCAACAATACAATATTTTTTTGTTACTTTTGCTTTCAGAGCACGTATTCTTGCATTTATACAAGAAACAGGAGGTCCTGAGGAAGCGGTGACCCTGTGAAACTTGTCAACCCTCTGTTCCCAGTCTCAACTAGAAACCAGGAAAAAAGGGTAAATACTGCGCTAACAAAAAACAAAATAACCTAAATAAGCAGCCGCTATACAGTAAAAATACACACTAATAAAACAAGAACAAGGGTTGTAGCCGCACTAACCTAACCTGTGAAAAAATAATTGAATATACCACTTGAAACAATATGTAGTAGTGATCCTTTGATGGAATAACGTTCAATGAACAGTGGTATGACACCAAGTGCTAATTAATAACAGATAAAACAATAAACCTAAATAAAACACAATAAAAATTGTGCAAAAGTGACAAATAGTAGTCCAATATTGAACGAAGATCAAAAATAGATATCGTGCATAAGTGGATCTCAAAACTCGACTAGAAACCACCATGAATTATTATATTCAGTTGGTGGGGAATGATTGATTGAGGATATCAATGTAAAACAAATACACAACGAGAAATCTATGTATTTTTTAAAATGTTTTATTGGATAAAATAAAGATTTTTTTTATATTCTTTTAATATAAATGATGTATTCTGTGCTCATGGGAGGGGTATCTAAAATCCTACCTATATACTACTTATTAATGTCAAGGATGCGACCCTCCACTAGCACATATATGTAGCAAGAACCTTCCCCACACATTCTACATTTTGTTACATACTTTTTCCTATGCCCTACTTTCACTGGGCTGACCTGCAAAGTGTTAGGCCCCTTTTCACACGTATGCTCAGCGGGGATCGCTTTGTTGTTCCCTGCTGAACCGGAGGATGACAGAGCGGTCCCCGCACACTGTGCAGGGACCGCCCTGTTATTTCTCCGCTCTCCCCTATGGGGGGATTGGATGAACACGGACCGTATGTCTGTGTTCATCCGATCCGCAGACGGAAGGAAAAATAGTGTTTTCTTCCGTCTGTCGAATCAGATCATTGTGGAGGCGGACGAGATCGGGTGTCAGCGGATGAACCTCCGACACCCACAATCTCATAGGGACCAATGTATGTCCCTTTTTTCATCCGCAAAACACTTTTTTTTTTTTTTTTTTTTTTTTAAATAAGATTCTGCAGCGTTATGGGCCAGCGAGGAAGCAATCCTCGGATTCTGCAGTCTGAGGAAAATCCTATTTTTCCATTTTTTCCATCAGACATCGGATCGGATGAACACAGATAGACAGTCCGTGTTCATCCTCCCCCCATAGGGGAGAGCCGAGATCTGACAGGGCGGTCCCTGCACAGTGTGCGGGGACCGCCCTGTCACCCGCCGGCTCAGCGGGGATCAGCGGAGTGATCCCCGCTGAGCAAGCGGAGGTTCAAGGGGCGGATCATCATGGATCCGTCCCATGTGAAAGAGCCCTTACTTTTTGGTGATGTGTTGGACATCAGGGTGTGATCA